>NC_041411.2:18496273-19096273 GCF_900747795.2 Erpetoichthys calabaricus | reverse complement strand
GGCGAATACATCTGTGAGTGTGCACCATAAAATGTAAAGGAAGACTTTACTGGGGGGCACGGTGGTGCAACGCTTTACCTTACTGCCTCAAAATTTTAAGGCCGTGTCTGCATGGGTTTTCTCTCTCTACTCCAGTTTTCCTTAACACATCCCAGAAATATAATTTTTTTAAAGTTAATTAATGACTTTAAATTGGCCCTATGTGAGTGAGGGCAGCAGTTGAAGTAAGTGTGTGACGGACTGGTGCCTCATTCAGGGTTGATTCCTACCTGTCATCTGTCAGTATTAGCACTTCCCTGTTGACCCCAAACTGAATTAATCAAGCTTTTTCATGGATGGATTATTTTGTCCACAGAAACTTATAAATCACAAATATGAGCACAGGTAGGAGAAGACTGGACTGCCAACCTGGTGGTTTACAGTTGAAAATGATAGACACTATGCTACACCACCAGATAAAATAATGACTAAACAGGCCTCTTATAAAACTGTTACTTTTCTTATTACTTCTCTGTGATGGACTCTAGTACAACATAGGATTGGTCTCACCGTGCAGCCAGTGTTGCTAAGGCATGACCTGGTCCATCGCCTGAAGAAAAAAAGCTGGTTGATACGCCACACCACTTGTTGACTCCAGCACAGTGATGCTCCACAACAAAGAAGGAATCCACCTCTCAACTGATATCACTGCCTTAGATTAAACAAACATCGTGAACAGGGCTGAAAATATTCAGGGATCTGGAGATTAAGAACAGTGGGTCTGGAAACACAAAGGCGAGCAGGCACAGCTGGTAGGATCAAGCAGTGATTAAGCAGTAAGTGATATTTGCTCCCTAGCTGTCCAAAAAATGCTCAAAGTGCACAAGATCTCATCAATGGTCAAGGTTTACATTCTGAGTCGTAAAGTAATCTAGACTGAGTCATTTTTTCTAAATATCACACCACATAATTATAAAAAAAGCAAAGGACACCAAATAAGTATATTAATACTAATGCCAATATAAAATTATTATAATAATAAAATGTGAATAATTATTCAGTTTATTCTCATTAAACACATCTAAGAGCCCAGCCAGCTCTATAGTAATTACTTATTCATATAAAGCGGACTGAAACTAATGAAACATAAACAAAACACCTAATGCTGAAGCCCAAAGAGAGAAATATTAATCAAAGTATACAAAGAAATATAATTATGTAGAATGTATTTTTTGTACCATCAGATGTGTCCTGAAATAGATGACTCTAACGGTAAATATCACAAATTTCAGGTATGAAAACAGATCCATTATTTGTGAGGGATTCTTTCTCTCCAAGGATGACCAAATGCCACCAAGGATTCCATGATGCAAATTAAAAACAGGAAAGAGTTTGTGACTGCCAACCAAAACCAATAGTGAAATTGATTAAAAAGTAATAAATCAATGTGAGAAACGAATAAATCAAGCACCTCAGCAGAAGCTCAAATAGAATATGCCATGCTAACATAATGAATCGTCACTCTGTAAAGGCACAGACTGTGGGCTCTTTTCTAATATTTGTAAATAAATCATTTCAAAGTTTGGCTACCCTCTAGCTTGAGTCCATTATACAGTCACCAAATACTGTAACCTAAGTACAGTAGATGTATCTGAGCAAGATCTACCAGCACTAGTAGAACATCTAAACTCCACATGTGGAGCAGCCGAGCCATTAAACAAACCAGAATGGAAGGGTTACACTACTGTGCTGCCTTGTGTATATTATTACTAAAGACAATTATCATTCTCTGCTTTGAATGAAACGACTTCCATTTGATACCCCCTTCCCTTACAGAACAAGATCACCATGTCAATGCAGACTTCCCTTTACTTTTAGGAATATAGTCTAAATCTTTTTTGCTTGTATCCAAGCCATTTTCATCTCTGAAACACTGTGACAGTTGCCGCCTACACAGGAATTTTTAAATGACCTTGTGAAATGCATTTGTTTGTGGTTTAGGAATCCAGTTTGTGAGTCTGAGTTGAAATGAACTGAAATCTGAAATGTGTGTATGAGCTACAATGCAAAATCATGGCTGCAAAAATGTACAGGATGTACTACTCAAATATGGAACCAATCTCCTCAAAACCTTCCTTAATATTACTAACAAGACTGGACATGGATCTAATCGACCATAAATTATGAACCTTCCCTTTACTCACTGCAATGTAGGTGTGGAGTTAGGTTGGTGTATGAAAATCATTAAGTGGCAGAATGAGTTGTTGAGACTTAAATTAAAATTTCAATGACAAATTATTCACAGTACATAAAGTTAATTGAACAACTGAGACAACTGCTTTCAAAAAATATAAGACAGCACATTGGAATGCCAGGACTCAGAAGATGAATGGATAGATGAGCGAACAAGAGAAACAGAACACAGCTTAGTGCACAATGAGATGCAATCATAAGAGGACAGTAAGGCTAGCAATGTGTTTTCCAGTACATTTTATCCAATTAAGGGTCACAGGTGCAGTATTATGAATTTAGTAGCTAATAAACAAGTACAAAATCTATTTAAAACTTATAATATTCTACACAACCAGTATACAAGATAATGCATAACACTGCCAACTGTAAATGAGTCCATCATAGTGTGCCCTGTGATAGACTTACTGTATGTTTCTTCCAGAGTTGGTTCCTACAATACTCTGCAACTTCAATCAGTATTAGGTTTAGAAAAATGGATTAACAGGTGACCATGAGTGTTCTGTATTTAAGGCACCCAACAGACAATATATAAATATATATTTAAACAACATATTAGACAATATATAAGTATTATAAGTCTATACTATATATAATTTACATGAGAATACTGGCAAATTCCATATAAAGCATTTTTTTTAACCTGTTAGCATGCTCTTGGTCATTAACATATGCCAGATGTTTTGTACATTATATAACTTATTATATTTGCCAATGTGAATGAGACTATGGGAGTGTTTGTCTTGAGTGTGCCCTGCAACCGTATTGTGCCTGATGTTTAAAGGATAAGGTCCTGCCCCACACAACCCTGAAATTGGTTAAGCACGTTTGAGAATCTTCTGTATATTTGTCAATGGTTAATTATAGAAAGTGTGCTGTAGAAGGAAAAAACTGGACTAGAAAAAGACATCAGCACTCTTTTTGTTATAAAAGGGACAAACGTAGCATTTAAATAAATTCATAAGCACTCCCTAAAAACCATTTCAAATACTGCACACTGAAATTCTTGACCAAAGTCTAGTCAAGTGATGACTTGGAGTGTTTATTTCAGTCAGTGAATCTTTAAATTGGCTTTTGGGTGGTAGGTTAAGTGGATTTACGAATAACAAGTTGCTGCACAACCCTTACATCTAGTCTGTACACATGAGACACAAATATTTCTTACATGTGCTTTTATTGTTCTGGTGGTCTAAATCACTATTCAAATCAACTCATTTTTGTATAGCACTCTTTGTCAAGTTGAAAGAGCTGAAAAGAGATAATAATAATTCTTCTCATTTATATAGCACTTTTATCACTCCTGGTATTCACCTGGCTGATACAATGGCAGCCATTTTTGTGCCAATACACTCACCACACATGAGCTTTAGGTGGTGAAGTCATGAGAGAAATAGCCAGTTAGAGACAGGGATAATCAGGGGGGCCAGAATGACTAGGCCATAGGGTGGGCAATTTAACCTGGACATCGGGATACACTCTGCTCTTTAGGAAGGATGCCAGGGATCTTTTATGACCAGAGAGAGTCAGGACCTTAGTTTTACGTCTCATCTGAAGGACAGTGCCATTTTAACAGCACAGTGCCCCCATCACTGCACTGGGACATTGGGATTCACATTCAGACCACAAGGTAAGAGCTCCCTGCTGGCCTCACCAACATTTCTTTCAGCAGCAACCCAAGCTTTTCCAGGATGGTATCAATTCCATGTACTGGCCGGCCATAACATGCTTAGCTTGAGGTGGATTAGGTCTTCTAGAAAAGTAATCTCAACATATAAACAATTTTAACTTTTCTTATGATAAACCATTTGGTGAACTTAACATACCGAACATTAATTTTAACAGACAGGACCTAAGACAGCATACAGAAGAGTCAAATAAACAGGCGTACTATGGACAATAGAGGGTTGGTAATTACACTGTGTACTATAAAAACAACTCCAGACATTCTACCCATCCATTCTCTAAATTGATCTTCTCTGGCAAGGTGTCAAAGGTGCTGCAGCACACTTTGTCAAGTATGCCTACATGGCACCATCCAGGCTGGACCAGAACTGGCAAACAAGGCAAATGAAGAGCACACTCAAAGACATAGCTCTGGCAAAATGAGAAAAGCTCATTCAATAGGGGAAGTTTGTTATTAAGCACGGAATGACACTCTGGCTCTGGAGCTGTGAGGTAGCAATATAAACCATGGTACCATCATACTGCACCTCATCCAACTTAATATGACCAGTTTAGGTAGTTGGTCCCTGGCACCATGGTCGATACTGCTGGGTTCAGACTCTGGGCATTATCTGTTTGGAGTTCACCTCTTTCTTGTATTTAACCTTAGTGCTTGAGATACCAGCCCTATATGACCATGAATAAGTGGTTTTACAAAATTAAAAAAAAAACGAAGAACCTAGTGTGCGTATCTGTGGGATTTAGGAACAAATAAATCATTGTAAAATTATTATACCTGATGGACATGGAGGTGCAGGCAGAGAAAATACCAATGCTGAAAAGACATATCTCCAAGGATAAGAAGCTGTTTAAATGCCTAATGGTTTTAATTCTGAAAAGACCAGTAGCGTTTACCAAGATACCAAGGTGCTGGATGTGTAAAAGGCTCCCTGAAAAAGTCTGACAAGCCACAGAGGCTTCAATAAACATTCTGAGTTCCTGTCAGTCACCTTCTCTGTGCTACGCACACAGCGTACTTCACCCCTCGGCAAGAAAGGCTTGGCAGTGGGAGTGCTTAAGAATAGGTCAACAGTGCAGAAGGAATTAAAAATTACAAGTGTGATTTGAAAAATCCCCCTTGACTTTGTGATATTTGAAGTTGTGCACAGATACTACAGACCCCTGCTCAACGCCTGACCCCACTGCGTACCATTAATTGGTTTTTCGAATGTGAATATCTTCAATTCCTGCCTGCAAGAGAAGACGGGCATTCGCTTAGAATATGCTAATGGGTCTCAAATGTGCTTAAGTACAAGTCTATAAATACCTTTTATGTCAACTTCACAAATCACACATCACATGGCTCAGTTTTGGCACCCTTCTGCCACTAAATGACCAAAGGTGATACAGAGACATAAAAACCAGGGATGTTTCTCTTCCAAGTCTGATTTTAAACAGCATTTTAAAGATTATCAGACAGCTTTCTACTACATGAAACAAGTTTTTGTGTAGACATATTCAACTTTATTGCCACATGTATAGAGGACCATGAAATTTTAATCTGGATCTCTGACGAACATGTAGCACGTTGCTGTTCTGCAGCACCATGATCAAGAATTTGGCACCAGAGAGTCCAATAAGAACTCCGCTGTGCTCCATATGCATGCATGAGTATGCAACTGCTATTGCTACTGATCAAACATGGACATTACCTTGAGATCTCCGGATTTTTCTGATATCCCATTATCTCATTATGTATATGTAAACATTATCCTATGGAGCAACAGAAATTCATTACAAAAGTTCTACAATGTGAGCAATGGCAGGAGAAGTGACTTCATCAGGACTGGCGTCACATAGTAATGGGGACTAAACCAAAACACTTAAACAACATATAAGTGACTAGGGTCACACTTCCTGTCTGTTCAAAGTGAGCCCTCCTGTTTGTGCTTCCACGATTTTTATCAAGACCTCTGTTGCTTCATGTCTAGACAGTGCCTAGTGCTTAAGGATGCAGACTGTAAACCACATGCACACACGTATGTTCAATTCTTCATTAGTGTAACCATGAACAATGAATGTATTCTGTCTGCTCCAAGGTTTAAATAAATAATGCATACTGTAGATGTATGGCTCATACAAATCCAGGTCCTCAACTTCTCAAAAGCATTGGTTAAATTAATGGAGCAGAATTATTTTGATTAAACAACAAATCATATTTTCCAGATCAGTAGTGGAAATTAAGGGGAAGTGCATTTAAAATTGAATCCAGGAAGTACTTCTTTCCACACTTAGTTGTAGGAGTCTAGAACAAATTATGTAGTTATATAGTTGAAGAGGAAACCTTGACAAACTTTAAAAAACCTGAATGAGATATTTTGACAACTTAACTGTTAGCTAAACAGGCAATCTTGACGGACTAAACAGTCTCCTGTCACCAAAGGTCTTATATTCTCATGTTCTTATGTGTTAACTCATTAAGGCACTATATGAAGTCTGTTCAAATACAGGCATCCTCTATGTCTTTGACTGTCCAGCAAAGCTGTATACATTAGCCAAAAGATGATAACCATACACATTTGAAAGATGTCAGTAGCAATTCAGAATACAGTTAGGCCATCCCTGTCTATGTCTTGAAAAAGAAACTGTCCAGAACACAGTACAGATAAAAATAACTCACAATATCTTTTTCAGATATATGTTTTCAATATGAACTTGTTTTAATGGAGACCAAAGAGGCCAGTGTGCGAGACCTCCATATGCTTGGAGAAAGCATCCTTTCCTGGGCTTTGCTTACTTATTCCCCACACCCAGTAACCAGTTAAAACACATCAGTCATCCAGCATTTTATCACATACTCAAAGTGGCTAATAAGAACTGTTGGGGTAAGGAGACATTCTGTAAAGTGGATAGCGACCTCAGCACTAGATGGTGAAGTGGAACATTATTTGATAAACAGCAAATCTTATGTTACTACAAAAAGAAACACACTTTTAGCTAATGCTACTTACACCCTGATTTAGAAATCAGTGAGTAACAATGGGTCAGGCTGTCATGAAAGTGCCTGAGCTGTTGCACAATTCACCTTCATGGTAGCCCTAGTCATCACAAAGCACAAGGCTGACATTTTTGGAGCATACACAAGCAGGAGAAACTTTATGGACCTTTAAGAATTATTAGGAAAAATAAGAAATGTAGCAAAAACATCTTTTTATCCACAAGTACATAGAAGCAATTCTATTATCTTTTTATATAATACACTACCGTGGCCGTTCGTTTGTCTGTCCAGGATTTTAAATCACCTGTAGCTTGCAAACTGTTTGAACTATTGACCTGGAATTTGGTACACATATACTATGTGACCTCTACTGTCAGCTTTTGGGGTGATAATTTTTATTACTCTTTTATTTTTATTTTATTTTATTGTAGAATCTACTCTTGGCAGCTGGCAGCAGGGCGGTGCATGTGTATGGGCGCCGTTCTCATCCCTAACACCTTCGCCGTCACTTCACCTACCTCTTCATATCTTAAATCATTCTTGAGGCAGATTGAAGACTTAAGTGACATCTTAAGTGAAAAATTAAAGAAAACATACTAAGTAATTGCAACACAAACACTGACTTAATCAGTTTTAACAAGAAAAGATGCTGACGGAAGAAGAGAAGAAGCAGGCCGCTAGGGTGGAGAAAAGAAGAGCTGCTCAGGATGCAGCAAGCAGATCAACCTCTGAGCAAACGAATGCTAAACGTACAGAGAAAGAGTAAGAAAACTAGGAATCCTCAAGTCAAGTGTATTCACTGCACGTTATCGTGCAGTCCGCCATTACTGGTCTATTCAATATTTCCCTCTTATTAATATAACATTTATTAAGAAACTATATATTAAGAAGTTCGTATTAAACCATAAATGATGCCTGTCAGTAACACCAACACGTATTTCATTAACAGTTTTTTGGAAAAGCAAAAAAAAAAAAAACTATGGAAGTGTTTAATAGGATTCTTGACCTGTGCATTTAAAAAAAACATCTAACCCTGAAGTTGGTAAAACAACTGAAGATGGTTGACTTGAAATTTAGTCATATCCACAAACAAGGAACCTAAGGTACGGTTTCTTTCATGTAAGTGTCAAGTCGAGGAAAAGGCAATCAAAGTAAAACTTGCCACCAGGGGGCAACAGACAGTCTCATGCACACTGCAAAGGAGTCCCTTAAAACTGCCACTGCCCGTGAATTTTTAAAGCTATCACGTTCAGCCTTTGTCCCAATGCAAATTGAAAAATTCTCAATTTAAAGCCGCCAGGCTATTAAGTTTTCTAATTGTTCCACAACAAAAAAAGGAACTCTGGCCGTCAGCGATCAGATAAAGGACCTTTTCTTAAACCACAGAGTAGATGAAAATGCTTTCAAGTTTAATTTCAATCTACATTCAGAAGAGCCCAAAGGCCTGCTGGCAAGAATAAAAAGCCCTCTGTGACGAAGTAATGACAATACTCGACATCTGACTATAAACTTTACCTTAATTAATGATTTTTGACTCACTCATCATAGATGTCTTGAATTGATTATTTTCATCCCTTCGTGAATTCATAAACCTTCTGCAGATGAGCTTGTGTGACACCTGATCTGAGAGTCAAAGCAACTAGCTGATTTCTAATGCCATAAATATAATGAACGCATTAGAAAACTGTTCAATATTTATATATTTGGCATCTTGGGCCTGAATCTATACAAAGAATGCAAAAAAATATTCCAGTGAGGACCTGCTAAATCAGTTTTCATAATGAATACCTGAGTCTTGCCTTTTGGTCCTTGATTTGAGCAGCTGCATAATAAATCTGCAGCAAAATGTCCATGCAAAACACAAAGCTGTAGCTCACAAAAAACAGATGGGAAAAATCCAACAAAGAAGTCCCAGAATGCCCATTGAGCCATTTTCTGAAACCATACTTTTTCTTTTAGGCCTTCTGCAGGAAACACTCCTGGACTAAAGGCCAGACTATGACTTGGTGTACACAGGTGCAAACCCATTCTTTCTTGGCCAGTGAATAGCTGACACACACACATATCTTGGTGCTCATGAGAAAACGGGAGCACTTTGAGAAAACCCATCAGTCTGAACAACTAAACTGGAGTAGAAAAGGATATATTCTGTTGCAGCCTAATCTCCTGGCAGGGCAGCTCTTCATTCTAAATGACTCCACTATGGATGTCATATCCACTCTTCTTTACCAACTGTTCCACACTTCTAGTCTTTGCAATGAGGACAATAGCCTTTACTAAGAAGCATTGTGATAAATCAAAGCCAGTGAGAGCCTCAATCTGTGAGCTTTTTTCTTTGTTCAAATACGTACAATTTGAATTTAGTTTCACAAAAACAGATTTTTATACAAGCAGTTAACGCAATATCAGAAACATATTCACAGTTTTGGGGATGGCTTAATTTGATGTATGTTGATTTCAGGACACGATCTGTCCATTTAACAAGTTTTCAGATATTGGGCACTAGATTGAAAGTGTAAAAAATACTTTCACGGTCCTATTGGTTCCACATTCTGAAAGTCAAAAACAATTTCACACAATCGGCTCTGCTGTCACGTTGTTGACATTTTCATATTAGTTCTTTTGCTTTCATAGCATTGACAGTGTTTCTGTAAAAATCGGCTAAGCTTTCACCGTGTCACCAGTGCCTTGACAGTATTTGTTGTGCTTGCTTCTCTGTAAACTGTAGAGCGGGTTGAACTTTCAGAGTGCTTTCTACTGTACAACACAACAAGGTTCATGTTCCTGACTGTTTTTATATTATAAACAAGTCTTCCAATGATTTTCCATGCCAGGAGCTGCCTGACAACACCATTAACAATATGTCTCTGTGACTCTTTCTAAGTGGCTGGGAAAGGAGATTAAGAGAGTTTAATTGTAGGGATGATTGGCCCATATTTTTCTGTTCTCGCACTATAACTACTTAACTGTTTTGTGTGCACATAAGCAGCTGGTCAAGAGGTGCTCTGTGAAAGGTGTTATAGACAAATATGATAATGGTGCAGCTGGCCTTGGGTCCACCGTGGGAGTCACCCCATCCAATTAAGCAATGTTTCTCTGCATTTTTGGTGACACAACCTACTTTTTCCCATGTAAGCGTCTTTACAACCCACCAACGGGGAGGTTCCGCCCTGGTAAATCAAGCGTGATCATCAGAGTGGAGGGGAATTAAGTGCGATCCATTACCAATATAAATAATAGCAACTCGCGACCCATTGGTGGCAGCTTGCGACCCAACCCAGTGGTTGAGAAACACTGCTTTATATTAGGAGATTGAGAAGACAAGCAGAACAGAGGATGGATACAGTTCATAATGATGGTAAGGCTTGCAATAGGATTGCTATATGAACAGCTAAGCAGTAGCTTCAAACTGGGTATGACTGGCCATTGTAGTGAAGATTAAAAAGCTGAAATCAGTGGGGCATCTCTTACACAAATGGGCAGAAACTTCTACAGCTTTGGAGTACTGCAGCTAAAATCTCAATCTCTAATATTTTATTAATATTTGGAATCTTAGAAACCACTGACCCAGCCACAGGAGATGCACAAACCAGTGTGTTTCTTCATGCCGGTCCCAAGCCTGGATAAATGGGGAGGGTTACGTCAGGAAGGGCATCTGGTGTAAAATTTTGCCAAATCAATATGCGGACAACAATACAAATTTCCACACCGGATTGGTCGAGCCCCGGGTTAACAACAACCGCCACCAGTACTGTTAGCCAACAGGCTGCTGGCGGAAATTGAGCTATTGTTGGCTGAAGAAGAAGAAGGAGAAGAACCTTAGTGATGGACAGATTGACAGACGAGATTAGACAGGAGTCCCTGTGGACTATGATGTTTGCTGATGACATTGTGATCTGTAGCGATAGTAGGGAGCAGGTTGAGGAGACCCTGGAGAGGTGGAGATATGCTCTAGAGAGGAGAGGAATGAAGGTCAGTAGGAACAAGACAGAATACATGTGTGTAAATGAGAGGGAGGTCAGTGGAATGGTGAGGATGCAGGGAGTAGAGTTGGCGAAGGTGGATGAGTTTAAATTCTTGGGATAAACAGTACAGAGTAATGGGGATTGTGGAAGAGAAGTGAAAAAGAGAGTGCAGGGAGAGTGGAATGGTGGAGAAGAGTGTCAGGAGTAACTTGTGACAGACGGGTATCAATAAGAGTGAAAGGGAAGGTCTACAGGACAGTAGTGAGACCAGCTATGTTATACGGGTTGGAGACGGTGGCACTGACCAGAAAGCAGGAGACAGAGCTGGAGGTGGCAGAGTTAAAGATGCTAAGATTTGCATTGGGTGTGACGAGGATGGATAGGATTAGAAATGAGTACATTAGAGGGTCAGCTCAAGTTGGACAGTTGGGAGACTAAGTCAGAGAGGTGAGACTGCATTGGTTTGGACGTGCAAAGGAGAGATGCTGGGTATATTGGGAGAAGGATGCTAAGGATAGAGCTGCCAGGGAAGAGGAAAAGAGGAAGGCCTAAGAGAAGGTTTATGGATGTGGTGAGAGAGGACATGCAGGTGATGGGTGTAACAGAACAAAATGCAAAGGATAGAAAAATATGGAAGAAGATGATCCGCTGTGGCAACCCCTAACGGGAGCAGCCGAAAGAAGAAGAAGAAGAAACCACTGACTTAGTAACCAAGACTGGGGCAAGGGTTAAAATCACCATTAACCAGAATTCAGAAATAGTAGAGAGTCCATCAGGAGATGAGAAGTTGGCTTTTGTAGTACCCAAGCAATTCAATTCTTTATATGAATGACTAGCCGGAAGGTGTTTCTTATAAGATTTTACATTTAAGGAAAAAGCACAAATCTGACACTTAGAAGGATCACTCTATATTACATTCTATTTTATATATATAGACATTCATTGTACCATTTTATTAGGTACACCTGCCTAGTACCAGGTAAAACACACTTTTGTCTGCAGAACAATCAGAATTCTTTGACTGGACATAATGTGGTGCTGGAGACATTGTTTAAAACATTATGATCCATGCTGACTTGATGATATCAGAAAGTTCCAGGATATTTTTTGGACACACAATTATGCTGTAAACCTAATATTCTACCTCAACCTAAAGGGTGCTCTTTTAGAATGAGATTTCAGGAGTGTGCAGCACACTGGAGTAAGCTGCAGTTGCTATCATGTTTGTGGAACCTACCTCAGATGATGTTTGCTTTGTCACATGACACATGCTGGAAGTATGTACTTGAAAAAGGGTAGACTCTACGGGGACATGTATGGTCAGCAACAATGCTTAGGAACACTGTGACAA
Organism: Erpetoichthys calabaricus; assembly: GCF_900747795.2. Classification (NCBI taxonomy): domain Eukaryota; kingdom Metazoa; phylum Chordata; class Cladistia; order Polypteriformes; family Polypteridae; genus Erpetoichthys; species Erpetoichthys calabaricus. Next base: position 19,084,068 of record NC_041411.2, on the reverse strand, counting down.
TCAAGTGAAGTTCATGTGTGCCAAGAAAACAATTCTCACAGATTCATACAGTTTAGGCCAAAATCTAATCCTGATTCCTCAGACCAGGTGAATGTTTCCACAGTTTGTCATCTACTGTTGTCCCAACCTTTATCATGATTTTTCCATTCTTAGCTGACAGGTGTGAAGTCGACTGCGATCTTTAGTTACTAAAGCCCACCTGCTTCAGGTTGTGATGCTCAGTGTGTTCAGAGATGTTCTTCTAAGTACTGTTGTTATTTAAGAATGTTTGGCTTTTTCTCCCACAATGAACTAGTCTGACCATCCTCCTCTGACCCATCTCATTAAGAAGATGGTTTCACACACAGTCCTTCCGATAATGGGATTTTTTCTTCTTCTTCATTACACCATTTTTAGTAAACTCTACAAACTGTACTGCATAGAAAATCTTAGGAACACCTGTTACTGAGATTCTGGCAACAACAATCACACTAAGCTCAAACTCTATTACATCACTCATCTTGACCATTTTAATGTTTGGTTAAACAACAACTAAACTCCTTGCCTATGTCTGCAGGCAATACAGCGCATGCCAACAGATGATAGGCTGCCTGGAGGAATAAGAAGCAAATATACCATACACACTAAAGTGGCTTCTGAGAGACTATTATTGTACATTCATATGACATACAGTATACTGCATACCATTTTATCAGTGTTTCACAATATGTTGAGATTCTCCTAGGCAACAGACTCAACAGGTACAATAATGGAAAATAAGTAAGTAATTTTACTTTCTGAACGCTTTATAATTCAGACATTCAAAAACAAATTATTTCCTTGCCTACATATCAGAAAGTGCTGGATAAGTCTAAAGGATATTCAGTTTTTTAATATAAACGTATACAAGTCTATTTTCAAAGGGAAGGTTCAGAATACATAAAAACTAGTAATACCTACAAGTTACAACATTTATATAGCAACAAACCATGACAATATATGTTACCCTGAACCCTCCAGGATCCTAAGTTCCTTATGAGGTCAAAACCTGTCCTTGACGTTTTTTGACATGTCTGCTTTAACCACTTAAACATTATTTTTGCTGGTATTGCTTTCATGAGGTATGAAAAGGAGGTCTTTTTATTCCTGGCCATTCACTCATAAGCACTAACATAAGAAGACTATCTTTGACAACATACCATTTTCATTTTATTTATTCCTTCAAAGAAACAGCTTGAGGAATACCATGGCTCCTCATTTATTATTCTGGTGCTTTAAGGCACAAGAGCTGCTCTGCTGTTGTTTTAGCATCATTTGAAATGGTAACTGTTGACTGTAACAATTTCCCTGACCAGGTCGGTTTCACAGCCTTAGGATAATCAGGCTATTTCACAAAAGTGTGACCCAGTCTTTCTTTAGAAGTGCTCTTTTAATTTCATGCCAGTAAACTCTGATGAATTATTTCTTTTCATACAACAGCAGGGGATGAGTAATGAGAAGAGGATGGAGAGGCTGAAAGGATTTACTCAACCTCCAGATTCTCTGGATCAAGCTCACCAGAATATTGCCTTCAAGGTATGTCTGCATGTGACAAAGGCTTACTTCTGATATACTTCCCTCTAGCTAAATACTTCAATCCTTAAAACTCAAACAGCCCGAGCCTTTAAGTCTGAGTTTAAAAAGATGTGTTGTAGGAAACAGCAGTAAACATAAATGGCTACTGAGAGACCCCATTTCCTCCTCTACTGGTGTTAATAACTCCAGAGGTTCAGTGAACAACTAGCCTGTTACCAAGTTTACAGCACACATGAAAATAATGCTCTACACCAGGAACTAACAACTTGGCCATCAACAACCACTAGAAGGCAGAACCCTATAACTTACATCATGACACTGCTCTTTGTCTTACATTGTTTGCATGTTCTCCTAATTGCTGATTCCTTTATGACAGCCTTCACTGGGAAAAGACTCTATAAATAAGATCTTGCTTACTTAAACACACACACACACACACCATAAGAGCTCAGTCATCCTCCCAGCATTTTAATTACATTTCAAATGAGCATCCGTTTCTGACAAAAATGTTCTTCTGAAGAAATATTGGTTGCCTCTGATATTAATAATAAGGAATATGAAATGCAAAACTAAACATCCCATTAAAGGGCTGCAAAGGCGGCCTGACTGATTTTTGGACAGCAAATGTAATTTTCTTTGAATAATCCCATCCTTATATAGATCATGAAAAGAGCATACAAATTCAGTTAAATGCGGGATAAGATGAGTGAACCGAAGGGAAAATCCACCATTTATTTTGTCGGGTGTTGACATTTTTCTGATGTATGGCATGTGAAAATATAAATCTGCAAATGTCTCTTACACAGTACACTTATATCAGACACAATCTACAAGTCAAAAATACTGCCTCCTGTTGGGAAGAGAGACAGTTTTATCTTCTGCTTTGAATTTTATGAAAGAATAACTATAATAGTCATTTGACTATTTGATAAAAAGAAAAACGAAAAAAAAAAAGAAAACCAAAAAACTACCAAATAGTTTAGTATTTTAACTTATTTAATGGCAAAGCACAAAATGTTAAGTTAGCAGTGGCTTTGTTAACAATGCAAAGCAGTAATGGAGTAAGGGAACCAAGTTTACGAAGGCCGCTCCTCCCACCAGAACGGTACACTTGGCAGAGGCCTCATTTGAAGACTTCCAGTGTCGCTGTGTTTCATCTTCTCCTAATGAGAGCTGCCTGGCTGCTGCATGAGCGTTTAGGTTATCGTGAAACTCTCTGTTTCCTAATTGGCAGTTTTGTTGAAAGCTCCCCTCCCAGCCGGCTGCTTCTGCTTGATGTTGGCCTTCGTTAACGAAGATGTTCGTTCCATTTTGCATTACATTTCAAACCTTATTTTCCCACTTCTATTAAGGCCTTATGTGGAAAAGTCAGCCAAGCTGCGAAACATTGGGTTTGTTTATATAGGATTTAGTACAGCTTAGAAGGTTATCAAATGCACAATAGCAAACACAATGGTCTGGTGACTACAGAATTGACCTTCATTTTATAAACACATGTTCATATAAAGAACCTTAACAAAGGACCACATAATCAAGCAACTCATCATGTTATATGGCATCTTTCACACAACACACGATTGCAAAGGGAATTATAAACATACAAATTATTTTACAGCATTTACAGTGAACACTGTCAGAAACAACTGATTTTCACATTGTGAATTTTACATGCTATATAGCACATTTTCAAAAGGTATTTACTGTATAAACACGTTATTTTGGATTGTATGCAGCATTTAACTTTATCTATGATAACACAATCATAAAGACTTTGACGGAACTCTTCGTTAACAGAGCCACCTTTATTTTGAATACTGTATCTGCCTCCATCTCTATGATGTTGTATTTGAATTCTAACCCAGGTACGGTGTGTGGAGCTTGCACCTCTTTTCAGTCTCTGCCAAAGTACTTATCCTGGTACTCTGGGTTTCATCTCACACCCCACAGACGTGCACTCAAGATTAGCAGATGACTCTAAATTGCCTTCATTTGAATATCAGTGGGAGTGCTTGCCATTGCGAGCTATGACTGACTTCTTTTTTTTCCTTCTTTACTTGCAGCCAGGGCTGGTGGGATAGGTTTCAGTTGATACAGAAAATGAACAAAGTATTCATAAAGATCAGCATTTCAAACTTAATTCCACAATTTTTTGCATATTGCCTTTGTTGGACACTATCACAAAGGGCCTTGTAAGTACACAAATCTTTATACAGTGGTGTGAAAAACTATTTGCCCCCTTCCTGATTTCTTATTCTTTTGCATGTTTGTCACACAAAATGTTTCTGATCATCAAACACATTTAACCATTAGTCAAATATAACACAAGTAAACACAAAATGCAGTTTGTAAATGATGGTTTTTATTATTTAGGGAGAAAAAAAATCCAAACCTACATGGCCCTGTGTGAAAAAGTAATTGCCCCCTTGTTAAAAAATAACCTAACTGTGGTGTATCACACCTGAGTTCAATTTCCGTAGCCACCCCCAGGCCTGATTACTGCCACACCTGTTTCAATCAAGAAATCACTTAAATAGGAGCTGCCTGACACAGAGAAGTAGACCAAAAGCACCTCAAAAGCTAGACATCATGCCAAGATCCAAAGAAATTCAGGAACAAATGAGAACAGAAGTAATTGAGATCTATCAGTATGGTAAAGGTTATAAAGCCATTTCTAAAGCTTTGGGACTCCAGCGAACCACAGTGAGAGCCATTATCCACAAATGGCAAAAACATGGAACAGTGGTGAACCTTCCCAGGAGTGGCCGGCCGACCAAAATTACCCCAAGAGCGCAGAGACGACTCATCCGAGAGGTCACAAAAGACCCCAGGACAACGTCTAAAGAACTGCAGGCCTCACTTGCCTCAATTAAGGTCAGTGTTCACGACTCCACCATAAGAAAGAGACTGGGCAAAAACGGCCTGCGTGGCAGATTTCCAAGACGCAAACCACTGTTAAGCAAAAAGAACATTAGGGCTTGTCTCAATTTTGCTAAGAAACATCTCAATGATTGCCAAGACTTTTGGGAAAATACCTTGTGGACTGATGAGACAAAAGTTGAACTTTTTGGAAGGCAAATGTCCCGTTACATCTGGCGTAAAAGGAACACAGCATTTCAGAAAAAGAACATCATACCAACAGTAAAATATGGTGGTGGTAGTGTGATGGTCTGGGGTTGTTTTGCTGCTTCAGGACCTGGAAGGCTTGCTGTGATAGATGGAACCATGAATTCTACTGTCTACCAAAAAATCCTGAAGGAGAATGTCCGGCCATCTGTTCGTCAACTCAAGCTGAAGCGATCTTGGGTGCTGCAACAGGACAATGACCCAAAACACACCAGCAAATCCACCTCTGAATGGCTGAAGAAAAACAAAATGAAGACTTTGGAGTGGCCTAGTCAAAGTCCTGACCTGAATCCAATTGAGATGCTATGGCATGACCTTAAAAAGGCGGTTCATGCTAGAAAACCCTCAAATAAAGCTGAATTACAACAATTTTGCAAAGATGAGTGGGCCAAAATTCCTCCAGAGCGCTGTAAAAGACTCATTGCAAGTTATCGCAAACGCTTGATTGCAGTTATTGCTGCTAAGGGTGGCCCAACCAGTTATTAGGTTCAGGGGGCAATTACTTTTTCACACAGGGCCATGTAGGTTTGGATTTTTTTTTCTCCCTAAATAATAAAAACCACCATTTACAAACTGCATTTTGTGTTTACTTGTGTTATATTTGACTAATGGTTAAATGTGTTTGATGATCAGAAACATTTTGTGTGACAAACATGCAAAAGAATAAGAAATCAGGAAGGGGGCAAATAGTTTTTCACACCACTGTATACATGGGGTGTATACATGGGGAGACTATGGTATGACACCTTACAATGCCACTTTCTGTTTGGAATTTAATATTCTACTCCTGGTTGTGTGGGTTTTCTTTGTGTACTCAAGTTTCTTCCAACATCCCAAAGGCATTCTACCAAGTTGACTGGCACGTCCAAACTGTCCCAATATGAGTGCATCTGTGTGTGAGCGTACCCTACAGTGGGATGCGTCCCGTACAGGCTGTGTTCCTGCCTTGTGCCTATTCCTACCACAATATGTGTTCATCCTCTGTAACATATATCTGCAGGAAGGAGTCCAGTTAGTAAGAGAACTTCATGTTGTCCAGGACTGGCCCCCTTCTTGTGCTTAATATTGACGGGACGGGCTTCTCTGTGACCTCAAAGTTGCCCTCAGCGAGTTTGGTAAATGAATGGATTTCCAACAACAAAGATCCTTTTTATACAGTGCCTTCCAAAAAGAGCACTTTAGATAAATTTCTTTTTAAATTAAACCTCATTTATAAAAAAACATTTAGAACTAACAAAGCCAGCAAACTGAAGAAGAAAGTGAATATTAATAAACAGCAAAAAGAAAATCCTGAAAGTGCCCTACACTACGACAGCAGACATTCATTATCCACAATCATAAGGTATTATGCAAATCTAAGTACCACCTATTTCTAACACTTCTGAATTAGTGTAAAATTTAGGTGAAATAAGTAACTAAACAGATAAACAACAAATAAACAAAACAACTAAATTCAATGCAGGAATTCACCTCTGAGTAAGAAATTACCTGGAATATAAAGGCAGTCATTACATTGATTCTTAAGGATCAAGCTTGGGAGCTTTGCCATTAAAGCATATCATCCCACTCTGCTGCAGGTCCAGGACATGTCTATGACTAATGCCGTTATTTAAAATGTGGTGTCTAAAACCTAAAAATAAAATGAATATTTTTGAGCAAAGCAAACAATATTGTCCGATGGTTAAATCTGACTTCATTCTTATTGTTTACCTCAATGTTCCAATTTTGTTTCCCCACTATATTGGTCCCTATCTTGCCATTAATTTCCTCTTATTAATATTTAGCAGTTTATCCCAAACACATCAAGCTCCAACATGAATCTTATTTCCTGAGTATTAATTTGAAACTGCTGCAGCATCTATGGACATCATATGATGAGAATGGGAAAACATTTCTAGTCTGAAGAGAAAACATTATGAGCATCTGAATATTTGTTTAACTAATCAACTACAACAACTACATACGTATAGCATAAAATGCAACAAAGATGTGGTATGGATTCTGCCCCTGCTTCACTTTTGTTTTTCACATGCACCTGCAACGCAAGCCAGCAGGGGGCAATTGAGTTTAATTACTAAACTGGAGAGTCTCTTGGGCTCCTCTGAGGAAAAGGTGATATGAACCAGAGAGCAAAAGGAGAAGATAAAGCAGCAGCAGCAGATGAGAAAACAAAGTGTCTCAAAGGAGCTGCGGATGGCATACAGAGACAGGGTATGCTAAATATAAATTTATATAAATTCACCCTAAAGAAGCCTAGCTGCAAACCAGAGTGCAGGTTCATGGTTTTGAGATGCAAAACAGTTTTCTGAAGAAAGACAGAAAGATGTTCAAGGCTTGTAAAAGGCAAACTCCCCCCACCACCCTAGTAAGTGGCCTGGGATACCTAATGCAGACATTCTGACCTCCTGTCTCTAAAGAATGACCTGTAGCCACACACTTAGGAGCACAGTGTGATTTGGAGTGGTAGGCTGAAAAGCTTTAAGGTGGTACCTACAGTATGTGGTGTGTTTGAGAAATAGTTGTTCTAGGGATAGCACAGTCCCTGTTTTCCTTATGGGACAGGCATACAGTATGCTTACTTAGCCTGAACTAGAAGGAAGAAAAATACATACTACACCACGACTGCTGAAGGTCTGTGCGTCAGAGCTGGGGAGTCCTCTACAGCACATCTTCAACCTGAGCCTGGAACAGGGGAGAGTCCCGAGGCTTTGGAAAACATCTTGCATCACCCCAAGTCCCAAAGGTATCACGTCCTAGTGAGCTGAACGACTTCCGGCCTGTCGCTCTGACATCACATGTGATGAAGACCATGGACAGGCTGCTGCTTCACCACCTGAGGCCACAGGTCCAACACGCCCTCAACCCTCTGCAGTTCGCATGCAAGGAGAAGGTGGGAGCGGAGGATGCCATCATCTATATGCTACACTGATCACTCTCCCACTTGGACAGAGGCAGTGGTGCTGTAAGAATTATGTTTCTAGACTTCTCTAGTGCCTTCAACACCATCCAACCTCTGCTCCTTAGGGACAAGCTGACCGAGATGGGAGTTGATTCATACCTAGTGGCATCGATCGTGGACTATCTTACAGACAGACCTCAGTATGTGTGTCTCGGGAACTGCAGGTCTGACATTGTGGTCAGCAACACAGGAGTGTCGCAGGGGACTGTACTTTCTCCGGTCCTGTTCAGCCTATATACATTGGACTTCCAATACAACTCAGAGTCCTGCCATGTGCAAAAGTTCGCTGACGACACTGCTATCGTGGGCTGCATCAGGAGTGGGAAGGAGGAGGAGTATAGGAACCTCATCAAGGACTTTGTTAAATGGTGCGACTCAAACTACCTACACCTGAACACCAGCAAAGCCAAGGAGCTGGTGGTGGATTTTAGGAGGCCCAGACCCCTCATGGACCCCGTGATCGTCAGAGGTGACTGTGCAGAGGGTGCAGACCTATAAATACCTGGGAGTGCAGCTGGATGATAAATTAGACTGGACTGCCAATACTGATTCTCTGTGCAAGAGAGGACAGAGCCGGCTATACTTCCTTAGAAGACTGGCATCCTTCAACATCTGCAATAAGATGCTTCAGATGTTCTATCAGACGGTTGTGGCAAGTGCCCTCTTCTACGCGGTGGTGTGCTGGGGAGGCAGCATTAAGAAGAAGGACGCCTCACGTCTGGACAAACTGGTGAGGAAGGCAGGCTCCATTGTAGGCATGGAGCTGGGCAGTTTGATATCTGTGGCGGAGCGACGGGCGCTCAGCAGGCTCCTATCAATTATGGAGAATCCACTGCATCCACTAAACAGTGTCATCTCCAGACAGAGTAGCAGCTTCAGCGACAGACTGCTGTCACTGTCCTGCTCCACTGACAGACTGAGGAGATCGTTCCTCCCCCAAACTATGCGACTCTTCAATTCCACCCAGGGGGTAAACGTTAACATTATACAAAGTTATTGTCTGCTTTTACCTGCTTTTTTATTACTCTTTAATTTAATATTGTTTTTTATCAGTATGCTGCTGCTGGAGTATGTGAATTTCCCCTTGGGATTAATAAAGTATCTATCTATCTATCTATCTATCTATCTATCTATCTATCTATCTATCTATCTATCTATCTATCTATCTATCTATCTATCTATCTATCTATCTATCTATCTATCTATCTATACATACTATGGATGCAGTGTGACACAAAACTATAGAAGTGGTCCAGACACTTTAAATACTGGAACTGGAAATCTTAAGTGGTAGATAGTTACTAGTCTTCTAAAAGAGGGGCAATACAACAGTGTAGAATATGAAAGACGTGAGAAAGGGTAGACTAAGTACGTATCCTCTCTCCATATCTGCACAGTTCTTCTCATGATGGGATTGGCTCTGTGTTGTGAGACTCAGTAATACAATGGCTAGAAAACTGCTTCAATGTATGAAGGTCTTTGCCAAAGTCAAAACTGCAATGAACCACTTACATCCAATAATTGCTTCCAGGTGTAAACTGAAACACTATAAACAGTAGAATTATTTACTATATGTATTTTATGTGAAAAAATGAACATCCCTATGCTCAGATACAATAACTGCCATCTTTCCACTTGATTTGTGCTTGTAGATCACATTAGGAGTATAACTGTAGTATAGGAATGAGCTGGTTCATTAAATGGATAAATATCTTTACATACTGCAAATGGAGAGCATTCTGCTGACTTTTCCTGCTGTAATAATTTCAAAATATTGAGGTTAAATGCATGTGTTACTGTATACTCAACACACACATGGGTGGGTCACTCAAAGAAACAAAGAAAACATCATCATTATTTACATTCTGTTTTTCCTGGTGAATGTTACGGTACCAGCAGTAACAACACACTGAGCGAGGCTGATCAGCTTTCCCTGTCCCCAGCAACTTATGCCAGATCTTCCTGGGGAATACTCAGACAGGCCGAGTACAGTTGAGAAATATAATCCCTCCGTTGTGGGATGGGTCTACTCCTCAGTATTCTATCAATGGGCCATGTGTTTCACACCATCCGAGGAAGGTGTCCAGGATTATACAAACTACTGCCTACACTACTTAAACTGGCTCCTCTGAATTCAGAGGAGCAGTGACTCTACTCTATGGTTCTATCCTGTTATAAAACCCAGCAGCCCTGTGCCTTAACTTGATTGAAGCCTATTGTATTTGCAATCTCATTCTTTCAGTCACTACTCAGATCTTTAGGGAATGTAAACTTCTTAGTAAATTGAAAGTTTACCTGAGAACATCAGCACTCCAGGCCAGTTCACTGATCAATATCAAGATCATCTCTACCCACATCTGTAAATAAGACCTAGGTATTTTAACTCCCCTGTGGAGTCCAACATCCACACTGAATGACCTCAGCTTAATGGCAAGTATGTGAACACAACCCTGACTCGACAAATGCAGGGACTGATTGGCACAAGGCAGTGGCCTCATAGACCCATACTCTTGTACCACTTTTCACAAGAGATACACAATCTTAAAGAGTTTCCAAATTCCACAAGGCCATGTAGACAGGTTTGGCCAACTCCAATGATCTGTCTAGTGAATGTGGAGAGCAAAGAGTTGGACCACTGTTCCACAGCCATGGACAATGTCTACATTGCTCCTCTTGAATCTGAGATTCAATTATTGTAAGGAGTTCAGCATAGGCTTTCCCAGAGAAACTAAGAGATGTGATCCATAATGACAGGAAAACATCATCTTGTCACCATTTTTTTAAAAGTGGGGATCACCACCCCAGTCTGTCAGTCCCAAGGTACTGTTCCCACCCTCCATGGAACTTTCACAGTATTTAGTGCTTTCAGCACTTCCCGTCAGATCTCAGCCACCCAAGTGGCCTTGTAAGTAAGGAGGTTTTTAATCACCACAGTGTCCTCAGTCACAGACACGGATCCAACCTCAACCAATCAATGCTTCTAGCTTCTCCCAAAGGAACCAAAAACCGGTTTGAGAAGGTCCTCAATGTGCACTACCCACTTCTTAATGATACCCTCAGTTGATGTCAATACTCCCTACCATTGATGAAAACAGCTTGGGTAACATCCCTCTTATTCTTCTCGAGTTTTTGAGTTCTTCCAAAAGTAATTCTTTATGGCCTCACCAAATTACACACATGAACAGGCCTTTGCTTTGGCCTCTGCTGCACCTGACAATGTATTGGCCTGCTGGTACCTCTCAGACAAATCTGGAGATTATCCTATTAACGGAGCACAGAAGGTATATTCCTTCAACTTGACTGGTATCCACCAGTGGGAGCTAGGGTTGCAGCCATGACCAACACCAATAACTTTCTTGCTGCTGCCTCCATTACTGAATTCTTGAACATGTTCCCTTATGACTCTATATCTTTAACATTTTAAAATAAACGACACGGTCTTTCAGGATGGGACCTAAATCAAATCCTAAACTGAGGCCTCCTCTAATCATGCTCACTACACAACTGGGTCTTTCAGGACCACCCAACCCTACACAGAAAAAATAAACCAAAACACTACCTGTGCCCTTGGCCTTAGCTCTCATCAGCTTTTCTAGCTCTGCCAGGAGTAAAGGCTTGACTTGCAGGTCACTTTTCATGTGCCAAATAAAATTCACTGCTTTCAAAGTCCAATCTCTCCCTCCTGAACCTGACATCTGAGGAGGTGTGGAAGTCTTCCAGGGATCGCTTGCTGGAAAGGGTGACCTTATTTTGCTAAAGGGATAACATGTGGTCCATGGTGCCTATCACTTAATAGGTCTTAGTATTCATTAACAGAAAGCAGTCCAATTTTAACATATTAAAACTCTTCACCATAAAAAATAATATATAACTAGCAAGTTGCAATCTAGAAAAGGAATCAAACAGCTAGACAATATATGAACAATGTAAGGCAAGTGCAATAATAGTCAAAAAATGTAAAACAAGCTAAGGTTTAAAAGGCTGTATTGTTATTTAGTCTTTTATAGTCGCTCAATATGTAAAATAGATGTTTTGTTTAATGCATACTGTATACAGTTTGTCCGAAATGGTTTGAAAAATATGCAAAAAAATATAACTTGTGTAAAAGTGACATTTTATTACGCATCTTGTGATATCTTTTGCTATGATAACGCAGACCATACTTGCCTCAAGAATTGTAACAATTTTAAAAGCAGTGTCATTTTTTATTTAAAAACAATTTTGTTTGAATAAATGTATAGTCATTAAAAAGGTACTCTCAAATATATGAACTGAGTTATATTTGATTGACAGTGCAGGCCAACATAAGTGTATTAAGTTAGGATTACGAAAATTTTCATATTTTCATTTTTAAATTGTGCCAATAATGACCCCTCACCAACCTGTGTTCAGTCACTTTACAAAATAATCTTTGCCATCTTTATTGATGACAGCCTGTGCAGGAACAGGAAATTTACACATTTGAATGAGTTTTTATAATAACACACGAAGTGGGAAATCCCATTATGTAATGACCAACATTTTAATTTCCACTTTTACACATCAGTTTAACACAGTTTTAAAAATGGCAGATGTAATGTCTAACTAAAAGTAGTTTTTAGGTACAGTTACATAAACACCATAATGTTAGCTTTGCCGCATCACTAATGTCACAAATCATACCGTACATTACACAAAAGCTATGACAGAGAAGCACATCTGCTGTATAGTTTTATTTAACAGCTAGACCAGACTTGGAATTACTATTCTATATGTAAGTGGTAAGGTTCTAATCATTTTTGAAATGGCCTCCTAAAAATGAAGGAGACTGACAAGACTATATAAAGTGACACGAAAAAGCATTTTCCCCAAGTAATGTTATGCTTTCACTCAAAATGTAACATTTGATAAAAGGAGTACACCAATGACAAAGAATATTGACACTTAATTTGACTATTAAGCAAACATATGAAATTCCCAGCTTAATGAATAACAAAGTAATTGCTCCACTGCAACTTAATAATCAGTTACACCAAAGTCAGCAGCAGTAACTGCATCCATTCATTTAGATAGATAGATAGATAGATAGATAGATAGATAGATAGATAGATAGATAGATAGATAGATAGATAGATAGATAGATAGATAGATCTTTATTTGTCCCCAGGGTGAATTTGAGTTTTTACAGAAGCTCTTTAAATAAATAAATAATAAACAGATACATATATACACACACCAGAATGTACTGATCCACACGGTGTTGTGGAGTAGGCTTTAACCCTTTTTCTTCCCTACAGAATTGCTTCAGCTTGTTAGATTTTGTGGGATTTTGGCATAAACAACTTTTTTCAGATCCTGCTACAAAACCGAACGGGTGTTAACATTTGGACCCTGATAAGGCCATTTCAAAGTTCAAAATTTCCATTTCTTCAGCTGTTCTAATTGAGACTTTCTTGGGCATTTCCAAATACTGTCTGGCAGCATGACTCAGCTATACAGACCTGAATTCATGGTTCAGGTCCTGACACTATCACCGGCATGCTTGGCTATGGTTCTAGCTGCAGAATATTGTCTGTGTTTGCTTTTCTCCAGATATTCAGCTCAGTGTACCATGTTGACCAAAAAGTTTCATTATTGACTTCTCAAATAAATGATCTGTGTGAGAAATCAAAATGGCTGCAGGAAGGTTCCACGGGCAAACTTGAGACAAGTTACACAGTTCTGTTTAAAATTGCTTTTCAAACAATGGAGACATCAAGATGGACCTTAGCAAAGACAAGTGAGGCCTGCAGTTTCCAAAATGTTGTACTTTAAACTTTTTTATTTCATGGAAGATTGCCTGTTGTCCAAAACTGTCTTCCTTTGGACAATATGGACCTGACTAACGTTTGGCAGAAACCTAAGCTTTTAAATAGGAGGTAAGCCCCTTTTTAAATTGGGTCAATAACAATAAATGTTTTTGATTGATCATGGATAAGTAAGTGTTCCTCTACAATAAGTGTGCAGAGAACGTTACCATAATAGTGGCCAAATCTGAACACATTTCTCATAAAAATATGTAACAAATTACGTAGTCTGACAATGCCAAACACTTTTTAATGTGATGGTCTGCATACCATATATTCATATACACACTTCTAAACAAAGAGAGTGAGATAGACCCGATCAATCACCTCTATCTGGAAGAAGGCGTCAGCGGTGAAACAAGCAGCAGTTAAGCAATGACAACAGGATTTTCCACGTTAAGAATCACTGTGTCTTAAGCGATACCCTGCAGTATGAGCGCAAAAGTACCAAGTTGTTTTCCTGAGCAGTATGACGCTCTGCACGTTTAGACAGCTGCTTATCAATTCGAGTGGAGTTTTATTACTGCCTGTGCAATATTGGGATGCATTTTTACAGAGGGTGTTAGCATTCCTATATATTAGGGTCTGCAGGATAAATCTATATTGATGATTCTGAAACTCCATTGGGACGTCAGGATAAGAAACAATCCAATATTATATTGAGCCCTAGAATTGCTTTTCTAATATAGTTTGGATAGATGAGAACAGAAAATGCTTGTATCATTTTCTCTTTTAAAGCAGAGGTGTTTTTTTTGTTCTCACACTGATATATATATATAAAAAAAGTAATTTGTTTCCCTACTTTTTCAGTTTTGGCTTTATGATGATTTTTTTCTTTCACCAACTTTCAGATTAAATCTTGTACAGACCCATTCATTTGTGAGCTTTTGACTTTGCGTTGCTTCTCTCATTTACTTGTTGTAGTAACCTTGCTTTTGGCCCAAGACCTCAACTGTAAAACACATATGATTTTCACTGAGGGGCTATTTAAATCCAGCATAAATGTTACTTTGTCTAAGAGGGGGCAACAATCTGTCAAGTATTATGCAGTGGGGACACAATACCCTGGATGATATACACTAGAAACCATCCAACAATTCAGAAAGAATTCAGAACCACATGCCACCAATCACCCCGTGCCACCACACCACCTGCCAGCCACTTTCTTCTGTAATGAGGTTTCAACACAGGAGTTAACAATAAGCCAATGGGAAATCTGAGCATTGTTAATGATAATCAGTTAGTGACCACAAAATATCAATGTTAGTTAAGAAGAGATGCCCAATGATATCCAAAGAATAGGCCCTACAAAGTATAGTACTGACAAATTATGGGAAATATATTACTCTTTAGCTGAGAGTCCCTCTTGAAGTATTGAGCTGCTCGTTTTACTGACAATTGATCTGACGTTGGGGGTATGGAAGGAAGGTTGGGGATTTTTCATTGTTGTCCCTCTTGAATACTACATTACAGAGAGCCCAGCTTCTGAGTTGTGGGACCCAGGCTCCTCCATAGCGTCACCCCTAGTGCCAGACAGGAATCAACCCTGGATGAACACAGGCTACATTGGGGGGCCAATTTGGAGTAAACGATGGATTGGGCAAGGTGTTTGGGTGGAGGCCAGAGTGCACTGAATAAACCCACATGAACACAGAGAGGATACTTCATTTCCACACAGGCAGTGACCTGCTTAAGAATCAATGAAATGCTAACCATGACAGCAATGATAACCACTGTGTCACCATTCTGCCCCTGTTCCCATTTGTACCATAAAAATGTTTCAAACTGAAGAGCATAAAAATTAATCTGGATTAAATTTTTATTATGGAAAATGCTGAAATTGTCAGAAAAGTATATATGTATGGATGTATTGTATAAATATATCTTGAATTTCACCTTTTGATCATAAATGATTCTGATTGATAAAAGAACGCACTAATTTACTATGATGTATTTTGAAACAGTTCCAGTTTAAATTATTTAACAACATAAAAATGTAACACTAAATAAAGACTAATTCAGATTAATTAATGTATTTTGTTGGTGTAACATAATGAATGGAATCCAAACAGAATGACAATAACAGTGGGGACAAAAGCAGCAAAGCCCCCTCAGCAGCAGACAATATACAGGTAGCAGTCAGAGATTTCTTAGAAGGTTTTTTTGTCAGTGCTAAAATTTCCACAACCGATGGGCCTTTACCCAAGACTAAAACTATTCAAAGTGTTCAATTACACAGCGTTCTGCATAAAATAAAAATACACAAAAGAATGAAGATTACAACTCTAAAGATTTGTTGTTTAGACTTTGTTCATTATTTTAATTAACTGCAATAAATGTAGATATTTACATCTACTAGTAAATTTATTTTTTTTTTGTGTGTGGACATACAGTCAAGGCCGAAATTATCGACACCCCTGGAATTTTCCCAGAAAATGCACCATTTCTCCCAGAAAATTGTTGCAATTACAAATGTTTTGGTATACACATGTTTATTATGTTTAATATGTTTATTATGTTTAACATCAAAGACATGCGGGTTAGGTGGATTGGCGATTCTAAATTGGCCCTAGTGTGTGCTTGGTGTGTGGGTGTGTTTGTGTGTGTCCTGTGGTGGGCTGGCACCCTGCCCGGGATTGTTTCCTGCCTTGTGCCCTGTGTTGGCTGGGATTGGCTCCAGCAGACCCCCGTGACCCTGTGTTCGGATTCAGCGGGTTGGAAAATGGATGGATGGATGGATGGATGAATATGTTAATGTTATTGTCTGTTTTTACCTGCATTTTTATTACTCTTTAATTTAATATTGTTTTTTGTATCAGTATGCTGCTGCTGGAGCATGTGAATTTCCCCTTGGGATTAATAAAGTATCTATCTATCTATCTATCTATCTATCTATCTATCTATCTATCTATCTATCTATCTATCTATCTATCTATCTATCTATCTATCTATCTATCTATCTATCTATCTATCTATCTATCTATCTATTTCCTTTATGTGCATTGGAACAACACAAAAAAACAGAGAAAAAAAGCCAAATCTGACATCAAGTCACACAGAACTCCAAAAATGGGCCGGACAAAATTATTGGCACCTTTTCAAAATTGTGGGTAGATCATTTTATTTCAAGCATATGATGCTCGTTTGAACTCACCTGTGGCAAGAAACAGGTGCTGGCAATATAGCAATCACACCTGAAGCCAGTTAAAATGGAGAAAAGTTGACTCAACCTTTCTGTTGTGTGTCTGAGTGTGCCACACACTAAGCATGGAGAACAGAAAGAAGAGCAGAGAATTGTCTGAGGACTTGAGAACAAAAATTGTGGAAAAATATCAACAAACTCAAGGCTACAAGTCCATCTCCAGAGATCTTCATGTTCCTTTGTCCACTGTGCGCAACATAATCAAGAAGTTCACAACACATGGCACTGTAGCTAATCTCCCTGGACGTGGACGGAAGAGAAAAATTGATAAAAGACTGCAACGAAGGATAGTCCAAATGGTGGATAATTAGCCCCAATCAACTTCAAAACATATTCAAGCTGTTCTGCAGACTCAGGGTGCAACAGTGTCAGCTCGAACTATTCGTCGACATCTGAACGAAATGAAACGCTATGGCAGGAGAGCCAGGAGGACCCCACTGCTGACACAGAAACATAAAAAAGCCAGACTGGAGTTTGCCAAAATGTACTTGAGGAAGCCAAAATCCTTCTGGGCGAACGTCTTGTGGACAGATGAGACCAAGGCAGAGCATTTTGGTAAAGCTCATCATTCTACTGTTTACAGAAAACGGAATGAGGCCTACGAAGAAAAGAACACAGTACCTACAGTCAAACATGGTGGAGGTTCTAAGATGTTTTGGGGATGTTTTGCTGCCTCTGTCACTGGAAGCCTTGACTGTGTGCAAGGCATCATGAAATCTGAAGACTACCAAAAGATATTGGGGCGCAATGTAAGGCCCAGTGTCAGAGGTCATGGGTGTTCCAGCAGGACAATGACCCCAAACATACCTCTAAAAGCACCCAGAAATGGTTGAAGACAAAGCGCTGGAGAGTTCTGAAGTGGCCAGCAATGAGTCCAGATCTAAATCTGATTGAACACTTAGGGAGAGATCTCAAAATTGCTGTTGGGAGAAGGCGCCCTTCAAATCTGAGAAACCTTGAGCAGTTTGCAAAAGAAGAGAGGTCGGAAATTCCAGTTGAGAGGTGTAACAAGCTTGTTGATGGTTATAGGAAGCGCTTGATTTCAGTTATTTTTTCCAAAGGGCTTGCAACCAAATATTAAGTTGAGGGTGCCAATAATTTTGTCCAGCCCGGTTTCTTAGTTGTGTGTGAAATTATGTCAGATTTGGCTTTTTTTCTCTGTTTTTTTGTGTTGTTCCACTGCACATAAAGGAAATAAACATATGTATACCAAAACAGTTGTAATTGCAACAATTTTCTGGGAGAAATGGTGCATTTTCTGGGAAAATTCCAGGGGTGCCAA
Organism: Erpetoichthys calabaricus; assembly: GCF_900747795.2. Taxonomy (NCBI): domain Eukaryota; kingdom Metazoa; phylum Chordata; class Cladistia; order Polypteriformes; family Polypteridae; genus Erpetoichthys; species Erpetoichthys calabaricus. Next base: position 19,066,123 of record NC_041411.2, on the reverse strand, counting down.
TAATTTCAGCCATGACTGTATGCTTGAAACAGGGCTCAAAACAGTAATATATAATGATGCCGACATCACAGTAATGTGCTCCATACTAAAAGCATCAGCTAATATTCATGTGGCTGGAGTGTGAGTCTCTGTGAGTCTGTGTTTTTGAGCTCTGACGGTCAGATTTATGCATTGGCATAGCAATGTGATCAATATCCCATCAAATGGCTGACAATTTTTCAAAACAGCACTTTCTAACAAACTAAACGTCTCTCGCTCATTAGAAAGGAAAAAAGGAACGTCAAAAAATATCATAATAGCTTCATCCCCTGTGGAGTTTCTGTAGATTGCTGCCAGGAGCTGCAAATTATTATAGCATAATGAGATTCTACTGGGCTGTCCTCACAAAGACGTGTGTATGTTTAATGCGTAGGAAGTCAAAGACATGCTTTTTACACCTTTCAGAAAAATGAGAAGATATACATACACACACACACACATATAGACACACACTAAGAAGCTAAAGCTGGGCTGTAAATGTGCAGTCAGTGTGATGACATGCATGTACAGTCCGGGTGTAAACATATGTATAGTTTTTCTCTGGATTTTTTTCGACAAGGTTCAGGAAATAAGAGCATAACTGAATGGGGTAAGGGGAACATCAGGTAAGCTGATTTGAGATTTCTGTTAAATGAAATGATATATTTGAATACAATCTTGTTCATCATGGCTCTGGAGAGTGGAAAAACGTTGCACATTGTTTGGACATGCGATGAAGAATCTGACTGCACCAGTGACAATACCATTTCCTACATGTACTACTACCACTACTACAACATATGGTGGCATGATGGAGCAATGACATACGCTACTGTCTGCCTGCCTGCCTGTTCTAGGAGCCTACGTTCACTTCCTGGCCTGCTCAGTGTCCACATTGGCTTTTTTCTGGGTGCTGCACTTTCCACCACACCTCCAAGATCTGCATTTTTGGTTACTCACTGACTCTAAATTAGCCCAGTGCGAGTGTGCTATGTAAGAGACTGTTCTTTCACCACATCGTGTGCTGCTTGGATAACTTGCAGCTACCTTTGATCCTATGATGGAAAAAGCTGGTTACTAAAATAGATACCTGAATAAATAAACAGACAGTACTACTCACATTTCTTGGAATTTTCTAGCATTTTATGATGTCATAATATATAATCATAAAGTAGTTACTTGTAACTGATAGTGACTAGTTTAAAAACTAACCTGAAAACCAAGCTATGTATATTTTTCTAAATTGACTCTAAACTAGAAAGGAAGGTGCAGTTTTGATGTGGACCACACAATTAAAGAGAATGTGATTAATTTGTTATCATTATATTTGAATGCTGAATGTAAAAAAATTGGGCCTCATGTTGAGAGGATACTTTCTTGCACCTATTACCCCAAATCAAATTAACCAGGCTTGAAGATGGATAGATGTATTGAATTTATGTGTTTGCTGCTACTGTCACAAATTTGAATTTAACCCTGATATTATCAATGTCCACGTAAAGATGGCATATTCCCACTGGTTTTGCAGATTTTCTCTGGATATTATGATTTCCTCCCACATCCCAAACACATGCAGGTTGGGCTGACTGGCAACTCTAAATTAACTTAGTGTGAATGAGTGTGGGTGTAGGACTTTGCCCTGCAATGAAAGTAAGCTTAAAATAAATGACGTGCTGAATAATGTTCCTGTATAACCAATAAATACATGATGTCTAAAATCATTTGAATGTTATCATGTGAATAATGCAAACTGACAGAGAACAGTCAAATGCGATTGTATAAATCAAAATCAGCAATCAGATTTAATAAAAGTGCAATGACTGCCTTGAATGCTCTGCATACTGTGATAGAGGCTTACTTAATTACAGAAAATGTATAGTCTAATGAAAAATACTGAAACTGCCACAAACACAAATAGGTTTTAAAAATAATTCTGGGACAAACACAAAAACGAGGAAAATTCCACAAATAAATTTCAAATTTCCTTGTAGTACATCAGAGCTCACCACCGAGAAAGAGTTCTTTTGTCAAGAACACTCATGAGATACTTCAGATTGATGCCAGGCACCAGGTGCAAAAATAAGCAGGGGAAAAGGGCAAAAATTACCTTAAATTAAATAATTCTGCCTTTAAAAAACAAAGAGCAGAGGCAAAAACTATTCCAAAATGACATACGTATAGTATTACTAATAATTTAATAGGTATGACTATGATTATAGATCCAAAATTCACCTTTTAAATTCCAACTAATGCTATTCTTTTTATGGCTTCCACCCATCCTGTCTTCTTGTACTGACTCTCTTGTAAAGTAAACTGCTTTGTTGTACAATCTGCTACTGCAAAACCTGCTGTAAACATGGAGGACAATACCAAAGCTTAGGTTTGATATTACACACTAGTTTTTTTCTGTTGTTTTCCTTAAGAACATTTAGGTGGGGTGAAACCAGTGGTTCAAGCCCAGGGGGGGCACCTCACTTCTAAGTCTACTCCTGCTGACAATGTATGCAAACGTGAGACTGGACACAAGGCTTTCTTTGTGACCATGGAAGAACTGGTAGAACAGGGCACTTGGCAATGGGTGAGGTGCCTTTTAGAAAGAAAAAAGAAATGATGAGCACAGTTGTATTGTAATGCTGGAGCATGAATTAAATAAAATACACACACTCTCACATCCTCAGTCACACACGCACATGGTTTGACTGCAGAAGCGTACGCCAGCAAACAAAGTCAACTTTTTGTTCTTGCTTTTGCTTACATTGTCGGGTATATTATCAGTGCCCTGTAATGTTTTCACACACATTGGAATACAAAATACTCAGTCAGCATCAAGGTGAGGTGTGCTGTGCTCCTCAGTGCACTACTCTGTACACACAGCCCGTCCCATCCACAATGTGCCACCGTGTGTGTTCTTCTTGCCCATGTCAAACTGGTGCTGCCTGTGGACTTCGTATATTGACGGCTTTGTGGCTCTTAGACACTTGGCACACTTTGATGCTGGCTGTCTAGCTTGTATTAGAAGTTGTGTGAAAGCATTATACACAAGGTGGCACAATATGAACTTTTTATTTAAGACATTTTTGCACTACTGCCAGACAGGCTTCATTCTATAACAGGATTCATTATTTGGCAAATTTGTTCTCTGTTTCATTTATTTAATTGCAGTTTACATGACTTTTCAAATATGATAAAAATAAATCTTGCTTGATCTCAAGTCTTAAAAATCATTTTGGTTATAAATGAAGCCAGAATTTTTAGATTCTTTAGGTCTATATCACGATATATATACTTTTACCATCAAAAATGTTACAAATATTATGATATATAATTGTACTTGTATCACCCACCTCTAGCTTGTAGAGTCATAGTCACTACAACTGTTCTGATGTAAGGTGCCCAAGATGTGCTTTTTCCACTTAAATAAAAGATGAATATATTTGTGATTTTTTAATGAATAACTTAAATGAAAATGCTTAAAATATGAGAGCTACTGCATGTGGACTGCTGTGCCATTGTGCCCCCAGTGGTGTGCACACATGCTCTATATTTGCATTTATTTATCTATACAAAAAATGTAATCACATACTTTTTAAATATAATTAATAATTTTTAATAATTCATAATTATATGCTGAGTAAGAGACTTAAAGAGCCGCTGCTCACACTAGAGAAACATAAGAAGTGTACATTTTGCAAGTCACCTGGGATATGAGTGACAGCTTAAAAAAGAAATAACTTAGGATATCCATCCATCCACCCATCCACCCTGTGAATAACACCTCCATCACAGACTAGTGGGGAGCCAGGGCCCAACTAATACAATCTTGAATCATACATTATCAATAGAATAGTTCACAATTACCTGATAACTGCTCAATAACCAAAAAATTGAGGTTTCCAATTTTTCAAAATGAAATTAAGTTTTGCTTAATTCACCTTTTTTTCAAATGCTTGCTGACAGAAAGCTGTTTAATTCTATTATATATATTGTGACTGGAAGGGCAAAGGCTTCGCCATGGGAGACTTTAGAGAGCGGCACACAGCTTTCTTTTGCCCTTTGCACGCCACCTTTTCATAAAAGAAACACTCTTTATAGAGAAGTTTTAACAGGCTCTTTGCAGGATCAGTTACTACGTGAAGTCTCAGTTCTCACATTAAAATAAATCTTTAAAAGTCTTCACTTTTGAAGTAAAAAAGGTCTTCCCTGTCTGAGGCTTCTGACTTACAGGTTGTCATGGACAGCCTTCCTCCTCCATTACAGAAAAGCAGTTCTGAGGAGGACTTCATTGAAATGTACACACCAGCAGAGTCTCCCTGTTTCAGACAAATTATAACGCTGTCTTTTATATTTATGAGCTACTCTGGAGACTTTAGTCCTCTTGTGCCAAATTTGAAATACAGCCTGATTGTGCAAGAAAAGAAAAACAAATGAAGCCCATTAAATGCTACAATATATATATTATTACACTGAATACATAACATTTTCATATGTTTGTGGGTGTCTCTAGTAGATTATTATGCACATGGACTCCATTAAAATCTGTTATCACATTTCTGCCCATCTGTTGGAAGGTCAGGGAGATCTAGAGGGTTCACCGAAACAAAATTTAAATATACCACATAAATCATTTTAAACCTGGCTGCTCCCATGCTGGACATTGTCGTTTCTCTGTGGCATCATAATGCCTAGCCGCTTACTGGTTACCTGATAAAAACTGCTAACCCTGTTGCCAGGCACACCCAAAGTATTCCATATGTGTACTTGTACAAACACAAGAGTCCTGTCTTCACTTCACTTCAGAGTTTTGTGGTTCAATTTAGCATACATACAAAGAAAGGAAATGTTGATAAATCCATCTGCAACCAGTGAATGGTCTAAATGTCAACTAAACCAAACAGAAAATGACTTTCATTTAGCCAAGAGTTTAGCATATAACATTTAGTTGACTGGCAGGCAAAGGCATCATGCAGCAGGAGGTGGGACGAGCAAAGGGAGAAGCTAAATGAAAACATGTATTTGAGGGTCTAGTGAGGAAGATAAATGTTTCAGAAGACATTGTGGGCCAAGGTCTGACACACCTTTAGAAAAGGTTTTTGTTAAATCTGTGTTGTACACCCTACACAAAAATGGCAAAAAAGTGGTGTGAGGCCTCCAAAATGGCCAGGAAAACTGGGCAAAATCTCCACTACTCTGCCCAGAGGGGGAGCACACAGAGGTGGCCTAACATCAAACAAGACTGGCTGGCTTCAGCTTTCACCAGGACAAAAACATACTTCCAAATCTAAGTTCCAAAAATATTTCCTTGAATGTCCCAATAATGCTCAAGTAGAGAAGGGATGACAACAAACCCCTGCCTAGGAGACAAAAAGGGCAAACAAAGAATCTTTATAAATGAAAGATTTATATTCCAAAATTTCTCTGTAACAAGATAAAACTCCACAGAACACAACAGACAAAAGGAGTCCCAATATAATCATAGACCAAAAACAAAACATTATAATATCAAATAGTGAGTAAATCCAATGAACAGCAATAACAAAAATGGAGGAAAACTCACGAAAGCACCTGCACATGCACTGTGTGCCACAGAGGGACTGTAAATCCCATGAGCCTTTGTAAGGCTGGCAGTAGCCCCTTAACAGTGACTGACAGGTGGCCCCACCTACTGGGGAGCATAAAGGCTTTTAAGGAAAAATATATGAATAATTATAAACATGGCAAAAACAATAATATATTAAACATATTGACTAAATGACAAATGAACTGAAACATACAAAGAGAAATAATAGTAAATAATTCAAATTGAAAAATGAGTGAAAACAATAAGGAAAAGGAACAAAAACATAAACCAGTGAAGGCACCCTGGCCAAAACATAACAATGTGTTCTTCTTTTGAACCATCAGCTAAACAAACTGACGGGGATAAACAATGTATTTTAACACAGTGTTGAATTCTGAGATGAAAATAAAGATGCTAATACAGAGAATTGTGGGAACTCTGGAAATATAAAGTTTAAAAGAAGTATGTTTATGCTCAGGTCAAGTAAATAGTGTGTATGTGCTTGTTGAAACGTGTGAAATGGGAGCTTGTTGTTTAACTTGTATCTCATAATTAGCTTAAAATGACTTAAGGTTGAAAGGGATAGCCTGGATCACAAAATCTGCAGATGTTATCCTCTGTCTGTCATTTCCCAGCAACTTTGTCAGGCCCTTCTACAGAAATGGGTTAGCATGCAACAACTACAGATTCAGAGAGTGACTGTCTCTTTACAGCAAAGATGTCAAGAAGTGGCAACTAAAAGAGGCAGTCACACATGATACGGAAGAACCACAAGATGATGGTTACTAATGTTCACAGTTGATGTTGTTCTCTGATTGTTTATTGTTGTTGTACTGTTTGGATGTAATATTATTATGTATTGTTAAGTGAACGATGAAGGGTGAAATTTGGGTCCAACAACAACATTCAATCAGTGTGTGCGTGTACATTCATACACATATCCACGTACAGTTAATGTGAATGCCACTAGGTTTAACCCCTAACCAGAATAAATGAGCTAAACGATCCTGTGAAGTTTTAAAGACAATAGTTTTAATAAACTGCATATACAGGGAGGCAGTAAACAAATTGATAACACACATGCACAACAATACAAAACCCCAGAGTCCCACTGGGCCTGCCAAGTCCAGGTTTCAGCCTGACATCATACTGAGTTGAATCTCTACTTCGCCACTTTCTGATAGCACTGTCTTTTGTCTCTTGTTCTCGCTCCCAGTGGAATATCTACATCTCTAATTGTGAGTTTTTCCTTTTTCAGCTTTTTAAATTCACTATCATGTTTACTTCTAAACCAAATCCCAGAATGACTTTCTGTTCAAACCCAGGGCCACTGCTTACCACCCCCGTGCACATCTTTACATGAATAATTGTCTAACAAAATAAGACTCTACGCTGCTCAAAGAAATTAACTATCAAAATGGGAAACGGCTTGTGTGAAGGTAAATAATCTTAGAAAGAAGTATGGCTGCTGAAACGGTGTACTGGTCTTACAACATTAAAATGAGTAAAATGCATATTTACATACTGTGCATACTGCACACACATACTATAAACCTAACTTACAGAATAATTTCAGTATATTTAAAATTTCTATAAATACTGCATCTATCATATTTGTTACTGTCCCTATAGTAAAGGGTCAATGGGTTCCAGATGAAAGACTTATTGCAACAGAAAGGCAGGTAGATCCTTAATTTTATAAGTATTAAATAAATAATGCATTATTCCTTGTCAGTAGCTGCTAATTTGTGAAAAGAAGTCATAATGGCCCTGCCATGAATGAATACATTGAAGAATAATTAGTGCTTTAATGAGTCAAACAGCATCTTGCTGTAAAAGCGACTCTCTGTAAGGCTAGAGAATGTGGATTAGTGTCAAAATGCAGAACAAAGGGAGCTAAGAAGAAATGTTTACAAAACCATTTGGATTTTTCTGAGAAGCTCCACTAAGCTTTGATGAACTTGCAAAGTTTTTACAAATCAGACTGAAGTTTGATTAAGCTCCGGGAGTCCATACGTGAGCTGCTATTGATGCAGCACTCAGGCCATCTGTTTTCATTACTGCTTACACCTTGTAATGTTTGCAGATGCGGTGTGGCTGTAATCTGGAGTGTCTATGCAATTATACTGGGTAACAAGAAGAGGGGAAAAAAAAAACACAAACAAGGCAAATTTTTTTCTTGCAATCTTTAAGTAGCTGCTACATGACATGAGTCCGTTAACCATGTGACGCAACTTTATGACTCATCAGAAATGAAACATTTTTCTTAATCATGTCAAATCTGCAAGGTGTCATCATGGCATAAGACACAAAACAGAAATGTGTCCTCTATCTAGGGTCTCATTTATAACGTTTTTTTTTTCATTTAACTACTATGCATGGATTCAACAGTGAAAATATGCTTACGCCAAAAAACAGGAAAATGGAAAATGCAAGTGCCAAAAAAAGCCAGAATTCTAAAACTAGATGTATGCACATATCTACACTATTTTCCTTTATAAATCACAATCATCTTGTAAATGTGTGTATGTGAACACATCTCAACCTCCGCCCAGTTGCCACCCTGAAACAACCATAGATGGACTATGATGATCAGCCTCACTCATATGCAATCACAATTCTGCAGACCTTCATTGGCCTCCTGAAACATTGCCCTGCGATGTGCTGCTGAGTGCACCAAGGGCATGCACGCCATTGTAGAGTCTCTCCTCGGTGCTCTGAGGGTTGGAAACACATAAGGCACCAGCGTCTGAGCAGGTACCCATTATTACTTAGCACTTGAAATGACTTTCCTGCTATTACAATGAATAAATAGTATGGGTCATATAAAAAACTGAGGGTTCAGCCAGTTAACTTACCAACAAGCCGGCTGCAACATACAACACCATCAACAAGTCATCTGCCAAAGCTACCCTGCCTCAAAATAAATGTATCATGGCTTGACCCAAGCCACCAAACTATGACATTCGTTGGTCTCATTTTGGCATCACAGATGACTTGTGCATTAAAAGAATTAAACAGTTTATGGCTAACAAAAGCAGCTTCATTCTCAACTAGGTGTCCTTATTGCAATACAAGCCAAGTAAATTGCTCCAATTACCTTAGGAAAAACAGACTCTGCTGCAAACTGCCATTTAATGTTAGCAAAAACTTAACATGTTTTATGTCTGTACACCCACATTAAACTTAAATTGGATGTAGCGCCTTATCGGTTGGTTAATGGCTTCTAGCACCGTGGGCTTGAATGAGTAAAGCTTGATTTCTGACCTGTTGGCAGTTTCCTGAGAAGTGACAACAGGTAGCTTATAACTGCCTAAAAAATAAGAAAGTTCTTAAATGCCAATATGCAGAATTGGGTCTCATAAAAGGGAAAAAAAATAGTGTCTGTACATTATAATTATCACTTTGGAGGTGTAATGTGGTATGTCTGTCACATCAGTGCACACTTGGTGATATGATTTATTATAAGCTTGAGTCGTGATTTAGCTGGTTTGGCTTCACTTCCCTACTTTATCATGGGTGTCATCATTTCCCAGATTCTCTAAAATGTTGCAACCAGATCAGAGTTGCTGTAAATAGACTGTAAATAGACACAGACTTACCCCTGTGACAGATTTAGGGTCCCCGTGACCCCCTGAACCCTCAGACCACATGTCAGACACCAGGTAAAAGTCCAAATATTATATTTATTTAGACAAAATGTGCACAAAGCACCCTCTTCTCCACAATATTCAAATAAATACACAATGAACAATCACTAATCAATAATAATAATCCTCCTCACTCCCAGACACATTGCCACCCTTCCACCCAGCTCAGCTCAGCATCTGGGATTTCCCATCGTCCTTTATTATTCCCTGACCCGGAAGTGGTTCCAACCCTACAGTCCATGTGATCCCTTATCACTTCCGGGTCAGATAAAAAGTCCTTTTCTTCATCCCGGAAGCACGTCATTTCCTTTGTTGCCTTGCCTACGACGTACTTCCGGGTTATAGGGCACAAACAACTCTCTGGGCCTCCCTGCAGTGTCATCTGTTGGCCCCTGTGGTATCCAGCAGGGCTGTAAAGGAAAACTCCATCGTCCATGATTCCCTGCTGGTATTCGGGGCACTTCCATGCCACAGGGAGAGCTCCATCTGTTGGCCCCTGTGGTATCCAGCAGGGCTGTAAAGGAAAACTCCATCGTCCATGATTCCCTGCTGGTATTCGGGGCACTTCCATGCCACAGGGAGAGCTCCATCTGGCGGCCTGGGGGTGTTGGCCGGGATGATAGGCCGGCCATATCCCACACCCCCTTCAAGTTTTCTTTTCTAAACCCTGATTTTTGTGTGGAAAGCTGCTTACTTACATATTAAGTCTCTTTTTCTGCGTACACAAGTTTTTATAATTCTGACCCCTGGACAGCTAAAAAGACTATTTTTTATTGCACATAGTCTTGTCAGTTATCTTTCCTTCCTTTCTTAATGCAGCTGGGTACTGTCCCAGAAAGTTTTTAAGGATAAGTTACAGTTACACTTAAATTTTGGCATTATGTTTTGGTTTGCAATCCCTGTTTTTGAGCTGTGCTTCATGTTTGGATTCGCTGGCTTTTGACCCCTGTGTTTGTTGCAAGATACTGTTTATCAAATTCTGCCTTGGGTTTGATTGCTTAGAATCTCTCCTTTCTTGCATAGTTTTTCTGTGATTCCTTAAATATTATTCCTTCTTTAAATATTAAGAAACTTTGTTTTTGTTGACCAGATTTTTTTTAATGGTTTTCCCTCCTAAAAAGGCATTTTTACACTTTAAAAGCCATAGCCACACTTTATAGCTGGTGTAGTCCAGAAGCCTGACATTTGAGTTGGGGGTTAGGCTGTCTGGGGTGAGGCCAACCCAATGTACACAGACGTGAAATAGGGGCAGGTCTAGCCTGCTGTGTGGGCCTGAGGCCTACTGCCCTTTCTCAGTCTTGCTGTTACAGACAATAGAACAAGTGGATTATGAGAACAAAGGACTGAAATGCCTATCAAAATTCTCTTCACAATGAGGCTGTCTTCTCATCCTGAGGTCACTGTGGTGAAAACCTGCTGGACAGCTGATCACTAGACATACTTAGATGTGTAGTAGGAAAACACTGTCACTAACACGTAATTAGAAATCTGATGGCTCAGTTGTTCGTGCACATTCCAAAGCCGTATGTATGCAAGTATATATGTAAGCGTCTTATGGTACACATTTATCTGGCATGAAGTCAAACCCTATCTGCAAAAAAAGGCATTCTCACTGGCCTCTCAGAGGCTCCCACACTTATTCCTTTGGCAGTAGACATAGATATGTTATTCAAGAGTATAGCGTTTGTAAGAGGTGGATGAGAATACATTTTACAAAGCATATGGAATTATATACACACATCTTGGCTTTAAAAATGCAAGTCAAATCTCTTCTTTGCATTGAAATGAATAGTTACAACAACTATTAAAAAAGTGATAACTTGTAATTAACAGATTGGTACAGTATGTTGGTGCGTAACCATATGGTAATAGTTTCACATATTGAAGAGAAGTGCTTTGTAGCTTTACCATTCCAGAATCAGAAAGAAGACACGCTCAACCTCTTCACCATCTCCCTAAGCTCTCTCATAGACCTTACAGAAGAAGTTGTGAAATCTGAAAATGTCTTCTGAAAAAAATAATTTCTGATGCGGGACAAATAAAAATAGAGTTGGAGCATAAGATGGCAGGTGCACATGGGATCCTTTGCTAGATGAAGCCCTTAGCAACACCATCCCGATAAATGCTGCTCTTATTTAAAAGCGAGCCTACAGTATGTCCAGTGGTCTGAATGAAGAGGATACTGATTCATTAACACATTTTTCTTTGTTCCCTCTCATTGGCAACCAGTTCCCATTATGCATTTGCTTATCTCTGCCTCTGTATGATGTGTGCAGGGGAGATTATGGTGCCTTTTTAATTCCTGCACACGCCCAACGCTTGCCAAAACTGCGAGCTACAGATTTATCTATCAACTGTCCTCAAACATTAGCTGTTTGGAAGCTCAGCATGCCGAGCAGCTGTTATCAGCTAAATGCTCTCTGAGCTGAATTTGTGCCTAGCAGGGATGCACAGCAGTGGAGAATGGCATTCAGAATCTCTTCTACCCTTCCATTTTCAACACCTTACTTAACCGTCAGCTCAATACACCTGGCAAATCACCATCACAGTTGAGGTGATCTTTCATGCAGAGAAGATAATAAAAGAAACTCCAAATGCTGGAGTGAGCATTTCAGATCAGTTGACTATTGGAGGTGAGTGGAGATTTTTTTATCCATAGACTCAGCTACCAAGGTTTATTTCAGTTGTTGTAAATTATATTTTACTCCTGTTCACACTGTAGCACCTCCATGTTTTTGAGTCTTTGAATTCTGTAACTGTTGCCCAGTTCTCCAGATGGACAGTGCATAGGCAGACAGACTCAAAAGAAATGCAAAAAAAAAAACATCCAAAGAATGAAAATGTTCACCCCAAAAAGCCAACATCTATAGATCTGATGCTTTGTTCAAATGGCTGGAAAGATCAACATATCCTTGCAGCTCATCTGGGGATACTCAGAAACCCATGAACATCAAGATTTTTCCCAATTCCTCTAGTTTCATATTTTACTTTTACCAGGAAAATAGTAAAGTTACAGTATATGCATCTGCTTGTCTGACCTAAAGTTAGAACATCTCCATTTACTTTATCCAAAGTAGCTTACTGTATATCTCACAGGCGCATAAATATGTATGGAAATATTTTCATATTTTTGTAACTTTAAAATAAATGTAGGATTACACAATAAGGCAGCAGTGGAAATTAACACCAATTACAGTACTAAGATATACCATTTAACAAAGTAACCACTAGGGGGCCACACCAGTCCAATAATACTGAAGGTTGATGAGAAAGCAGTTGTAGAATTATACATAACCCCTAGGAGGCACACAAAGTTGCCCCTATATCACAAATGTACATTCATTAAAGTGTGTGTGTGTGTGTGTGTGTGTGTGTGTGTGTGTTTGTGTGAGTGGGACCCTCAGGACAAGGTAGACAGAATATAAGACAAGATCATATGCATTTCAGATATTCCTTATCATTGTTTGTAGCCTTTATAAAGGCAGCATTTGCTATCTTTGCATAACAATTAGGGGTTGTGTGTATCTGGCAGGATTCTGGGTGAACAGCAGGCAACATACTTTTTATGCTGTATTTAAAAATAAAAAAAGAAATATCATCATTGAGGGTTCATTTGCACAGCGGGAAATCAAACAACATTCACCAGAATGATCATCAGGAGATTTAGGTCAGTTGTCTTCTGCTGCTCACCGAATAAGATTATGTTGCTAGGTTGTTTACCTTTAAATATATTTACATTTTACTGTAGTGCTGGAGCTGTGGCAGTAGCTTTTTTGGAATGGGGCACATGAAACTGGGTCATGCAGTATCAGGCCCAATTAGACTGCCTCAGTGTTTTCCAGGGGCAGTGAACAAAGCATTCTTTTTTGTTTTTATATTTTAGATGCATAACTATATCCTGGGAGAAGTTTTAACAACTGTTCGCCACAAAGCTTGCAGAGTGAATGGAACTGACTGGTGACCTCTACTGCACAAAAAAGGTACGGATGTCTAAAAACTGGCAGCCAAATGCCTCTTAAACACAAGTCCATCTGTGTGTTGTCCAGTAGTGGCTGACATATATCATACCAACCTAGCAGGTGCATATTAAACAGTAGCCACAGAGGCCATACCCAGCAATTAATTATAAATACTCATAAGCTACAGAGTGTTATAATATTGTTTGTGAGCACAACACTCCCTGCTGTTATGTCACATTTACCCACCTATTGTACTTGGGAGCATGTAATCCTTGAAGCTCTTGAACCCAGTTAGATCAGATAAAATGCAGCTAAGCTCCTTGCTCCTCTTCAAACTAATGGATTTTTTTTTGTTTCACTAGTTTGATTTAGTATGTTATTACACCTCATTGTCTATTTTTTTAATCAAGCTGAAAATCCCACCTCACTCATCCTTAGTGGACAGCTGGGCTCCTGACTTGTTTACTCTAATGGATCTTAAACAAGGACTGTTAGAGTCATCTTGTCGGTGCAGGCTAAATCTATTTTGCTAAAAACTCCGCTGGATGTTTTCCAGCACTGCACTGAATCTAACAGCGACAGTTAATTTTTCCTAATCCAGCCCGTCACATTTTAAAAACGGTTTTATTATATCCTCTGAGGTCTCTCAGCGGTACAAAGCGTTATGATCAATTATGGTGAGGAATTCTTGTTGAAAAGCAAATCCGAAATCTTCCACTTTGTCTAATGTCCACCGAGCTTGTGCGATTACATTATCTTGTCACGTCTAAGGCCACAAATTGAATTCCACCACCATATTTGAAAGGAATAATGTAATTTCATAAAACTGAAGTTAATTTAAAGTGGCACAAGAAAGCGCTCAGCTTTCTTCGGCTCAAGTGGAGAGGCTAATGATATCAAGACCTGAGTCAGAAAAGGAAATATTCAGGAGGCTTAATTCTACCCCACATTAAAAAATTTTCAATCTGCTCTGTCATACACCTATATATATATATAAATAAATATATAAATACAGTTATAGAGGATACAGATTGGTTGGCTTCTCGGCCACAACAGGTGGTTCATGCCTGGCCAGAAAACCTTTATAATGGATGGATGGAACAGAGTAGCCACCTGGGGACATGCGCTCCCTCAGTGCAACAGGTGGCAGCATTCCTCTGGTGGAACTCCCATGTACACACCCGCAAGGCTGCATGGGAATTGTCCCAATGGGCAGTCCTGCTGGGTTTCTTAGGAATTAACACCTGTGGGAAGGAACATTCCCAGAAGTGCTTTCTAGGTGTAATGTAGCCGCACCAGAAGTACTCTTGGGTCTGGAATAAAGCAAGTCCGAATTGGGGATGGGGAAGGACAATGCTAGCTTGAGAAGGAGTGAAGAAGAAGGAATAAGGAAGAAAGAGAAAGAAGCCCTTGTTGAGGTATTTCGTTAAAAATAAAATTCTTATGTGAACCTGGGACTTATGTCTATAAAGTTGTGTTTGGGGAAAACGCTACACTATATATATATACTGTATATATATATATATATATATATATATATATATATATATATATATATATATATATATATATATATATATATACCTAATATATATTAGGTCAGAACAACCCAGCCACAGGGGAGGGTTATGTCAAGAAGGGCATCTGGTGTAAAATTTTACCAGATACAGTAAGTATGCAGACAACAATACAGATTTCCATACCGGATCAGTCAAGGCCAGGGTTAACAACGACCGCCACCAGTACTGTTAGCCATCAGGTTGCTGGCAGAATTTGGGCTACTGTTGGCCAAAGAAGGAGAAGAAGAAGAGGAAGGTGTGTACAGAGACAGGAGAACAGGAGGAAGGTAAAGAGAGTGGAAGTGAGGGTAGGAACTTTGAATATTGGCAGTATGACTGGTAAGGGAAGACAGTTAGCTGATGGGATGGAGAGAAAGAAAATGAATATATTGTGAGTGCAAGAGACTAAATGGAAGGGGAGTAAGGCCAAGTGGATCAGAGGTGGGTTCAGATTGTTCTATCATGGTGTGGATGGAAGGAGAAGTGGGTAGTTGTTATTCTGAAGGAACAGTATGTCAAGAGTGTTTTGGAGGTGAAAACAGTGTCAGACAGAGTAATGATTATGAAGCTGGAAACTGAAGGTGTGATGGTGAATTTTGTGAGGGCATATGGACTGCAAGTTGGGTGTGCATTGGATGAGTAAGAAGACTTCTTGAGTGAGTTGGCTGAAGTGATGGACAGTGTACCCAAGAGAGAGAGAGTGGTGACTGGTGTGGATTTCAGTGGACATGTTGGTGAAGGGAACAGAGGAGATGAGGAGGTGTGGGTAGGTATGGTGTCAAGGAGAGAAATGCAGAAGGTCAGATGGTAGTGGATTTTGTATTTTGACGGGCATGGCTGTGGTGAATACATATTTTAAGAAAAGAGAGGAACACAGGGTGAAGTACAAGAGTGAATGAATATGCACACAGGTAGATTATATCCTATGCAGGAGGGTCAATCTGAAGGAGATTGGAGACTGCAAAGTGGTGGCAGAGGGAAAGTGTAGTTAGGCAGCATAGGATGGTGGTCTGTCGGATGACACTGGATATAAAGAAGAGGAGGAGAGGGAGGACAGAGCCAAGGATCAAATGGTGGAAGTTTAAAATGGAAGACTGCAAGGCTGAGTTCAGGGAGGAGGTAAGACAGGCACTGGGTGGCAGTGAAGAATTACCAGATAGCTGGGCAATTATAGCAGGAGTAGTAAGGGTAACAGCTGGAAGGGTGCTTGGCGTGACATCTGGACAAAGGAAGGAGGAAAAGGAAACCTGGTGGTGGAATCGGGAAGTACAGAAGAATATACAGTGGAAGAGGTTGGTGAAGAAGAAGTGGGATAGTCAGAGAGATGCAGAAAGTAGACAAGAGTACAAAGAGATAAGGTGTAAGGTTAAGAGATATTTGGCGAAGGCTGAAGAAAAGGTGTATGATGAGTTGTATGAGAGGTTGGACACTAAGGAGGGAGAAAAGGACCTGCACCGATTGGCTAGACAGAGAGACCGAGCTGGGAAAGATGTGCAGCAGGATAAGGTGATAAAGGATGAAGATGGAAACATACTCACAAGCGAGGAGGGTGTGTTGAGAAGATGGAAAGAGTACTTTGAGAGGCTGATGAATGAAGAGAATGAGAGAGAAAGAAGACTGGATGATGTAGAGATAGTGAATCAGGAAGTGCAACGGATTAGCAAGGAGGAAGTAAGGACATACATGAAGAGGATGAAGAATTGAAAGGCCGTTGGTCCAGATGACATGCCTGTGGAAGCATGGAGGTGTTTAGGAGAGATGGCAGTAGAGTTTTTAACCAGACTGTTTAATGCTATCATAGAAAGTGAGAAGATGCTTGAGGAGTGGAGAAGAATTTTATTGGTACGAATTTTAAGAATAAAGAAGAAGTGCAGAGCTGTAGTAACTACAAGCTGATAAAATTAATGAGCCACAATATGAAGTTATGGGAAAGAGTAGTGGAAGCTCAGTTAAGAAGGGAGGTGATGATTAGTGAGCTGCAGTATGGTTTCATGCCAGGAAAGAGCACCACAGATGCGATGTTTGCTCTGAAGGTATTGATGGAGCAGTATAGAGAAGGCCAGGAGTTGCATTGTGTCTTTCTGGACCTGGAGAAAGCACATGACAGGGTGCTTCGAGAGGAGTTGTGGTATTGTATGAGGAAGTCGGGAGTGGCAGAGAAGTATGTAAGAGTTGTACAGGATATGCATGATAGAAGTGTGACAGTGGTGAGGTCTGCAGTAGGAGTGACGGATGCATTCAGTGTGGAGGTGGGATTACATCAGGGATCCGCTGAGAGCCTTTTCTTATTTGCAATGGTGATGGACAGGTTGACAGACGAGATTAGACAGGAGTCCCCGTGGACTATATGATGCTTGCTGATGACATTGTGATCTGTAGCGATAGTAGGGAGCAGGTTGAGGGGACCCTAGAGAGGTGAAGATAAGCTCTAGAGGAGAGGAATGAAGGTCAGTAGGAACAAGACAGAATACATGTGTGAATAATAATAATAATAATAATTCATTACATTTATATAGCACTTTTCTCAGTACTCAAAGCGCTATCCACACAAGGAGGAACCAGGAAGCGCACCCACAACCTTCTATAGTCTCCTTACTGCAAAGCAGCAGCACTACCACTGCGCCACCTGTGAGGACTGTGAATGAGAGGGAGGTCAGTGGAATGATGAGGATGCAGAGAGTAGAGTTAGCGAAGGTGGATGAGTTTAAATACCTGAGATCAACAGTACAGAGTAACAGGGAGCGTGGAAGAGAGGTGAAGAAGAAAGTTCAGGCAGGGTGGAGTGAATGGAGAAGAGTGTCAAGAATGATTTGTGACAGATGGGTATCATCAAGAGTGAAAGGGAAGATCTACAGGCCGGTAGTGAGACTAGCTATATTATAGGGGTTGGATGCGGTGGCACTGACCAAAGAACAGGAGACAGAGCTGGAGGTGGCAGAGTTAAAGATGTTAAGATTTGCATTGGGTGTGACGAGGATGGACAGGATTAGACATGAGTACATTCTGGGGTCAGCTCAGGTTGGACGGTTTGGAGACAAAGTCAGAGAGGTGAGATTGCGTTGATTTGGACGTGCAAAGGAGAGATGCTGGATATATTGGGAAAAGGGTGATAAGGATGAAGCTGCCAGGTAATAGGAAAAGAGGAAGGCCTAAGAGGAGGTTTATGGATGTGGTGAGGGAAGACATGCAGGTGGTGGGTGTAATAGAGCAAGATGCAGAGGACAGGAGGATATGGAAACAGATGAACTGCTGTGATGACCCCTAATGGGAGCAGCCGAAAGAAAAAGAAGATATTAGGTCAGGCCAGGCTGGAGAGCACACACTGGTACAGTGCGTTGCCGCACCCACCACACAGCTCAGGATCCCTATTGGGAATCACCCAGACAGACACGCAGTCCATTCCCATCCTTCGGCAATGATCATCTATCTGCCACAGCCAGGTGTTATATGAGAGTTCCCTTGACCTGGTACAGCTGCTTGGGTCCTCAACAATGAGGATCCTGTGAGCCGGATCACCCTCGAGGAATCATCCCACATGGCTGTAGTGCCATAACTGACGTTCCCTCACAAGGGACTCCATGAGCAACAGATTGTTCAACATAAAGTCAAACCAGCAGTACCTAAGGATTGTCTGAAGAGAAATAGAACCAAAGGAGTCCAGTTTTCTCTAAGGTCACTGGATAGCATCCATGTCTCACAACCATATAGCATCAGGACTTTAAAGACTTGGACCTTCATTCTTTTCCAGAGATATTGGGAGCGCCACAAACCCCTTTACAGCAACCTCATGACCCCCCATGCTCTTTCAATCCATCTACTGACTTGACAGGAAGAATCACCACAGACATGAATGTCACTGCCAAGGTAAGTAAACCATTTGACGAGGTTGACACTATCCTAGCAGACAGACAGACACTGCTGATGGTTGTGCCCAAAAGGTCATTAAAGGCCTGGATCTTGGTTTTCATCCAGGACACTCACAAGCCCAGACACTCAGATTCCTCATTCAGTCTCTCAAGAGCCCTGACCAGAGCCTCCATTGACTCAGTGAAGATCACAGAATCATTGGCAAAGTCAAGATTAGTGAATCTGTCATTTCCAACAGATGCCCCACAGCCGCTGGACACCACAACCCTGGCAAAACATCCAGTCCATGCAAGCATTGAACAGAGTAGGAGCAAGAACACACCCCTGTCGAATCCCAGAATCAACTGGGAAAAACACAGTGGTTCTGCCTCCATTCTGCACACCAATCACAGTACCAGTGTACAGGCCAGCCATGATATCCAGCAACTTTGAGGGGATCCCACAAAGTCTCAGTGTGCCCCACATGGCAGGTTGATCAGCTGATCTGAAAGCATTAAGAAAATCGACAAAGGCTGTAAAGAAACTTTGCCTATATTCGTGTTTGTGCTCAAAGTGTGTGTGTGTGTGTGTGTATATATATATATATATATATATATATATATATATATATATATATATATATATATTGTGGTATATGGCCGGCCGTTCTTCCCAGCCAATACCCCCACGCCGCCAGATGGAGCCCTCCTGGCAACATGGAGCTGCCCCGAATTCCAGCAGGGCATCATGGACCTTGGAGTTTTTCTTCACAGCCCTGCTGGATACCGTGGGGGCTGCCAGGGGCCGCTGCAGGGAGGCCCAGGGACATTGTACTTTCCATATAGCCCGGAAGTACTTCACAATCACGGGAGTGGAAGAGATGATAGACTTCTGGGCTGAAGAAAAGAAGAGTTTTGATCTGACTCGGAAGTGCTAAGAATCACATGGACTGGGGGGATCAGAAGCACTTCTGGGTCATGGACTATAAAAGGACTGTGGGAGATCCCAGCAGTGAGCAGAGTTGGGAGGAAGGGTGACTGAGCTGCTGGGAGTGGAGGATTGTTGCTGAATATTGATTATTGAAATTATTGATTGCTTATTGTGTATTGTGGAGTGGAGGGTGCTTTGTGCACTGTATTATTATAATAAATTAATCTTTGGACTTTTATCTGGTGTCTGGCGTATTGTCCGAGGGTTCAAGGGGACGACAGCGCCCCTATCTGTCACAATATATATATATATATATATATATATATATATATATATATATATATATATATATATACGTATGTATGCTTTCCTTCAGTTTTACTACATGAAAAAAATGTTAACAGACAAATAAAAAATACTTTTCTGAAGGTAAATGTTTTCCTAATTCAAAGCAAGGGACTCAGATAAACAGAAAGTCTTGTCAAAATATTATGACATTTAGATGCCTGCTTCTGCTTAGTGTTCCTTAATAATTTCAGATCGGTAATTCCAAGGAACACCCACTTTATTAAACCTTCACACTACAACTACAAATATCTTCTTTGGAAATTGTATTCTTTTGTAAGACATTAGATCTATCTCAGTAAAGTAACCTGGAAAAGCACTACTATTCTGTCCTTAAAAACAGGGGTTCTCAAACTGTTTTAGACCAGGGTTCATTTAGATGGAAGAGAATCCGTCATAGGGAAACACTAAACAAGTCATTTACTATCACAAAATGCATAGAACTCTTGAAAGTAATCACCTTTTCAGATGGTGCCGATTTAGAACAGTAATACATCACATTTTTGCACATACTTTCAGTGATCATATACCTGGTAAATTAGTGAGGTGTGCTGGTCTCTGACTGCATAGATTCTCAGTTCTGGGAGTGATGGATGATAGACTTTGAGATCATCCTTCACAAGCAAACGCATCCTATACTTTGTCTTGATAGCATTCAGTGCTGAGAATGAGGTCTCACAAAGCCAAGATCTATATAATTATCATCATATTTTCCTTTTTTTTTAACAGAAGTTGGCTTATTTTCACTTGATGATGAAGACACTTGACCCAAGAATCTGTTACTTAAAAGCTGTTTTTTTCTCCAATCTAGCTTCAGTGTAACTGGGCAAAGCAGAGTCACAGGTGAATGATGCTCATGTGATTGACAATATATACAAAATAAGTGATACGAGGCTTCCCAATGATTTTTATTGGCTCAGATCATTATGGGAGTG
Organism: Erpetoichthys calabaricus; assembly: GCF_900747795.2. NCBI lineage: Eukaryota > Metazoa > Chordata > Cladistia > Polypteriformes > Polypteridae > Erpetoichthys > Erpetoichthys calabaricus. Next base: position 19,045,324 of record NC_041411.2, on the reverse strand, counting down.
ACAGGCACAAATGTCATGCTTGGTCCTGGGGGTCTCAGCATGTGTTACAAAGCTTGGCCTTCTTGATTACAATATTTCCCTTTAAAAGCTGATGCATAAGACAGAGTGGCACATGGCAGTGCAGTGCAAAACGATGGTCAGTCAAGTTTTTATTGGCTATCGGAAAAATGTGTTTGTGGCATATGTTGACGCTGCCACATGCGCACACAGCTGTGCTGTCTGGAAAGTCTGTACATTTTTTAATCCTTCTTTGTTTAATAAATGACATTATCTTCTCATAGTGAATGTTTAAAATAAGAAAAATGGAGAATAAAAGAGAAAAGACTAACCAGAGCAGTAGTACACCATGATTACAAGATATTTATGAATTACCAAATTGTACAAGTTATTTTACAGACGTCCTTGCAATGTATTGCAGACCCCATTTGGAGAAACCTTGCTTTAAAACGTTACCATTTTTTTTTTTATCTACTTCTGACCTTTTCAGTGAATTCTTCCTCTACTGACCTTACACTCCTTCCTAAATAAATTATCCATTCCCAAGATGAAGGAGGATGTCACTATGTTGAGCTCTCCAATCACACTGCTTGGGCAGAAGGAGGCACTCAATTCAATAAACCGTAATAAAGTCACAAGGTCTTCATAGACTGGCACCTCAGTAACTTTCTGCTGTCTGGAAATATCTGGTGCAGGCTTATTTGCAGATACTGAATTCTGCTATCTCCTCTTCCAAATTACATCTCAATAAATTCAGCTGTGAATAATCTCCTTCTTAAGCAAGGTAACTACAAAGTGGACAGCTCCAGCCTTCGACTTATTTCTCTCATGAACTGTAATGTGAAGTTGCTAGCATAACTTTCAGCAATTCATTTACAAAAAGTCATTTACAAGTTAATTAATCCAGACCAGACTCCCATCATCTGCTCCCTTTATGCTGCAGACATTTATCTTTGCTACATGTTTTAGATGAGGTGCCTAATTTACCAAACACATCCATTCTTCTATAACTTAATGCTGAGAAAGCCTTGGATTGAAATAAAGTTACTGCAATAAATGGAGATATCTAGGGCTTGACATGAATTGAACTGGTTGTGGTGAGGATTTTATTAGTATTATTAAAACAACGTAATCCTCTCTAATGGCCACAATCCTTACCACCTCAATTACTTCTTAGTCATTCTAGATCACTAAAGTTGCAAACTGGGACTCCAAACCTCACCCCTATTCTACAGTCTCTCATGAACCCCCTGCTATTACCTTCCATTCTAACATCCTAATCTCCAACATTTCTTTAAATGTCTTTCATCATAAAATATCACTTTACATAGATATAACTGTGCACACCCTTCTGGATCTTGTGCATGTTCTGACCTGGTTTAACATTTTTGAAAAACTACCGAGCTATAAAGTTAATTGGACAACATTTGCCACCTTACCACTGAATTCTCTTTGCCAACAAATTGTCTTCCTCTCCAGCATTCCACTGGCCAACTCAATCAAATATCTTACTCCTTACCCCCTTACTCTCAAATACAGCAATCTCAAATTCTAGCTGTGTTCTTAAAAGTGCTGAAGTTTTTGCTGACATCATAGTCTTCTGTTCCTTTGTCATTTCACGCCAGAGTAGCTATTGTTAAAGTAAATATAGTACCTCAATTTAATTTTGTTAATGCAATGCTGCCCCGTTTCTACCAAGTCAGATGTTGGATCCCTCCTCTCCCATTTGTTATAGAAGAAGAATAAGCATTCTATTAAACAATCCTCTCTTACCATTTAAATGTTGAAGGCATGGAAGGGGGTTTCTTTCCCCAATCTGGATTTTTACCACTGGGATTTTGTAGTAAAATGTAACTGGAACTTGTTAACTCCTATTGATATTACTGTATCCTGGCCTGCCATTAAATCCAACAAGGTGGCTCCCATATCTCTCTCATATCTTGCTTTTATTACATTAAAAGATAAGACATATTCATCAAATCTTGGTCAACTGGCTCTCATATATCGTGGGTGTCTGGCAGAAGGTAGAAAGGCATCTCGGTGTATTGCAGGTGATCCTATCACCTTCTCCCTTGGTTAAATCATGGAGTTGTAACATATAGGGGGCATTTCAATGGCTTTGGGCTCAGAACAATCCATTTTGCACGGTATTGATTGATACTTCCTCTTCTTTTGCTATCTCCAGATAAGATTAGTATTCAAGGCAAGTTGGATTTCTTTATCTTTTTCTTTCTCCTTCTGTTTTTTACTTACATTTTCTCATTCAAATTCTTCCAGCCCACAGCAAATGTATCCATACATAGGATTCTCTGTAAGACAGCTTACAGACCCTTACCAATAAGCTCATTTTAGCAGTGTGTCCCAATTTCAGCAACCTCCTTATCTTGCAATTTCATTTTAAAAAACTTTCTGTCCTCCAAAAATGCCTACATTCAACACGTTCATTTCAAATATTGGTATTTTTTATGTCTTATAGCCTTACTGGTGCAAGGGCTTTTTTATACTGTTTTTGAAGTGTCTTTTTGATAGCTCTTCAAAACTTCACTTGCATGTCTGAATCCATCTTGGCCCAAGACTGTGATGACGTCTTATCCCCCTGAAAGGTCTTTGAAATCTGATCTAATTTTCATGAGTACTACAAAGGCGGTACAAAGCGATTAGGCCCAGGGGTCTCCAGGCAGAAATCAGTTGAAAATAAATGTTTATTTCTGCAGGTAAAGCTTAATAGTGATGGGATGAACAAGCTTTCAGCAACATGACAGTTATGATGCTGAACAAAATAATGACACAAATTGGCCTTTAAGTGGGCCCAATGGTCTTATCTAATTTACAACATTCCTTATGTTCCACTTGATTAATCAATCATTACATACATTGATTTAATTTTGGGATCTGCTTTTCCATTATAGGGATATAGGTTGAAACAACAAGAGATGTAACTTGTACATGGACCAACTTCATAAGTCATTGTTTTGTTAAAGAGTCAAGTAATCTAATGAGCAAACTCAATTCTAACTGTCTACTCAATCACTTAGTAAAGTTAGGTCATAGGAAGCCACAGACTGTAAAGACAGCAACAGATATAATGAAGAAATCACCCACCAAATAAGATGTCTTCACAGAGAATAGTCATCCACCTTTATAACCCGGTTATTCTAGGCAGGGTCATGGGGCAGCTGTCATCTAATAATTAACTCTCTTATAAATTAATTCAGAATTAACAAAATCATTTAATAATTTGTTAGGCATAGATGCATGACTAACTAGTCAAGCAACATAACCAGAAAATATTTAATGAAATATTCATCACTAAACCAAAATGGTGTTTATGTTTTATATTCTTATTCTATTTCTGGTCATTTCTTTTTAGCCTCTGTCTCTCGATAATAAAAAGGAGCATCTGTATATGTTGCATTGTAATGTTCAGGTATAGGATTTTGTGTAGCAATTAACCATGAAAGGTGCTACATCAAATAACAATTGACTGATAGCCTTCTTAGCGAGACCTGACTTTACATCCAGACTCCTCTTCTCAATTACTTACTGCAGGTTTGTGTTTCTCATTATCAGTAAGAATGCCAAGACTGAGAACAACGCTCTATAATCAGCTTTGATTGCAGAGGACAGTGTTACCTGGATGGCATTCACTAGTTTCATTGCAAACCTACAGCTACCCTGACATTCAGGATGTAATTTCCTAATTTTAGGAAGGCTAATGCCTGGACTGACTTGCACTCAGTACATTCGGCAGATCGATATCCAGAAGCCTGAGACCGCACCGATGCACTGCTAATCTCAGTAATTCTGTATTGATTTAGGCTGAGTTTACAGATTCCTTTATGCAAAGGAATTACTCAGATGCATTTCCATATTGATGGCATTTCTGCTGTTGACATAAGCAAGTTAAATACCTCTCTCGGCCTGGCTGCGGAAAGCGTGTCCATTTTGAAGCAGCTGGGCTGAAGGTTATCTCCTCGCCTGTGTTTCTAATTGATTGCAGCTAACATATTCCTGGTCACGCAGCACCGGGTGATCTTTAATACTTCACCAAAGTCCTGGTTTTTAATTTGTTATGACTTGTGAATAAACTTGTGATTCTGCTAAACTTCAATCAATGACAATATGACATTTGTTGTTTTTTAACTTCAGGGTGCTTATTTTCCATATTGATGGCAGTGGATTATATACATCCCACAACAGGGTCCCACAAAGCCACACCCTAGAAGTGTATCATTGAATGTTTCTTTATCTTAATTTGTGGTCTGTGATAGATTTCTTTTCAAAATGGTCCCCACAACCCATTTTTATATTTATATATTTTCTTTGTTAGTGCGTACAAATCAATACCAAAAAAGTCAATTTAAGTTTGGAGTACACCTCTTTAACATAACCATGAATGTGACACTATTAAAGATGAAATGTTTATTGCTTTTATTTCTATTTCATTTTATATTAAAAACACATTAATATAGGCACCTTTCATGAGTAGTCCTATATCATTTACAAACACCTCAATTTAGCTCAAAGGAAGCTGGTGACATAACATCTCTAAGTAAATCCAACACTTTTCTTTTACTTGTAAGAGTATCATCACTGAAGGCAAAACTGTGTTGACAACCTGGATAGGACAGGAGTTCTGAAGGCATTGCATGGATCAATCCTTCCCTTTGAGGTCTTTATTTCCACTTAAGTAGAGTTTATAACTGAATCACATAAGATGTCTAGCTGTGTGTCTGTCATTTTTCTCATTCCTACCCTCCTAGCAACTATACAGTTAACGCTGCTGACAATGGTACTCACAGTTGGACCAGACTGGAGAATAGCGGATTTTCTGTGGGAGTAAGAAATAAAGCATTTGAATTAATCTTCTCTACTGGAAGAAGTACTTAAAATTGGATCGGACCTGAGGCCTGAGGCTCTTGAGTGGGTGTTTGAAACACCAGTATATTCTCTAGGCTGACAGACGTAGCAGAAATTGGACCAAACCTGAAGCCAGAGCTTGTCAAGTGGGCGAGTGTAAGAAATAAATCCTTCAGGTTAATAACAGCCGGCAGAAGGGTTTGAAATCAGGCTGGAAATGAGACCACAGCCTCCTGAGTGGGAGTGTAAAATTAGTCCTCAAAGTAATAGTTGAGGAGAACACTTAAGACTGGATTTACCTTGAATCCACAGCCACTTGAGTAAAGAGAGCAAAGAAAAGAAAAGCCCTGTGAATCTACTCTTGTCTGACTGAAGTACTTGAAATATGTTTTAAACTGAGTTTGTAACCTCTTGAAAAGCAGTAGAGAAAGAGCCCTCCACACTATTTCTGAGAACAGCATTTAAAGCTGCACAAAACATGAGATTAGATACCCTACTCTCTCTCTCTCTCTCTCTCTATATATATATATATATATATATATAAATATACACTGTATATATATGTGTGTGTGTGTATTTTTTTAGATGATACTGCTGAAAAACAATTATAATATGAACAAATCTACCACTTGGGAAAATCAGTATGAGTAGGGTTAATGTGTACAACAAATAGTGTTTATATTCTATCAAGACCTTAGTCCTCAGCTCTGAGTGAGTGCCTTTCGAGGACTGATTTGTTAAATTTTCTAGTTGTGTGTTCTTCTGCCAAAAAGAATGGCACTGCATTTTTTTTCACACGGTGCATGCAATACAGGGCTGCAAAGCATTAATGAGCCTTAAATTGAATTCATAGCTTTTGAATAGTACAGATGAAATCACTGTCAGACAGAAACTTAAGTGATTACATCTTGCCTGAAGAAGGGCCTGAGTTGCCTCGAAAGCTTGCATATTGTAATCTTTTTAGTTAGCCAATAAAAGGTGTCATTTTGCTTGGCTTTTCTTGACATTTTTAACAAATACTAAGAAAAGTAAAACTAATTACAATGCCATGAAATTAATATCTTGAGGACACAACTTAAGTCAAACTAACACTGCCTACAAATGGATTTTTAAAATGTCATTAACAATCCAAAAACTTCATGTAACAGGTGAGCATCATGAAGCAGCAAAGCCTCGAGAAATTTTACAATGAGATACAGTATGTGCAATCAATTTAAATTACTCCATGATACTAGATCTGGCCAGAGACCTGGGCTTTGTAAACTGAAGCATAATAAAACAACTCACCAGCTGAGGGTAGGACTGGAAAAGTATCCAACCTTACTCTAAATAATGTTTAGTTGAGTTCTTAATGAAACTTCTCAAATTATATGTTTCCAGTGTTAAGGAATGGAAATAGGACAGAAACATATCCTTGATGACTGCTCCTCAAGTCTATAAACACCAAGCAAGAATGAACTTGAAACCACATCTCCTTGGGTAGACTCATTGTATACACCATCTACATTTGTCTTTGTGCCAAAAAGAAGCAATTTTGAAACAGCACCTGGCTATGGATTGCTGACAGAACCAACCCTCTTTTTAAGAGCTCCTAAGAGACAAATGATATACTATTGTTTAAAAATTAATAAAGACCTCTTTTTAAGATGGTGTAATGTTGGTTAGCACTGCTACCTCATGATTCTGTGTTTGATCATCTGTCCTGCTTATGCCTGGAGGTTATACATTCTTCCTTATGCATGTGGGTTTGCTCTGGGCATTCTGGTTTCTTTCTATTACACAACAATGGGCATTGCTTGGTCAACTGGCCCACAAGGACAGAGCGTGGGGATGTGCCTGAATACAGTATTCCCTTTGATGACTTGTTTACCATTTTGCACCTGATAAAGGCAATGATAATTAAAAACTGTAGCAAGCAGCTTCTTTGGCCTGGTCCCACAGTAGTCTTGTAGCTTCTAAATTCATTTTTGCTTTTGGACATCCTGACTCCACAGATATGAGTTTCTAAGACAAGTTGATTCAGTGCCGTAGCATTGTAGTTGTCAATATTGTACCAAAAATGTATTGCTTTGGTTAATTTACTATTTTTTCCCTCATTAACCTTAAATGAAATCAAAACCAAATCAAATTGTATTTGTCACATGCAAATTATAACATACAGTAAGTACAATACGTAGTGAAATGCTTAGTGATTAGCATATTTTTATTTTTGATGCACTTTGTTAATCCCCAAGGGGAAACTGTCTTTTTACATGACCTGTTTGACAGAAATTCTAACAAGTCAGTGCTCAAAGACGCTCACTCAGAGATGTGAACTAAGGTCTTGTTAGGTTATAAACGCTATTTGTTGCAGGCTTTAACCCTATTCATATTCAGATATGTTCTTATTATTGCTGTTTTGCTGTAGTATACTCTAACTTGTGATGTATGTACCTGATTTGCACAGAATGAGTAACTTATAACAGACATTGTATATGCCTCCTGAAAGAACCTAAGTGAAAGCAAGGGGTTAAACAGTGTGATGGACAGCCGGTGGTTCAGTTTAGCCAGGACGTCCCTGAAAGAAAAGTGTGGAGGAAAGCAGCCTTTTCAGGGCACTGCATCCCCCGGGACGCTAGGTGGCAGCTCCCCTGGATGGCAATGGTTCCCCGGATTCCCTCAAAGCATCCTGGGACGTGAAGTCTGTTTCCTCAGCCCTGTTGGGTGCAGTGGGTGCCAACTGGGGGAGTTCATAAAGAACCTGGGGACTATTACTCTTACGACAACCCTGAAGTACTTTGGACTCACGAGGCCAGAAGCCCACAGTACTTCCGGGCTACTTGAAAAGGTTGATGTGGCGTTTGACCCAGAGAAGGAACACTTCCGGGTCATGGACTATTTAAAGGACTTTGGGAATCCCAGCAAAGAGAGCCGGAGTTTGGAGGTTGGGTGACTAAGCTCCTCGGAGTGGAGGATTGATTTTTGTATTGATTATTGTATTATTATTGGTGAATTGTGGAGTGTGCGGTGCTTTGTGCACTTTATTTGAAGAAATAGTTATTAAATTCTTCTTGGTGCTTTTATAAGTGTGTCTTGGACGTCTGTTTGGTGGGTTTAGTGGGGCAACAGCGCCTCTAGCGTCAACAACAGTAATTGTGCATACTAGGCAGGGTAAAAGACCAAAATATTCTGCACAAATGAAAAGTTACCATGTATGAAAACAGACAATAGTATTTTAGACAATGTTACACAAAAAAATTCTCATTGAAGAGCTAGGATAATCTAGGAACTACATTGAAAATAACTGTGAAGGTAGGTAAAGCCGTGGACAGAAAAAATCTGTAAAATGCCAAACTAAAAATAGCATTGTATATTTTCAAAAACCATTGGAGAGCTACATGGATTGCACTGGCAACTTCTCCAGAGTTTAAAAAAGAGATACTAATTAAAGACGCAAACTGGTGGTTTTCATGGCCTTATTGTTACAATTTACTACTAGACTCATTCCACCTACATCTGTGTAATTAGTCTAAAAAGTTTGATTTAAAATAATATGGCTATTAATAATTAAGGGTAGGGATTTAACATAACTTAACAATAATATATTATTGATTTATACTGACCCTGACACTTGCTGCTTACTTCTATTTTGAACGTAGGAGAATAGCTCGAGTACAAATCATGTGACATGCTGAGGTGCATGCACCATTTGGTCACATGTCTCATATGTTGGCTCGGTCACCTTCTCACTCACTTTAAGCTGCTTGTCAACTACAATGACTTACCAGCTTACTGACCAGTGTATTTAATCAGGCTTGTAAGCCATCATTCATTGTATTGTACGTTTTACTTTTTTGTTCATAGTTCACATGTTTTTGGCCTACTGTGTCTCACTTTTTGATTGTGATCTAGTCCTTTCTTCCTTCTTTAATCCTTTGCCTGACTTTCAGACTAAATCCTTGGTACCTTTTTATATTTATTTTTTCCTTTCAATCAAATTCCTGTTTTTTTTTCTTTGCTCAACATGATCTCAAGTCATCTGGCTGATAAATTGATGCTGTAATTTTAAATCCATCATATAACATGGTCAACACCCACTTTAGTCCTTAAACCGAAATCACACTATACAACGTTTCCAACAATTTCCAGTCATAGTCGTAATTTACATAATCTTATAAAAATTATAGCGAGCAGCAGACAGTCACAACATTTAACTTTATCATAGGTGGTCATAGGGGCAGGCTCTTGTGTCTGAGAGAGTTAACAGTCAAGCGCAATGCACACAATGCCCACTAGCAGCAAAGAACATTGCCAGAGAATAAGAAAAGAAGAAAAATGAGTGTTTCGAACTGAGAAAACAGAGAAGAAGTTTGTTGAATATTAAAAATAAGACAAATGTTTGTTTCAACATTACATAGTTAATAAAAGATGGACTGAGGTCGTGGGTTATTCTGGTGTACTACATATTGATTGACTTTCTAAATTAGGCTACATCATGTTGCTTTCGATTTATAAGCATGATGAAAAGTCATAAGTGAATCGTGGAATTAGTCACCTCCTGTGCTTCCTAGAGGTATAACTGGACATCATTAGGAGCAACAAGATTCAACAAGTGAGGAGATCAAATTCTGCATGCTCACCAACTAGAAGTCATGTCGGGTACTGTAGTGTGATGTCAGCCTTAGGGATTTCATTAGAAAGACAAGACCACCAAGCCAACAAAAGGTCCTCTGCTCAAACTGGGTTGTGTAGAGAAAAAGAATGGAAGGTTTAACATGGGATAAGGTTAGGAAAACAGTCACTTGACAGAAAAGGAGTACACTTCTCCATGCCAATAAAACCTCATGAACGTCTTATCTTTGTAGTGTGGTTTCCTGATTTGTGCAGCTGTTATAATTAAAGTTACCAGAATTAGTTTGCAAGTTTCATTTCTCTGGAGGATATCTTTACACACTTATGACATGCAATTTGCTTTGCATAAAAGCAAACAAATCTGTTTCTTAGTCAGTGGGTCACTGAAAAGTACTAAAAGAAGCATTCTGAAACATGTGTGCCCATGCACTAAATACAAATCCACTTTAACACAAAAATCAAAAACTGACCCCATGACAGTTCACTCCAGTGAAAAGGATGTTCCTATTTTGACTTGAACACACATTCACTCCACATGCTCAGTAGGACTTCAATTAGAAGAAGGTTAAAAGAATCATAGACACATGTAAATTAAACATTTTGCACAATTTATCCCCCAGCATGCATCCCAAAGATTGGTCCATTCATGTTGACACTTTTTTAAAATAAATGGAATAGGTGCAGCTGCAGTCATATGAAGCTGCTTCTGCTCTTTTACTGCTGTATTTAAACAGTTTCCTCACCTAAGCTAATTATTTAGTTGTTGTATCTCTCATTTGTTTTTTTAGCCAAAAATGTGTTCTTTTAAACATTTTTATAACACATCAGTTACTGATCTTTCTCATGTTTAATTATATCTAAATGCCATTTGTTTGATTTGTCTGACAACTTTTCTGGTAAGAAATCATCTTCTAATATTCCTGCCTACCACTTGAGATCTCCCAATGTCTGCTGGGCAGACTATGTTCCTGAAAAGTTCTGATCTAACAGTGAATTAACTGTAAACAGAGAAGTGGAGGTGAAGATCCAGTCCGGCAATGATGAGAGTTAATCAGTGTGATAAGCGGAATGTCTTAAGTACTGTATATATACTGTGCATAACCTAATTCCACACATTGTTTCTAAGTTGAAAATGGACCATACAGGAGACCAGTAGAACACATTCTGAAGTAATTGTGTCAGTTACCACATTTTACTAATTTTAAGGTCTAAGCAGGACTGTACTCCACAATAAATCTCTTTGACCTAGCATGTTAAATAAATCACTACAAAGAGAATGAACAACAAACTAAAGAATCTGGAAAACTAGGCCGACAGACCTCAGATAAGACCACACAGAATATTATGCACATAATAAATTTATAACATTTTTATTTACACTCATGTTAATTTTATTTCAGTTTATTTTTCAGTATGCATTTTCATTTTTGTTTGTGTTTTGTGTTTCATCCATTTTTCAGTTTAATTTTAGTATTAAATAACTAAATGCTTTTGAGTAATTTTTCTATCAGTTTTCATTAACAATAATAAATGGTCCACAGAAAAGCAATTACACTTATTTTGGGAATACAGGGTATAAGCTACTAGCAAAGGCTGATGGAATTTAAACTTTTGTCTTTGAGCATGCAGATACAGAAAAAAATATATTGATAAGAAGTTTTCAGAATTATGAAGGGTGGATCCTAGTTGTTGCTTTAAAATGGATTCTTCAACTAGAACATGGAGGCGCAGATCAGATGGAAACTGGTTGAGGGTAAATTTTGATATATGGAATTAAATTAAGTATCATAGCAGATAGTGGTACTGAGGCCTTTCAAATCTAGATTTACTAATATCTGGTAGAGGTCAGACATGCAACGCTTGATAAACTATGTTATGCTGAATGGCCTGTTTTCTTACATGTTCTCAACAGAACAGTTGACACCTAAGCTAGATTCAAGACCAGAAGCTCTGGCCCACAGCATTTTTAGGAAGCTCTTGCAAGGGTTCATGAAATAAATCCTTACAGTTAATAGCAGCTGCCCTGTTGACAAAAAGTACTTGCTTATGTGTCACTGTTTTCATCAAGCTCACACTTCTTGAAGAACCAAAAGTGAAATGCAGGAAAGATGAGATATGGCACAGCTTCGGCTTCCACTGAAATAAATACTGCCTTATCCGTCCTTCGCTTAGCTTGCTGTCTTTCCAAATATCAGACCTGTTTCATCATCCGCAAAACAAATCGCTCTGGCCTAAAGGGACCCAGGAGAATCATTTATTTGTTTAATTTTTCCTCACGGTACAGAGCAGGGCATTTTATTTGTTCCCTCAGTGATAGATGCAGCGGCAGTTTTCTGATTACTATGTGCTTCGATTTGCTCTGTACAGTAATAAGAATAAATGCTCCACGGAGAAGAAAAGTAATGACGGCTCAATGGCTGCTTAAAGGTAATGTCAGGGGGCAGATAAATTAATAGTTTGACTGCTTTTCAAAAGCCCTCGTGCTGACCATCTCCACATAGAACCAGGGCTTCTTTTTTTTTTAAAACCACTAAGGAATCAGGATTTTGCATCTGTAGCACTGAAGTAACACTCCAAAGGATCAGAAGGTCTAGGAGGTCAGAGTAACAGGCTGCTCTTGTACTTTTTATGTTTATTTTTCTTATCTGGTTTTAAATAAATTTGCGTTATTAAGCACACAGAGAATGAGCAACTGAGTAAGAGTCTTCCATGAAGTGTCTCAAGAGCAAGTGGAGTTGCAGGTGGAAGATATCAGGATTGTACACATAATTCTTAGCTTTTCTTTCTTTCTTTGTTTCTTTCTTTCTTTCTTTCTTTCTTTCTTTCTTTCTTTCTTTCTTTCTTTCTTTCTTTCTTTCTTCATATTATTACTTCTGAGACTTCGATTTGTCTTGATTTTGTTTGCTCATGTCTTTATGGACAGCACCATTTCTGGGTTCATTTTTCATGGGTGCTACCATTTTGATATGTTGATAAGTTGCTAGGACATGCCACATTGACGGACACATGGCACAATCCCAGTTAATTTATAAATAACAACCATGCCCTTTAAGCATTTTCTGAATAATAATGAGGGAATAATAAAGGAAAGATCTCACTAGAAAATCTATTAGTTTTTGATCACTCTTCTAGTTTAATAAATTCTGTTCCTGACTTTGAATTTAGTGCACACAATTGAAAATGAACATCAGTCTTTTGACTACTATTCATTGACTTTAGCTACATCTGACCTGCTTCCTGAAACATTCCTAAAAACTATCATTTGATTTAATAAAAAATCATAATGATTATTATACAACTTTGTTTTCTGTTTCATTTGCTGTAACCTTTTTTTACAGTGCCTTCTCTTTTCAGTAGCTATTTTAGATGTAGATGCTGTGAAGGTACTGCATATTCTTGCTCTAAACCACACCAACAAGTATCTACTTGATCAAATGTTAAAGCAGTATGTTCCACCAGTAAGCCTGCTCCACTCATAATAGTGCTATGAGTTTATTATATACAATTCTTTCAAAGCCACCATGTAATAATACTAACATACTCTTCTACTTAATTTCCAAAACTATATTTTCATGTATCAGAATAACTCTAGCGGGCTGGCAATGCAGTTTATTGTTACTACAAACTTATGCACCAAGAGACACCTTATATGTCCCTGTAATAAGACTAGCAGCCTCCAGACCATTTCCCAGTGATATACTGTGCATAAATATTAAGGCCACAATCCTACTGTACTACTTCTAGGGAAAGAGTATATATTTCCATAAAAATATATATATAAATAACACCAACAGCCCTACCTTCTCCACAATGAAGAATTTATAGCATTATAAATAAAACTAACAGCCACACTCATTTGTCAGGAGACAAGTTTTGCGTGTGACTAATGGCAGTCCTCCTCTAGCAGACAGACTACATTACATTTGTAATGGCCTCTTCCTCATTTGACTGGACATGAGTATACAGTAGACTGCTATAAATAAGACTAACAACAGTCATGCCCTACCCTATTCAGGTGATATGCCACCTTTCAATTAACAAGACTACTAAGTAGCCCAGCTTCTCCAGAGGGACTGACTCCTATAAAAGAGTAATTACTGCCACTCCTCTAGAGGATATTCTGTATTTGCTATTAATGAGAGTAACTACTCCCCTGTTCTTCTCTAGACAGAATTTGCTTTCAAATAAAACAAGACAAACAACACCATCCATCAGTAGAAAAACTGTACACTACATTTAAATTATAAAAAAACCTGTCCACCACTGAACAGGGAATATATACATCTTAATATGACTAAACATTTCCCTCTTCTCCTATTCTCTAGAGTGGATGCTCCACATGAGTGAAGTAAGGCTAACAGAATTCATCCTCTAAGGGAAAAACATACGCTGCATAGTCTATCCTAATAAACACCGTCCCGAAGCCCCCAAAACAATGGACCAACTGTACATCTCTATAATTAAAGAATAACTGCTACCTCTCCTACAGGTAATATATTGCTGTTAATATGACTAATAACCCCTCCACATGCAGTGCTTCATAGGCAGGTAGAGTACATCGCCTAAACAGGACCACCAAATGCCCTCTTTTCCAAGAGAGTAGAATGTACACTGCTGTAAAAGATTAACTAGTGCCTTTACCCCACTGAATGTCAGTAAAAAGACTAAGAACTTGTCTGCACATTGTATTCAACTAACATAAGACAAGCATCACCACCATTTAGAGGGAAAACTAGAAATTACAAAAAAAAAACATACATATATTATACTCATTCCTGTAAAAAATACATTTGACATAATATTATGTGAAAAATAGTGACTTTCCGCCAGAAAATAACTAAACACTTCCTTGCCGTCCAGAACTGAGGGAGAATATAAATAAGGTACAATTCTTTCACCAAATGTAAAGTCAAGTCCAATAACAGAAATAAAATAAAAGTAATCACCCCCTCCACACCTATTATGCAATGGACACACTGTATTTCTCTATAATAAGGACAACAACTACTAATTCTACAGGGGAAAAAAGGGCCTGTAAACTGAAACCAATAAACTCTCCTACCACATATTATGTCTTAATGTTATGTACTGTATCCACCCATCAACAACTAAATAAAACCACCAAATAAACCCATTTACAACAAAACAACAATATGTTGCTAAAAATACTTCCATGCCCCTTTCTACCAAAGGATGGGCTTTATCTATACTTGTTAATAAGACTAACAGCTCAACTACCCTCTAGGATTTAGAACTCTATTCACCTAAAATAAGACAAATTACACCTTCTTCCGGAAGACAATCTGGACAGCTTGAAAACTAACACAACCTCCAAAGTGACTTCTGCTGCTACTTCTGTTTCAGGAAATAGACAACATGAGCTCAAGACCAATACTCTTCTTCAAGGTACAAAATTGAATGCTGGTTAAATTACATCAAAAGTATTTATTCTTCAAAAAAACAAGCTGGGCAGTGCAATGGACAGAAGTACCATTCTAATTTGTTTACTAATATGTTTTTCTGCAAAGGAGCCATAAAAATCAAAATGGTGTTGATTTACATTGTTAAAAGCACAAGGTAGTGGATAAACTAAACAAGATCTAGAATAATAAAAAAATAAAACAGCAAGCATGCTGATCCTCTGGCCTAATTTAAACTTCCATTTGTGTGCCGAGGTAGCTTGTCCTCATCCAGCACTTCCTTCTCACATCCCAGTCTCTCACAATCTTATAACCTCTAACCAGTGAGCCTGTCATCTTTTTTTATGACTCAAGACTTGGTAGCACCTCTGCCAAGAGGCAACCTTAATGCATCTCTATGGTGTCTCAGATAACAGGCTAACACACAGCCTAGCGGCCCTTTCAGCACTTGGGTAAGACTTAAAGGCCAGGGTCTGTACGGTTGCTGCCCAGGTACTCATTTCCTTAAACTGGGCAACATGGATTCATCTCATGGGAGAATTGTGACTTGGCCTCACTCTTAAATATGCCACCTGGCTCCAGATTGCCATTTCAGCAAAGAATCCTGTGTTGTCATCTGTTGGCGAGAACATATTGTTGCATTTTGTCGGTCTGGCAAGCCTTCAGAAAGAAAAAAAGACAAATTGGTACCCTTCTGATGAGGGTAACATACAATTCCTTCATGGAATGAAGTGCATTTACATTTCAATAAGAATAATAGCCTTCATGCCCAGTCTAGATAATATTCTGTGTCTATTTATAAATAAAAAGAACTACCAACAACACCTCTTCTTCAGGATATAAACCGTATATTGCTTAAAAACCTCTTTGAGAGTGTGGACTGTATGAGGCCCAAATTACGTTAGCATCATTCCAACATGGCACAATAAATATTCTTATCAAATACACTAAGCCCCACCAGTCGGTACAAATCATGACATTACACCTGAATTGATATGTATGGTCAATAGCAGGAATTTGGGTGTGCAGTCAAGCAAATCTTTTCTGACTTTTCTTTATTCGTCTCTTTTACTGGTAGAATGAAAAGTGCATTCATTTTCCCTAAAGAGTCATTAAAGCAGTTAACTCGGCAGTAAATAACAATTCTAGCATGCTGGCAAGTTGCAAAGCAGGTGTGCTGGTAAACCCTGCCAAATGTGCTCCATGAGATGAAATGAACTAAAGCAGTTTTGTCAAATTTTGAAATTACACAGACAAATAAACAAAAAGTTAATGTCAACTCAGGGAACGGCCTGGGCATCAGACACAGAACAGTTTCATCAGCGTATAGCAAAAAAAAACAATTTTCTTGTCAGAGTGCATTTGGTGAGAGGGTGAAGACATGATTTCAGTGAAAAGGAGTCAGTGGGCGCATATGCGTCTGTTAATAAGGTCTGTCTGCTGCTCTGATGAGGTCAACAGTCACTTAGCTTCCTTAAAAAAGTGGTTAGATTAATAAAAATTCAAAAAATACATTAACCTCGTTTTGTTTATTTGACTAATTACAATTCATTTCCAGTATAGTTTTATTTGACAGGATTGCCATTCGGTCACACAATGAGATTTCCCCGTCATTGCTATTCAAACATGAAAAAATTATTAAGTGGAAGGAAGAGTTGAGCTCTTTTATGTAGAGAATTACAACTTGATGTCTCTGATATCCTGCCTCCCCAATTCAGGGAACTAGAGATGATTTACAATCCAGTCACAATCGATATGGCATTTGTACCCCCAAACCCCTCAACTGCCATCTTTCATGGTCATCACCAGGTAATCACATCCCAGACATACCTGACTGACCCATTATGAGAAAATGCAAGAGTATGGTGGATTAGATTCCTGTCCACAGCTGGTTCTTGTCTTATGTCAGATGCTGCCCAGATGCTTTCCTGCTCCCCGCAGCCTTGTGATGGAGAAAGGTGGTTCAGACAATAAATAGCTTATAATATAGGTGCAAGACAGCATGCAAGGAGTTCTTTTACAATAGGACTGTGGCGTAAGGGGCTCACATTAAAATAACAAAATCTAATTGCAAGGAGTTGTAAAGATGCAAAGTTAAAAGGGAAGAAAGACAATGTCTGTTCTGACAGAAATTTATCAAGAGGGGAGCACTAGTCCCATTTACTTTGAAAAACTTGCCATTTTCGTAGAACATACATTATAGGGTCAGCTCATGTTGGACGGTTGGGAGACAAAGTCAGAGAGGTGAGATTGCGTTGGTCTGGACATGTGCAGAGGAGAGATGCTGGGTATATTGGGAGAAGGATGCTACGGATAGAGCTGCCAGGGAAGAGGAAGGCCTAAGAGAAGGTTTACGGATGTGGTGAGAGATGTCATGAAGGTGGAGGGTGTAATAGAACAAGATGCAGAGGACAGAAAGATATGGAAGAAGATGAGCCACTGTGACAACCCCTAATAGGAGCAGCCGAAAGAAGAAGATGATCTTTTTTTTGGTAGGAAGCTGTTGCTACTATAGAAACACATAGCCAAAGGCTTTTCTGAGGGCCAGAAGTAACATCTGCATCAATGACAAATGTAGGAAAGCACAGAATACGCACCTCTGTATTCAAAAGATGCACAGTGGTCCCAACGTGCTTGCTAATGTCAATGCTGCAGTGTACACATATGAGATTGCAAGCTGGTCTGTATGTAGTCAGAAGGTGAGGTGCTCCATTCCGACATTACCAGTCAGGACCAAAAAGACACAAAATTTCCACATAGATTTGAGTAGACACACTTTTTCAATTGCAATGTGCTCCTGCTTTCATTCTACAAATTGACTATCGGATGCCTGATGGGATCTGCATTTAATCTAGGTGTCCTAGTTGTCAGCCTGGTTTCAGGAAATAAATTCTTTGACTTCAATTTGAACAAATGAGCAATGCACACCTCCACCCCCGATCTGAATGAGAGGAATCTAATTGAGCTTTCAAGAGTTCACTAATGACTGAAGTATTCTTCTTAGGTTCATAATTACATGCAAGGCATTATGTATCAACAGCGAAATAAAGCTCACAGTTTAAGTCCTGCACTTGTCAGTCATTTTAAAACAGTCTTTAACTGTGGGCTGCCACACATTCTCTCTTGGAGAGGCGATAGCTTTACCTTGGAATGGATTTGGTATTCAAAAGGCAGAATAGAAGAAAAAACTGATTTGAAGAAATTGTAGAAACTGATTCTTACTGCTTGTTTCCAATTTGAAGTTTGGACCAGAAAAGAATGTACTGCTATGCTAAACAATTTGTGCTCATGGTGGCATCCCTGAGTCTTTTAACAGTTTTCATGTATGTTTTCACCGCCTTCAAATTGTTTCAAATTACTTTATTACTTTATAAAAAGATATAGAGTAAAAAAGAAGGCAAAACAGGAGAAGTAAGTAAAAAACATCAAGCTAACAGATTTGGAAAAATCTGACATGTGAGGTTCAAAGACCTATAAGGAAGTTACAAGTTGGAAAGCCCAATGGAAGCACAACGTCCAGTTACAGGAATAAGTTGTTATTACCAGTTTGCTACTTTTTGTGGTAAGTAGTGTGGACCCAGTGGCTACACAGACTGATTGCACATCAGCAGGTTACAGTTTCATCTCTCATTGATGACTCAAATTAACTTAAACTACCGATATATGTACTGATCACAGAGATTAAAAAATAATTGTATGAAGTTCTATATGATTGTTTTTAGTAACTGATGCACTTCAAAGTTTAAATAATGTCTGCTTAAACAAACCACTTACCAGACTTGGAGCTTGATCCTGTCAGCTCTACCTTTTCTGTCACTTTGTTTCACAGTTGTCAGTTTTACATTGGCATATCTCACAATTCCAAGGTTATTTCCTAGTATTCAAATTCCAGTATATACTACAAATTTACTTGGAGCAACTTGAATTATGCTAGAACTAACTAGCCAAGTCTTTACTTCCGTAGAATCCAATTCTCTTGTAGCTCGCTAAACTGTACTTTTTACCCAAGCAGGCAGTTGATTCCATCAGAGAATGTTAAACTATGTTACTAAAGGAAGTGTGATTCAGTCAGATCTGATTACTCTGAGCCTTTACATCAAGCAAGACCAGTCTGTCATATCTTACTATATCATATTTCCAATTGCAGTGGGTCTGATTGTGCCAGAATTTGGTTATACTGCATCTTTCTTCCAGGGAACCCTAATCTGTCAGATCTCGAAAACCAAAGAGTCTGAACAAGTCGCATCTCAAGGGCGTGGAGATGCATAGGCATCTAATCTGACCCCATAAATTCTCAATATCCTCCACCTCATCACTTTTAAGGCAAACCTGCCCTGTAACCGTTCCTCACATACATCAGATTAGAACAGTTTACTGTTCACTAGCTTCAGTTTCTTCAACAGACCAGAGTACCCTACATCAGGTGTGATGAAGTTAGACAGTAAAGTCCTGCCAAGTAATCTTTCAGTGTTAAATTTTAATTGATTTAACAAGACCAATGAAGTCTGTACAAACTGTGATTTTGGGGAATTTGTTAAAATATTTGTTTGCATAATACAGTATATAAGGAATATAAAACAAAGGTCTGCAAACAATGAACTGAATGCACACTCTTAAAAAAATTCCAAAGTGAAATGTATATATGTTAACATTGCTTAAAACTTGTCCCATTCTTTGACCATTAAATAACACAAGAGATGCTTGAATGATTGCATAAACTATGTGACAATGAAAAGTGGCTATCCAGTGTGCTGTTCCGCTCTTTTGATCAGATCTATGCCTTTATTCCCCTAAATACTGATCCTGTCAGATCACACTGTTCTGAAATTTTAGCTCTCTTCAGGTTTGTTTTTTTCTTCTCCAGTCCTCTGGAGTTTTTTTTTTCTGTCCTCCAGGCCATCGGACCTTACTTTACTCTTTGTTATTTAGTATTGTCTAATCTTATTTTTATATTTTATAAACTTTTCTTTCTTCATTTTGTAAAGCACTTTGCGCTACATCATTTGTATGAAAATGTGCTATAGAAAGAAATTTTGTTGCTCGGTGTGAAACCGCTAGATTTTACTTTCCTACAAGATGCTTACTTATAACAAAGGGTGATCTTTACCTGAGTGATCTGCCTTACAGTTTTACCAACTCAAAGCTCACCCAGCCAGGTTTTACTGATGAGTAGGACATTTGTTTGAAAAACAAGAAAACAAGCTCAGAGCATGTGCACAGATTAAAAGATACAAAATAGTAACAAAAACCACAAATACCACATCACACGTGCATACTTGTACTGAAATACTTCTATTAGGATCTCAAACACAGTTCAAGAATCTCAACAATATGTTATACTGTATATTGAATACTGTCAAACAATGCCACTTTTGTCTGTAAAAAGCCTCTGAAATTTATCTGAATTTAGATTCATCCTTTACCTCAGTCAAGTCTCAATAAACAAAGGGTTTTTATTATAGGAGACCCTTCTTAAGGTAAGTGTTTCCCATGCCACAACTACAAGTACAATTCTGTCTTCTTCTCTCAGTCATCTTCTCTTTCTCTTTCTGCCTTCACTCCTTTGTGCAAGTATTGTCCTCCTCTTCCCGACTCTGGCTTTGAGTTGTGGCAGGCAGATCCTTTTATGTGACACCCAGAAGCACTTCCAGTGTCCCGAAGCTTTGGTTTGGAAGCACTTCTGGGTGAGGTGGGAGCCCAACAAAGTAGGGCTCACCAGTTCCCACAGCACCCCCTGGTGGCACCCAACAGAGCTGAGCCAAAGAACTGTGGGAATTTGGGGCACTGCCACAACCCAGGGACCCAGTGGGGCTGCCATCTAGCATCCCAGGGGAGACAAGAAACAATTAAGGGGTCTGAGTCTTCAAGAGCAAGTCAAATAAAATTATTTCAAAAGAAGTTAATTAGCAGCAAAAGCAGGTCACTAATTAAGAAAAGGGTTAGAATGAAAACCTGCAGCCACTGCAGCCCTTCAGGACCGGGGTTGGGGACCCCTGGTATATACAATATATTTTTTCATTGAAAAAAGCTTGGATTTAAACACTGCAGAAATGTTAGAATTTTTAGTTCTAGTAATGGTAATTGTAGCCACATTTTTAATTAAAAAATATATGTTGGGAAAAAAGGAATTGGAATAGCCAGTGAAAGGTTTGCTGTAACCAGTTCTACTAGAATTAAGTGAATAAATTACCTTTCTGTATCTTTCATATTAAAATATTGCAAAAAATGAAGCAAATTCTTTGGGTGAGATTCTTAATAAAACTTCGTTTATACAAGCTTGACTTGCAAATAGGAATGGAGCAACCACCCCAGTTAAAGTCTCGTTTTCATCCTGCATAAAAGACATATCTGCTTTGCAACCAAATATCTACCTGTCTAAGTGTATAAACACATGTGCTTGCTGAAGACTTTACCTGGGAAAAGCAACTTCTGCAAAGATCACCCTGCTGAACACCATTAAATGTGAACTTGGACTTTCTTGTATTCCACTTGCTTAACAATCTTTAATGAATCCTTAGAAACATTCAGCCCTTAATGTAGTTAATACACATTACAGAATTTCCATGTCTGAACTTATAATGATACTTCATACTACTCATTATTAGGCCAGCTTTGCATTGGGGCAAAAATGTGCTGCAAAAGTAGTAAAATGGGAAAGGAATTTTTCAAGTAGAATTGATATAGAAGAAGTGTCCAGCTCTGATTCTGGAGGGCTATAGTAGCAGCAGGTTTTCATTCTGACTCTTTTATTAATTAGTGACCAGTTTTTGTTACTAATTAACTTCTTCTGCCTTAATTGTAATTGACATGCTGTTTAAGACTCTGACCCCTTGTTTCTTTTTTCCTTAATTAGCACCCAAACAATAATAGCATACAAAATGACCCAACACATGACCACATTTTGACAGTGCTCTTAGATGGTGCAGTTTAGAAAAGAGCACCAACAGGCCATGGTATTGAACAATGGGTTTAATTAACAACAGGAATTGGGATCTAATTAAGAAACTAGCTGGACTGAAACTGGTTGTGTTTGAGGCCTTGACATACCTGGCCATCTGTTAGCTCACTTCACATCTCATTTTGGTTTGGCTGTTATTTAAGAAAAAAGAATCAATACAAAAGACCGGGTCTTAAAAACATTAAATTGAATGGAAAAGAAGTCAATTAACAGCAGAAACTGGTCATTGTAGAAGAATGAACACCTGCAGCCACTGCAGTTCTTAAGGATCAGAGTTGGACAGCAGTATGATACTGAATGGATTTCAGCAATCCTTGATAATTCATTATTCTTTAATTTGTACAAAACATGCTGAAATATATCTAAACATTGCACAGCATATACATAAATCATTTAAAACTATATGAAGTGACCCAAGAATGCTCTACTCAGACAAGATTTGTTTATAGGTTTGGAGTATCTTGTGGATATCACTCATGGACAACATTATGTGAAGAAGAATACATTGTGGTATCCTATAATGTCTTCATACTTTTAGAATGTAACAGTTCAGTATACAGTAGTGAGATATTACAAGATAAGAATCCCAAAAAGTAAGGAATTAGGATTATGAAATCTGACAAGATCTGACTCCTGAGGGGAAACGCATAATGATAGAAAGATATTATAGGATTACACTCCCTGTAGGTTATGTTAAGAATTAAGAGATAAGACACGATTAGTTTCCTTTGAGGTAACCCTTACAGAATGGAGAGAGAGAGAGAGAAGGTACAGGATTAGAATCTCAGAGCTCTGCTTCAAGAATGGGAAATCATACAGTGTCAGTCCTCTAGAGGGTAATACTTAAGGATAGAGGGATTTCAGGATTATAATCCAAGATAATAATTGATCAGGATTAGTGATTTGACACGATACAATTTCTAGAAGATATGACAGGATTAGAATCTCAGTGTTGTGCTCCAGTGTAGAGGGATATTCAAGGATCTAAGAGGACTGACACTGTATGATTTCCCATTCTTGAAGCAGAGCTCTGAGATTCTAATCCTGTACCTTCTCTCTCTCTCTCTCCATTCTGTAAGGGTTACCTCAAAGGAAACTAATCGTGTCTTATCTCTTAATTCTTAACATAACCTACAGGGAGTGTAATCCTATAATATCTTTCTATCATTATGCGTTTCCCCTCAGGAGTCAGATCTTGTCAGATTTCATAATCCTAATTCCTTACTTTTTGGGATTCTTATCTTGTAATATCTCACTACTGTATACTGAACTGTTACATTCTAAAAGATTAATCTTTTAAGATCCCACTTGATTTCTCTATTCAAAAGTGTAACCTTCTGGGCACCTACTCTTATAAAACCTAACAATTTTGAATGGGTCAGATCTCATGTGATCTCTCTTAATTTTGAACGAACGTCACCAGGGAGT
Organism: Erpetoichthys calabaricus; assembly: GCF_900747795.2. Lineage (NCBI taxonomy): Eukaryota > Metazoa > Chordata > Cladistia > Polypteriformes > Polypteridae > Erpetoichthys > Erpetoichthys calabaricus. The sequence goes on along the minus strand of NC_041411.2, from coordinate 19,022,050 downwards.
CTGATTAAGTCAGATTTCATTAGCTTGCGGCATTATCTTCTGGAAGTCTCATCCTATCAGATAGCCATACTCTGATATAAAAATCTTCACTTTCATGCAGTGTACTTTTCAGGAATTTATCTATTCAATTTCTGCATATGCTGTAAATGTATACATACAGTATACTTAAAGAATTAAATTCAAATGCCCATAATAACAGCCTTCAGCAACATTGACACTTCTGGATTGGTTAAGTAGAAAAACAAAAATCTGCAATTTAAAGCCCACAAGTTCAGCTCCAGGAGGCTCCTTGACATACCATTTTTTTTCTGATGCCTCCATATCCATTCATTAACCATCTTGGTAAAGACAAATATACATTTTACATTTGAATCCTATCATTTTTACACTTGACTGTAGAATATCATTAAGTATGTATATTTTATTGGAAATCCTTATCTCAAAGCAATGTGCAAACAAAATAAAAGCATTTCTATCAGGTATAACATATACATGCTGGTCACATTCAGCCATAACTATCAATGTCTGTGCTTGGGTGATAAGGCAGGTGTTTCACAAACCTGGGTGCAACAATGGACATGTGGCAATCTTCCATGTGCAAACTAGAAAAAGGAAACATTATTCTAGAAATATGTATAACATATTTGAAGTAGCAATGCTGTGCAGAAAAGGCGAGGGCTGACACAGACAGAGATCAGCTGATGTCACCAGGAAGGCTGCTCTCGCAGTGTTCAGAGACAATCTCCGTGTGGATAACTAAAGGAGTTTTCTTCTATTACCACATGTTGTAAGGCGACTGTGTCTGAGCCAGGCACCACAGGTTTATGGATTTGAAATAGTTCAAGTTTTGAAAGTTTCACTAAAATGTTGTATTTGGTCCAAATCCCAAATGGGTTAAGGCTTAAAAGATGTGATGTTGTCTTTATCATCTTCATAAGATGAAAACATGAAAAAGTAATTGCTGAAAATCTTTTGTTGTCAAAACTCACATACATTCTTGGTCTACATTACACATCACGGCAACTACCGCTTTTGACACCATTATAAGCAATAATATAAAATTGTTTAGCTTTTTCTGTGGTTAATGATCACTTTTCTTGCAGTGACTTGACAAATGTGTTGTCATTGCAGGTTGCATGATCAATATATTGTGGAACGATTACCTCTTCTAGTATTTCTGATGCAAAATGACTGGTACTAATCATTCCAAATTGAGCAACAGAAGGAAAAGACACACACCAAAATGAACAATTACTGCTAGACCATATATATAGTAGTCAAGTCAGCCCCTAGTTTATTCCAGTCAAATCCTGCCATTCACCAATTATCCTTTTGCAATTAATAAACATATTTGTTACATGGCGAAAAGAAAAAGCACAAACAAATAGAGGATGCAATTAAACTGCAGAAAGTTCACAGCAAAAGTGATCGATATTTCAGAACATCACTTGTGAGCCTGCAGGGGAGAGGCCAATATTTCTGATTCAATGTTGCCCTATTCCCTCAAGACAATGTTATTGAAAGACGGTATTGACTCCCCTTGTCAGGCCTTTCATCTGCTTTTATTGCATTTTAGGGAAGTTTAGTACAGAAAGCACACAAGGGAAACAAGTGTAGAGGCATGCTGTGGATTTGCAGGGTCGGTGATTTGATAACAGATTAGTTAAACGGGAGAGGGAGGCCACCTGGCGGGAATCAGTTGTTCTTGAGTGTGTGTGTGTGTGTGTGTGTGCATTTCAGGTTGTGTATAAATAAACGTAAAAGGGGCAATTAAGATAGCATAGTGGTTAGAACTGATGCCTTACAGTGCTAGAGAGCTGAGATCCTCTTCCCAGGGTAGCACAGTTTTCCCAATTTGAAATACGTGCAATTTAACAATTTTAGATCGGTTAGAGTGCGAGTGAGTACAGGAGTGCATGCCCTACCACAGCTTTGCCTATTATGTATTGTTGGTCTTTTCATTAAGATGTCATTAAAGGATTCTAGCTGTCAAGAAACCTGTAATGAAAATGGATTCAGAAAATGGATAGAGGGTTTTGTATACATACACACACACACACACACACACACACACACACATACACAAGGACACACACACACACACACACGCACACACACACACACCATATGACAGGAAATATGCAACAAAGTAAAGGTGTTTAAATTTGTGTGTATATTCATTTCTTCAAGATTACTTCTGCCAGTATATAAACTATAATAGGAAGTAGCTTAATAAGCATCACATGAATAATTCAGCTATGCTGATATAAATCTCTACGCCTATAAAACAATACAAGTCACAAATGCATAGGCTCCCCGCACACTCAGCAAACAATCGTACAACACATACAACCCATCGTACCCAATAAACGTGACACACTGGAGATCATTGGCATGCAAAATCTCAAAGCAGTGGGGGTTGAGCCAAATGTGTGCATTTGTGGTAAGGCTGCATTAATTTGTTTTTTTATTTTGCACCATTTAATAATTCAAGTTCTAGAAGCCCTGGACATGTAGTGTTTGAACCCAAGCACCTACTGTACTCATCTTGCCTGTTCTTCCATTCATATGAAACAACCCAGATCCCTATAGACTGATTTTGTTGAAATTTTCTTGAAGTACACTTATTCTTCAAGGTAAGTAGTTGTGAATGTTTAAACAAATACATGGTGTGTTATTTCCTCATTCACCTTTAATTTAACAGCAAGAATTAATTGATAATCTGACAACATTCACTGTGACAAAATGTCATAATGTAGAACATCATCAGAAGTAAATATTTTTAATGGAGGTGTTTATGTGGAATTTTACTTTCTCCCTCAAGAATTACAATCATCAACAAAAGCACAATCATATTAGTGATTATTAAAATTGTGACAGACTTGAAGATATTCTTAGCAGCAGAGGTTTTTCTAAATATTGAATTAAAGGCATTGTGCTTCACCACTGTAGGAAGCTGGGTCTGCATCCCGGTCCAGTCACTATCTGCATGGGTCTTTGCTCCAACTATCTAGACACACGTGTTAGGTCAAATGGTGCCACTTGCTCGAGTGACTGCAGGTGTATGTGAACCATACAATGAACTGTTACATTGTCTGCATTTTGTTCCTGCTTTAAACTCAAAGTTGCCAGAATAGGCTCTGGTAACTACATGACTCTTAACTCTATAGAGTAGGTTGGAATTAGAAGGATGAATTAAAACTTGTATCCTCAAAGCATGTAAATGGGCTAAAATCTCAGCATGTGAGATAGCATTCATGCTAAATGAACATAAGCAGGATAATTAATTGAATTGTGCATTACACCGAATGAAGCAATTTTTAATTACATCAACCCACCATATGTTAAAGGTTGATATCTGCTTATCATATGCAATGGAGAAATCACACTGGCAACTGTAATGTTCACACGGTTTAGAAATGAAAAACTTTTAGTAATTGTAATGTCACCGTAATGACACCAGGTGAGAAAACTAAGAAACTCTTAGTACTTCAGTGGAAGCTGTTACTAAATGCCTTCGAAGTCTGAACTCACACTCACACTTTAAAACAGTTCTATGGCACATTGCTAACAATAAAATAAACGTTCCAAAACTATTATGGATATCCCACCTCATGGAATGTAGCAAAGACGAACATCTAGAAAATCTTGGTCAACCTACTTTACCACAAGTTATAAACTCTATTGTTAAAGTAGGTGCCTCACTCTGATTACTACTTCCCAAACAAGACTGCTGAAGAACATTACTGGTGCACCACACTGTAGATATGCCGAGTATGCAGCCACAGGTCACTTTTAGGAAATGATCATCTTTTGGGACCTTGATATACTCATGCAAAGTGGCTTTCTCTTAATATATTTAAAAATACTGGACTTGTACATTGCAAACAAATAGTCTAGCATTCAGTAACCATAATCGACTGTTTGCCATGCTGCCCAACATAACTGCGGTTTTTCAGCTATTTGTTGGAACAATGCAAGAGGTGATTCAAATGTCAATAAAGGGACTCACATATGGTGTAAGCCTACGCATTAAGAATTTCCAGTAGACATCATTGTATCTGAAATTGTTCAAGAATAATATGATTTTGGCACTTATTCCTTACTTGGTCCTTTCCCTTACCAATTTAAACACTTTTTTGAATGGGCACTTGATGCCATAGTCAGGCAGACAAAAAAGTTGCTCTTATGTTCTGTTTAGTGATGGTTCGGGCAGCAAAAACTGCATGGGCTGGCCATCAACATGAACATTTTTTTCCTTAACTGAATTTTTTTAGGGTAATAAGTTCTGAAATTCACTTTTAATTATACAAAGGTGTCACTTTGCATAGATTAAGTGACACTAATATAAATCCTTGACAACTTATTTAAAAACCAAGTGTGAAAAGCTATCAAACAGGCATATACCTAATGTATAGTAAAACTTTTTGAAAAAGTTAAGTTGAAAACCTTAAATGGTACAATACAGGAATAGTACACCAATAAATCACTGCAAAATGGACAAGATGCATGACATTCGTGTAATGTACCATTTACCTAAAGCAAATCCACTGGATATGGAGACTCGGCAGTATTGAACAATACAACTTCTTCTCTTCTCTAAACACCAGCATGTGAGAATACTCACACTGAGCACTGTAGTCACATTCAAAGAGCTCAACAACATATTGTTAGGCCTGGGGTATGCCATTCAATGCCAATATTTACATCACCCCTTAAGTAAGTGCCAGTCTGATCAACACCTTACTTAAAATGGTCATTTCAGTCTTACATTAGACAAAGCTGCCTAAACCTCCTTCTTAAGAGAAGCAAGGAATGTTTCATATAGGAAATACAGATAGAGGCTGGGAGTAAATGCTGACAGCATGTTGCCGCACCCACCACAAAACAAACCACCTGGATTAGGACCCGAGTGCAATGGGTGACACCTCAGCACCACACTGGAACAGTGTGAGGTTTTTTATGGTGGCAGGAGTGCCAATCCTGCCACCAACCCCTGTAAGTTGGAGGACCTGCAGGGCTGGATGCAGATTAATGTCATACCCAGGACAAAGCAATTGCAGGTTAAGGGCCTCACTCATGCAGATAGATGGGTAATATTTCAAGACCCATTTCTGGAATGCTATGTCTAATCTTTCATTCCATTACTCGAGATGTCAGGTACTGCCAAGCTGACAGAACAAGAGTGGAGGGAATACTCGTAAAGTGGGCATGCTGAAACAAACTACCCCAAGTCAAGGCTTGGGAAAAAGAATTAAGGAAATTTCAGGATTTTCACATTTTTGGATATATGCAACTCCCAGAATTATAAAGGGTTTAAGGTCTCTATTTGTGCGCGTTTTCTGGTCAGAGTATCTGCAACGGTTCTTAATGGTTTTCAAGTGGAAAATGTTTAGAGAGATTAGATGCTGAATGACCTCCAGGCCAGTTTTATTTATACATAAAGGCAGTAAGGGTCGAGACATTAATTGGCAGACAGCCTTTTCCTGTGTAAGTGTTAAAGTCTACAGGACCCTACATGGTAGAAAGAACAGGAGCCAATGCAACTACAAATATGCTTTTCAGCAAGGAAACTCACTTTGATATCACAATGAAGTGGTCTCATTTGAACACTTCAGAATCAGCACTTTTTCAGTACACTTTCTTTCCCTTTTTGGCAGAAGGGTTGAGCTCTTGGCAATGGCTCTCACATCCATCACAATGTTTTTTGACAATTTTCTATTGACTTTTATCGATCCGCAAGAGGCTCAAGAGAAGAAAAGAAAAGCTGCTTGGGAATTGAGTCTGAAACTCTGAACACTGTGGCTTTCATGGAAGCACAGGTCTCAGAAGCTGCCTGACACCTACTAGCTTGTAAAAGGTGTGTTTGTGTGCAAAATGGGTCAATATTTGTCAAGCAGCCTCTTCTCAACACAAGCTGTGTTTCTGGGCTTAATTTTCACAGGGGCTACCACAATAACAGTGGGCTTGCAATTGGAATCATTATCATAATTTTAGCCCTTGATTGAATCAAAAACCCAGGCAGTAAAGCTCAATGACACCGAATATAAGTCCAGTCTTCCAAGAGTTAATAGGGGAAAACATTGTAATCTGAAAGAACAAGACACCTAGATCAATTATCTACTGGGAGCAAAATGCCAGTTGGATCTGATTTGTAGGCTGATGCAAGAAATTGAGAGCGATGGGATCAGACTCATAGGGATACAGGACATTAAGGCAGGGTCAGACTTCTTGGGAACAACACCTTAAGATAATTAATTGTTACAGGATCAATTACAATAGATTCTAATGTTATCTGAGAAATATAAACGGTGGGAATCATTTTACCAAAAAAAAAAAAAGTTAAACATATTACGATAATGTATATCAGCTATAACTGAAAATTATGCAGGTTGACATGACACCTGACTGAGGTGCTAATGCTGTTCAATGCGCCAGTAGACCAACACTCTGTCTTTGAAATTCTGCACAAGCTTTTCACAGCCTCAGAAGACACCAGACGGCTAATGAGGTGCAACACCATTCACACATCTCTTGTGCTTCACTGAAAATTTCTCTTCTTGTTCTGCCAGCTTCAGAATCCAAATGACACAAGTGTGCACCCAAAGGTTACCAGAACCTTAAAAGCATTACCTTGGTTTTTATACTCTTACATTTACAAAGATCAAATCTCCATCGCTTCTTAACACTGCCTTTCATATGAGAGCAGCAAAAACTCATCATCGACTGCTGCTCATTTCACGGTTTAACAAAGATGAACATGCAGATTCATTACTCTCACAACTGTTTTGCACTTTATGTCGTGAAAGCGACAGGCTTATTTATCAGCTGGAAGCTGACACACCACTCGCTGCAGAATCTCTTGTGCTGCCCTCGGGTTTTGAAATGTTACAGAAACATCTCATGTATTCTATAATGAGTTACATAGAACACTCTACTGAATCTTATAATTCAAAACCTCAGAAATAAATCAATGAAGATGTAGTTACGTATGTTAGCCATGACCCTGTTCAAAGCTGCACTGTCAAGAGTGTGCATTTATAAAATAAATGTAGGCAGCATGATTATTAATTTTCAATTCCAATGAATTGTGAAGTCTGCTCAAAATAGTTAATGTGATTTGCATTGCAAGCTGAGAAATTCCAGACATTTTTTCCTATTTATGAAGGACTTATGTTACCCTGATGTGTTCACTTTCATGCTACTGAAATGTAAAAAGACCTTTGAATTCTATTGAGTCCTTTCACATGTAGTAGTATCTCAAATCTTGAAAAGGTTTAAAAGCAAATCGCTACTCCATTACTTGGAGACTGTAAACCTTAAAAGGCTAAATGTAATAGTTAGCTCTAACAGGATCCAATGGACAGGTGCAAACTAACATGAACCCAAGATACCAACACTCAAACACATTAATTCACACTCGATTACCTGCACGCATCATGGCTGCCACACTTTCCGAGCGTTCATTTGATGCTTCCTCAGAGCACATACTCAGAAATTAACATGACGCATGTGCGAGTTGCAATACCAGCAAAAAGTCGGGGGGTGGGGGGGGGGTGGGGGGGTTGGTGCGCAGTGTGATAAAAGTTGGAATGTGACGTCAAACTCCCTGTTTACTATCTACATGTGACAGAAAGCCGCTATGTGCATCCTCCAGGATCAATGTGTGTGTTTCGATGTTTGATGAATGAATCGATGTGGTGAAGCAAAATGTCGACATACTGATGCATTCATGTGCTTTTATATTCAAGCATCGCATATTCCCCAATGTAATGACACGATACATTTTAAAAGTCTCTCCTGTGCCGTCTTTTTGGTTTTTTTTTTGCAACTTCACAACAGCATCAGAATGTGTGGCAGCGTATTAGAGCCACACAGAAAAAAATCAACAACACAGTGAAAAGGTCTATTTTGTGATTAAAGTGAAAATTTCGGCTTTAATCTAGAAATGTCCACTTTAAGCTCATAGTTTACTTTATCATTAAAGTAGACTGTCGTAAACATCACCTTAAAATCGACCCAGCTGTTAATCGCTACCTGCTTCTGGGGCTTCCTCCTGACCTGACAGCAGCAATCACCACACACAGAGCACATTAAATGTATGATAGTCCAACTCTCTGCACAATTAGAATCCTTAGATTTATACTTGATGTCATTTTCAAGATGAAATGCATTAAAGTATGTATGTTATATTTTACAGATAAGTCATTAACTTCATTTATATATTGAATACTGATGATAATTACATATGTTGTGGTAGCACGGTGGCAGAGCAGTAGTGCTGCTGCCTCACAGGGAGTCGTGTCCCTTGTGTTCCCTGCCTAGAGTTTGCATGTTTTCCTGGTGGGTTTCCATAGTTTTGGGGATTTGGTGAGGCTAAAATGACGCTAGAGTATGTGTTTGCTTGTGTTCACCTTGTGATGAGCTGATGCCCCATCCAGGGATTTTAGTTCTTTCTCACGTCCGATGCTTGCTTTAATGGGGACATCCCCGGACTGATGGATGTAATCATTAAACATCTTTTTCAGAGATATTGTGGCAAGGTGTCCTCAGAATTTGATGGTTGTTTCAGGCAATTCACAACACAGCACGAATTTTTCTCACCATGATGATATCTTGCACTGCCACCTGGTGGAATCTTCCAGATTTACGTAAAGTACACGCGCAAGTATAAACAGTACAATGCTGGAGCATGCGTCCCGTTGCATGAAGTATAAACCTGGCCTTAGACTCAACAGACCAGACAACACCAAGTTAAATTGCAAGGAACAAAATCTATAAATATGAGGCACAAGAAAGCAGAGGTGGGCGACTTGAGTCTCATGACTTTACATTAGTCATACTCGAGTCTAAATTTTTTGGACTTGTGACTTGCTTAACAATATATTAAAAAATACTTGACACCACTTGGACTTGCTTTATGATGACATGTGGCTTTATTACAACTTAAGAAAAATAATTGTAATGTTATATCGTCAGTTATTTATTCTTCAAATTGTATTTGTTTATTTTACACTCTGTTAATATACGTTTTACGCTCAACAACTACACAAATCATCAGGAATATTCAGTGTGTTGGAGGGCAAAATCAATGGAAGGATCAGCACTCAGGATTCCCAGTTTTGGCTATTCTCATTGTATTGGCAATTACTGCACACTACACTGCAAAGAATGGGATGGCCATCTGTCAAACCTGATTAAAAATCACCAACAAAATACTTTTAGACTTTGTCATTTCAAGATTCATAAAAACACATATGCTAGCTAGGGAGTTATCAACAAATACAATCAGATGCAAGTATGACGCTCAGTCCACTTGTTATCCCATCTCTGTGAACTGCCGATCCAGGTGAGGATCTGTTCTGTTGCCAAGCTGAGCATTAGGATGCTGTAGAGGAAAGCGACGTAAGTACTTTATTATACATTAAGTGATGTCCCATTAAGTGCTGTCAGCACCCTTCTGTAGCTCGCAGCTGTTCAGATTTTTCTGGTTGGGCTGAAACGCAGTTTTAAACTAAGTGACATTATATTTAAGATTGCTTTCACTTTTTAACTCGATCAATGTGGAGACTTGTACTTGCAACCCTTGTGCTGTTTCACTGCAAAATGGAAACTTTGATTTGTTTCATGGGAGATGTAAACATATTGCCTACTAAAAGCTAAATACTGCCAAAGGTATACAGTAAAACCTATAGCTAGCATGTCATTATATTGTTGCATGTTCCGAGACAGATGCTGAGTATTTGAAAAGCATTTTTGTATTTAACATCTTTTATAATTGCCTCAAATTTTTCCATATATTTTTATTTATGGGTAATTCTTTATGAACAGGCAGCGGCGTAGCTAGGGGTGGGCAGAGGCGGCGGTCTGCCCCAGGTGGAACATTTTTGGGGGCGGCATTATTGGCCAAACGGCTCAGTACAATTCATGTGTAAGCAGCAGGTTTCGGAAAAATATCACTCATGAATGAAAAAAGTAAAATTCTCTGATTTTCATCCACAAATGCTTCAAAAATATTTTTCAGGCTGTCCTTCTGTGACGGCATCAGACGCAGCAGTTGAAATGTATGAGGCAATAACAAAAACAAAACATAAACATTACACCAATAATAATGTCTAAGAAGAAAGACAACTAATTTACAATTTATAATTTGGTTTCGTTATCAATCCAAATGCGTTCTTGCTCTGCACAGAAAACATCCCCACCTATCACTTGTATACTACACTGGCTCTGGCTTTTGCAGCATAACTTTATTAAACTAATAATTAAAATACGGCTTATCAGTGTGTCTATACTATATTCTTGTTTAGTTGATGCTTATAAATAATTATATGTGAAAAAGTATTGCTGTTTCTCTATATATGACTAAATCTATGCAAAATTTATCTTACTTTTTCTCTGTACGTCATTTTAATTCTCTATTTAAATAGCTTAACATATTCAGATATGTTGGAGGGCGGCAAATTCAAGTACCGCCCCACCCTGAGCGACACAAACAGTAGCTATGCTACTGTGAACAGTCTCCAGACTGAAATGCGGCCTACTACTTTTTTAAATGAAAAAGAGAGCCCAAGTGATGGTAGTACTTAATCACAGTTGCGTTTGCATCAAAAGCTTCAAAGTTCGGTGCTACTTGGGTATCTGTGATGGTCAGAACAATCTTCTGTTTTGGGTTAAAACCAAACTGACTCTCCCTCATTGTAAGAGACAGAACACTGGCAGTGCCCACATCAGTTACTTTCTATTTAGTCGTGGAGCAGAGATAATGCAGTCACTATGTTCACAAATAAGTGATAAAAATACAATAAACTTAGCTTTCTGCAAATACAATGCATTCGACATGATGGTGAATTGTTGAAATATTTTGTTAATTTATATATACAGTATGTGCAAAGTTATAAAAAGACATTATTTTAAAATGAGAATTGACTATATAGCTATATTACTCTGAAGTGATACAGCCATTCAAAATGTATTTATTTAAATATGTTGTGTCTTACACACATTGCACTTCTGTAGAAACTGTGGAAAATCAATAGTACATATGCAGATTACGTCAAAGAGAGAGAGAGAGGTTGGGAGTATGCGCTGATAGCACGTTGTCGCAGCCACCACATGACAAACCACCTGGATTGGGACCCGAGTGCAGCGGGTGACACCTCAGCACCTCACTGGAAAAGTGTAAGGTTTTTTTTATGGTGGCTGGAGTGCCAGTCCTGCCACCAACCCCCAAGTTTACACTGAAAGTTGAATAAAACAATAATTTACAGCATATACCAGTCGCTGTTAACTTCTTATTAAGAATTGTTTTCTCTGAGAAGGCCTATTATTAGTTTAGATATTAGTATACATTACATCAGACAATATCATAATTATATATTCACCGATAATGATTAAAGAGAAAGCACTTTTTCACTCAAGTCTTCTCAAATATGACTTGACTTGCTTGAATGTAATCGTTACAACTTAAGACTTGACTTGAAACTTGAAAGTCAGTACTTGAAGCTTAGTCGAGACTTGCATATGCAGGAATTAGTTCCATCTTCGCTAGAAAATACAAATGCAAGTCATCCTGTAACATTTAACATCCGAGGACTGAGAGGAACAGAATCAGTTGTTAGAAAGTAAAACTGAGGAATGCTGACTACATTGGTGCTAAAGACATCAGTAGTGCGATGAAGTATAAATGCAGATCAAATACTGCATTATTAAATATGATAAAGCCACAGATCAGATCTGGTATCAAGGACTGAACATTTTAGAGATTCTGGTCTAACCATATTAAACTTAAGATGTCAAAGCTATAGAATAAGATCTGAATTAAGATACAGACATCACAGTCACTTGGACTAGATATCTGAAAAGCAAAGCCAAAACGCTACGTCTAAAACTATTAATCCATTTATAAACCACTTTAACACTGTGGTTGGTAGAGTCAAATCCAGCACCATAATGCAGGAAGCAGTCCTAAACACGGCACTAGCCTAACCTGGAGCAGACTTATGTAAAAGGCCTGCACTCACTCATGCCATACCAGTTTAGAGTCTCCAACTGGACTAACACACTCATCTGAAGGATATAGGAGCAAAGCCAATACAAAAAAAAACCATACAAACGCAGGGAGAACATACAAACAGTGATGGAACTGGGATTCGGGCAATGTTACCCAGAAACATGGCAAAATGTTAAGCATTGTGACACACTGCTGCTGCATCACTGTGCTGTTATTACAAAATACACACTGGCTGAGAATAAACATACTGTACTAGAGAGGCTGCTGACATTGTTGAGTTACTGCATAAAACAACATGGCACGACTGCTCCATCACCTCAGCAAGACAATGTGCTGCTGCTGAGCAACAGTGGGGGAAACTGGGCTTGAGTTCAGACCAGTACTACACATCAATGTGTTACCTTAAAACATATTCAAGGAGGAATTTCACTGTAATCTGTACATGGGACAGTAGATTTGAACTTGGAAAATACACCAGAAAACACAAATCTTGATGTGAGGAACAACACCATTCAGTTATGTCATTCCTAAGGATTACTCTCTTCTGTACAGTATTTGCCAGAAAGAGCTACGCAGAGTAAAACCTTCATAATTTGGAGTACTGGCCTGCACTCTTATCACCGGTAATCAATTTAATCATGTCTGCCACGCTAACTCTGTAGTACCAAACTTCATTATGTAATCACATATTTTAGTGCAGTCTGACCACCTATTGATCAGATAATGCTAAATGAAGATGAATAGACCACTTATGTGAGTAAAGATAAAAACTTCCATGGGGATCTGATGTCACTATAGTGAGCAAAGGTCAGAGTCTGAAGTCTCATCACATCCCCATTAAAACTAGTATTCAGAAGTAGCTAAATTAAGTGACTTGCTCAAGGTCACAAAGTGAATCAGAGAGGGGGACTAAAACATTTATATCTAGTCTCTAGCTGCTAGTCTCATGTGGTTCATATAGCTGAGATTAATAAGAAGTACTCTTTAGCAAAATATTAATATACTACAATGATTTTCTATGCACCAAAACATACCTTAGTAACCCTAAATAAATATGCCACAACTGCAAATGTAAGCTAGAAAAATAAAATCATACAATACACATAACCGTACTGTAGCACAGCCATGTCCTAAATGATAAAATATAATATACCGTGGCACTTCACATTTAATAGTCTGTTGTACAAGTAGAATAAACATGACAATAAGGTGCAAGTTATAACATTGCCCACTTGAGCACTTTGGTCCCGTTTCTGATATATTACATATATTTAAAAAAAAATCTAAAAATTAGACTTTTTTCAGTCTAATGTGTTATAAGAATTTGTTTTCATATCTCTCTATTATATAAACAAATTCTGGGATGAGACAAGACTTTTTAGTCTGGGATGAGACGTGACTTTTTCAGAGAGATACTTTCAAGTCCCACGAGACAAGACTTTGTGCCAAGAGATTTAACCATGCCTGGGTCCGGAAATAAAAGACAAAGAGTAGATGACAAAGTAGAACGTCGTGAAGAGGTTAAAAATGTTGGCGCAATACACATGCAGAGCAGGTTAGAGATAATGAAAGTAATAAAATTCGAAAGTCTCAAAAAAATGATTGTAAAGATCACATTAGCATAAACAAACAGAAATTATCACTTGGTGAAATAACAGAACAGTGAAAAGAAATTTGAATATATTGTTCGGCTTTAAAGTTTAAGTTGGAGACTTGTAGATCGTGTAATTCGTGTTGCCATCAGGGAAAAGTAGTGTTTCTTTCCAATGAAGAGGCGTATCCGTGAGAATTAAAAGATTTGTTGTTTGGTGAAAGTGAAATCCACATACGTGAGCGGGCACAGACGCAGGTGAAGGCTGGGGGGATCGCAAGCAAAGCGAGCAGGGGGCAAAGCCCCCTAGTTCATTATCCATCCATCCATTTTCCAACCCGCTGAATCCGAACACAGGGTCACGGGGGTCTGCTGGAGCCAATCCCAGCCAACACAGGGCACAAGGCAGGAAACAATCCTGGGCAGGGTGCCAACCCACCGCAGGACACACACAAACACACCCACACACCAAGCACACACTAGGGCCAATTTAGAATCGCCAATCCACCTAACCTGCATGTCTTTGGACTGTGGGAGGAAACCGGAGCGCCCGGAGGAAACCCACGCAGACACGGGGAGAACATGCAAACTCCACGCAGGGAGGACCCGGGAATCGAACCCAGGTCCCCAGATCTCCCAACTGCGAGGCAGCAGCGCTACCCACTGCGCCACCGTGCCGCCCTAGTTCATTATATGATTGGAAAATCAAGCAGTACTTTAACACTTTTAGGTTAATGTGAAGCACCATACAAAAATCCACAGAACAGTGCACGCTTGCATTGCTTTTCTTTACTAGGTATTGTTATTGTATTCACTTGATAACTTTCTCAGCTCCAGATACATTTGTGTTTGTGATAATCAAAACCACATTTACAGGACCCTGAGACTAGTTCAGAAGTACTGTTTACACTATTGCACAGTGTCAACTTAAACATTACCAGTTAACTTAACACCTTTAGGAATATGTGAGGAATACTGCTAGCCACTATGCCTTGATGTCACCCACTTGTGGAAGATGATGGTTACATTATAGAGAGCCATGCAACCTTTGCTTAAATTCGACACTCTTCCATGGTATGCTAGTGTTTTGCTAGATGTCCAAATATCCAAATGTACAGGTGGTACACATGATAATAAAGTACTTTGAGTCCACTGTATGTCCACATGTTCCAATATAATACAGTACCTACCTGCCTTGCTCTGTATGGTCATGCTCATCACAGCAAACATAGAATGGGCTACTCTGCTGTTGAATGATTTATTATTAATGCTGACAAATAACACACATTATAAAGAGTGCCCAGTGGTGGCAAAACAATAGCATTCTGTTAAGTCACAAAAAAATCACTGATGACAAAACAACTATTACAGTATTTATGAGAACTAGGAACTATTCAGAGACACAGTGTTTCCATGTAACGTACAAATAAAAAAACTCCTCGGCATCATACAACACACTTTCATCTTTCATCTCATACTCCCCACCATTAATTCTTCCTATTGTCAGACATACATAAGATCATTTAGAATTTCTATATTAGCAATGGATGTTCAGCCCCAGGAGACAAGACAATACTGATGTTCAAAACCAGATTAAACAATTAACTATCACATTGTTCCCAAGGCTGAAAGGAATACTTTACTCCCTTTAGTAAAGTCAATATAGCACTGTTACAATAAAATAAATAAACACATAAAACAAAACAATGAATTTCTGTATATCAAAGGCATTATACAAAATAGATAGGAAGGACACTATGCAACAGTCTGACAGCCCAAACAAGTAAAGAAAGCTGAACAGATATCAGAAATGTGGATTTACTGCTCTACTATAAAGCAAATTTTAATAAGCCAATTATACAGATTGTGTTTAGCATCAGATACCTATTTGTAGTTGGAATGTAACCCCCCCGCCATCATACTTTGTTTTGCGTTAGCAGTGCACTGAGCTGCTATTTTCATATTTGTTTCTCACAGTGAATGCATTTTAATTTTAATAAGAAAGATCTGGACTAATGAAATGGAGAATCCACTCTTCTCCCTTGACATCCCATTAAGTGTGGATTAGACTTTTCAAAGATTTTCCTCTGCACTTTGTGAACAGTTTGTTCTGCCTCAGTGAGACTTATTCCTTCTGCATCCTGTTGAACCATAGAACTCCAGTAGAGGAGTAACACAAGGTTGTATAGTGGTTGCAAGTTTAAATAGTGAGGTGTAAATTCAGACTGTGTTACAGTGTGGCCTTCAAGCAAGTCATTTGACTTACCTGTTCTTTCAGTGTTAAATATGTAAGTGTTCAACCCCAATAAACTGAGGTTCACTGTTTATATGTATTAGTAATTCACCGCCAAAGGAGCTCTAAATTAAGCCACAATTCTATTGCTTCTTCCTTCTAGAAAACGTTTTTCAAATATCAGTCACCAGATTTCCATTTCCATTCTATTCTAATGACTGACAAACTGGACATCCAACCAGGATTGCTAGCTGTAACGACAGCACACTAGACACCAGATGAAAGTGGGTTATTTTTAATCATCAATAAATTAACACAGAGGCAATGTCTTACTGATCAGAGGCTAGTGGAAAAACGAAAAATTGCATTATTTCACCTATTATTAGTACTTTCTTGTGGATAGAACCTATCAGGCCAGACATTATCAGATTCTGTATGTTGTGTCTTGAAGGTTTGGAAACATGGATTCTCTCAGCTACATTGTGGTGGAGAAATTTTTCAGGTTCAAAGCATCCCAAAAAGATTTCTATAAAACAATACAAATATAAAATAAGAACCATTTCCTGCTTGCCACCCTGAAAATATTCTTTCAACCCAAAGTTAATGAAAATTATAATGGGGTTGTATTTATTAAAAACACAATAGCCAAATAATAACCAAAGCCATTCTCTTACGCATAACATCCAGTGCCCCTCAAACCTGCCCCAGAAGCACTATCCTCCAATTATTTAATGAACTTAAGAAATATTTAACATTGTTGCACTTTTTGAAAAAAGTTATATTATTAATTAAAGTAGCCAAGTGGTGTATCTATACACATTAAAGCATAATATAATCTTGCATATTCTTCGCCCAAGAAAGTCAGCCCAGTGAAGCATGAGGTGCGCGGCACACCTTTAGAGCACTGGGTTCTCTGCACATGTGTAGATTTTAATTTTAAAATTTCAAGATGGGATGATTCAGCAGAGAATACACTTTCAAACACCCTCTTTAACGAGTATTTTCAGCAACCTGCTACTGACACAAATTGCTTTGTTTTACTGCATGACAGCTTAAAAGTGTTCCATAGATCCCAGTAGCCTATAGCTTTAATCCTACACATTATGATCCCATTACATCTTGGCATTCTGCACACTTGCACCTTAGAAAGCAAATGGCCAGAGATCTTGGCATGCTGTAGATTTATCTTCAGAGTTTCTTGCAAACTAATTCTGACAGTTCTATTCACACGTCTGAGTTTTAAATATTTAATCTATGAATATTTTTACATGGTCCATTTTTATATTATTTTTACTTCGTAGTTCCCATGAGTTGCCATGTATCAGAATGAACACCTACATTTTTTCAGAAGGTAATTACACTTGAACTTACTACACAGCATCAAAAAATGAAAAACTAGGCACTCTTTGCTTTGTCAGGATATTCCAGACCACCTGACTCTCGGACTTGCTGCTCATGAAGTGTTCAGACTTTCTTCACCCCGATGTGCATTTTGATGTTAAAAATGCTGTTGGCCACTGATGTTCAGAGTCTTACTGAAGGTTCCACTGCTAATTATCCCAGCACAGCAGTGGATTTATCCATGTTTACTAGGCAGCTTGTCATGACATTTTAAACATCCAGGATGTTATCTCTGTTGCCCAGCTGGTTCATAACCAATGAACCACTTTAATGAAATTATTATCGCTGCCAGTGTAATAAAAGGAGGTCTTGCAAACCTAGGATGTGCAAAGGTTTTCCAAGCTATCTGTGTCATCCTTCGAGGCATTAAGCTGATAAATTCTAACAATGATGCACTGGACACCATGCAACTAGAAACGACATAGGATGGCATGAAGCAATTGTCATCTATAGACCTTAACTTTATTCAAATTCTTGTCAGTAAATCTATAATAAACTGACAATGAAATGGCACACAGGATTTACAACAAAATACTCTTTAATGATTTCATGGAAAACTAGTTTGAAATGAAAAAGGGGACGCTACAGAACATAGCATCAAGGTGCTGTGCACAATCACCATATCCTTCTGTTAACATACGGTATCAATCCTCACAAAGACAAGGATTTCACTCTGACCCTCAGCCCCATTTTGAACATAACCCAATTTCTTTGAAACGACAAACATCATTAGGAAGCAAGTAAGCAGAAGTATGACAATTTGAAGATAGGGCTGGTGCTTTGAATTCTGTGTGCCCTAATTGTTGTGCCCTCAAGGTGACTCCAGTCTGAACCCCATCTGGCATTTAATTTGTGAAGTCTTTACAATTTTAACATGTTTATCAAACAACTCCATAGTTCTGTGAAGTCTTTACAATTTTAACATGTTTATCAAACAACTCCATAGTTCTGGAATCAAATACCAGCCCAAGTACCGCCTGTGTGGAGTTTGCATGTTTTCCCCATATTTGCACAGATATTCCACTGGGTTCTGTGGTTTTCCTGCCATCCCAACAGATGTTATGTAAATCAGCAACTCTAAAGACTAGGGTATACAGTATGTGAATATTCTACATAGAAACTGAGCTAAGATGTGAGATTAAATTTGTGCAACAGAACAAACTATGGCATCGCTGCACTAACAGAGTATAAAAATCTATCCATCCATTCATCAGTCTGTTCCTGCGCCACTAGTTCAGTTGAAGAGTACAGTAAATAACGTCCGGTTTCCAAACTTCAGAAAATCAAGATCAGCTGGAAAAAAGTTCTTTTCAGTTTCAATACTGGGTCAGTGGCAACTGGTCCCTATCATGGTAGCCCTACAGGCAGTGTAGGATGCAACCTCGGATGAGATGCTAGTCTTTTCCTGGGCATACACCCTCACCCTCACTCTCACTAGCTTTATATCCCAAAAATTAAATTAACAGTATAAGTGAGCAAGTGTGTGCGTGTGTGCATGTGCACTCTTCAAATGACTGGTGCCTGTTCAAAGCTGGCTTCTGCCTTGAACACAGAGGTGTAGCGAAATGGATGGATTATAAGATTACTGTGATTGTGAGCGCAGCTATTTTAGCTCTTCTACTCAGTATACTGTAAACCAAGCTAAAAGCAACATCTGAATTACTGTATTAAATTGTAACATTTGGCTATGCAATATTAAGCAAAGACCAACGGTCATTTGAGCATAACCATTTACCATCTTCATAACCATCTTCAACTAATACATTATACTCATCACACCTCCTTCCATCTCTCTCTCTCTCTCCTTTCTTTGCCTGCTTAGTTCAACATTGACTCAGATGGACTCAAAGCTAATCCTAGTAACACTGGATATTAAAATGAGACCACGGTCAAGACACTCGCACACACACCACTAATGGCCCAAATCAGACAGAGTAGTTAACATTGCCAAAAATGTAAGGGTGAGGTTTTACTACATTAGGCCAAGGAAACAGACAAAGACACTGCAAACATGTACAAATACGAAGATTAGGCCTGGGTAAAAATATTGATTTTCCAATTAATTGTTATTTTTTGTTTAAATGCTTTGATGTCGATTCTTAAAGTCTCAAGATCGACCTTGTGAATCTCTAGCCTGCTCAATTACTATATGTAGATTTTTGCTCTTCATTTTTGGTGTCCAATCCAGTAGATGTTGCTAATGCACCTATTAAGGCTTTCTATGGAAAAAGCACTTTACTACCTCACATAAACTGGTGTGTTCTCCTCAGTTGAAATTAGTGCCTACACTTAAATCAGATATGTGGTCTTACTATGGATTCAAATGATGTGTTGGTAAAGAACAACTGGATAAAAGCAATGCCATATGTAAGCTGTGCAACTCAGACGCTAAGTATTGCTGTATCACAACAAATCTGATAAATCATTTATCCCGACATCACCCATTAAAGTAATCTGCGTCAACATCCAAATGATTAGAGCCTAAACAATCTGCACTGAAGACAGCATTTAGCTCTATGCTTCCATGTAGTTCGCCCAAAAAATAACTGAATCTATAGCAGTTTTTATTGGTAAAGATATGAGACCCTACAGTGTCGTTGAAAATGAGGGTTTTTGACAAATGATCGAGGTTTGGAACTGCTGTGTGCTTTATCAACCAGAAAGCAGAGGAGTGAAGTTATTGTACCAAGGATTTAGGAAGATCTTAAGCAAAGCATCACCGCATCTCTCAAGTCATGCGGATGTGTTGCGGACAAGAGTGCTGAATGCCAGTCACACAACCTCACAACTGAGATGGCTGGCTGTTGTTCCAAAAACCTTTCTAGCATTTCCAATGCTCTGTTCCATTGCGGGACCTCATCAATCCCAAGCTTGTATGTTGGCAAGTGCAATAAACATTGCTTCTCTTTAATTACGTGACTAACTGTACTTCTACAGTGTAAAAAGTTGCAATGC
Organism: Erpetoichthys calabaricus; assembly: GCF_900747795.2. Taxonomy (NCBI): domain Eukaryota; kingdom Metazoa; phylum Chordata; class Cladistia; order Polypteriformes; family Polypteridae; genus Erpetoichthys; species Erpetoichthys calabaricus. The sequence continues at coordinate 19,001,857 of NC_041411.2, read as the reverse complement.
ACCTCACCCAGGCGAGCAAATGCGCAGTTGTTGGAATTTTCACAACAGCCTGCTATACCAAAGTGAGCGTGGGTGTGTAAAGCAGCCGAAGTGAAGTAGCTCCATAAGCCGCACTGAATGGATCATATTAGCGGCACACATACACGTGAGCAACTGAAGATATGTGTAACCTGCAGAATTATAGAAAGACATGAGTCTTCCTACTGTATTTTTAATTTGAACCAATTCAAGATTATTTTAAATGTCCAATTGGGGAATAAATTTGGCTAACAGTTTAGTTGAAAGGTGTTCATCTGGAGATTCATAACACACGAATAACATTTATTATTTAAGATGCAATATTTGACAATTTTATAATAATATTATTCACAAGATGATACAGATGTTTAATAAAGTAGATGTCATTGCATTATATTAAAACAAGGTGCCCCCCATAATATGTGTGGACTCTGATGTAGCGATACATGTTATTTAAATTAGGGTGAATTCTGAATGAGTGCAGAGCAGTACATTATATATATATATTTTTTAAAAGAGCAATGATATTTTGTTTGACATCTTGCAAATACTGATGTTAACTGTTCATTACTAATCAAGTATTGCTTCTTAAATGTCATTCCATGCTTATGCATATGTTATGAAGTCACAACAAAGACAACCTTCAAATAAAGTGTTACTGAAATCTGTCACATTATATTAATGTTCCCTATGAATGATTAAAGAATCTCTAAAAAAGCCAGCACTTCAAATGTCTTAGTTCATGCTAATTCGATCAAAATAAAATTGATTTTGAATCAAATCCAGGCATTATGAATCGAAAACAAATCGGGACATCAGTGCTGATACCCCCGTCCTAAATAAGACAGTGGCGTGGCTGTGAGATATGCTGCCCAAAACACTTGAGTCATCAGAAAGAACCAGTGCTAATCGCTATACTGCCATGTGGCCACTAACCACTATGCTACCATGCCTCTAAATATTCATGACATATCAAGTCCAATGTTGCAAAAACAAGGAATGGGTGAAAGAAGATTAACTTGTACAGCTTTCTGTAAATTTGCAGTATCACAATGGAGTGTAATCCAGGCAGTCCACTGCATCATTTGACTTTACCTTCAGTTGGTCTGATATCACTAAAACACCATCCTTCAACTTTTCCCTGAAGTAGATGACAATCACGTTGTAATGTCCTGGAGGTTTACCATCTAGTGGTCTGATTTCAGATAACAGCTTCCAGTAGCACACATTGACAGTCTCAGGCTGTTTCCTAGTATCCTCCCAATTTTCCCTGCAAGTCTGATCCTGTCAGCCCTTACAATCCTGAATTCTCTATCTGAAATTGCAGGCCCCACAGGACCACTCAGTTCCTCTCTGTTGCAGAAGCTCATCATTAAGAATACAGATTCATATTTTCCATGTCACAGCTAACAACCGGGCTCAAATCTTATTTATTTATGTATATATACAAGCAGGCAGTGTGGTGTAGTGATTAAGGCATTTATGTGGTGGGTTCCAATCCTGCTACTGACACTGTGACTGTGACTGCCCAAGTTGGCTGCAGATTTCATACTCCCTAAACCTTAACATGGGGTCCCTCACCACTACTATCCCTTGGTGTCTGAAGGAACCCCACAAGCCCTGCTCCTTTCTTCTATTGCCATCCTTCGGCAGCAGCCCACTCAGACTGATTCTTCTTTCACTTTAACCTCTGTCTTTGTTTTCAAGACACTCAGGCTCCACTTTATATCTCTGTGGGGTACGGCGAACAAATTATAATCCACAGGTAGTCAATGAGGAAACTGGAACCCTTTGCACACTCAAGAGCACGTGTGATCAGCATCAGTCTCCCCATTACACATCCAAGAGTGTCGCCTAAACATTCACACCTACAGAGACTGAGATGCATTTGCTTTTATTTAAAAATTTGCACTGCCATGGACCTCTAATGCAACTCACCACAGTTACCACGAGCAAGTCACTTCACCTGCTGGTGCTCCACATGGAAAAGGAAAAAACAAATGTAACTAATTATATCTGTCAAATTTTGAAAATCACCTTGGATAAATGTATCTGCTAAATAAATAAAATGTTTACTTTTCATTAAACTAGAGGCAATTAAAAAGATAAAAAGTTTCATAGGTTGAACATTGAAAGGTCTGCATGCTAAGCTATGGGGTCTTATTTTGAAAAGCCAGAAAAGAATTAAGAATTTTGCTGCATGTTATATATGATGAATAAAGTTGAAACTGAACGAAACTCCAGCAGCCAGTACTGTTGCCTGATCTCTATGGCACTATGTCCAACAATGTGTTCCTGTTCACTAATTCCTTTGCTTTTTGGCAGGATTATTGCCATTTACTCATTCACATCTGCATTAACTTGACCACTGGATCCTTTTTGTCTCTCCCTGATCATTTCCGGTACCGGATGGATGTGCAGGAATAGAGATTTTAATATTACAGCATTTAAAAGACATTACATGATAAGCATTCCTTTTTCACTGTTTTAAAACTATAACATTATCTTGCAGGGCAAGTGAATAGCTTCTATGCCTGCTTGAGCTGGAGACAGATGGCATCTATCTGTGTACCAAAAAATAATTAGCAAGACGTCAAGAAACTCTTACTGAGATAAGAGCAGTCAACCAGCTCCCACGCTGCGTGATAATGGACAGAAATTAGTGCAAGAGTCAAGAAGTCAAAAAACCACAATGCCCATACATACAGTAGCATTTTTTATTTTTCCAAATTTAAGTTCAAAACTAACATTGCATTGCTTGGCAGGGACAGCAGGATTTGATGCCCTTAATTGTATATACTGTAACACAGGTGGTAGGGCTAGAATGGTGCAGGTATATACCACCATTAGGCCTGTGCTGTTAAGTCTAAAACATGTGGTTAAATGCCCCCCATGTTACCAACTGACAGCCTTCAGCTTATAATGGGGGGGGGGGGGGGGGGGGCAAAATTGGAGACTGTGCATAAGTGGCAACCTGCATTTCCTAAATCTAATCACACTTAAAACCCTGCTATCCCCTGCTATGGGGAGGCACTGCTCTTTATCCAATGCATCTCAAGTGTTCTATGATTCGTACTTGAAGAGCCATGATATTTGTTTGGGAGCACCAGCTTACTTTTTATACTTGTTTATTGCTCAGCTGTTCTGCCTTGTTAATACTCCACAGGAGACTGTGAGGTTAATCTTGGTCAATCAAACATGGCAAACCTTTCCTTTGCCTGGAAGCCCTTCAGCAACTAAAATAAGCTGGAGGTGAGAAAGGAAATGAGGCTAAACAGCCTGCTTTTCAGAGATGAATGTGCTGGTGTTTTGTTTTGTTTTCTTCTATCAAGTCTTATGCACTACTCTTCCAGTTTACTCTGAGAGGGCAGACAAGTCAAAAATCATTCTCTCTGGACTGTTATTATTCACTTCCCACTTTGCAACCCTTACAACACTGTCGAAAACAAAATACACCGAATAATGAGAGGGCCACATTGAAAAAGAGAACCAACTACTGTGACTACACATCAAAAATCTCTAGCAGCATTTGGGGGCATTACTTTAAACGAGCTGGATTAACAATACGCAACTGCACGTATGCTGTTACAGCAACTATTGTCAGCTTGCTTCAGGAGTTTTAAGAAGTTGAATAAATTGAAGATTGCTATTAATATATACTCTGAACTAAAAAAAATGCTGATAACTGCCCCTAGCTGAAATCTGCACCAACATAAGAAGGAAAGCAAGAATATTAGGTTTTATGTTCATTTTGTTCATGACTGCCACTTGAAGGTCCTACTCGGAAAGGGAGCCACTGGGTACAGTAAGACAAATTTGACTTTACAACACTTAAATTATTACTATTATGCTAAAATATACCAATAAAAGCTTCATGATACATTAACTAGACAAAAGAATCATTGAGCAAGTCTGAAAGAAGCTAAATCATACTTTTACAAGGCTTGAGGAAAGGTGGTCAACCCAAGGTACAAGGGTACATGTTGGCAAGACCAGTACAAAAGTGGGATCCTGGCAGTGATGGCAACAGGAGAGTCTCATACCAGACAGAAATAACTAGAATTCTCTAAGGAATAATGTCACAGGAGAACTAACTGATAATGTCAGAAGCTATCACAGCACTTTCATAGTCTACAGAGAAGTGGCCACCTCTGGGCCGCACCATGTAACTCCTCAGATCACAAGCAGATGACCGGCAGAATTATAATAGTGTACAATGCCTGTTAGTGACCACTCACAACTGTTGAAAGTGGTTTACCAACCTGATTTGCTATGTTCTAGTATTAGGTCATTCTCAGAATGTGTCTGCATAGCACAAGATTGTCAAATCAAAATACATATAAAACAGTGCAATCCTGACCACACTCTCAATGACAAACCTTCAGAACAAAGGGTGTCATGGTGCGGAGTGCTAACGGTTAACAATGCCTCATCACCAGGTCATTTGGCCACACAATGATGTATTTAAAGTCTGTTTCACTCCCTCTAAAGATACCTGACTATTTACTAGTTGAATGTGCCACAGGACACCTTTTCAATCTGCAGGGCACACACCTGTAGGCATCATTTATTGGTAAGGTTTTCTCTATATTCATGATGCACATTTGTAGCTATGATCCGGACAAATAAATTGTTGGCTCTGGTTTTTGGTAAATGTGTTACTCATATGTCAACTGTTTTGGCTTTAATATTTTTTATCACAGTGGTGTATAAGTGTATCCAGCAGGGGGCGTTAGCTTCCTTGTTGGAATGTGTTCTTTTGTAATTGCGGTCTGTTACATAACCCGAAACTATAGATATACTATAAAAAGGCAATACCCCACTATTAGTGATATGGTGGTAAGAAATCACATAAGAGAAATAACATAGCTTTCTATAATGACGGTTTTCGCGGCATAACAGATGAAGGAAGGCATGACAAGAACAGTTCGGGAGTGAGGGCCCGATGTGTAGAGTCTACCATTTTCGTCGTTGGATTGGAAGGATTTTCAGGATTGGATGACATTATCTCCCATCTGTCCGTCGGCCTCAAAGGTGTGCCGGGCAATGTTCCAAGGCAATCTCTTTCTTCATGTGCAGGCTCCCACTTTGGTGAATCATGCCACTCCAAACAGGCAAAGAGGATACAGCTTCATGCTGACTTTGACACACAAAAACAGTATACAATGGAACTCAGTGTGACTGTCCATTTTGTAGTTTTCCCTTACTTGTCTTGTCTTTAAATATTTGCCCAGTAGTTCTAAATGATGAACCCCTGTGCTAAATGTGTCAATTGTGCATGTGAGTAGAAAAAGACAGATTTATAAAATATATTTGCACGGAACACAGTGACATATTAAACTTATACACTTATTACAATAAGTATGTTTTTGTTTTACGGCAGTTTGAATTCTCTTGTTAATCTATATGAATTTAAAAGACTGTTGTGATAGAACCGGGGTGCCAGCAAGCCCCAAACCCCAACACAAACACACAACCACAATCCCAGGTTCAAATAAATGGATGATTTATTAAATAAATACATCCAAAAAGTAACAAGCACAAGTTTTATCTCTTCCATAATCACTTCTCCTCTCATCACTGCACAGTGTTGCTCTCCTTCCTCCCAGCCCAGACTTGCCTGGATAAGGGAGTGCGGTCCCTTTTATTAAAGACCCGGAAGTACTTTCGGTGCCAGGGCTGCTGCCTGATGGAAGTACTTCCAGGTCATACAGAATTCCAATTTATTGGAGTGTGCATCTCCCTGCAGTGTCCTACTGCGGCACCCACGGAGCCCAGCAGGGCTGTACTGCCAGACTACAACTCCCGGCATTCTCTGCTGGTTCCTGAATGGGCACCGATATGGAGGAATGCTGCCATCTAGAGCCTGGGGGAATAAACACCCCTTGGAGGCAGTCCTTCCCTGTCCTTCTCTTCTTTTCTTTCATCCAGAGAAGGTACTGGAACCATGTCTGATCAGAACGCCTGTTCATTTACCTCAGGTCCGGGTAAGGAATCTTCTTCTCTGTCCAGGCTGTCCGTCCATCCCCTTAGGAAGTACCATTTGGGTATGACCTTTTTCCAGCCTCCCGTGCAGGCAAGGAACCATTCCCCCTCCTGGTCAGGATACCCGTCCAACTCATGTGGCACTTACACTGCACTATACACCAATAAAATGAATTCATCCAAAGTGCAGCTCCAAGTAGCATCTACTATTAACATGGTGGCACAAAGCTAACAAACAGGCCTGCAGGTGCCTTACTTGAGGATTCTGTAGTCCCTTCAATGGCGGCTACATTAATCTGCACATATCCTGACTAGACTTCAGAGTCATGTCATTGACCATCTAGAGACATGAATCGTTTACAGGACTGACATCTTCAGCTGTAAATCCTATATATATTAGTCTGTGCAAGTACTGAAATACTGAAATTATTTTATAACTTCCTGCCAGGGCAGGTTTCAACTTTCACGGTAACTCTAAGGGGAGAAAAGGGTGAAAACCCATAAGGATAGACAACAGTAAATGACAACTATGTGCCAGGCACTTGCATCCACATTGTTGTACCCATTACCTCAAAGCGCCTATTCTGCAAGGACATCAGTTTCAGAACGTGTGATTATGCCGCTGATTACAATTTCACACCTATCAGCAGCAACAGAGACTCTTAAATCATATCCCCAAATTCAAACAATTGCATTTGCTTTGCAGCCGCAGTGCTTTGCATCTGTCTGTTACAGCAGAGCTACTATTATTTTCTGACAGTTACACTGTTGATATGCACACATTTGGTAGTCATCGTTTTTTTTCACCTCTTGATATGTGTCAAAAAATGCAGAATACACACCTGGATTTTCTTGGTGGGTGGAGGTCGGGGAAGAGTAAACTACTTTTCTGTGCTTTTTAAGATGATCTGTGTATATGTGAGGCACATACTTTCTTCAAAAAATAACAAACAAAACTGAAACGTGGTTAGCACACAGGGATCACTGGATACGGACAAAAGAAAACAATAACACATACTGTTATAAGGCCCCCTGTACCAAAATGAGGACAGGTTTTCCTTAGAGGGGTTCCTTGCTAAAAGAATGATTCTCATATTTAATCATCCATCCTTTTTCTTCCAAATCCACTCAATTGTCTCTCTCATGCCAAAGATGTACTCATTTAAAAGAACTGGAAACTTTAAATGGCCTGATATGAAGGGGTATGAATATTTGCTGAAGTACGATTATATCCACTACAGGAATGATATGCTTGGCTATTCGTATTCAGTCACTCAATCTTTATTTTAATAGTGTCATTAATAACCCTCATCATCGTAACAAGGAATTTTAAAGTGAAAAAAAAGACAACACAAAAAGTATCAATCTGAAAATTTGCAAATGGACTACTGTTCTAAAAGCAAGTCTACAGTTGAAAAGAGCAAAGCAGAGAACAACAAAGCAAGGTCAATTTCCATGAGCCAAAGAAGGGTGTATGTTTCTAAAACGGGACACTACATTCTCCACACCATCTCTGCCGTTGCCCTCATAGACCAGACACCAGTATTTTCAGCACCTCGTGATCTGAGCCTAACATATAATGTTCTCCACGGTGAGGGCCCTCACCGTGTTAAAGGATTGCTCCAACAATTTTTTTATATGTTACTTACTCCATTTAGTTTGAAGTGGTGGGCGAGAAAAATTATTAACCTTATGTTTTCTTTAAGTATGGAGAGAAAGAAGTTTATCACATTGAAGACAGGATTCTCCACCAATAAATGAGATTTTCAATTGAAACAAACTGTGGGAATGTGCCTTTCCTGTTCATCTGTTATGTTCATTTTCCAGAAGTATTAATAGTATTATACAAAAAAACACATGTATTTTGCATGCTCAGAGAATATGAATGAATAATGGATATGTGGATTATGTGACACAAGTTAAGTAAGAATTTGTTTTCTTTCTTCTATGAACGCTTTTCACATCTTTTGCTGTTGTACAGCACTGGCCATCATTGAGTTCTGTGATGTGATAAACTTCTTTCCCTCCGTTCTCCATGTGTCAATGACAGAAGCACACAACCCTTAGCAGCACGCAGTCACACATACCAATTTTCTGAATGGATCCTTACATGACTAATGTGGGCTTTTCCTCCATTCTGACATTAGGTCTGTATCACCCTGGCTAATTGTCACCAGGTGCTAAAACCTAATTTTTACCTTTCCTCCTCCTTAGCCAGAGATGTGATAGAGCTGATGACATGCTAAACAGAATGACCGGCTGTCTCAGAATGATCACTAATATAGATACTACAATTAAGTTGGACTGTGGTGGAAAATTCAAAAGAAAGCATGATTACATTTAAGAGATTTCTCCACTTTGGCATGTCCATTGTACAAATCTCAATAGGTCTGAAAAGGTCTATCTCTGCCTCACCCTCCTGTGCCCCAAGTATTTAATTTCGAAACAATATTTGAGTGGGTGACAGTGACAAAGTGCATGCAAAAGACATGTCCAAACACTATGTGCAAATGGGAGGCCTGGTCTTAGGTATGCAAATGGATATACATGATAAGTCACAGTGTGAGGTGCAAAAAAATGTGCAGTGGCTAGCTGAAGCGTGATCCATTTAAGGCTTGTGTGCCTAGCCAAAAACTCCTTGCTTTCTTATATATACAATTACTACTGATTGCATCAAAGCTTTGTTTATGTGTTTGTTCTTTTCTCCAGACAGCTGGGTTACCACATTCATTTCAGGCTTGTTGAGGCAAATTTGGAGCAGATTTCAATTTTACAGCTTGTTATGCACACTACTGCGACAAGCTCTAAACTACAGGCTTTGTACACTGCTAAGTGACACAGCGATCTATCTGCCCCTTAATGAAATTCTCTACCAATAAGGTGAGGTCTCAAGGGCAGCACTTTTGACCCTCTTGAGCAGCCAGGGATTTCTATACACAATATTGCATCTTTGTATCTTCCATCACAGGAAGGCATTAGCTGTTCTTCTTTATCAGTGTTATTTGCAAAATTTCTCCTTGTTCTACAGACAGAATCATTTCAGAAATAAAGAAGTTTACCTATAGCCAGCTACAATCATATGCAGTCAGAGTGCGTTCTTTATGAGAAGACTCCTACGTATTCTTCACTGATGAAATGCGATAAACCTACAATGGGATTGTCAGCGGATTGCTTGGATTACAGTTCAGTACCCAAGTGATGTGCCTTCTGATTTGAATTTGTACTTAGTCCTCGTGTTCATCTGGTTTACTTATTATAGCCAAAATACAAAGTGCTAGGTATAGACTGGTTCTGGCCTATTTTGGTCCCTGCCTTACAGCAATTGTTGCTGGGATAGACTCTAATTTACGGGTTTAGAAAATGACTAGATGGTTGGATGATGCAAGTCATCCATGAGGTCTTTAGATATGTATCCTGTGCCAAAATAGGTTTTCCTCCCACATTTCCCAAGACATTCAGAGTGACGTTTAATACTAACTGGCCTCTGTATTAGTGTGGGTGAGGCTGTGCATAAGCAGGACCTGTGATGGGCTGGTGTTCTTGTCTGGAGTAGCTTCTCTTTTTGTCCCAAGTGCTGCTGCTTCAGGTTCTATTGCCCCTATGACCCTGAATTAGTCTAAGTGGATTTGAGAATGTATGCATACATGCCCTCTTTACTATTCTACAATCACCAAAGCATTTATTTTTTACTATACCCTTGCTTTTGCTTGTTACATTACTTTGGCAGGACCAACACAAGGAGGGATCTCAAGGAAGATGGAAATACAATCCACAGAGCTCCTTTGCTGCATACTATTTTTCTGCATCAAGGATAACACTTCATATGAGAAGGGCTGGTGATGAAGTAAGTGTATATCAGTCTTAAGCTCCAACAGGTAGCCAAGGTCTGTTCATGAAGCCATAGGAGATTAGCCTCATTAGGCAACATGCCTAACAATCATTAGCAACAGTCCTCACTATGAAAGGCACTGCAAAGAATGAAACATACTGAAAATATTAATGAAACACAACATGACACAAGGGTGGCACGGTGGCTGAGTGGGTAGCACTGCTGCCTCGCAGTTGGGAGACCTGGGGACCTGGGTTCGCTTCCCGGGTCCTCCCTGCATGGAGTTTGCATGTTCTCCCCGTGTCTGCGTGGGTTTCCTCCGGGTGCTCCGGTTTCCTCCCACAGTCCACAGACATGCAGGTTAGGTGGATTGGCGATTCTAAATTGGCCCTAGTGTGTGCTTGGTGTGTGTGTGTGTTTGTGTGTGTCCTGTGGTGGGTTGGCACCCTGCCCGGGATTGGTTCCTGCCTTGTGCCCTGTGTTGGCTGGGATTGGCTCCAGCAGACCCCCGTGACCCTGTGTTCGGATTCAGCGGATTGGAAAATGGATGGATGGATGGAACATGACACAAATATGCAGATCTCTCTATCTATCTATCTATCTATCTATCTATCTATCTATCTATCTATCTATCTATCTATCTATCTATCTATCTATCTATCTATCTATCTATCTATCTATCTATCTCATTCAGTTGTTAATAAAGAATGCCCAAAGGTGTGGTTCTCAGTAAATATTGCTCTGTATTTTATAGGTTTATTGTTTTAATCTAGCTGTGATTATTTATCTGAATACTGTATTGTGTATCCAAGAAACTTTTATAATTGCATTACTAATAATAAGTTTTTAAGGTTACCTTGAAAGGAAAGCTGAAGACAACAAGCTAGAAACAGACAGCACAAATAAAATTTTCTGGTCTAATGAAACCCCAGGAGCATCCACTGGCTACCTTACAAAATGATGAGCCGCTGACTGAGTATGCTGTTTGCGACTACAGATACAAAACACTTCCATAACGTTCTTGTTGTTGTCTGATCACATCCTCCGAGCCTCATGAAATGTACTCAATGGACAGCATGACCACCACCCCCAACACCAGGCTTATACCTGGAATAAAGGAACCATCACTAATTACAAACACCAAAAAAAGGATACCTCATTTTGTATTCTCCTATAATGAAAAGCCAACATCCTGAGGCTGAATGTTTTTAGATGAGTGAAATATTGATTAAATGGAAGAAAATTAGTTAATTAAAAAAATCAATCTATAAATGGAAATTACCAAGGCGCTTTTAAACATTCAACAACCTGAATGCACAAAGCCTCTACATTAATATTGTTCATCCTTTCTTTACTTGATACATCAAGAAGGCTCAAAGCTGAAGTCCCACGTAAAATAAAAGTTAGCTCATGAGCAGTTAGGCCTAGTCTGTGAGGTCCAGAAGAGTTCATTTAACTTCTGACAACATGGTATCAATATAGAGGCCTGTTAACAAAAGCAATAATTAAATTGCAAGTATGTGATATCAGAAATATGCATTTCATCCAAAAATATTCAAATACAGTTTAAATTTGTTGGGGGCTAGGGCATGCAAATTATTTTATTAGCCACGCAATTCTAGCAAATATATTATTTTTTACCCACAATAAATGTATTTAACTCTCATATATTTAACAGGCCATGGTAACGGCAATAAATAATCAAAATATGTTAAACTTTTCTTTCTCGATTACGTCTTGTCTGAAGAAGGGGCCCAAGTTGCCTCGAAAGCTTGCATATTGTAATCTTTTTAGTTAGCCAATAAAAGGTGTCGTTTTGCTTGACTTCTCACTACATTTCTCAATAAAAGTAAAAGTTTGTCTGTTAGCCCTTGGAATAAAAGATAAAAATCCTGTGATGCTCTTCATGACCTTCTTTTAAGGGCTTTACATTTCCTGCTTAGCTTGCAGGGCTTTGCTGCAACTTAGAACAACTTAACACTTCACATGAAGGCTACTCTGGACAAAGCTGAGTATTATGCAGACAGTTTGCTCCGTAGTGAACACGTGTGACACTGCAGTTGTAATACAAAGGCCAAAGTACACACCTTATTCATAAAGCATTTTCATTCCACATAGGTTTTCTAACCTGTCTTAATGCATCGACAGTTGCGCTGACTATATCAAACTTCATCCTAACCCAAATGGCTTCTTAAACAGCATTTCTGAGACTGCAATCCAAGCGTCTTACACTCCCACTTTAACATCTGGATATCTATCACATGTTAACTTGATATTTTTCAGCTAATTACTTGTGAGAGAGTTATATGTGTCTTTTTTATTGTTAGTCGCCTAGTCTAAAAGTATGTGCTAACTAATGATGAGAATGAAGCACTCATTGATCATTACAGTGCAACACTGAATACATTCAGTTGTTCCATTTGTAAAACACAAAGACTTCCAATGCCCCAATTTACATGAAAGAGAGACTGACAGCTACATTACATGTTCTAGCCTCTGGCACCATACAGAGAAGCATAGCTGTGAGCTACAAAAATGGATTAATGACATGATTTTTTTTTTTGTGTGCACGTAAGATTCCTGAAGCCTCACTGTGTGCTACAGGCAGAATGAGGCTAAAAGTACAAACGGTACACTCCTCCATTTTTTTTTAAGATTCGATCATGTCATCCAAAATTGAGCACCAAAAAATAAATAAATAAACAAAAATTCAGCCAGTGTCTTGGCCATCTTGAGTTTAGAGGGTCAGATGTAGACAAGTACACCCTGTAGAAATGAAAGGTGCTTGTTTAAAGCGAAATATGAGAGCCACAGAGCAGCTCACATTAGAAAACAAAAGGCCACTTCATGTCAGTGGACAGAAGAATATGCATGTCATTGATGACAACAAGAAAACCCAACAAAAGACACAAACAGAATAATCCTGGCAGGGCTTTCAGAATACAATCAAGTTAAAGAATGATACAGAAAATACATCAAGGCCGAACCTTATTCAAAGTGCATTTGGAAGGTAGATATAAATGTGATCTTTCTGAGCCAGCAGCCCAGCATTTTAAATGGTTCAATTTGACATGGAACATTCACTTATTCCAAGTTTGTATTAAGTGATATGGACAGGTCCTGGCAGTTAGCAGGTAAAGATTGAAAATAAAGGATTGAGCTTAAATTGTGTTGTATGCCTAACAGCAGAGACGTCTTATACAGAGAAATGCAAGTGCCAATAGCACAACCCATGGACCACCATTAAAGCTGGAAGGCAAAATAAAAATCCAAACAGAAGAGAGCTGGCCCTCAAAGCAGTAAACATTTCCACATATTAACGGGCTCTGTCGCATGCAACAAGGCAGACAATGTCCGTCAATCCACAAGATTCAATGACTCTTCCCTACGGACTGTTGACCAAAAGATTTCTTCTTTATAATTTGAATCAAAATGAGATTTCATCCTCTCCTGATTTCTAAACTTGTCTGATTAAGTAAGAAGTTAAAGAAGATTTAAAACTTTCAAAAATAACAAGGGGCCAGTTACCATTCCTGTTAGTTTAGTTCTTAGTTTAACTGATTAAATCTACAAACAGAACAAGACAGAACAGAACAATAGGTCAGTGAAGAAATATGTTAGGAACATTTATTTTGCACTTCTATATAATTTGGCAAAGATTTATGTTAATTGCACAGTTTTCCTTAACTTATACATAGAGAAGCAACAATCGTGTTTTGCTCAAAATGTTTCACTAAATGAGCTGCTTGATGAGAAGCACACAAATCTGAATGAATGTGAATTGTTCGTTTCTAGGACACAGTGGCATTTGTACTGGTGTCTATAGTCTCTTAATTCTCATTTGTAAAGGAAAGCATTTAAATGAAATTAATGAGGCAATCTTATCAAGAACATTCTTAAAATGAATGAGGAGAATAAATAATGCATTTGAACTATGAGAACAGTACATTAATTCATTTATTGTCTGTACAAGATCCTCTTACACAACTAAATCATAGATAGATAGATCAGACCAAAAAATATAATAAAAAAATAAAATTATATTTAGTCTGGAATAAAAAAGGAGCAACTCCATTGATATTTCACGACCAAGTGGAAGAACCACTACTATAGAAGAATACATTTAATTAAACTGCATTTGACCAAATCAGAAAGGTGGCATAGTGGTTAAGCATCACGGTCTCACAGCTCCAGTGACTTGCAATCAGCTCCCAATTTGGTGACCATTTCTAAATAATTGCATGTTTTCCAAGATACCCCATTGTTCTCCCTCCTCACAAATACAAGCAAGTTAGGTGATTTTCAGAATTTGCTTCATTTCAAACGGATGAGAGCAGATACATGTTTGGTAAAAGACTGATGACTTATCTATATTTTGTTGGTACACTGCACCTAAAGCCAACAAAACCTAAAGCTGCTCTCCAGACCCCTGTATTGGAGTAAACAGATTCACAAAACGGATAACTGAATTTGAGCCTGGGCAATATGAGCCAATCGCTCCATGTCACACTGCAAGCCATGCATGGGAACCTGTTTTTTTTATGCCCACCTTATTTTTTCTGTAACAGAATTTACAATGAGTGTAGACAATTGAAGGTGAAACACGTGGTATCACCTGATAAGGAGCCAGAGGTAATGCCATTCAAATTGTGCCAGCTGCAGTTTCATACTGAAAGGACAGAATGAGGCATTTAGCTTTCAACAAGCCTTTGACTAACCAAAGTAGCCAGAAGAACACAATGAGCCTTTCACTTGTAAACTTAGAGGACATATTTAGTAAAATCTGAAAACCACTGCAAACATTGTATGAGCACCAGTAGAAACACATCATATTACTCTTTGGCAGTCATATCACAGACATCTCTGTATTTCAGCAGACCATAAACCACTGACAAGTAAATAGTAAGTGGACTCAGTTTTGCTTTTTGAAAGGAAAGGAAACAGAAGGACCAAGCCCCACAAACTCATCCTTCAGGTGTGGTCCAATTCTGGATAAAACAAGACATGACATCTTCTTGTATTATTAAGATGCATTTTTCTTTTTGATTAAATCACAGAAGAAAATCATTCTATATCTTTGGCCTTCCATTTAGTGACCACCAAGCCAGTTAATGAAATGCCTCCATAAGAGACGACTACCGAGATAAGAGTGGAGCAAATGTTCTAAGGCTACATACATATGGCTTTGCTTGAATTACCACTGGTCGTGCTCCTCTTGGCTGACTTGAATCCAACATGTACTAACTCTTATTTCTCTTCATCAAGGCCGCTCAGTTCACATAAAACTAAATATTAATAGAGTTGAACATATATAATGAAAAGTTTGCTAACATAATGAAATCGTGGGAACAATTACTACTATCTGTTCAATGATTCGGAAAAAAAAATGTAACTACTCCAAAAAAGTGAGATTCTGCAGTTAATATGACATGAATCAGAAGCCAAAAATAAGACAACATGAATGGCAGCTTTATAAATTATTTGACAGGCAGTATATAGATGTAACCGCCCTACAAAAAAATGTACTGTAACTATTGATTAGTATAGCATTACTACTAGCTTGATGGATATACTACAACTCAAATATCAAATACAATAATAAAACATTACACATAAAGTAATTTACTGTATGTGGTCAGTCATGAGACTGTAAGGTTAGGTAATTCATCTTTTTTCCCACAAAGCAGCTGAACTCACATCATAAAATCCTAAATGTCTGGTCAGGAGGGGTCTTACACACTCTAAACGAATTCCAGGGTCAGTGATACTACAAAAACTAAAAGGTACTTGTGGTGAAGAGCACCTCCTAGATGATCCCCAGTAAAGTGAAGCCTGAACTCTCAGACCATTAATCCCATTGCTTTTCAATGTCCCTTCACACATATATTATTGTTTATCTTCAGCTACTCCTTACTAGCATTCTATATTAAAGTGTGAAAGATAACTAATGATATGTATTCCAAATGAGACACAGATCTGACAAAATCTGGAATAACAGGTCAGGTCAGGTTGGGGAGCACACACTGGTATAGCATGTTGCCACACTCACCACATGACGAAACAGCTTGGGATCCCAGTTGGCAACCCCCCAGGCAGACACGCGGTCCAGTTACAACCAAACACACCCCATACAAATGACCATCTACCTGCCGCAGTCAGGTGTTACCTGGGAATCCCCTTGGCCTGATCCAGCCGCTCGGGTACTCAACAATGAGGATCCTGTGAGCCAGCCAGATCACCCTCGTGGAATCACACCACATGGGTATATGTGCATTACCTGGAATAACAATCTAATTTAAAAAAAAAAAACCCTACCACACGAATAAAGAAATGAGTGGCAGGGCAGTGGCAAGAGATGCCAATGAGAACAGAAACTAAAACTAAAACATGGCAAAACTGATCACTATAAACAGCTGAACTAGGTAAAGGAATATGACATGTGTCCTAGGTGGAACTACTCCTGGCTGAAGACTGAGGAGGAACAAAGCAGTCAAGCTCTTTTCATTAGATATTAACTTTAAATGATTCACAAAAAAAACAAACAAACATTAGTCAGCATTGAGAATCAGTAAGGATCTTAAATCAATCGCAACATCTAATAGTATCACTACTGGTTCTGGTAACTTAAAGTGTCCCACCTGCCCACTAACATCACTGTGAGCGCCCAGTAAGTGGATGTCCTACATAAGGAATACTCCAGTCAGAGTGCAGTGACTTCTACAAGGACTACTATCGAGCAGAAACACACAAATAGGGCCAGTCAGAAAATCACTTTAGCATTATGTAACTCCGCTGACCCTTTTCAAAGTACTCTGTAGCCACCTTTGATTTTGGGAAGTATGTTTGATACACCATTGGACTCGGACATTTAACATTAAAACTAGAAGATACTAAAAACCACATTATGCTTAATTTTCATTTAAACTGTGTTTAATTCTGTTAGAGACACTTCTGATTTTTTTATATACGAGGGTTAAGTAAATAATGATTTGCACTTTCGTGATAATTTTGTTTGAGTTGGCTGTACAGCTTTCTCCATTTACATGATGAAACATGGTGTGTCTGTGGTCACAGTGGTAAAATTTCAGCCTTGATCAATCAGTTTCTGGTGTTGTTCACTGGGACTAAACATGTCTGTTCCACTCTCCACTTGCGAAAAAGAGCAACAGTGAGCAGTGAGACGCTTTTTATGGGCTGAAGGTGTACAGAGGTCAGGATTCTCATTGGTTTGTCAAAATCATGGTACGGACTTGCTCAGTGTAGTCAATGGTGGTGGACATGGACAGGCGTCCTGCTCTTTCTTCATGCTTAGCCACTTCTCAATCAATTCGTAAACACTAGGCCATTTTAAAAGAGCCTTCTATAGATTTCAGCCCCTGGTACACTTTCAGCCTTTAAAAACAAGATCATTGCTTGGTGCAAATAGACAGTGGAGCAGTCATATCTACTCCTAAAAAACATCAAGCAAAACCGATTAATCAAGGTCAGAACTTTACCACAGTGACGACAGACACACAATATTTCGACAGGGAAAACTGTACAGCCAGCCCAAACAAAATGACCACAAAAGTGTGGATAATTATTGATTTATTCTTGTCACTGTAATGCCTTTTTTCTCATTTTTATCTACTTATCTATTTTCTTTGTAATTGTAATCCTCTTATTACTTGCAAAGCACTTTGAGCTACATGATGAGTATGAAATATGCCACATAAATAAATACTGTTGTTCTTTCAAGCAGAGTTTGAATGACTATCTGTAACATGCAAATAACCATTTCATTCTTCTAAACTTACATCTTACATCTGCAGTGTCAAAATGAAAGAAACATTTAAGGTGAAAACCTTTAAGTATATGTGGGAAGAAAGTATTCACTTACTGTCAGCAGCATGAAGAAAAACAGAAGTGCAATCACCAGTGGAGTGATGGTGGGCTATAAAAACACAATGAAAGTAATGACCATTATAAAAGTGCCAGACTTGAAGACACTCTTAACAATACAAGTTTCTCTAAAATACAGAACACAATAGCTAGATTAACAGCACCAATCTAAAACCATTTAAATCTACATCCATCAAATCATTCAAATGAAACAAATGAACATAAAATTGTAAAAGAAAAATATGCACCAAATTTATTCAAATTGTGCTTCAGGGTGAAAGTAGTGATTTTCAAATAAACTATTCTTACCAAATGTAAAGTGTGTCAGACAAGAGAGTTTAATGCAGTTTATGCTTAAATACTTAGTGTAAAGAAGAGGCATTTCAAGTTAAGATTTTCCTTTAATCAAAGCATTTCTGTAAATATGCCCTGTAAGGAATCACTCGGGGTCTCAACCTGCTCCAAGTCCGAAGTGAATGCTTATCCAGCTTTGATTAAAGGAGTTTCCTTTCTTCAGCTCGGCAAGCAGGCCTCTTGACCTCCATTAGAGCAGAAAGGGTATCATACTACGCAGAACAGGGCCTCTTCCTTAGCTTTGCTACCTGTACAAACAGTTAACCCTATCCTGACAATTCCATACAAGCCCCCAAAAGCCACCTGCACAAAATTGCTCACGGAAGTTGGATAAGTATGTTGTTTCTGATTCAGAGGCCTTGGGTTTGTGGCCAGACACTTCCTGTGAGAATGTCAGATGGAGGGGGACAAGACCCTAAGCAGTTCCTCACCAGTGACACCATCTGTTTAAGATTCCACAATGTTTTTTATTTGTACCTCCCCTACACCCTTCTCCCCTCCCTACCCCACAATTAATGGTTCAGAAACTGTGATCATCAGGAGAAGTATGTTAAACAAGTATAAACTAAACAGAATTAATCTGAATGGTTATCATGTCCAGGGCAGTTTCTTGCCAGAACAGGCTACTGCTCCATCCAACCCAATAGTAAGTTAGGGGGGTTTGAAAAATTAACAAATATATTGCTAACAGCCAGACAAAATTGATTTAAAAAAATGTATTTAATAGAACCTCTTATGGATTGTTTGCAGTGACCTAAATCACACTCAGTACAATACCGTATATATACTGTAGGTAGGTAGACTTGGCATTCCAAAGGGAAATTTGTTTACGACAGGAAAGTACAAAGATAAGAAACTGTTGCATAGATACAAGAAAATAATCCACAAGACAACAAATGACAACCATTGCTATAATCAGTACACACACCCATAGATACAAATAAGCACACTGCACTCCAGCTATACACAATATCATATCCAGCAGTTCTCTCTAGCCAGTAAACTTCAAAATGTCTACTGCTATGGGGATTAAGAACTCTTAAATCTATTGCTCTCAAATCTCTGTAATTTAAATCTTGAATGTGGCAAAATATACTGCTGAGTGCAACTAAAAGTTGAAAACATTTCCAGGACTGCTGAGGCTTAAGCACTCATCGGAAGGCTACAAGGCAGAGAAGCAGAACTCTCCACATTATCTGTAGCAACCTACTCATGCATCCAAGACCCACAGTCATTCAAACATATTTAGGCAACCTGGTGAAACCATATGTCTCACTACATTACTAAAGCTGACAGATGCACTTTTAAGAGCAAGTATTTTTTTGTAAATATTAAAACACGCATTTGATGAATTAAGAAGAAAAAAATGTTTCTAATCGTTTAATCCAGTTTGTAGTGATCGTAAATATTCAGTAAAAGGTGCAACTTTGGCACAGTTTTAAGCAAAATTATACACAGAATTGCATTGAACAAGTGGCACTTTGTCAAAGGTCGAGATCCACATTGATTTTTTGCATTTCAATAGACTCTTAAAAATGAAGAAAAATGATTTCATATTACAACAGCTTGTAAGCTGGCTAGCCATTACAAAGGCCTCTTTTTAGAGCCATAAAGGATGCTTCCAAAATAACAAGAGGACCACTTATGTTTTACACACGTAAGCTGCACGTTCTTCAGCACTTTCCCGTAGCCGGGACACCGGGCATTCCAACAGAGTGCAGCTGCAGTCAGGACAGTTTTAGTGACCTGAGACATTCTGAGGCCCGTAAGATGACACCCCGTTAGCGGTATCTCTTTTGACCCCATCCACTGTCCATGCCCCCCCACCCCCGTGTTTGTGGGAGAAGTGTCCAGCTGCAGTCAGGACAGTTTTAGGCCTCAGACAGATCCGAGCACTTCAGACACTATGAGGTCCATAAATTGGCTCCCCCTGCTGGAGCCCCTCCCCTGTTTCACCGGTGAACTGACGCCTACAGTCTATTACATGCCCCTCGTGACGATTTCAATTCCCTTTAGTTCTTGCACTCAAATGTGTATTCAGCATTTATTAAATTAATCATCGAGGTCTCTCAGTTCTGGTCATTGAATATGTCCGAGGCCTAAAACTGTCCTGACTGCAGCTGGACACTTCTCGTGGGTTCTGAAGCTTGCATATTTGGTGGACCTACAGTATATCAATGGCTTGAATCGAAGTGTTCAGGGCTGCGCTCTCAGCATACATAATTTGCAAGATAAAAGTTTGTGCTTTTTTTTTTTAATAGTTTGGGAGGAGGAGCTAGACAAAGGAAATACTGTAACGTTCCCGCTCCTTCACCAGGAGCATGAAACGTCCAATTTGCCTGCAAACAGACTCCTGCCTATAATATTGTCAACATCTGACACACCTGAAGGAATAATTCAGCGACTATTTCCCTGTGCTGGGCAATCACCATTTAAACTGGGACAGAAGTTCATTTAAGTCCAGACCTTAAAAGGATAATCTTGATTTGAGGTCACAAGAGGAATTCATTGAGATAGCCAATGATGGAAGCTTGAAAATGTAATTCTCGGCCATTCCCCTGTCAGAATTCTGGAGCAATCTCAAACAAAGCTGAATGAAAAAGCCATCCAATGCCCATTACTGTTTGCAACAACACACCTGCGTGAGGAAGATTTTTCTGCATTGAAATAGTACTGAAAACCAAAAAGACAGCATGTCTAAATGTGGAAAAAGATTTGAGATTGTCCCTAAGCAAGCAGCAACCCAAAGCGGACAAACTGTGCAAGAACCTTAGAGTGTCTGAAGTGCTCGGATCTGTCCGAGGCCTAAAACTGTCCTGACTGCAGCTGGACACTTCTCGGGCATTAGGACACTTGGGAGAAGGTCACACCCGGAAGGCAGTCCTGGCATCCGACTGGCTGACACTGTTCATCCATCATCTGTACAAGCACCTTCACATTGCACAATGGAGCTGTTACTTAATTTAATACTAACGTCTTTGGCCTATGACTGGAAGACACGGGTATCCGTGAAATGGGGAGCAGTGACGTGCGGTGAGGTTCATGGCTGGTGGGGCACTGCCTCCTTCAGAGTCAGATTTACAAATATATGAACCCAAAAGCGTAGCTTATTCACTATTCCATTGGCAGCATGCACACTGACTGCTGGTTATGTTATATCTCATCAGCATTCTTTACACACACATAGGTAAGGTACATATTTGGATAAGAAAAAGTGTTACATTTATAGCGGAGAGAGCGCATTTGCTCTGAACCCTCCATGTGTTATAAATTTACAATTGCAATTCCACAATTCATACTCATACAATACAAATGAAAGTATAGAGTGGTGTATAAAAAAAACGGATTTCAATTTTGACCTTAACTGAAATATTTAGTTTTTTTTAAAGCTTTTAATTCTGATGCTTTAATCAATTTTAATACAGACTGTTCAACAAAAGGATAACCAGAAAAACAAAAGAATACTTTATTTAAGGTAAAAAAATTTAGTTTTTAAATACTGGATTGTTTTTTTTTTCTTAGTCTGATCCCATTTTTTATAAAATTGAAAACCGCCTATGGTCTCACCTTTATTTGTAAATGAAGCCCATGGGCCTTTCCTTCGCAACGAAAATCTCCATCACTTTCTTGTAAAAGTCCTTCTTATTTTCCTTTAGTTTTAAAAATCTTAATCTTCCATTTTGTCAGTCAGTCGGAACAAAAAATAAATGGACCGTTGCAGTACTCTTGACTTTCTGATATCGCTAACTTATTGGCTGGCGCCTCTGCGCAGAAGAACAGCAGCAATGAGCACCTGTTTGGCTCACATGTGCCCCCTGCAGGGCGGCACGGTACTGTCTGCCTCACCTTGTGCCTTTTCACTGCGGTTTTATGTCCGATCAGCAAGACTAAATATACCACACACATTCATTAAAGATCTTAGCCAGACTGTGGAAAGTCAGGGTGTACAATACACGTGTCTGAAAATATTATATTGGCGACATACAGAGGGACAGCAACAGGCACGCGCCAACTGCAAGTATCAACCCAGTGTGTGAGGGACAGCGCAGTCCAAGGTGAGGTGAGGCTCATCGCTCCCGCAACTTGCGTTTCTCCCCTGTATTTGAAACAGAAATGCGTCAATTCAGCGATTTTGACTATAAACATGATCAAATTTATTGGAATCATACAGAAAACAAATTTATAGTACAGACCAGTGAACAAATTTATTTTATGTTATCATTATTAGTTTTTTTAGAGGTCACCTGCCTCCCCTGATCGCACGTCACTGATGGGGAGAATGTGCAAACTCCATAGATACTATGACTGTGCATGAGATTTGAACCCTGGATACAGTGGTGGTTAATCAAAAGCTTTAAACTCTACTTCTACTTTATGTCTCTATCTGTTAGGTAGCTTTTAATGCACTTCTAATATATTTCTAAATTCTAGGTCCTTACAAGGAAACACGATAACATCACCGCCCTGCATTTCTCGTTGGGCTGATTCCGCACTGGTACATTGGAGCAATTCGGCTGTCCGTTTCTCTGGTCATTTTGGTGTCAGCCACTTTTCACTTAAGTTCCTTTTAAGAACGCAATGTCGCCTCTCGATTCTCTGCTCAGTCGAAGGCTGCTCTGCAGAGGCACTGAAAGCCCCGAGACGGCCAGTGTACACATTCTGATTGCGACTGTCTGAGGCAAATTTTTACTTTAGCAGATGCTAGGAGGTGTGCATGGAGCGAAAAAAAACTGAAGATGGTGGTGGCTTCCAGTGGTTCACCAAAAAGAAGCGGCCAACTAACACAATAATCTGGACTGATCAGGCACACACAACAAGACATCTTTAGCAAGTCCTTTGGCAGATAATGAATTCTGAACTTAACTTTCAATAGCCGTACATGCTCGGAAAGTTTCTTAGCCTGAGCTTACCAAGATAGGCTCTGGCTCCATGCAACATTTTAATGGAGTAAATGGGGTCCAACATGAACGGATGCTATAGAGGGCTTATAACTCACAGGTTACACACATGCAGCTAACCAGGTTGCCATTTACAGACAGGCCATTGGAGATGTGAGGCTGCAGTGCTAATAACTGCACTACAGTGCTGGCTAGGACATAAAAACAAGACCACAAAGGTCGGAGATTCCCCCAGCAACAATGGGCACAAGGCATTAACAAGGCGTAGATGGGGCACCAGTAACGACCCACCCATGAATACATCTACAAGCATGCAGGGCCAATTCATAGTCTCCGAATATCTAATATGCATGTCTTTGGAATTCAGAGGAACACCCGAAGAAAAGCTGAAGAGAAAATTAGAAAGCACACTGGACAACAGGCCAGTAGTTACTCCTCGGTGTGTGAGATAAACAGTGATGAAACTTTGACTGCGGCAAGTTAATGGACAACCGAAGAGAAACCACAATTTGTTCGTCGGAATACCCAAAGTACAGAGCAGGGATCCATATTCAGCCCCTTCGATTTTGTCACCTTTTGTTATTTTGCAAGCTTATGCTAAAATTATTTATAGCAAATTTTTTTGTACCTCAAGCAAAACTCAATACCCCAGAACGAAAAAGCAAAAGGAGGATTTTTAAAAGTTTTGTAAATCTATTAACAATAAAAAAACTGAAATATTACATTGACCCAAGTGTTCAGACTGTTTGCCATGATATTGAAATTTGGCTCAGGTGCATCCCATTTTATTGATCATTATTAAGATGTTTCTGTAGTTTGTTTGGAGTGCACCTGTGGTAAACGGAATTCATTAGACATGACTAGGAAAGCCATACACCTGACTATAGAAGGCCCTACAGTTGAGCAAAAAACAAACAATGAAGCTTAGAGAAAGGATTGTATCCAGGCACAAATTTGGGAAAGGTTACTAAACACTTATGCAGAATTGAGGGTGCACAAGAGCTTAGTGGTCTCCATAATTCTTAAACGGAAGAAGTCTGGAACAACCACAACTTTTCCTAGACCTGAGTAGTTGGGAGAGAAGGCCTCTGTTAGAGAGGTGACCAAGAACCCAATATGAAGGTGAGAAAAGGACCCTGGGTAGAGATGAGAGAAACTTCCTGAAGGACAACCATCACTGCAACACTCCACTAATCTGGGATTTATGGCACAGTGGGCTGATTGAATGCTCCACTCAGGAATGAACATATGAAAATCTGCTTGGAATTTCCAAAAAGGCATCTAAAGGACTTTTAGACTGTGAGAAACAAGATCTTTTGGTTTGATGAAACCAGGATTAGCATCACCAGGCATGGCTCATCACCTGTGCAATACCATTCCAATGATGAAGCATGGTGGCCACTGCATTGTGCTCATCTGTGGCTCAGCCAGAGTGCGGACTTGAACCCAATCAAACATCACTGGAGAGACTGGAAAATAGCTGCCTGCTGATGGTCTCCATCTAATCTGTCAGAGCTTGAAAATATCCTAGGAGAAGAATGGGACAAAATCCCCAAATCCAAGTATAAGAAGATTCTCAAATAAAACCCAACAAGACTCCAGACTGGAGTCATGGCCAAAGGTACTTCGACAAAGTACTGAGTAAAGGGTTTGAATACTTGTGTCAATTTGAGTTTTCAATTTTAAATTTTTTATAAATTTGCAAAAATTTCTAAAATCCTGTTTTGGTTTTGACATTCATTTATTGATTGTTGCTTGATTGGGCGAAACTAATTTAAAGAATTTTAACCCAAGGCTGCAACATAGCAAATTGTGAAAAAGGTAGGGGGTCTGAAAACTTTCTGAATCCACTGTTTATTAAGAAAACCCAGAGACTGCTCTTGACTGCACATTTCCAGAAAGTGCAGAAAGGCCTTGAAGGCTGTTAAGAGCAAAGACTTAGCTCTTGAGGTGTTTTAGTTTTTACTGATCTGCCAGATGCAGGGTCATACGTTCTATTTGTCTTCAGCTACATTTGTTTGTAGAAGTGGAAGGATGACAACAAAGTTCAAAGAAACCCAATATTCCAATAACCGAAGTAGAATGTCCTGACACATTTTTTATGTACATGTTATTCAGAAGATATGACTATTCATTTAGCTGGTGATTTTATCCAGAATTTTCACATTTCTGTATAGGCATGTGGGGTGGTTTGGTCAGGATCACACAGTGAATTGATGATCGCTGTGAGTGTAAAGATTTATTTTCTCCCCGTACCACCCACCTTACACGGTAAGTTCATTCTGAAATTTAAACAGATAGACATAAGTGTGAATGTGGCCTGCAACTGAGTGGTATCCAGTCCATCCAGTGTGGGATACCACTTTGCACCCAGTACTGTCATTCTAAGGTTCACTGTCCCATTACCCTTTAAATGAAAATTATTTCTAAAAGTGGTGGCACTTCAGATATACAGTATTCAAAGTAAAGAAGATCCAAGTGAAATATTTGGTTAGTCCCAGCATTGCAACAAGGCCCAGTGAGGTGCCAGGTCTTAGAGACAAACTGAAAGATGTTAGAGGAGAACGTGAAGCAGACCAAAGCTTCAAGTGTTCAAAGGCATGCTGAACAGCCATGGAGCAGCTATGTTCAGTGTTCAGGTCTGTATCCTACATTGGGAGGGCAGAATCCTAAATGATGTGACATCCCTCACTGTTACACTGCCTCTTCAGTGCAAAACAGAAGATCTGCTCTGTTGTAAAGTCCCCACCTTTACTTTTCAGTGATAGTGTTGTCAAGTATATGACACCCAGTAACCCACCTTTAATATGGCTGGTACAATTGCATGTTTTGGAAGAGTGACACTAATGGACCAACAAAGAGACAGAAACACAGGCTGTATGAAAGGTGCTATAAGTCTGGCTGACTGACTGTTCTACTGTGTTTCTAGATTAATGCCTTAAAGCTCGGCTTGCATAGTTCTGGCACCTGCCTTTTTAATTGACCCCCCCAACACCTTTTATTAATCAAGTGAAAATGGCACTCTTTTCCATAAAGGTGACACAGAAGTCGGAAGAAGCCTGTTTTGCTTTGTAAATCAGTTTATTTTTGTCTGCATCTCGGGGATGTTGATGAACAATAGGGCAATTATATTGTAATTGCAATGTCTGACAGGTTTCACGCTAGCACACTGAAAGTGACACACGATTTCCATTGACGGAAGGCTCTGCTGCCAGCTGACTCGCTCAACGTTACACCCTCACCTTGTATTAATGTTTATTATGCACAAATGGCTACTGAAGGAGTTGTGGTGCACTGCAGATTTTCTACAGGGGCCATGGTACAAGGCACTCTCATCTTTTGTGCAACTTCTCAAGGGTAAAATCCTTTCCCTCGAGGCAGTTCCCATCAAACTGTAACTTTGGCCAAGACAAGCTGGAGGAATACTGAATTCTCAGCCTCTCTCCTTTTCAGTCATCCTTTTGCTATAGCTAGGATGAGACCCATGCCCTTTGACCTCCCTCCACCTTTCAGCACATCTTAAGAGACTCAGTGGAGTCACAGCACACTTACAAACCTAAAGTGATATGATTCAGAATACTCTGCACCTCTGTGGTCATGAGCTTGTCATGGAAGTTAGCCATTAGGAGCATTTTGGCCCAACACGGTAGGCCTAAAATGGCTGAGGTGTGAGCCCGTAAAGCACAAGGTTACTAGTTCAGTTTTCATCACCAACTCAAAGTGACATCCATAGCAGTTCATTTAAAATGGGAAATAACAGAATTATGGGTAAGCAGTGTGCCCGCCTAGTGTTTAAAGTGTAGAACAGTGACATGTAAGAATCACAACTCAGGCTCCACCACTGATACCCTGGTCAGTCAAGTTAATCTGTAACAGCACTGTGGGTAGTCAGTCAATGAGGTCAATGAGATGATATGTAAAGTGTACGGTTACCACCTCTGTTCTCACCACTGATTCACTGTGACACTATGATCAAGGTCTTATTTATTTAAATTTAAATTAGACAGTGACAGCAATCTGGGTGGCTAAGATAGTAGACTATAAAGCACATGGTTAAAAGCTCAGTTTCTACCAGGTACAGCAGTCATGGCTGCAGAAAACATCGAGTGTTTTCCAATGGTAAGGATGATGAGAATGATTAGATGCAACAGCACGGCAGTTTGTCTGTCTATCCTCACTCTGTAAACATGAAATAAAGACATAATAATAGAACCTCATTCTAGTCTCAGTCTTCCTCCCTGCTGAGGTGCCTTAATGTTTTTTACGCAGGTGGATTTTATATGAGTGACTTGTCACAAGTACAGTATGTGTACACACCTCTGTGTGTGTGTGTGTCAACCTGCTGAGAAGGCAAGTACTGTTCTTTTCAAGAATGGCAGAGGGAACAGTAAAAGAGACTGAAGTGACATAAAATCCAGATTAGAATATGAAACAGATGAATCCACTTATAAGATGTGCGGGAAGAAGTGAGAGATCTGCACTCCTCATGGGGCCTGAGCTGTCTACTTCACGTGAACCAGGATTTCATTATCTTTTTTTTTTTTAATATGATGCTTGCTTAATGCAGCATTCATTCTCCACTCTAATGAAAACTAACCTCTCTGTTCTGGTGAATGAATAAACCAGTGATGGTTCAGGTATTGGTAAGTGTAACAGTGCTTCATTTTATATGGAGCTTTTAATTCAAAGTGCTTTTGTGTAAAGAGAAAAGGAAAGTAAGACAAGCAAAAAGATTAAATTTGTAGGTAGGCATATAGTGTTGTACATCAGAAGACTTCTCTATCAATCCACTTTACCTGCTCTAATTTAGGCCTTGAACCTACCCTGGTGGCAACACCCACAAGACAGGAGCCGTCCCTAGATGGGGTGCCAGCCCATCACAGGTCACACTCCCAGCAGGGCAATTTAGTGTCAATACTCAAACTGGCCTGTATAAGTTTTGGGATGAATGGGTGGTCCAGACTACTTGCCTCTTTTCTATTTTGCAGTTTTCATGCATTCAGGGCCTTATGGTTTGGTATAAGCAGCCCAGCTCAACTCTAATGTTGAATGCAGAGCCTATGGAAAGCCTAGATACTATTTAATATCAAGGTTTACTATTAAAAATCTCAGAATTTCTCTGTAATCCAGGAATAATATACTGTATGTTAAGAAAATTCAAATTTGGGCATGTACCAAATAAACATCATTCTGGACAAAAATTTTTAAATGCCTATCAGACAGCCTTAGTGTCACAATCCCTCCTAATCCAGTAACAGTTGTGTTTGGTGGTCTCACAGATGGGCTTAATGTGGAGAAGGACAAACAAACTGTAACTTCTTTTACTTCACTGTTAGCACGTAGGCTTATTTTGCTCAACTGGAAGAATCCTAACCCCATCTCTGTTAGGTGAATGGGTAACTGATGTTATATACTATTTGAAACCGGAAAAATCTAATTCTCTCTTAGAGGATCTGTTCAAAACATTTTTAAAACTTGGCAGGATCTAATCAATAATATTTCAGATTAAACACGTATATTGGGGAGAAAGACTCCTTTCCCTCTATACTACTCTCAAAAGTTTGACTCTGGCTGTTGCCGTTCTCTGTTTCTCACGGGTGGGGGTTGAAATGAATTTAGTTTTGTTACGTTTGACTTGATTGTTTGGAATGTCAGTCAGTCATTGTCCAACCCGCTATATCCTAACACAGGGTCACGGGGGTCTGCTAGAGCCAATCCCAGCCAACACGGGGGGCAAGGCAGGAACAAATCCCGGGCAGGGCACTCACAAACAAACACCCACACCAAGTACACACTAGGGACAATTTTGGATTGCCAATGCACCTAACCTGCATGTCCTTGGACTGTGGGAGGAAACCGGATTACCCAGAGGAAAACCATGCAGACATGGGGAGGACCCAGGTCTCCTTACTAAGAGGCAGCAGTACTACCACTGCGCCACTGTGCAGCCCTGTTTGGAATGCTACATGCATTAAATAATTTCAATAAAAGTTAAAAAAAAGAAAATTAGAAGACTTTCCCTTCTACAATTCCTAGAGTATATGGAACAAGCCGTGTTTCATGTTAAAATTCAGATGTCTGGCCATAGCCCATGTGACTGGCTATTTGAATTATCAGTGAACTTATTGAATTCTTGTGTTTGTGGGTGCTGACCTACCAAATTCCAGTGCATATAAGTTCAAGGATGTCTACTTTTTCCCCATATGGATGAGGAACTGTAGGATGTTGGCTCTTTGGGTGTAGACCTGTCTAACTTAGCTCACGTGTGTGGGTTTATCCGTACTTAGGAAATGTTGGGAAGCAGGCGTGTCTGAAAGGTGGTGACCCTGACTGTCTCAAGGTTACAGTTTCAGTTTAGCATGTTCTAACTTCTACCACCCACCATCTTCAACTCACTCTTTAGATAAGAAGCCACTCACGTTAGTGGCACTGTTTCACTTGTGTACTGTTGTCTCTGTTTTTGTCGTGTGATGTCCAGAACATTTTCAGGTCTGGCCCCTAAGGTGGTATCCTTCTAAACAGACAGCTATATTTGGGCTTTTATTTTATCTGTGGGCAAGGGATTTCCTTTCTCTGTCTCCCTCTTAGGGTATACTGAGCCCTGTATCTGTCCATAGCTAGCCTTACTAGCTCTGCAACCTTTCAGCCTGTCTGGCTTACTTCATACTTGGAACGAGGCCCATACTGGTAAAGGGTTGTTGAAGTCAGGTCCCTGCGGTACTGCTCAATTGAAGACTGCAGCCTTATTGCTAGTCTGGAGGTATTAATTAGGGCAGAGAAAAGACTTGCATTTTAGAATGGATGCTTTGCTTTGACTGCACTGTCTTAGTCTGCTAAAGTAGGAGAATGAATTGTGTGAATCTGAAAGAGCCAGAGCCATTACTGCATTGAAAAGCAGGCATTGCTGTTGACAAAGCTGCACAGGTCCTGGCTTGCTTTAGGATATCAGCCCAGGAGGACAGTAACAGAACAGAATGTCATTATTCCTCTGTGTTTGAAATTCCCCATGTAATTTGGTGACAGGAGGGCTGACATGGATTTGAATTAGCAGCCATCTGCAGGAGAGCACTTGCGAGATGCACTATATGGTGCAGCTAATGGCTAATTAGGCGACATCACCTTCTCTGTAACCACTAACCCTGACACGGCTGCTATCCATAACAGTGTCATGTCCTGTACCCTTCCTAGCCTGGCAGGATACATCGTGAGAATGCAGACCTACAATGACCACCTTTTAGGATCAGGTGGCTATATTCTTTCAATAATATCTCCTTTTGTCCCAAACCCAGAAAACAGGTTTTAATTTACATGTCTGTGCTGATCAAAAAAAAGCTGAAAAGCAGGCAGCTCCTCTTTGTAAGGATTGTCTCCAAAAATACTTGAAATGTCAGCTCAACCTCTACCTTCTATGTTACAAAAAAAGAAAGGTTTGCTGTAGGGTTTAGATGGGCATGTTAAATAAATATCAGACTCATTATTCTAACATACCTCAGAGCTAACAAATGGGTAGCACATGCACCTTTGGGTCCACCTATGGCCCCATTTACCCCCAGGACCCCTGAAGATGTCATTTACCTCTGACTTGCTAATTTCAGACATTCCAGTGGTACGATTTGTAACTTTCAGTGGCTTCAAAAGAGGATCAAATCACTGAAACTGTCACATAGACCAACTACTTTTTCATTTCTTGTGACACTGTAATGAAAAAGCCAGGTCCAAGAAATTGTGGATGGATTTTACGTGGCTTTGGGACCATTACCCACCCCTAATAGTTCTGCTTTGGTTCTTTCCATGGCCAGGTTAAAGTCCATTGCAGCACTTTTTGTGTGATTTTGGGCTATACAAAAATAAATTGCATTGTATTGTAATTGTTTACTGCTGTTTCTTGTGCACATTACTTATATCTTCCTAGGTGTCCCCATAAGTTCCATATGTTACAAGACAGACAGCCCTCAAGACACAATAATGAAATACAATTTGTACAGCTTAAGTAAGAGGACCATGCCAAACTAGATTTAAGGCCTCATCCTAGGGCTTAATTGGTCTTCACATTAACCTCCCCCAACCCCCTCGCCAGCAGTGACGAACAATCTGCACACAGATGCCAGGAATAAGTCGCCTGCGGCTGTTTCACCTCACTTTATTTTGTAATTCTGTCATTAAACTGAACGCCGTGGAAGTGAAACACAACGAAGGTCCGTGTGTTAATTAGGCGAGTGTTGTTATGGGTCAGGAGCCCGCCCGCGAGCTCTCAAGCCTTTCTAATTAGATGCCTAAAACTACGATGCTGGAGATGCCAGTCTTAATTGTTCTCCTCGTCATTCCGAGATTCCCTTGGAGATATTAACATTTTCTGCTTACCTGCTACCAGGCCTTTGTAAATATCGCACAAATCAGTTTGAATTTATTCAAATAGCTCACCATCTCTTGCAGACTGTCAAAGCTGCAAACTCGGCAAGACAAAAAGAAAGAAAGAGATGACGATAACAGGGTTTAAAGTGATTATCAGAGTTTATCTATGCTATGGGCCCTCCACATCATCAGACAGGTGCATGGCAGCTGAAGAAAGTGTGTCTGTGAGCAGTTCACTCCAACATTTGGGGGCTGTTAATAAAGTTTAATTATGAAGGCCAAAGGTGCTCCCTTCTTGGATCGAGGCCTTGCCATGGCAGAAGGGCTTGCGCGGTCTAGTGATCCTCGGAGCTATGTTGTCGGGAGCTATATGCTCCTTGTAGGGTTTCGCAAGGCAAACAGGTCTGAGGTGAAGATCCAGAATAACTCGATCCTGAGACCCCACATGGATTTAAATCAAGGATCGGCATTTCTGCTGCCCGGGAAAGGGTACCCGGGGCCCTACCCTGGAGCCAGGCCCTGGGTTCCTCAAGGCTCTGGATGTTGTGGGGCTGTCCTGGTTGACATGTCTCTGCAGCATTGCAAGGACATCGGGGGCAGTGCCTCTGGACTGGCAAACCGGGGTGATGGTCCCCCTTTTTAAGAAGGGTGACCAGTGGATGTTCTCCAACTATAGGGGGATCACACTCCACAGCCTCCCTGGTAAGGTCTATTCAGGGGTGCTGGAGAAGAGAGTTTGGTCAATAGTCGAATCTCGGATTCAAGAGGAACAATGTGGATTCTGTCCCGGCCATGGAACACTGGACCAGCTCTACACCCTGGCCAGGATCCTGGAGGGGGCATGGGAGTTTGCCCAACCAGTCCACATGTGTTTTGTGGATTTGGAGAAGGCATTCGACCGTGTCCCTCGAAGCATCCTGTGGGGTGTGCTCCAAGAGTACGGGGTACAAGCCTCGTTGTTACGAGCCATTCAGTCCCTGTACAGGAGGATCAGGAGCTTGGTCCGCATTGCCAGTAATAAGTCAAGCTCGTTTCCTGTTGAGGTTGTACTTCGCCAGGGCTTCCCTTTGTCACCGATTCTGTTCATAAGTTTAATGGACAGAATTTCTAGGCGCAGCCAAGGGTCTGGTTCAGTGACCTCAGAATCTCATCTCTGCTATTTGCGGATGATGTGGTTCTGTTGGCTTCATTGGACAGTGACCTCCAGTTCTCACTGGAGCGGTTCGCAGCCGAGTGTGAAGCAGCGGGGATGAGAGTCAGCACCTCTAAATCCAAGGCCATGGTTCTCTGCCGGAAAAGGGTTGGGAACACATTACGGCCTCAAATGGAGGAGTTCAAGTATCTCGGGGTCTTGTTCACGAGTGAGGGAAGAATGGAGCGGTAGGTCGACAGATGGATTGGTGCGGCATCCGCAGTAATGCGGGCTCTGCAACGGTCCGTCGTGATGAAGAGAGAGCTGAGCCAAAAGGCGAGGCTGTCAATTTACCAGTCGATCTATGTTCCTACCCTCACCTATGGCCACGAGCTTTGGGTAGTGACCGAAAGAGCAAGATCGTGGATACAAGTGGCCGAAATGAGTTTTCTCCGCAGGGTGGATGGACTTTCCCTTAGAGAGAGGGTGAGGAGTTCAGTTATCCGGGAGAGTATCAGAGTAGAGTCGCTGCTCCTCCGCATTGAGAGGAGTCAGTTGAGGTGGTTCGGGCATCTGGTCAGGATGCCCCCTGGATGCCTCCCTAGGGGGGTATTCTGGGCATGTCACCCTGGGAGAAGGCCACGGGGCAGACCCAGGACATACTGGAGGGATTATATCTCCCAGCTGGCATGGGAACGCCTCGGGGTTCCCCCAGAGGAGCTGGAGAAGGTGGCCGGGGAGAGGGAGGTCTGGGCTTCCCTGCTTAGGCTGCTGCCCCCACGACCCGACCAGATAAGCGGTGGATAATGGATGGATGGATGGCCAAAGGTGCTAGTTTTGTGCACCTTCCTGAACAGAGATGAAGGAGTCCCACTGGCACCAAACTCATTTGTCACGCCTTTGCCATGCACGCTTTGCTCAACAGCTTGTGGCAGGTGGGAAAATTGCTCTTGAGATTACATAAAGCGGACTTCCACCGAGGTGATGATGGTCCTTAGTTTATCCCAGTCTCAAGATAGCCTGTGTTGTGTGTTTTCTTTTCCTTTCATGGGCTAAATGAGGGTCCTTTCCTCTGGGCACAGCAAGTGGTCTGGATGCATGTCAGATAAGTACTTCTACAGTGAAATGGCTACCATACAAGAGTACAAAAGTTAGTGACCCTACTCAGTTCTTCATAATGAAGTCTCTTACCTCCAATTTCCAAAAAATTCTTGGACAGTAAAAAGATGATATCATATTTTGACCGATAGATGGTACACAACTTGTGGAAATCTAGGGGTGCCAAGATACCAAGTAACAGTAGAGGGAGGTCTATTTTGGGGGTCTTTGCTACAGCTATTAAGCTGCTTTGAACCCAGAAATGATTTAGTGCAGTGACCTCAGTTGTGAGCAAAGAGTAGAGCTGCTGATAAGCAGTCATCTAGTAAGAAGAAGATTAGCCAGAGACAGAGGAAAAGGAAATGAGAAAAAGAATTGGAAGGACTCTGTTTGGTTTTGGGTGTTTAAGCAAATGGACCAACCACCCAATAAACTGCCATGTACAAAGCATGGCAAACACCTATAAAAATAGGTGTTTATTATGTCTCCTAACAAAGTCATACTGATTTACCCTGTTATTTATTCATCTCTAAACAGCCTTGTTTCTTTGGCATTTTCATCTCCTTGGCATCATTCCGGGTTCTGGCATGACACAAGAGCAACTCTGTCAGCAACAGGAAAACTGAGATACACAAATAGAACTAATAATGCTAGTCAGGTTATACCAAACAGACCTGAGTGCAGCAGGGATTCCAATAAGCACCTCTATGTATGCATTTGCTATCTCTTTATCATGGTCGCCACTTTGATTCATTCTGCTTTGAGGTGCATTTTTCAAACAGTGTTGGTGACCAGGAAACATTAGCAGGGAACAGTGCTCCCCGTCAAATCATCCTCCTCTGGCTCATCAGACACTTTTAGCTTTGTGACATTGATACTCTAGCTCTTGTCAATCAGGCTCCTTTTTTCTAAAAACTGTTCCCATCAGCCCCTAGTCACTTCTATTTGCCTGTAACTTGCCAGGCAACATTAATTAAGCAGTAGTCATGTGACATGAGGGGCAAGAGAATTAAAAGAGTGGCCTTAATTGAGGTTCTTGGCTTGAGCATCGTACATTGTACTGTTCCTGCAAAATCATCTGACAAGTTCCCCGGTGATTTAGAGATTTGTACCAGCTTATTCTGAATTTGTTTCATGTTTTATGGCACCTTTGCCTTTTCCCATTCTGCATTTTGAGTGACTGTGAGCCAGCTTGCTTCTAACAACCCTCTGATTCATGGGCATACTAATAAAATGTTGTTATTTAGTGATTTTGTCTTACCTTTCTGAGCTGGTTATTTTTGACCGGAATACCAACCAAGGTGCATGCTGCCTACCTCACATTACATCACATGAGGCTCCACAGTTCAAACCAATATCCAGAAGCTTAACTTAGTGTCTTAGAAGCTTCAAATGTTTGTGTTGGCATAATTAAACTGTGTCTGCTCAAAGGCAGAGTTAATCACTCGGATGTTTGGAAAAATGAAGGGCTCAATTTTATTAAATTACTGTTATTCACATCCTAATGTAACTTTACAAAAATGCCACCAGTACATCTGAATGTATACTTAATTTTCTAATAAAAATTTCATAACCAAAAAGTGTGCATGAAGAAATGCCAGAAACATCATCTAGTTTGGTGTTATGGAGTGTCTGACTTACACTCAAAGTTAACATATTAAAGTTAACTCAAAGTGTACACATTATAGTCATCTTTAAGTACTATCTGCACTGGTTGAAAACCTGTGTGGCGTTTAAATGATGCTTACGTGAACATTTTCCTGGTGTCATTGGTCTGCCATTAAGCCTCCATCTCTTTCACCAGAATCTGATCATAAAATTCATTCTCCAACACATCTGCTAGTGTCGTTGCATCTCTACCCATGCAACTGTCCATAAAGCTGAATTTCCTACATTTTCTCTGCAATCCTCCATTTCTTTCTGCAACATTAATCTACAAGGATCCATTTTTATCCCACACATTATGCTGTGAGACTTCTTCTCCTCATACTGGTCCCTGATGTTCCTAGATATATTACCTCTGAGACCCTTTCTCCGTCTTGGAGACTATTCTCACCCTTAAACATATGTGTTTAAGGCTCCATCCTTCTCTCATACTCCCTCCTGAGAGGATCTTTCTGATACATCTGTCTGTGATACTCCATCTGTGTCCCATAAAATTGTTTGCAAGACTCTGGTTCTAACACCTTTGTCTTTGTGATTCCATGTTTTTCAAACATCTGTCTGTGCAGCTCCATCTGTGCCTGACACAACTGTCTCTTAGGTTTAATCTGTATTGCATACATCTGTCTACATGACTCAATCTTTACATTACACATCTGTCTATGAAAGTTCATGAGGTTGTTTCTAAAATAACTGTCTTTTATGCTCCAATTCTAAGACCTCTGTCACATATTTATGTCCATATAAGTTCTGATTGTGTCTTACATATCTGTCTCTGAAGTTCGATTTCTAACACACCTGTCTATGTTATTCCATCAGTGTCCATCACATCTGTCTGTGAGGCTCCATTTCTAGAAAATCCGTCAGCATGGGACAGTTTCTAACATATTTGTCAGTGGGCATTCACTCGCAGTGCCTTCTACTTCCAGTGCCCCATGTGTTTACAATGCATCAATTAGGGCTTCAATATTTTGGCCTGCTGGTCAGATGAACCTCGATGTCCTCATAACAAACATCCATCTGCACAGAGTGTTCTTTCACTGGGGTCTTGCACAGCTGAGGAGAGCTAACACAGCCTGGCCTCTTCTACTTTCTCCTTCCTATCTGTGTCTGTCTGGCTCTTAAAGTTTCTAATCATCTTCAACAGAAGCTCCAGTTGGGTCCTGGCCTTACTGCCCTTGGTTCAACTATCCAGGTAGTCACAGCTAAGAATTCTATCCATCTTTGGCAATTTTCAAACTCCAACAGAATGAGGCAGAGCCAGAATAAAAAAATGAATTAAAAAAAAAGAACCACTCAATGTCACAAAAAATGAAAAAGGAAGACTGGTATGAAGAGCGATACAAATCTGCAGTGTGGGCTTTTGCAAGTTGTTACCTCGTTTCCATGACAATGTGCCACTCGCAGAACGAGGGCGAAACTCTTTGGAAACGCAAGCGGCTGCTTCATCTCCATCTCCAAACGCCCCAGGCTGACGTGCCACTCAGAGGCCCGTCTGTTCAGCTTCTGCAGTTAGTTTAAGATTTGACTGTCTATGTGCGGTCTTCTTTTTTCTCTTCATTCATTTTATTGCTTGTGTTGTTTTATTATGCAGTAAAGTAGCCGTACATCTCCCTCTTTCACACGCTAGTGACTGTGGAAGTACAAGATGTGCTTTAGTGTGCCCTAAGGTAGACTAGCACCCCATTTGGGGTTGGTTCCTGCCTTACACTGGATATTGCTGAGATAGGCAGTGCCTCGTGACAACCCTGAATTAGATTAAGCTAGCCTCAGAATACTGTTATGCTACAATAAGAAATGTGAATATATTTAATTGGGATTTTTTTTTATTGATTGGCACAAGAAACTCTACAGTGTCAAAATGAAACCTGTAAATCTACAGATTCTTCTACAAGAGTTATAAATGCAACACAGACTATAAGTGATTCCATACTATTAATGCACCATGCTTGCATCAATATTTAGTGGTGGCACATTTGGCAGTAATAGCAGCCATGCATCTTTGGCAAGAGTCTCTAGCAGCTCCATACATCCAAATTTTCATCTTCCTACTTAACTAGTTGAACATCTGACAACAAAGAAATGTATGATGTCAGGAAGATGAAAGCCAGAAATGCAACGGGGAAATAGGTGAATTCGAGCAGACTAACCAGAAACACAAATTAAAGTAGAAGAGATAATAGACAGGCAGGATCCTATTACTAAAGTTTTATTTTCACTTCTTGAAATGCCTAATGGCGAGATGGGGCACAGAAGCTGAGGGACAGGCAAAATGGTCAGAATAAAGAACTGATCCTTTAAAGTCTAATACACAGAAACAAACACCAAAGTCAAAAGAGAGCAAGAAAATAGATCCTTACACTATCCAGAACTGTTTGTTCCTAACGAAACTACCAATAAAAAGCTATTTGCTTTGATTTTTTTAAAGTCAATCCAACACAGCAACGTCCTATCAAGAGACTTGTAATAGACTCCACTGCGAAAAATATCAAGGTCACAGTAATGCAAAGGCTAGCAGAAAACAGCGGTGCATCAGGAAAAAAAACGACAAAAAAACACCACAGTAACGTCATTATCATAATGATAAATTATATTAAAGGATGAATATCTGATTCATAAGTCTGTAGAGAGTATCAAAAACTTGGACAATTAACAATCTCAAAATTCAAAAGTAAACAAATATACACATCAATTTGTAGAAAATTTGAAATCTTCCAGCTGACTTAAGAAGGATGGGCAAGATATTTACACTCCCTTGGTCAAAAAGCCTAATTATTATTTACTGGATAAGACAGATAGAACTCTCAGAGTGTTGTGGTTTATTTAGGGTTTTATCCCTGGCATAAGTATATTTCCTTTCATTTGATATTTTTGTTATTGTTTAAACATTATTTTTGAGTATGTTATTGATTATGTTGTGCCATATCCGTGGCACCGTGCACCATTTGATTATCCCCATTTGTGTTTATGTTTTGAAAACTGTTTTGTGTAATAATTATTTATTAATTAGGTATTATGTATATTTATGGATTTTCTGTTATGTGCCCTGCACCCTTTATGAAGAGTCTTATAGGACAGGACCAACCTGCTGGAGAACAACAGTTTACCTACAGATTCCATGCAGAAGATCAGGTTCTCAAGAGCGACATTGAGAATTACAATGGAAAATTCTTCATTACATACTGTAGTAAATACCTTTGTGAATCTCCTGATTTTTGATTCTTTGATGTGTTTTTGTGAACTCTAAGATCTGATTTTATTTTTCATTTCGCCTTTTAAACAAACCCTTCTCATCTATTGTGGGGCTCTGTTTTTTTTTTAATAAATATTTTTCATAATAGAATCTTTAATTATAAAGAGGCAAAGTTTTTACGTTTCTAACCTCTTTACAAGTTCTGTTTAAGTCCTTTAAGTTTACTAGTGATTGTTATGGCGCTTGACATTCCCCAATTTTTGAGCCTTATTTTTTGGAGAAAAGCCCATTTTTAATTCTACGCTAAAACACAAAGTCTTAGGCAAAATTTTTGGAGGCTAGGCCTTATATTTTAGGATTTTTTTATTATACATCTTTTTTGCAATTTCAATTTTCCAGGGAGCACACATCTCCTGATCTGCTGATTATCAAGATTCTTTAATGTAAAGTGTCTAAGCTCAACCCTTTCAATACACCATCTTTACATCACTGGGAACGCAATGCTTTACATTATCTAAAACAAGAAAAAAATTTATTTTTTAAGAAATATTACATTTAAGTTGACCAGTTCTGTGTCCAGTTAGAAAGCAAGAGGATTGTAAGAGTGCTTATCCATAGCTTCATTCAACAGTGTAGCTGAATGTTTTAGCCAAAAACAAACCATTAAA
Organism: Erpetoichthys calabaricus; assembly: GCF_900747795.2. Taxonomy (NCBI): domain Eukaryota; kingdom Metazoa; phylum Chordata; class Cladistia; order Polypteriformes; family Polypteridae; genus Erpetoichthys; species Erpetoichthys calabaricus. Next base: position 18,962,787 of record NC_041411.2, on the reverse strand, counting down.
CCAGGATAAAAATCAAAACAAAAGTCTAAACCAACATTGTTCCTAAATGATTTTTTGCTTGCTCAAGCAGTTGTCCCCCACTGGGTCAAATTCAGAATGCTTCCTTAATGCAAGTGGCCATCTTATACACGTCTTGATGTCACAGGTCACACGTGATGTGTCTCGTATGCCCAGCAACCACATAGCAGCATGGAGAGAAGGCACACAAAACAGCAGTGCCCATGAAAACCTGAACACCAAGCTGAGGCACCAATGAACAAACAATTACTGTACATAAAATGATGAAGTAACAATAAACATATAAACAAATGAAAGAAAAAGTTAATAGCACATGAAAACAAAAACAGACACAAACAAATAAACGATGTGCTCCTGTCAATGAGGAATGGCACAATGCCTCTTCATCATTTGGCAATAATTCATTAATGCTGTTCAACAGCAGCAGCAGCAGCCTCAGCATCTGTTTTGTTATCTTTTGATGTTTCAATATACAAGAGAAACTCTCTCATGATGGGTTTTGGTCTCCGTCACTCTCTGAACTGGATAGAAGTGTTGTGTGAGTTTTCAGTGAACGTTAATTTTGTGGAATGTTGTACTTTATACTTTGATTGCCTTGTGTTTTTACTTACTGTAAAACAGAACTCTTTCTCCAGGGAAACTTTGTCCAAAATCAAGGCTAACAAGAACATTTCAGTTTTTCTTTGTAAAAAGACAGGTAATCAGGAATCTTACTGGCCTGTCTGCTGATGGGTGGACTATTGCAACATGATGGGATGAATGTCCCATAATTGCTTTGCCTGTCAATAAACACAAGGATGTCATTGAACCACCATCCTCACAGGACTGACTTTATAGACACGAGTGGCCATCTATAGTGCTATAGCTCAATTTGATCTGACGAGGGAGGTGGGGGAAGGTGTGATGAAGAGAGAATGATGATGGAACACTCCTCTGTTCCCAAAGAGTCTTAAAATGCCTTTTCTTGCCACCTGAAAAGTAATTAAGAACAGGCCAAAGGTCAGCTCCTGACAACAGCAGGCTGATTCAATCGCTCTCCTGAGGCCATGTCTTATTTTCTTTTGGTTAAAAAGGTCCTGGTCGAGGATGTACTGCTGACTACTGTGTGCTGTGATGCGTGCAGACACTTTCTGTGATCATCAAAGATCAGGGTACATTTGCAGTGCCAGATGAACATCACTTTACCATGCTGGAGCCATATTCTGTGACCGAGTCTGTTGAGGGAGCTTCAAAGTATGAGGATGTGATTTGCTAACGAACAGTGCAGCCCTCTTTTGATGTCAAACTTGGTTTCATTTAGTAGTCTTCACAGTTAGCAACATAAGGCACAGGCTACATTAGGGTTCCAGCTCATTAACAAACTAAACATCCTGCTTGTTGTTATCAGAAAACAATATGCAAAGGGAACAAAATGCCCCCTCATGTGTCACTCAAGTCTTTCAAGCCAGCAAGTCACCATACCAGTTCTGTTTACAGGCCCGTTGGCCTTGTGCCAGGGTGTCAACCAGACTGCAATGTTGAATGCGCATCTCAGGCTGCTATTTAGCTGATAAGAGAGATAAATTATATATGGAAAATATTTTGGGATTCTTAAAAAGCACTCGGAGTACAGGGCCTGTAAGCTTCACTCCTTTACCAAGGATGTCATGCCATACCCTCAGACATGCCCATTCCCTTTGGCCACACCTCACATTTTAAGCCCTACTCTGTCCTGTCCCCCCAATATCTCCAGCCAGTTTTCTTTGGTCATACCCACAATTGCCTCTTAGTTACACACAATGCCCAAGTACTGTTTGGCTCTGGTCAGGCCCACCATGTAACCTTTGCACTACTGTATAGTCTTATCCAGCATGTACCATTCGTGTTTGGCCCTGCCCACCATGCACGTTTTTCTCACTACATGCCAGTAGCCTATGACCACAGCCAAGATGGGTTTTCTTTATTCTTTGTTAGTGAGTCTTGAAAACAACTCTAATATGCATTTGTTTGTTCATTCCCACCATATGCATTTTATCTCTACTGATTCCTCCCATTTTCAGTTACACAGCAGTTGCAATGATCTGGTTGTAACCTTAGTCATTTTGTCTGTTATACAAACTCGTGACTTTTAGTCTTTCCTTAGTTGCCCAGGTTCTTGTGCTGATTGTTGCTGATTTTTTGGGTACAATTTCTGTTAATCATTCTGACCATTTCTGGAAATGTGTTTGTTGGCTCTTTTCCTTTCTTGTTATATTACAAACCTACTGACTCTTTTCTGTTTCCACAATATCTATTCATCTTTATATTCTTAAGTTTGTTATTTTTGTATCCATATTTTAAAATTGTTCTCAGCTTCTCTCGCCCTTTCAAGCATTTGATCATGTTCTTAAAAGAGGACAATCACACACCTTTGTAGAGTTATGTGACAGTCCTACAGAGTACAGCAAAACGTTTCCCTTCAGTCTTGTCTGCAAAATGTTGGTACTGCCAGTAGCAACCCTTTATTATACCGGCTTGTCTTAGCTCAAGTAATAAAAGTTCCTGGTATCCAATCCCCTAAAGCCTGGATTGTAGGGTCCAGTCCTTAAAAATGGTCAGTGATCCAGGATGCAGAGTTTCTAAATGATGCCCAGGAAGAAGTGTTTTCTCATAGGCATGGACCTTCCAGGAAGGGAACCATAGCACAAGATATAATGGCTACTGCCCAAAAATGTGGGGATGTAAAAGTGATAGTGGTCTGATCTTAAATTAAGGAAAAGAAAAAACAAAACAAAAGTCAACTTAATAGCAAGGAGATTTGGATAAATACCTAGTTCTAATTTGGGCAATCCTGTTATCAGTCTTCATAGCCATAATGTATATTGAATATGTGGCAATTAAAACATAATTATATATCCTACCAAAAAACAATTTTAAAAATTCAAAAACTCAACAGTAGTACAGACATTTTTGGTATAACGGTTAGCACTTCCTGGAAAACATTATTAATAGAAACATCAATAAGAAGCACTCTCTCTTCCAAAGCTTGGCATAGTATCCAGAAAATCAAAGACAAAACACTTCACAGATGGTCATATCAAATGGCTAAAGCACAGCTCTAAGTAACAATGAAACAGAAAGTCTGCACTGGATATACCACCTTCTAGAATGGTAAGTATGGTAACAAAACTGTCAATACATTTTAATGAACATTAGAATGATACAAATAACGAGTGGTGAACAGCGTTTGTAAATCTCAAAGTCTTCTCCCTTGAGTGCACTTCCCTGATTTTGTATGCTTCATGCTGCTGTGTCTTACAGTATATAAGGTGGGATGCCCTTGACTACGCCTCCCACTTACCATTCTTGACTGAAGATGTCAATCACTCAGCTGTCACCTGTGGTTTATCGGAGCTATTCTACTTCAAGGTTTAAGGTGGCTCTTTGCAGGAATTTACAAAGATTGTAGAGCAGCGGGCCCCAGCCTCTTTTTTTTTGTAACTAAAACTGACAATTTTCTTTAGCCTGTTGATCTATCTCTGCTCCTACCCTTTGTCCATGGTGCCCATTTTTGACTGCCCAATCTTACCTCTGTGCCCTTCTACATAGTTATGGTTATAAAGGTATTGGTACTGTCCTAGCGCCTCTACATCATTTGCCCTGGAGGGATAAAATGATCATTTTGGATACTATATTAAAAAGCAAGCTGCAGTCTGCCTAGGTCACTAGTTTTTTTGCTCAGATGGACTGTGATGACCTGTACATACACTCACTCTTTGGGATGGTTCAACACAAAATAGTGCTGTTGTATATTATCTACATCTATGCATAACTTCTTTCATTTTATCTAAGCATGTCATAACAGTAGTTTAGAATGACCAAACAGTTTACAACATAACAGAAAAGATAACTGGAGATGGTAGGTCCAGAACTCCATGTAGTTCCTGGCATACAGTACAGCCTGTCTGAGGGACATTGGAGAAAGCAACGTCAGAGAAAGAGAGGTTCTATCCATCCAGACACTGAAGAACACACTTCATGCATCAGCCCAACTGCTGAATTTAAATAATAGATATCACCCTCTGTTGACACTGCTGTTTCCTTTGCTGATAATCATCAGTGTCCATGTCTTTACAGAGAGTAGTAGTTTAGTTTCTTCTTTGAAGCACGGGTGCATGTTTATTTAATGTCTACATTACTATCCATGTACATTTTCTATTATACTTCATTCTGTTGCTATTACTCTTTTCTTAATAAATGTTACTTTGCTGTTACATACTTGCATGTCTTGAGTTACTGAAGTAATAAAGTAGATACAGGGCACCAGGAAATTTGCCACTTTCTCTATCATAGGGTTAGCTGGCTGAGAGAGACGTTCCCAACAGAGAACAGCAGTTGAAAGTAACACAACTTTGTTAGTACATTACATGGCATTAACCAAGACGTGTTAGCCTCCATGTGCCTACATTAGGTATATCATCTTTAAGGTCTAGGTTAGATCCGGGACACCTGTGAAGGTTGACTAGTACCCAAGTGTCTAGGTTATTCTTGAGGACCAAGGCAGCCTTTAGGTCTGTTATGCCTGGAGACACCAGTGTGTAGTGAGTCCCTGTGTGGAGTACTGAGGAATGATAAGTTGTCCAGGCACCACTCTTAATCAGTACTTAAGTGGATAGGCTCTTGGTGTGTGAGCGTCTTTTTATGTGTGTGTGTGTGTGTGTTAAGCTTAGAGTGCAAAAGTAGGGCAAATAAAAATTAACTTGGTGAGTTTCACTCACTCATGATAATACACTACTTAAACCTAAGCACCGAACAGAAGAGACAAAATATGTAAACAAGTTGTACTAATGTACTAATAGGGCAATTTTGATCACTCATGTAAAGTACACTGGAACAATGTTCTCATGGGAACACCTGAAGGGGAACTTGAAACACCTCATGATAAATTATGTAAATTAACTAAGAACAATGATGATTCTCTAATTTAGCTTATTCCTAAGGGCAGTGAAGTTTTTATATTTGCCCACCTCCTTTTCTGAAACTATTAGCATTTACAGAGGTAGTTCCAAATGGAATATCTCTCCTGCACCAAAGTAAGTCAAATTTTGGTTAAACTGAAACCAATAACTCTTCAAGACTCCCCCTTGGCACATTCCTGACAAATAGTGATCTCTATTTTTTTATGAATTTTTTTTAGGTGTATTGGTTAACGTGTGTAATAGTAATGCTCTGAAATAAAGTACCATGACAAGGCTATGACTACTTCTTCTTAGAGCTGACATTTATCCGGGTCTTTTCCACATTAATTAGGCATGCCTTGTTGGTGGACAGGCTTTCCATCTAGTGCTGCCTCCCATCTCTGAAAGAGGTCCTGGAAACAAGCAGACGTCTTTGTCACGAAACGCCTTTTCCTTTTTTATGTCCTTGGCTGTAATCAACGTTTAGGAATCTCCATAGATAGCCAGCTCATTTGCTTTGGTTTCTAACATCATGCTGACTGACTCTTCAGTTGTGTTCATTCTGTAAAAGGGGATCCGCATTTGCATTGTTTTTTGAGTATTTGCTCAATAACCTAGCCAAATCTGTTCATTCTTAATATCTTATTCTAAGAGCTTTGCACTTATTTTTGGTGTTGGTGTTGTACATTTGACTGGCCTACCAGCTGACATAAGACTCTCAAGAATGTGTGACACTCTGGGCCACACGGAGATGCAAAGGAGTGGAACATTTTTCTTTTAAATTGGAAAAACAAAAAGGTTTCTTGTTCTCCCTTTTCCACCACATGCAATGGATTAATTCAACTTTTTCCTTTTTTCCACAATTCCCCATTCAATTTAGTAAAATATTTATGAAACTCTAGTTCATTAATCTCAAATTTTGATGTGACTCTAATCAAATTATATGCAGTGTGTGCAATATGTTGGACAGTAAATTGGATTTGAATTGACTAAATTATGATACATTACTGATCGGGTAGCACGTCTCAAAAACTCAGTCATTGTGTACAAAACAAAAAAAAAATCCCCATAGCACGATTAACACAAACTGTGAGAGTCCTGCAGAAAAGACAGAAACGACAAACACTGAAATTCAACAAGACAGCCATGCTTGGATATTTATGGATACCACAGAACCAGCAGTGAGGATGGCAGCTCATCTTACCTGCCGATCAATAATTTTGTATTTTATATGGTGCCTTTTTTAACATGCTAGTCAGCAATAAAAAAATTTTTTAATAATACAGTATGCAATCAGAGAAATGGCTAATTTCTTAGTAAAAATTTAATGAATGACCTTATAGTGCCTTTCATGGGACAAGTTTCAAATCAATTCAAGTTGTTCTTTTGTGCAGTGCCTTTCCTATGATAAAGTAAAGCTGTTTTTTTTATAATAATATTAATGTTTAGCACATTACAGAGGAATCAAAATACAATTGTAATTATTTATTTTACTTTTAGCTGAATTCACAATCACTGTTTTAAAGCTGCTGTATTTATTGGCTTTCATTTATATAACTAGGACAACAAATATTGAAAACTACTAACAAATGGGCTTTAAAAAGTTCATCTTTGCACTTTCTTCCCGATTCCCATTATTAGTGAAATATGAATTAACTGCTACAGCAAAACTCAGCTTTGAAATCCCGAGACTCTAGGATTTGATTTACAAACGAGTGAATAAATAAGTAAATGGCTAAATAAACAACATTAATCATTACAGGTCTGTAACAAAGCAAGACCCCTCAGACTGCAGAGCTTATTTTATTACCGTGGCTAATTAGGCAAACCTCTAATTAAGAGCTGCTGAGCCGACTGCGGCGGGGATATCGACTGCCTGGCTCAGTGCTGCTTCTCCATTTGCTGGGACTGTAATCCCCTCTCACTGGTGTGCCGACGCTGCACTTTTGCTTGCTAAAAAAACAATTGTGACATATTTGTGCAAATTGCTTGGGAAAGAAAACAGTCCGAAATAAAAGTCTGTCCAAACAATAAAGTTCAAATGCTGCATACCCTAAGCGTTGTTGTTTCAGTGCATAGCATAACTGAGTCGACCATCAAGGGTCATACACGAGAGGTACAAAACTGTTGGATACAAAGTGAAAACTGTCCCATGAACATTGATGCTCAAAAGCTTTGGACACATAAACATGGGCAGACTTGAGAGCTACTCTTTCCATTTAGGCTCCCCAAAATCTGTTTTTAAAGAAGTAGCAAATTTGGAGACTCTGAAGTTCTATTCACACAATACAGGCTTGTAAGTGAAAAATATACTTCAGTTCTCCAGTTATCAAAAATCCCAAAACCACCTTCATAAACCTGATGAAAAATGAAACTAAAGAGATACAGTAGGATAGGCTGCAAATACCAAAAAGCAGGAAAACAGGGAGATGGCCTTGTTAAGACCTTTCAGTGGTCTCAGCAGTGTGCAGCCTGCCATTACTGAGGTTTCCAGGACAAAGAATTATGGGGTGTACATGTAAAACAAGGCTAATAAGCTAAGGTACAGTATTGGGGCACTTCATCTTGCTCACCCATAAAAAAGAGCCCAGAAGGTTAGTACAGTGATTTTTATGGACAATTTTTATAATCAAATTATAAGGTAATTGTTCAATACACAACTGTAAAAAACACCAGAGCCCCAAAACCTGTCTGTACAAAATAAGGATATAAATAAGCAGTATCCTCCGAAAGGCAAGAAATAAAAGCTGTAAATACACTGATCAGCAGTAGTTGTCTGTCCAACACACAGAAGACTTCTTAAAGGCAAAAGTTTATGGATGTGCAGTTTAAAAGACCTCGTTCGATTTAGGTAAGTCTTAATAGATTATAAAATAGACAATGGCGCAAGTATATGTCACCATTATGCTTCTTCGATACCATCTGCAATCTGTCTATGAAGACAGGAATATCACTATGTCATGCCATGAGTAGTGCTGGCCATTGCAGAAGTTGTATTCTCCTGAAATGTCATCTACCTGGTGCCAGGCACTGTAAAAGGGTTTGGTTTGTTAACAAGATGAGTCCTTAGGATTGATTTTAAAAAAGTAGGCAGCTGGCTGAAAATCAAAATAAATAATTAAATAAACTATAATAAAAAACACAAGAGGCTCAGAAAACTAGCAGTCACTGACCCCATAAACCCAGGAACAAGAGACAAAAGAAGCTTGTGGATCTGGCAAAATTGATAAATGGATTTTTTGGTGAATACATCATAACTAGTATCACTAAGAAAAAGAGTAAGCTATTTTAGTGATAGTGGCATGGCATATGTAGCGGCAGTACACTCTCCATTTTCTATTTAGGCATTATATCAGGGAACAGCTACAGGTACTGCGTACCATCAATGGAGTCGGGTTATTTTGCAAGTGATATTGTCTGCTGAGCTTCAGAAAATGAAACAAGCACAACAAAATATTAAAGTGATACAGTTTATTGAGAAAGAACCTGGAAGGACTGCAGACATAACTGGAATGGCTACAGAACACAGATCAGTCAAGAAGCTATATAAAGAAGGCAAGGCCAATATTATCATACAAGGAAAACAATAAAAGCAGGAAGAACGTAAGTAATTTGAAAGACACAGGTCAGTTGGCTATATGAGTAAGTGAAAGGTGACTTATTTAAGTTCCTTTCAGACTGTGTGGAAATTGCAGCTATCAAGCAATAGGAAATGTAATATGAAGCTAGAAGCATGGGAAATGGCATGAGCATGTGTAAAGCCTGACATGGGCCAACCAGTACTAAGGAAGTTAGGAATAAATGCAGCCCAGCCAGTAAAGACCTGGATATGAAGACAACATGGCAGATCTTTGAAGCATTGTTCTTTGTAAATGAGTACTGAACACTGTAAGAGTTCAAAACAAGAAGTTTATTCAATGACAGGAATGGACCTGTGACAGTGCACTCTTTTGGAACAAGAGCTGGACAGCTGCAGCCCACTCACTGTCTAGCGAATTTCTTTCTTTTCTTCATTGGTATATTGTTGATGTCAGCGTGCTCCAGCCCAGTGTGCACTCCTCCATCTCGCTCTCTCTGAAGGATGAGTGTTTTAGATTTGTTAGAGAGCGAGGCAGTCACCCGGGTCTCTAGGGAGTCTGGACCATGACTGTAGGCAGGCTGCTAGATCCTGTATTGCTTTTCCCACCTGGGAGCAGCTGCTTTTATTTAGACATAAAACGGTCTGCGTTGTGAAACACAAAACAGAGAAGTGTGTAATGGCGAGAATATAAATGAGTCGGATGGAAAGCAGTGATAACAGTGAAAAAAGTCCCTGCCCCTTCATCTATATCTCTCTCTATATACAGTATATTTATGTATGTTTGTGTGTGTGTTCCCTGTGTGCTGCTGTCCACCTGACCTTTGACCAGTAGTCAGCATCATGGGAAAACCCATGGGACATGAAGAGTATGTACAAACATCATACACAGAAACGAGGGCTAAGCCAGGAAGTGAAAACAGGTTCCTGCATGTGTGCTTCAATATCAGTGTCACAAAAGCTGCATTCACTATAAATTCTTCGCAGTAAATATCACAAGAAAACACTGAAATCATAAACCACAGAACCTATCCACAATATTGCTATAGGTTGTGAGATTCATAATAAGGAGAGGTAGCAATAGAACAGAAAAAACTCAAAACTCCAGGGACATCTGGGGGTGAATATATCCAAACTGTGGCCATTGGGACCACAGCCTATTCCAATAGCAGTATCAGGCTACAGCAAGAACTACCCTGGGATAGTCCACTGCCTAACACGCTCACATTGTGGGCCGATTTAGACTGGCTACTTCATCTGACACAAATGTTTTTTTTTGGTTGGAAAGTCAGAGCCCACAGAGTAAAATACATGCAGACGTGAGGAAAATTTGCTGGGACTCAGACCCCACAACTCTGGAGCTGTGAGACAGCAGTGCCACCCACAATTATTCATTACTTTCACCTTTATTTATTCATTTGAAATTCATGAGTTTGATTATGAGTTTGAAGGTTGTGTCCTCTACCTATTAAAGCACTGTGTTCCAATTGCTTCATAAAAAGAGGAGAAGGTAATTATTTTATAGCAAGATGTTCTGAAGTGCGGAGGACAACCAATGACCACATTAAGAGAAAGCCCTAGCAGGGCTGACCCCTGGTGGCCGCAAGAGGAACTTCCAACAGCAAAACATTCACTGCCAAGAATAAAGTAGTAGTAGTAACAGTTGCCTTGTCACTTAGGTTTGTCAGAAAAAAACACACACCTAAATGAAAGCCATAAAACACACTTAAACTTAAAACAGTGGTGGTCTCCTTCCTGCTCCTTGTGTAGCTTGATTTCCACGGCCTGTTCTGAGAGTGACATTACAACCAGCAATTCCGAGTGTACCACAGCTTTTCTGATCCAGGTTGCACCATAAATGTCCAGACTCCCTCAGTTTACTGGGTCCCTGTCCCGTTTCCGATTAATTCGTATTTCACTGCCAATCAGTGAGTTCAGATATTCTCTCAGGACAGAAAAAAAATACTCAAACTCACCTTTGTAAAAGGTTAAAAAAGGTGAAATTCTTTCCAGTATAAAAAGACATTGGAAACAGGTGGCGATAACATGGACATTCCCCTAAACAATGTAAGGAAATATAAAAATATTGAAACTTAATAAAAGGAAAAAACTAATTTTGTTCCTGTTAAAAGGCATAATAGTGACTTCCTGAGAAGTTCAGGGAAATTTTGAAATCTAGAAAGAAAGATGTATGCCCTTTAGTACAGACTCTTTAAAAAGAAGACTATGAAATGTATGCCTTAGCCCTGATGCCACATGATGCAATGAATGGTGTGAAACCATTTCTTTTTTCTGTATAGGGTTGATTGACATGTTCAAAAATCCATACAAAATTAACCATTTTCTGGCACATTGTGGTGTAGAAGCTAAGTCATTAGACATTAAGCCACAGGGCTGCAGTTCAATACTCACCTTGGACTCACTGTGTGACCCTGATCAAGTCAATTAACCTTCCTGGTCACCATTTTTCAAAAAAAAAAAAAAAAGCATGCAGCCAACTGTACTAAATATTTGTAAAATACATTAGGATTGTGTTCACTATCGAAGAAAGTTGGTATATTATAAAATGTTTTCAAAAAATCAGATATTTTTTTCCAGTAAGGACTTTTGGGCACACTATAAGAACTCAGGTGAATATGAAGCCATTGCCCAGATGCAGCCAGCCAATCCAGTAAAACCAGCATATAAGGACTAAAAACAGCAGTCAAACGGCGTCACTTTGATGCACAGGAGGCAAATGACAATGCAGAGAACACCCACACTAGGAGTAGCTTCTTTAACTTGTAAGTTAAGTGAAATCAAACAAGGACATTAGCTCAGAGGAGCTGCATTTTTCAACATTCAAGTGCCTGTGTGAGACGACACTGCAGCATGAATGCAATACAGACGCCATCCCATGCCAACCCAGAATCAAAAACAAACAGCTGTGATAATTCATGTTTAAATAAATCCATGCGTTTTCTGAAGCTGTTTTATCCAATGTAGAATCTGTGGTAGAAATTTAACATCTTATTAAAGAAAGAAACGTCCCCTAACAGGACAAATCAGTTATCTTGTATCTTTTATTTACTCCTCAGCAAAATGCCTTGGAGAGAACGTTCATCAAAAGCAGAATGATCAGAATGGTCTGAGAAAACAAAGAATAGAGGTTTATTTTATAAATTACTGAGTTTACATACACTGTCAATCAATGAATACATTTTACTCTGGTTGGTTAATTGGTTTACACCCAAATGATTTACATAAAATAAAAGTCTATTGTATTATATTCTGTTGAGTTGCACCACAACCCTTGACATTTCTGTGCATATAACAACTGTCCATTCTCCTTTATAGGACATCTACTGATTTCTTAGTCATCTCTTAGTCATCCTTCAGTACATTTTGTATATTATATCAACCTTTCTTCTGGTACAGTCTTTATTTACTCGACCATCTCAGTATTTTTCCTAAACCTATTCTTATATTTCAGTGTACATTTTGTTGTTCACTTGACCTTCATCTGGTTTCCTGGTGTGCCTGATCAGGTTTCTGACATGTATTAAGCCTTTAGGCTATTTCTTTAAGATGAATGAATGCTATTGTTACCCTAAAATTATTCTTCCACAAATCATGTGGATTACTTTGGCAATAATTATAACTAATACTGACATTTTATAACTGAATGAACACCTTATCGTACCGTATGTGGCTGATTACCAGTTTTCCTGGATTTCACAGCCAAAGCAGCTGACTAGAACTTCATGATTCTCCTCGCTACTGATGGAGTGTATCATTGTATAAATCATCACCAGTTTTTGGCACACATCCTTTCCTCCTCATAGCACTAAAGAGAAGTAAGCTACCCTGCTTCAGATTTTGGATAAACTGAGGAATATATCAAGTAGAATGCATGTCTGATGAATGCATAGACATAACATACTATTCTCAGCAGCTGACTTTTGCTTCTTCTTGTCCTGTCCCAAATACTGGGAAATCAGAGTATGTCGATCCATCCATTTTCTAACCCTGTTATCCAGTTTAGGGTCATGGGAAGGTGGTGCCAATGTCAACAGCATCAGGCGTAATACAGGCAACAACCCTCACCAGTCCATCACATGGCACACCCACAGTTCCACCCACACAGGGTAACCTGCATTTCCCTTGGATGTGGGAAGACGACCAGAGTCAAATGAAGCTAAACGCAAAATGGCAACATGAAGACATCATATTAATAACAAAAACTGTACCAATGAATACAAAGGTTTGTCAAAACCTTAAAATCACAACAATGACGAGGCTCAAGTGATTTTATATACACACTGATATTTACTGTGAAAAATTGACAAAGACACCCTGACAGGTTTCAAAATACAAAGTGTGGTTTGTGCGCATCATAATTGGGATTTGTTTATCTTTATTATAAAGTGTAATGTCTAAAAAAGAGATGGGACCATTGGAATGCAGAGTTTGGACATACTGGAAATGTTTGCCATTTATTTCCTTTGCAAGCACATTTTTCAGCACCTTGTCAACGCATACTTTACATCTTGCTAATGTATGTACTTAATGTATTTACTGTGCATGGCTGGTGGCTACCAATACCATCACGTCCAGGGCAGGCTCATACACTCTGTGTCCTTGAACAGGAAAAACAATTCTAGAAAATGTCTAAATGGATGCAGTTTTATTTTCAACTGTATGATTTTTTTCAGTGTGCACATGTAACAGGCTGGGCACAGTAAATGTGATTGCTTTGTTATTAAACCAAGGACGCTGCAGTATAATTCATGTCAAAAGTGCCTTTTACTTTTATAAAGACAATAAGGCTACCTAGGTTGGCAGACCTAACCATTAATTAAGATAACAACTATGCCATCACACTTTATTTGTTAGGGGCATTGAACCAACCTGGAGTGTCATACTACTGTGTGTGGCGCTATACAGACTATATCACTTATTCATTTTATGAACTCACTTATTTCAATTTCAGAGTCACAATGAACTGGACCCTCCATAAGCCAGACATAAAAACTAAATGAGATGCTAATTCACCACAGTGTATGGTCCAGTTTGGTGAGCAATTTAAATTTTGGAAAAACATGTCCTTGTTCATCTAAACATCTGAGAGTAAGTAGAAGGCCAAATTAAACCCACCAGATCATATCCTAAACCCGTCTCGCCCAGTGGTCATCCCTTCCAAAAATTCAATTCTGTCCATCATTCATCATCAGTGCAGTCACAATTTAATAAAAACTCCAAATTAAGAGACTCCTTCTTTTGAACTTCATATATGCAACATTCATTGATTGTAAAATGAGTATGATTATTCTATTACTGATTTTTAGAAAAGAAGGAAAGTTGTGTAGCAGTTGGCACAAAAATCTGTCATGATCAATATTAACATAAATGTAAGCAGCAGACACACAATTAAGTACAGTAAATAGGCATATACTGTATAAAAAGGACTGACTGCCCAAAACACTAAAGCCAAGCAATTCATTAGTAACTTGTATTCTGAGGTATATTCTCTTTATTTTACTTATTTTCAGACACAAGATTATGTGTACCTCCATCGTTTTCAGGTAGTGTGTGATGACATAGCAGGTAGCAAAACTGTCAGTACCACATGACTATGCAAACCAACACACAAAAGACACACAGTGTTTTGTGTGGTGCTTGTATGCTCTCCCTGTGGACCAGTGTACGCAGTTGTTGCCTTGGAGAGGAACTGCCATCCCATCCTGGATGGGCTCCCTCATTGGGTCTATTGATGTCTGAAAGGCTCCAGTATCATACAGCCCTGTACTGGAGTGGACAATTCAATAAAACAAAATAATTTTTTCTAATAGAGTCTCCTCTGTTAAACATAAAGCAAATGTTTGTTGATTTTCAGGGGCCATGGAAGACAAGGCTGACCCTCTATATGTGTAAATGTGTTGAATCTTGTTCAGTTCTGTCTGGTTACTAGAATTGTGATTAAGCTATATTTTCCCAAACAAAACTTAAAACAGGACCATATAATATAGTGCCACCCCCCTAAAATGACACACTCTGTAAGCATATTACAAAATTGGCAATACAATATCTTTACTTAAATAGATGTGTGTTAATTTTGCCAACCTAGCAGAACTGATTTAAACATTAGGTAATGAAAACAGCAGCGGCCCTGTGCCCTGCGGGTACTCCGTCTGTGCCAGGATAGTCTTAAGGATCAAGGAATAAATTGTAGATAGTTTAAGAGATTTCTCCGAGGGCAGAGCTCATTACAAAAAGAGAGCCCGATGCGTTCACAGCCTCCTGCGTGCCCATAAAAAGCCTTCAATCAATCACGGAGATGCAAAGGCAGCTCCAAAGAGTTCCCATCCTGCTCCCAAGAGAGCTGCACTCTATAAATAAGTTGCCCTCCTCAGCTGTTTTTATTTACTATGTCTATTTTTTGTTAGGAGAAGCTGGGTACTAATTACTGGGCATCACTTTTGAAGCCACTCTTGCTTAAAAAAATAAACTAAAAGCAGTCATTAAAAACAAATCCTGCCTTACCCGGACTTTTTGTCTCTGACTCGGTGCTTTTGAATTTTAATGCCTTCACCCTCTTTTCTCAAGGGAATGCTGTTTGCATACTTTTATCAGGTTTCTGGAAAATATTTCAAACCTGCGTCGCAAAACGCATCTGAATTCAACACAGAGACAGAAAGTGAGATAGAGACAGAAAGGCTTGGGACTGCGGCAGATTACTTGCTTTATTGTCTAGTTTCTTTAGAATTTTTCCGAAAATACTTACTGCATATACTTTTGTCTACTTTATAATGCACTAGATTAAAATAGCTTCACAGGTGTCCCCTTGGCTGATGGCTCTGGGGTCAGTTTATAGCATGGGAAGTCAAAAATACAAATGGTACACAGTGCCAACTTGTGGTGCTTTCTCCCTGTGACCCTGAACATTTCCGTTTATAAGATCCAACCATCACTTTTTTTAACCCACTCATCCACCTTTGGTTTAAGGCAAGCATTTGGTGCAAAGCAGAAGCTCATCCAGGATGTGTCAGCTCATTGCATGGCACACTCACAGACACACACACACACATTCACTCACAATGGCCCAATTTAGACTTGCCAATTGACTAAGGGCACATGAGTTTGTGATATGGGAGGAAGACTGGCAGCCATGAAGAAAGACCTGTGCAGAGTCAAAAGAGAATATGAAAACCGCACAAAGTTGGGGATTGAAACTCACGACTGAACAGCAGTAAGGCATGAGCACTAACACCTTTGCCACCATGCTCTGAAGTACCCTAGTTGTACAAAAAGAACAATCTGTACTCTAATGCAAGTCTTCAAAATGGTGCTGATCTGGTAGAATTCCCTCAGTTAAACAAGCCATTCAGTAGAAATGAAAGAGAAGTGCATTCAAGACAGAAACTAAGAGATATGTCTTAACACAAAGAGTCCTTGTTGAAGTAGAGACCCTGACAGTGATTAAAGGAAGGACTAGATGAGACACAGGGACAATCTAGCCATTAGCTAACTAAGCAAGCCTCAGAGACTCAACTGTCTTGTTGGTGAACTGTAGGTCTTATATAGCAGCCATACAAGGTACCTTGATAGTCCACGTAGCAGTATGCTGGCCAGTGTTTTCTTTAAAATGCAGTGCTGGTCGTCTTCTTAATTTCCATCACAGATTTAAGCTGGACGGAAGAAAAAATGGACTGTCAATTCACGGAATATGTAATTATGTAAAAATCAGACAACAGTTAAAAGGAATTCTACCGTGTGCACTGAAAACATGACTGTACTTACTAGGAAACTGAAGACTGAGATGTACAACAAAGAAGTTAGAGATCACACAGCAGCTTGGAGTTAGTGCCTCCTTGTCTCTAGTTCCACAAGGGAAAACACAGATTTAGATGTGCAAATAAATCGAACACTCCCCAGCAAAGATCATATAGCTCCACTGGACTGGGAATGTATATATGACTGAACTTGGAAAACAGACTTTACTGAGGAGAAGCAAGTCTGACGCATTCAACCTCTTGTGATTCTGTCAATAAAAAAGGACTGGAAACAGTGGACAGTCGATACAAATTAATTCAATCCTTGCGCTTTATATGCTTAATCAACTTCGGGACCAGGTCAAGCTGGCGTATACTGAAGCATGCAAGGCAGAAATCTGTGAGGGGCTGAATTTCATCTTGTGGACTGATACACATTAATGTTGGCAAAATCTAAAGTAACCACACAACATGGAGTCCTTTGGAGCAAATGCATGAAGGAAGACACCAGCGGTCTCTTTATACAGAAGGCACATCATCTGGGCACTGAACTAAGGTTGATGAGCAATGAGGTTGGGAACCCTGCCTGCTGTGCCACTGACAATACAATTAGAATAAAAATCAATAAAGGTGAACTACAGTACTCATGATTTAAATGAATACAGTTAACTTACATGATCGCTAATTTTTATTTGTTAGATTTCTGGTTAGTTAATAAGTCAATTAATCATTAATGAAATCATTTTAATGTTTCAAATATAATAACTTTAAGATGATGTACTGTAGTTGGGCAGCATGTACTATTTCTGCCTCAAATGCTCAGATCCCAGTTTGATACCTCCAGTATGGACTGGGCCTGTTCTCCACCTGACCTCATGGGTTTCAGAGTGATAAAGAGCTTTTAGGCAGGTCTGCTGTGGCTATGAGCGAGACTGGGCCCTTCAGTGGACTGGTTTACACTAAACTTGCACCAGATATTGGGCTCCAGGCTCCACAACACTGTGAAATGAAAAGTGTGAGTTACAAAAATGGATGGATAGATAGGCTTTGTATGAAATTATTAATGACTTTTAAATTATGCTAAATGTAAGTGCATTATATTATTAATGAATAGTAATGGAACGTGTTAAAAACTGCATTATTTTTGAATTGTAAATGGTCTTATTGTACATGTGACTTATTACTACAAGTGTACAGTATTATTCATTCATTTTACACAATCTTAATTATTCAATAATTTAAATTTATTATGACCTATACATTTTCATAATTGAATTGTGCTGTATATCTAACTAATTTTAAATTTAAATTATCACACACTACCTGTACTATAAATGAATTAGTCTAAGTCCTTAATTCTCACAGTATGATATTCTTCACCATAACAATATATTCTGAAGTTGCAGGTGGCCTCACAAAGCTACAGTGCTGCCTTAGCAGATCACGGTGCAGAGATCCCAGAGTCCACTCTCAAGATGTCTGCTCCCTCTCTCTGTCTCTCCATTTCACTTTTTGTCTGGAGCAATAGTGTTCCACCAATGCCAGGTGGGATATCTTTGTAGTCCCTTCTAATTCTCACTTCTACCTGTGTAACTGGGTCAATTGTCACGCTCCTAATTTGTCATCCTGGTTCTGCTGAAACCAACCATCTTAGTCACTCAAACCAAAGAAATTCTTTGCATTCTGCTACACCTGGAATTTCAGACACTACTGTCATTTATTTGAATGTCTGCACCATTCTCCAGGCTACAGAATGGCCCCCTTAGGTCTAGTGGTATTTTCCTGTCCTGCTGAAGTCTTTACGTACCCCCATGGATTCCTGGTAGTCACGTGGGACCTAAAGTATCTTTTACTCACTCCATCTGAAGTATATGGCCTGACTGACAAGACAAGGAACCTTTACTGCTGGGCTTCACAGTTTCAGTGTACAGCTATGCAGGGTAAGGCTAAAGAGGAGACAGCTGTAAAAATGAAAAGCAGAAAGACAGCCCTGTCAAAAAAATGATGCCAGACAACACTAACTAAAGGAATCGCTTTAGAGTGGATGAAAGGTACTTTAATGCTTATCTGAGTAGTGAGATGGCTGATGAGTATGCACATGTTTCAGAATTGGATCACGCAAGTAGAAGCAGCTCTTATTTACTCAATGGCATCACAGTAAATGAGATTATCTCTACTGATGGGAGAGCTTAATTCAGTTTTACCAACACAGCCCCTCATCACCTCATCTTGCTATTGCTTAAACTGTGGCTTGTATGTTACAGCTAATAATGAGATTCAAAACATGGCACTTGGTTTTAAAAATGCATCCCTGTATGGGTGGCACAGGACATTGGTTCAATTACTGTCATTATATATGCGGAGTTCTTTGCTTCCACATTCCAAAAACCCGCTTGTAAGATTAACTGATGACTATAAATGTAGTGCAGGTGTAAGCATTAGCACACCCTGTGATGCACCGGGACCACATCTCATCTTCTGCTGGTTTCTACCTTACACCTACCTGATGATGTCAGAACAGGCTCTACCTAACCACAACCTTGTAATAAAAATACTACCTCAAGTGATCTATTTGTCTAAAGAAGCACTTTAAGCAAACAATCTCAAGTGACACTGGCCAAGGACATGCAAAGAACAAGATTCATCTTGAAAGAGCCCTGTCTGTGCTTTGCTGGAGAGGTTGCAACTTGTCTAGGATGGACTAGCAGGATATGGGCATTCTAGTAGGATACTACTGGTGTTTCAGGAAACTGCTCTTGCCATCAATATCTCAGTTAGGAATCAAATTCCTTACAGTCTTTCTGCTACGGTGTTCCCAAACAACTTTTGCACTTCATTACTTCTTTCCTTGATTTCAGAGATTCTTCTAGGATTCTTGATACACCATCTTGATCTTGTGTTTTTGTATTCTTCTGTATTCCACCTGTCTCTGCAAGACGATACATCCTGACAGTCAAGAATATTATTGGCTGCTCCTGTGAAATCAGGACTTCAGCATCTGAAAATGTCCAAAACCGAACTGCTCTTGTGGGAGCTAGATGTGTGACTCCATAACAATGAACGTCTGACAAAACGGTCTATCATTGTTGACTTCTGTTACCAACATGGGTGATGTCCATAGTTAACCTCATGCTGATGCTGATTCTCATATCTAGTGTTAAGTTACCACCCACTGCAGCCCAATGTCTCTCACCATCTCTTGTTCTAATTACTCTGAGATTGGAGTTATGCCTCATTTATCAGTGAGCTGTGACCCTTCCTCCCCACAGAAGGCCCACTATTTCTCTAATTCATCTTAACCTGCCATTCTTGATCACATTTTTTTGTCACGGAATGATTAAAATTTAATCCTGAACAAGCAATCTACATACTGTATATATGACAGTATGTATTGTTTGTTTGTATTTCATGATCTATTGCTGTCTTTGTTAAATTTGATTTATTTTTTCATACTCTTACATTACTTCTGTATATTATGTTTGTCTATGTTCCTAGTTCTTTGTAGGTGGTTCCTGAGGAGGTGTGGCCACCCTGATGTCACCACTCCTAAGCTGTCCCATTGGCTATTAAAGCCAGAGAAACAGGAATTTCAGCAGTTGTTCATCAACGTTGGCCAAAGGTATTAAGGTAATGTTTCTGTATTTCGATTTTGTGTTTTTTTATCTTTTTGCTCTGTTTATTAGTTTCTGTTTCTAAATTGTGAATTGGGACTTGCTTGCTTTAGGATTTTTTTTATGCAACTCTTTTATTTGCCTTTTATGTGCTTTGTTTATAAATAAATATTTTTAATATATAAAGAACTATCATTGCCTTTTGTCACAAGCCAGAGCTTGATGTTTTTCTCCTTCTTATGAAGCATGTGGGAACATGTAAGGTTATTTTTGAATTTTAATCCAGTTATCATATTTTGGCCCTAGTCAGGTTGAAGCCTCCTAGTGATATTTTAAGAAAGCTGGTGAGTCTCCTCTGGGCTGGTCAGTAAAGGTTCTGATGTGCTTTATGCTCTTGTGTGGAAGCCTCGCACACACTTTCTCCATGTTCAAGTCTCCTTCACATAACACCTTTATCTTACTTTATCTTCCCTCTGTTCTTCTGTTTTCAAAAACATTAGGTTGTAGTGTCATCCCAGCAGCACTGTGCACAAGGTGAGAACTATCCATTGATGGGGCACCAACAGTGCAGGGTCAACATAAACGCAAATCCACTCAGGCTAATTTAAATTTGCCAGTTAACCTAAGAAGTACATCTCTGGGAATCTGGAGGGACAAAGCCACACAGTCACAGGAAGAATGTGCAAGCGCCACACAGATGATGTCCGGGCACAAGACTTGAATCCAGAAAGCAAGATGAGGGGGCAACAGTACACGCTGTCATGATGTTGGGTTTTTGAATGTATTTTATACACGTACTTTAAATTTATATGTTCCTTTTAATTTTAAGGTTATGGTGGGTTTTTTTATCAGTTTATTAGTATTACATGAATGCCACCATTTTATGTATTTTTTTTATGGCCGCAGCCACATTATTTACAGTTACCTGAACCACTGCTACCACATGACTGGTAGTCATCATGGTGTGATATCACAGGCCATTTCCTCTTTAAGATGGTTGAGTGCTATTAGCAGTGTCCAAGTACCTTGACATACTAAAAACTTGGCAGAGTAGTTGGATGGTTCAAAATCTTGAAAGGGAGTCAAGACTTTCTGTGTTATTTAAACTACCAGTTCTGACTTGGTTACTTGGGTTCATTTGACATTCTAGCTTTTTGACCATGGCACATTCAGACATTGTGCCACTCTCTCCTATTTTGCCCTTGTGGCCTACCTTTTTATCAATGACCGTATAGCCACAGTCCAACCTTAGCATATGGATCCAATCAAATGTCTGGACCTACTCTCTCACAAAAGGGTTTAGCTTTATTTTTATAATCTTTTACATTTTAGAATAACAGTGAAAACATCAAAACTATGAAACAATATGCAGCGACTACAAAGCTGTAAACCAATCCAAACCATTGCACACTCATTCTCTCATAAAAGGCTATTTTAGAGACACCAATTCCTCTAAACTGCATGTCTTGACTTCTAGGACTGTTCCATGAATATACTCAGTGTAAAAGGAATTATATAAAATAACCATCAATTGATGAGGTAAATGTAAATTATAATGTCTTTCTATGCAGGCTGATGAGTAGAAATTATTTTTGATTTATTTTCACACAGAGCTTTTAAAATGTGTTAAATTAATAGCCTCTCTCAAATGCGTTAAAATTAAAACCTTTACCGATTTGTGACTTTATTCCCATTATGATCAACGTAGGAAATGCAGAGCAAGTAATGTACTGGATTGTCTGCCATGGCTGGGGTCCAATTCAGAAATTATTATTTAAGAAAAGGCATGTTGTGTTCATTATTTTAATGTCGCAGTAAAAGACACTAAATGACAAAGTAGGTTGCTTTGTGACAATGCCACACACCTATAAGACTGCTATAAAATACAATTGTTTGTCTATCCATCCATTCATTTTCAAAACCAGTTTATTGTATTGGGAGCTAACACTAAAAGCCTGTGCCTATCAAGGGTTCAAACCTAGAATAAAAGCCAGTGACGTCATATAAATACAATAAAAAGGTGATTGACTGTATTTATGTAAGCAGTTGAACAATGAGTGAAACACAGTAACAAAAGAGTAGACAGACATTAAGGACCGTCTTCCCCAATAGGCCTAAGTAAACACTAGTGTCCTGTCTGGCAGGGTGCCTCCCCAACCTACCTGCTTAACAAGCCTCCAGATCTTCTCCCTTCTAACCCTGGCTTCACACCCTCCTGCCAGATGAACCCTCATCCACCCTCTGCCTATCTTTAGCTCAAAGCTTCTCCACCCTGAACAAGAACAACTACTGGAGCCTTCCCAGAAAATAAAAACCTCTAGGGTCAGGACTTGGCTGTTGCACCCATGAAGTCTGTCAGGGTTTGTCTGCTTGTTTGAACTGTATTTTTATCACATTTTTATTGTTTTTCCACATCTCTGCAATGTTGTGGATGGCTACATAGGGGAATGTGGCTATGCGTGACACACATACTGTATAGTCAGGCATCTTATATAAGACTGCAGCAAGTTCACACCAATTGTTCTTTGTTGCAAAGTAATGACATTTTTTTTGGTTCTTTATTTCGCCTTACACAATTTCTTGTATTAGGAATTTGTTAGTTTTCGCATACCCCTTGGGGTCAGAGCGCAGAGTCAGCCATTGTACAGCACCCCTGGAGCAATTACAGGTTAAGGGTCTTGCTCAAGGGCCCAGCAGAGTAGGATCTCTTTTGGCAGTGACGGGGATTCGAACCAGCAACCTTCTGGATACCAGCGCAGATCTTAAGCCTCAGAGCCACCACTCCGCCCCTAGGACATTGGAAGGAGCAAATAAGCTTCAAAGACAAATCTTTTTCAAGAATTTTTTTCAGGTTTTTGACTTTGATTTTGTTCTTTTTCAGTGTCAACATTAAAAAATGTCTTTTAGTTTTGATGCTTGTTTTTGCTTTTTGATGTATCAAGTTTTACTGTATTTCAATGTATCTTTCTGTATTGTCCTGACTTAATCTGCCTCACTTACTGATTAAAGTACAAGTTGACTCTTACCTTTCAGGACAGGACTGTTCTTTGTTTTCTGTTCTCCTTACACTCCCTCCAGTGCCCCAAGTGGCCCAGCAATCCGGAACCACAGGCCTCCTTTAGAGGGCCAGGTAACATCCAGGTCACCTGCCCAGTAATTTAGGTAAAAGGATGCCACATACAACATGGCAGGCTTCTCCGCTGCTGTCTAGCACATTGGGGAACTTCTCTTCTATTAATAACTAGGGGGCTCCGCCCCCTGCTCGCTTCGCTCGCCAACCCCTGGTGTTGGGAATGACAAAGAGCGTGACGTATGAATGAGATATAGAATAGTGTGACGGTGTAGATGATGCAAATAGAAAGCAAACAATAAAGTGTGTGGCACAGTGTAAAGGTTTATTTGAAAATTTCTTTGTACACGCCGTTTAAGTGTAAAAGGTAATTCCAGCTCAGAACTTGTAAGGTCATTTAAGATGGTTATTGTTGTGATCAGAGTCAAGTTTGTCAGAGCTTAGAAAGAGTTGTGTCTCTCCAGGAAGTAATGGAATGACTTGGGTATTTATGTTTTCCATATTAATATTTTTTGGACATAATATAGTGCGTTGTGTTAAAAGGGGCATTTGGTCTAATGAGATTGCTGTTCCAAATCTCTCTGTAACTAAGTCGTCGCAGATAAAGGCTTGAGGAATTGTAATAATATGTGGCTGAAGTCCATCTGTATTGGTGAGTGTACCATCTCTCAGTTGTAATAAGCAATTGTTATGATCTGGTTCTGGACATCGTATCTTTTTTACTAACTGTATCTTTTGAAAGCAATGCCAATTGTCTGCGTATTTTAAGGTGCACTGAACAATAGCTGAGTGCATGGCATCTGGAAGAATAGCTAATCACTGTCTAAAATCTCCTCCTCATAAAAGTACCTTTCCTCCAAATCGAATATTATTATTCATAAACGTTTGTAGAAGTTTATGAATGGTGTTGAGTAAGTGACTTCATGCCATTGAATATTCATCAATAAACAACATTTTTTCAAGACGGATGTCACGTGCAGTGCCACCGTTAATGTTCATAGTGGATACCGATTTGTAGGATCCAATTTAGTTGATAAAGAGTTCACTTTCAGGTACATCGTCAGTTATAAGCTTCTGTAGATATTCAGTATATGAATGTAAAGAAGGCAGTCTAATTTGACCCTTTTGACAACAACGTCTAAATGTATTACTTGTATTGCCAGTTGTTTCTTCAGGGAAGTGAACTGAATGACAATGATTGCAAATGACATTCATTAATCCGAATGAATTTTCCTGGTGTATGTTTTGCTTGTGCCGTTTGAGAGGCGCGTTGTTGCATGTGTAGTATTTGGGACGTGTTGTTTTGGAGCTGTAATCGATTTGTGTGAGAAGCCCGTTGTAGCCTTCGCTGCCATTAACGTATGTCTGAGACGGGAGGTGTTTTGTTTTGAATCCGTGCCTGTTGCGATGCAGCACTTTGATTGATAGTTTGCGTCATGTGGATCTAGGATGTAGATTTGTGCATATTTGCGTTGTTGATTTGTTTCAGGGTGCACTGTTCCAATGCGATGCAGTATTTGTGCACATATGCGAAAGCAGTATGGGCCATTGCCTTTTGGTGGCCTGATATTTACTCCGGTAGATGCAAAAGCAAATGAACTATTGTAGGATCTAATGCAGTTCATAAAGTTTTTACTTTTAGGTACATCGTTAGTTAGAAGCTTTAGTTGAGCTTTGCGTTTTTGGAGCCGAGACATTTTTTCTTTTAGAAATATGGATAAGTAATAAGGAGTATTGCACTCACTGTTAATATGGAGCCTTTTCTGCGGTTGAACGGTTAATAGTGCCTTATTGTAATGAGATCCACCTATGCTGCATAGCCGTCTGTTTTGTTGTTTCTTTCGTGTTCGTGTTTGTTCCTGTTATCCTTTCCTTTTCGTTTTGTACCCGTGACCGTGTATTCATGACTTGTTTCTTTCTCAGCATGCGAAATATGGATAAGTAATAAGGAGGATCGCAGTCACTGTTAATATGTTTCCTTTTCTGCAGTTTAACGGTTAATAGTGCTTTATTGTAAGGAGATCCACCAATGCTGACACCTATGCTGTCTAGTGTGAAGGTGTTGATGTTCACTTTAGAATATGTGGCTTTGGGTGTCACTTCTTATGGATGTGTGTGTGTGGGGGGGGGGGGGTTGAGGATTGTTGTCGCGCGAGTGTCTTCTTTCTTTTTGTGTTCCTGTGTCTTGTTGAATACCCCTCTTTGTGTGTGTCCCGTCCCTTGCTTGTAGTGTCTGTGGGGTGGTTTTGTGTTCTTTTTTTTGTGTTCCATGGGCTTGTTGAATCCCCCTCTTGGTGTGTGTCCCGTCCGGTGCCTGTAGGGGGGAGGGGGGGTGCCTTGCTGTTGTGCGCGAGCCTCTTTTTTTTTTTTTTTTTTTTTTGGGTCTAGTTTCGTGTGCAATGTGTTTCGTGCTTTGCCTGCGTTTGACTACTTTTTTATGTGCCTTTTCCTTTTTCCGTTGCTCGTTGCGCCTCATTTCTCCATTTTTCCTGTGCTCACTCCTTTTTTATGTGGTCTTGTCCGCCTCTCACGGCCCCTCATCCGCCTCTCTCGCCCTCTTTTGTCCGCCTTTCTCGGCTTCTCAGCCGACTCTCGCGGACTCTTTTTGCGCCTGCGCAGTACGTCTTTTTGCAGCTACGGCCCATTGCCGGATGTGCCTGCGTCCATCATCCGGTTTAGCATTCTCGGTTAGTAATATGGATAGCCCCCCACTATGCTGACACTTAGACTGCACCAACATATCCATGCAAGTCATCACTCCCAGTCTTTACATGGGAGACTTCTGTCCCAGTCATCCTGAAAATATCAAACCATGTCATGAAACACTTTGTGTATCTATAAACCTAACGTCTAATTGTTGAGTTAAGCACTGATGTAGAAGGTATCATATAGCAATCTCAATAGTAATGATAACAATACTCGTAGCTACTGTATAAGACATTTATAAAGTGGACAAGATATGACAGTGAAAGGCTGTACGTATTTCAGACATACTACAGTTAAATCCACACTGCGGATGCTCTCCGTGTCATTCAAACAAATGTATTTGTGTGCAGCCTGGCATCCCACCCAGACAGTTTTCCAGTTTAATGTCTGCTGCCCTGCATTCAAGTAAGCTGGTACAGAAAATGCAAATAAATTGCTTGCTGTGAAAAACTGGTCTTGTTTTTTAAAGCTCACTGTGATGAGGAAGAGACATTCGTAGTGATATTCCATGTTTTGCTGTAATGTTAAATATTCAAAGGGTGAGTCTGTTGCCAGTTTAGAACATACATTTGCTTCTAGAATACTTACACAATATGGCTTTTACAGTCTGGTTTTCAAAGCTTAATGCTAAATCCTCCTCATCCCAGATGACAAGATGGAAGCAGGTAGGGTTGAGTATACAGTATAATGAGTGCAGATTGGGATCTGGAAGTTGGCCCATTTTTTCCAGTCACTGTGCTTTTAAAAATCTACTGACAGGATTCATCTCCCCTTGTCCCTTAGGGAGGAGTGGCGGGGGGGGGTCGGTACATCCCCCGTTACGTCTGTTGACATTCCGTTTCCCTAAATACAATGTCATTTGTCTCCACTGACAGCCCCTCTCGTGACAGAGCAATCCAGCAGCTCAGCGGTACCTTGTGATTGATAGACTGTCCCAACTCTCGTGTCACCCAAACATTTGTCATTCCACACAAACAAATTTACAAGCGCATTCATTATTTTAGCCATGCTGGCAATAACAATTTGATCGGATAGGATGGCACCCTTTGTCATCAGGGGGCCAAGCTGAATGAATCCGGATTTTAATAATCGATGCTCAGTCATGGGGAGGGTGAGTCTACTCCTTGTTTGCTGGCGCTTCTGATTGGGCAGTAATTAATAAAGAAAGAGGACAAAGGGCAGTTTTGAATTTTGGTATCAAGTGAGATAAACGGATCATAGTGAATTTGTGGTGTTAGTAAGTAAATGTTACTTATATTTGTATATCATTTAAAGCAAGGGAGGGACAAAATCATAAATTCAAAAGAAAATATTCCATCACCCCTGTGTATACTGCCTGGGGCTGGCATCTTTTTTCAGTAGTTACTTCAAGGTAACCGACACGTCTCTGTCAGCCAGCAGGAGGCACCAAGCTGGCAGATTCTGTCAAACCGGGTTAAAGGACTTAAGTGTGTAATTAGCTAATTAATTGTATAAATGGTTCATTTGCACAGTAGCGTGTCCCTTTGAGCGGTCAGGCTAATAGGATGCAGCAGGAGGCCTGTCTAGTTAGGCCCTGAGAAAGCTAACCATTGAGCCAGCATTCTGAGAGCGGGCAGCTGAGAGATAAAGGATCAGGAACTCAGGCCCTTGATGCCACTCTGAACTGAGCTTCCCGTTCTGAGCGTCTCTGGTCAGATCTATTGATCCATACAGGGCAGGGAGAGCAATCACTCACAGACATCTTTTCTATTTTGTGCTTTTTTTTTTAAGTTTTGCCATCACAGTTCACTCCAGATGGTCACATCCCCCAATTATAGCAACACAATTTTTTTTTTCATTTTGTTCACCCCCTTTCTCAAGTGGATTAGAACCCTAATCCACTTTTCTATTACTTTCATTTTGCCAGACTATTGGTATAGCTCTTTTTCTGTTTTATGACTTTCCAGTCAAAGTTGTTGTCTCCCCGATGAATTCTTTAGCTGCCCTCTCTCTCTCTTTTGGGCTTCAGGCTGTTTTGTAATTTTTGCCCTTCTTCATAAACTTCAGTAAAAAGCAAACAGTGGTCTATTTTTTTTTTTGTTTTGTAAAGCTCCTTGTGGTGGAGTTACAAAAGGCACTATATACAAAAAAGATTGAATTTCTCAGCTGTTATACTCCTTTGCATTGTAAGAATATTTTGTTCAGCACTTTCATGTATTTAATTAGTATGAAGGTATGCTCCCCCTCAAAAGTTAAACATAAGCAGCTGGAAGCCTCAAGGTAGTTTCCGTCTGTTTGTCAGCTCCCCTTTACACTTAGTTGTGTGTTTTCCTCTCTCCTCAACTTCTTTAAACTTCCTTTGAAATGTCTTTGAGACTGGCTCAGCCCTCCAACATTTTCGATAAATTTTAAAGCCTCCACCAGTTCTACAGCCTACTGTTCCCAGCACACTCCAACCTGCATCCAAATACAACAGGAAGATGTGAGGCGAGTCCATCTCTGGGCACTTGCAACTCTCATACCCACACTGGACAACTTTGGAATGAATCCCACAAGAAAGAGGTCAGTACCCCAGGAGGAAGTAGAAGCGGGTACCAGGAGCCGTGAGGGTGCTACTGTACAATAAATCCTACTCTAATACTGTGTCCTGTGCACACACGACGGCCATCTTGAGCACTTCTCTTTGTTCTGCTGCTTGACACTGTGCTATTGCTTGGGCTTTGTAGCTGAAGTACTGACCAACCGACCACATTGCAGTCCTCATCTATGACTCACCCAAAGCCATCCACTTAACACTTTTAGTTACATTATATTCTCAGTCCACTTAATATAAACATTATTAGATTATACGTAAACATGGAATTATGTAAATTGTACGGTAGCTCTTTGTTTAACGAGAACCTTCAGATAATGTTTTCTACAGAAGGGTGCTATATAAGACATAAGTGTTTCACTGCTTTTAACTTCATATGCGATAGAACAGAAATGCTATTATAGCGCTATGCTTGTAAAATTGCTTTAGGAGGTGTTTCCAAAAGAAAAGGCACTATATGAACTGTTTTTTAATATGCCAGCACTTCATGATGATGCAATGATTGCTGCTGTCATCTCACACTTCAGATATTCTTGATCTAAATTTGGTGCCCCATTTAAAAATGAAGTTTCCATGTTCTCCCTGTGTCTGTAAGGTACTGTATGGTCCAACAACGTCAAAGCAGTTAAAACAATGGGAGACTGTAATTTAGTTCTACATGAGTGTTGGGGTGTCAGTCCTTTGATTGACATCGTTCTACCTCACATTGATTCCTGCCTTGTTCCGGATGCTGCTGAGGTAAGCACTGGCCCCCATTGTGCTGACTAGGATTAAGCAGAACTGAGAACATTACATTACATAAAGAAGTGTCAGTCTGCAGTGTTGCCATCTCATGGACTGATCATGGTTTGGAACCCTTCTCCTGGATGCTGCCCATGGGCTGTTAGCACATTCTCCATATGTGTACATGGAGTTCTCCCCACACCCCCAAGATGTGCTGCTTAGGTTAACTGGAGATTGTAAATTGGCCAAAGTGTATGAACGGGCCCTTCGCTGGACTGGCACTCTACATGGGGCTTTTTGCTGTTTTGTGTCCAGTGTTGATAGGATGGCTCTGGACCTCTAGACTAAACTAAAGTGGAAGAAGCAGGTTTGAGTAACTTATTCATGTATGTACAGTATGTGTGTTCTGGTAAGATGATATTACACCAAATGCTACAAAATGTACAAGAGTTGCATCCTGGTTAGATGCCTAGGCTTTGCATAATAAGCCACTACATAACATGAGGCTTGGGATTCTATTTTTGAGAATACAGCATCCTAGAAACCATCTGTTGAATAAAAAATAGCACAGCCCTTCTATTTGCCTCTACAGCGCTCAAGCCAAATCCCCACCACTGCTGCCACTCTACACCAGCAAGCACCTAACAGAACTTGAATGGGTTTACAAGCGCCAAGGCACCTAGGGAACCAATTGATTATGACTGGGGAGCCGGGTACTTACAAATACATAAGTCTTGTCTAGAAAACTCCAGAATTTGCCACTGAAAAAGAGTTAAACATTATAAAGACAGATTTTGAAAGGCCAGGATCACGCGAGCAGATGAAAGAGCCGTGGCATTTGGTTGGCGTTAACGCACATCTGCGGTAATTTGTAAATAAGGTTCATTTATTTAAGTGTTTGAAGCTTGGGAAGGCAGTGTTTAATTAACAGAGGCTTCATTACTGCTGCAGACAATTCACTGCCCTGCTTGTCAAAGTTAAATTAAACATATCCCAGAATTAATGTGTTTTGAAAAGTATGGCAAAGCAGTCAAAGTTTTGAGGCCCACAACTGCCACGGAATTCAAAAGAGTTCACCTGAAAAGGGCATTTTGAAATTGTTCATGGCACACACAAGGCTAATTTATAATTAACTGTTTGAGCTCCTTGATGAGGCTGACAATTCGGACACTTAAAAAAGTGAGAGTTCAAGAAGTATGGCAGCTCACAACACTAACACTCTGAAGGCATTCTTAGCTGGGGTGTCTTGTGAGTGGAGTTTGCATGTTGTCTTCTCCAGGAACTCCACTTACCTCCCACAATCTAAAGTGAGTAACTGCCAGCTTTTAAAGGTAGTCTCCTCACATTTCTAGTCGTGGCCTAAATTAGCCTTCTTTTCAATGTTTTGGACCCTCAGCTAGTTTTTACAATTAATTATGTTTGCCTGGCCCTCCTGCCATTAGTTTTACCTTATTCCATAACCTCTTACCTGTATCTGACTTCACCATGACTGCTCCTTTTCACTTACACCGACCTCTGCTTCTCAACTATGTCTCAGTCTCTTCCAGGCTTCCGTCTCTATTGCTAATCCACCTATAAACAATCCCTTCAATGGTTTGCACCTCTTCTAAATCCATTCAAATCCACATGCACAACCAAGGGAAAAGCATCAACATGTAATTTGGGGTCAAGGCCTGACTTAAAGTGAAATCCACTTGTGGTGTCAAAACAGAAAGATTGAGTCAGACAGCACAAATTCCAGGGAGACCGAGCAGCTTTTCTTGGCAGTCTCTTCTGGAGTCTCACCCAATGCATTCTGACGATTTCATTTAGCGCATCAAGCAAGCAGCAGCTGCTATAGAGGAGCGTAGTTCTGCTGCTTCCTGTGGGTCAAGGTTTAGATGTTGCATTCATATTTTTTCTGGTCTTACTTGTTATGTTACTCCCTTACTGACTGCATCTGGTCAAAGTCCCCTGTCCATCACCATAACTTCACTGGAAGGAATAGCTACTGTTCCAGACCACCTACCTGCATCTGTCCATCTTTAGTCTGGAAACTGACATATTGTCACCAGCTCAGAGATAATCCTTCCCTAGCTGAACCCTAATGAGTGAGCTAGATAGTTCAGAATAGCAAGCTTTAAGCGGTGGGTGCTATGATGCCTTGACCTGAAAATGCTCCTCTACACGCCTCCCTCATTCCTCAGTTACTTGTGTGATTAATGTCGATGTGAAAACATTACTGGCTGGCTGACCAGATTTTAAAATGATGACATGGAATGTAGTAGGATGCTGAAGGCTAGACATTTAAGGTTATGAGTGTCCCAGAAACACTTGATGTACATTCTCCATCTACAATGGGCATGGCTTTTTGCAAAAATGGCCATGGAATGCTTTTCTTGAAAACACGGAGTCTAAATGAGGGAGCCTTCTGACTTTCAAACATTATATCAGCACATTGTGACATGCTACTACCAGTTTAGCATAAATCGAAATAAATGATGGGACGCTCAGTGGCATATTGGAAAGTACCATATTGTCACAGCTACAGAGTTCTTTATGTGAATTCCCGGTTCAGAGACCGTCTTTGTGAATTTTGCCCATTTTTCCCAGGCTAGCTTGGGTTTGCAGCAGGTATCACAGTTTTCCTTACACATCTGAAAGACATGCAGGTTAGGGTAGTTGGCGATAATAAATCTACCCAGGATGAATGAGTGTAGGTGTGTGTTTTGAGTGTGCCTTGTCGGTTTCTTCAAGGATTACTTCCTGCCTTGTCCCTGATGCTTTCAGGGTAGGCACTGCTCCCGCATGGCACATAATAATAACTGCAATCTGGATTGAGAATGGATGGATGAATACTTTAATCACAGCCTGTGAGTTATAGCTCTCCTGTCTTCATGCTTCATAACTAATTTTAATGATGAATTAATTCTGTCCCAGGAACATTTATTTGTGCTAATTCCTGTTTTAGAGATTCCCCAGAGGGGAATATTTTTTCAATTCCCAGATATCTTTGATGCTTCCTGCAATTTAATCTATGTCCCCAAATCCCCTGAATCACTGAATGGAACAAGCCTGCCAATAGTGTCTTTTTCACATTCCATCATCGTAAAGTTCAAAGGTTGCCCTAAAACCCACCTCGAACAGGGTGTCTGTATGTTGATATCTTAGTAACCCGCCACAGAGTGAGAGTGGATGTCTTTCTAGTTTATACAGAATTTGGTTAAAAAAGAAAAGTGGTCTTCATGTAGAGACAGGGCTCAGGTGCTCAGGTCATGGGGCAGAAGCTCCATTTTCTTTGAAGTTTGTTTTACAGGCTGCATGACTATGCATTTAAAGTGCAAAAAAGTGTGCTGCTGATGGAAAGCAGCAAACAGTGAGATTGTATTTTTCTTTCTTCTGTGCCCTAAAGTGTTGATTTTTAAAGTTCAACACAAGTATCACTGGACTTTGATACGACTCATTTTCAGGAAGAATTAGGTTTACTGAAGTATAGCACTGAACACTGAAGTGTTACCTCTCTTGTTGTGTCTTCCGCTCTATCGGGTGCATCTGTCTGCTCCTAGAGATACCTTTGTACCTTACAACCTTCTGTACAAGTGGACAAAATTTAAAGGATCCCAAAAATACTAAAAAAGGCATCTCTTTATCCACCTTTATGATTGGTTCTCATGCTGGAAAGACTAACAGCATACAGTAGCTGGCATGAATCATTTGACAATGTTAGTAGTCTAGTACTGTCTCACTGATGGGCTAAACTCACAAAACTGTCAAAATCCAAGGTTTGAATAGAAAAATACTAAAGTAGGACATTTCATTGTAGTGGATTAATAATGGAAAATCTCCAGGGTGAGCAAATGTAAATGAAGCTTGCACTCTCGGACACGGTTTGGTGTCTCACCTGTGGTTTGGCTGGTTCAGGTGCATTCTCTTAACTTGGGACCTCAAAGGCAGCAGCTCAGAGACCAGAATCTTCCACGCTGCCTTTCACTGGAAGCATAATTCTGCAGTGCTGCCTTTACCATTTATTTCTTATAATATTCGGCATTTTGAGATTTCACATGCTGTTTTGTGTGCGCGTGTGTGTGTGTGTGTGTGTAATAGAACAGAAGACATAAATTTCATTTTCTAAACCGCAACAATGCTATCCACTTTAATAAATGATCTGTGACCGGCGAATCAGTGACCTGCAGTAATGGAAGTTAGATTTAGCCAGTGTGCCTTTCTTATCTCGGCAGCAATCCTCTCCAGAGTTGGCTGCTCTTCGGTGGAGGGAGGGGAGCAGAGAGAGCGAGCGAGGGGACCAGGAGTCTTTTTAGCACTGAATGCATTGTCTTTTCTGCCATCTAGTGCTTCTATCTTGTGAAAGCATCAAGAAAGCCACAATGTATGTAAAAGAGACCTGAGGAGAGCTACAACTTGGCAGCGTGTACATATATGAGCACCTTTTCCTACCATTAAAAAGCTATCAAGCTGATTCACAGGCTGGCAAGATCCAGTGATGGCTGGACCAGAATTCAGCCAATCCCCTATACAGCAAAGGGAGTTTTTAAATTCATGTCAGCAGCCAGTCTTCCCACTTTGGAATCATTACTATGGATAACACAGTGGTGAGGTGGGTATCAAAGCTGTTTCATATTGCTGAGTGCCTTCTATGTGAAGACTGCAAATTCCCCCCAAATTTTCATGTGATTCTTCCATGAATTCCATTTTAATTGGTGGATCTGATCTGGATTTATCGTGGGTTAAGTGTATAATTCTGCACTGCAAAGGATGGTCATCCTGCCCATGACTGGCTATAGTTTTCAGCCATATCCCTAACATGCACTTTCAAAGCAAACTGATGTGGTACGAGTGAATGTGGGGAGATACTCGTGAATGTGCCTTGTGACTACCTCGGGACCACTCCAAGGTCAGCTTCAGCTACTTCTCACACTCCAAACACACGCCTATCATGTAGACAGCTAACTGTAAGTTGGTCCAGTTTAATTGTGAGTAATGTGCACTTACTGTCATGGCATGGAACAGCAGTAACCTCACACATGTCACGATAGCCATCCCGGCAGAGGTGAAGAGAAGCGTATGAGTGGATGTGCTTTGAAATGAGTGTCTGCAAATGAAATAAAACAAGTTCTAAAACTCAGTACATGGATAGATGCAAGTGTGGCCAAACAATAATTATTAGCAAATGCTGATAACCAATAACAATAATTAACAACAAAAATGTTCAACCAATAATTGAAATAATTAATAGTAGCATCATTACTGACTGCTAACGGTTACTATTTGGATGATTTTCCCAGTTAACTGCGGAGGACTTTAGATCTCAAAACCTCTAAACAAACACCTCTGCCAGGGTGGCTTCTCCCAGCTACTGCTGGCCCAGTGAATTCTTTCTCATCAAATAATTTTCTTGCTTAATAAGGCTTACAGATGGGATCGAGTTGTGCCCAAAACCACAGTATAATTAACGGGTGAAGACACCTGAATGGTTTTATGAAAGAACACGAGGAAGGCTTCTGTCGGGATGAGATTGAGGCCGCTGCTGCAGTGACACGCAAATCAATTATCACCTCTCCTGGAGCTTTAGGGAAGGATCACCAACGCTAATGACTTACAGAAGGAAAGAAAAAGAGATGTGGGACTTTCCCTCTTGAGATGCACCACGTCATCCTGGCAAGTGCAAACACACTCCGGCTTGTGGCAGCATTTTCTCTGGTTGGGAAACACTTTCAGAAAATAAAGAAGTTGGGGTGAATCTGTTAAGATTGCTTTGATGTCATTTGGGAGGAAAGTGAAAACTAAAGTAAAACACAGCGGTGAGGTTATGTGTGTTACACAATGGAATAGCATGGCTGTTTGACAGCAAAATGAGGCGTCATTGCCACCCACCAGGTACCATCTCCTTGGTGATAAACTCCAGTGCACGAGGGGCTGGGGCTCCTCTTTAATGGGCAGAAATTCTAAATCAAAATGACTGCGAGCACATGAGTAAGACCCAGGACTCCAAAAGGTGCCCACAGACTCCTATTCAAACTCCACATTTCTCTCTAAGTCAGTTGGACAACGCTTACTCGGGTCATATTTGGTTCTAGCCGGGCAGCTTCTACTTCTAGCACAGGTCCCAATCACCCACAACTGTGCCAACAATAAACAGAGTTTAGAAAATCCTATTCTTCCTTTAAGTCTCCAGAGTGATGCTTAAGCTTGCCTGTGTATTTGGTTTCATAGAGGATTGTAGTAAATTTGGCTTATAGATTTTTCTGCATAATGCTTGTCATCTAAATATGTCACCAGTATTCCTACTGAAATATCCTCGACTGGTCAGATACTCTGAGACTGAACTAGTATGATTCGAGCTCCGCTCGGGTATTCACGAATTTGATGCCCATTAATCCCATCAGCGACACCATTCATGGTTTTGGGCCAGCTTGATCCTAATGATTTAGCACAGGGTAGAATCCAGTTTAACCACTGTGGTACCAGCCTGGACCTTTTTACCTGTTCATATTTCATGAAGTACAATCCTTAAGAGTACAGGATCCCTTTAAAAAATTAACTTCTCTCAGAGTGTGTTGGAAAAACAATTAAATAGAGAGTGTGAGAATTAATTTCCGGTTAATTTTGGCTCTGGAGGCTCTCAGCCAGCCTCATGGCATATTGCTGCTTGTGAAGTTTATCTTTGAAACAGGTATGGGTTTGCTCCACTTGCACTGGATAATTGGATTTTGGTTGAATATAATTGATTTTTTGAAATTTTATAGCCCCTTGGTTTCACAAATGGCTCGCTAAGCCTATTAATCAAGCAGAAGGTTTCCAAACACATTTGCCACTCATTTACGACTCAATTGATGTTTTTGCTATTTTTTTTTCTGCTTCACTATAGTCATATGGCGAGTGATTTTTTTTTATTTTAGCAGAGGCAGGGTGTCACAAAGGTTAGCAACAATTACAGCAAAATTTCATGCCACCAAAAATGAAAATTTCACTTGTCAACTTTAACGCCTAGTGATTTAAACAAGAGGCTAACCATTGAAAACTGATTTTTTTCATAAATAAGTCAAGTATTCCATTGTGTCCATATTCTTGTTACATGTAAGGCTGGTTGGAGAAGTAAAGAGAGAGATGGATACACAGGAAGAAAGAGAGAAGCTCCAGAGAAGCCTGGATGCAATTAGTGAGGACAGACTTTGCACTCACCTCATCCTCAACACTTTTATCAGTCCCTTACAGCTTGAGTGTTGCAGCTTCATTCTGATGATGTGAACCGATTTATCCACATATTTACTTATGTTATCAGATTGTCGGACACTATGGGAATCGTTTTGGGAAAAGCAGTGCACCGTGACAATTACAGTTCCATACAACAGCACACTGTCCATAAAAACATTCACAAAACTTGAACAGTATTCTCTGTCCTTCCATACGTATATCTGTACGTCCATTTTGTAACCTGTCTGTCTATTATATGTTCACAGGAGGAAAACGTCAACTCCTAGCAGCAGCACATACAAGTCAGGAGCCTATTATGGAAGGAACAGAAGGACACTGCAGATTGCAGTCAAGCACACACTGACACTCACACAAGAAAAACTAAAAGTTGTCAATTAACCAACCACACACCTCTTTGACAGGAGGAAAATGACTAAAGAAAAACCACGCCAACAGACGGGGGCTGTTTAAAGCACACACACAGTCTCTGGAGCTGTGAGCCAGCAGCATTCAGCATTACTCCCTTGTGCTGTCCCCTTATAATCTTACTTATCTCTCTCTTTCATTTTCTCTCCTCTTGTCCTGGAGAGAGTAATAATGCTAAAAGACAATAAAAATGGACTTCTTTGTTCCCAGATGCTCCCAGTCCAGATACAAAATATACTCAATCCATCATCTCCAGCATCTGCACCTAGTTGGTACTCACTAAGTGCCCAAACTACCTTGACTGATTTCTCTTAATCTGCCATTGAAACTAATTTGGACTGTTCACACTTGCAATCTGTTTGTTCAGTCTTTACCACATCTTGTGATCATAAGTGAGTAATGGAGACACAAAATGACAAGCAAATCAAGAGCTCCATCCAAGTATTTATTACCTGTGTCTACGTCACCACCACTATCCAGTACGACAGAGCACTGTAATTGCAAAACCAATCCTAATCATCTCTCCTTTCACTTGTGAGCAAAACCCTGCACTACACTCCTTAACGTGCTGAGAGCAAACCGTTATTTTGGTCATGTTAGGTTATCACAATTAATATGCTCAATTACAATCTACAAGTACAGTTATTCATTTATTTATTTTCTATACAAATAAATAATAAATAAAAAAAACATAGCTTGTTAATCAAATGACACATAAATACATAAGAAACAAACCGACACAAATGTTACAGAAAAGCACAGTAGAAAATTCCTGGAAAGCAATGTACTGTAACAAATCAAAATGAGGACGGGAGCAGTGAAAGTGTATAGAAGTATAGAAAAGTAAAGTGAAACTGAAGACAGATGAGTTTTAAGTCAAGATGGAAAGAGAAATTGGACATTTTTCTCAGTAGCATACATGTACGTATATTAGTCCCAATTAATACTGGACTCTTTTTTGCATTTATATGTGCTCGACTGGTTGATTCTGACCAAAAGAACTGTCAAACCTAAAAGAACACAAAATAATAAGCAGAAAATTACACCTTTGCAAAGATGCCTGCCTTGTTTCAACTTCTCACCTTCCGTGGGTTACTGCATCTTATCCTTAGTAACTGAGCCAAAGAAAACACAAACTCTGCTGCCAGCACCTGCTTTATAATAGGCCTATGCTGGCTGTTCTTACTAGATGGTGTAAGCAGTCAGCATTAAAAAGAAAACTGTTATGGATCAGCCAAGGTTTCAGTTGTGTTTTCTGTTTATTTAATCTTTTTCTTCTCTTTGAAACATTAGTTATTACCAATTATGTAGTGTGTTGTATTTCTGTATATTGTTTTGTCTAATTCTGTTTTGTATGTTAGTTATATATTTAATTGTCTCTTGTGTCTGTGCCTTTAAGTGGAACCGAAGGGGGTGAGGCCCTCCAATCCTGCAGCTGAGGGACAAGTCAGTTAGGAGGGCACTTCAGCACTGACTTTCTTAGGTAACATTCCTTGTAAGTTCTGGGAGGATTTTTACGGGTCTCACCTCTTTTGATTCTGTCAAATGTGGATTGGCTTTTTAGATATTTTTATACTATATTGTTGTTGTTTTAAAATTTTTCTTAATAAAGGCTCTAAATGTAAAGAAACTTTGTTTTACTGTTTCTTAGGGCCAGAGGTTTTTTACATTTCTTCTCTCCTCTTTCTCAGAATTTTGGGTATTTTGAGGATTATTTAAGATTATTTTGAACATAATTGGGCCTCTTCCCTTTAATGTTTGAAAAGACCATGGCCTACTTAAAGTTGTAAGGGAAAAGCCTATTTTGATTTCCAGGCTTCATTCTAAACCTGGATCTACATTTTGATAATCAGGCCTCTGTTCGGCTTTATATAAAAGAAAGAAAGTACAATTTATGCAATTTTAAAGCCTGATTATCTTGGTTTCTCTTCTACAATTTCCACTGGAGACAGCCCAAAAAGGGACAACATCCTGAATGGATAATGTCCAAGACTCAATGGTGTCTTGATTTACTGTCCATGAAGAGCACAACCAGGATATAGCATGCCTCCATGCTGGAGTACTACATCCTCTTTCAAATGACATAGCAACTAGAAAATGAGAAAACGGCAAATACACAAACCTAATGGCATGCAGTTGCTGTTATAAATCCCATATTCTCGCAGTATTTCACTTGGGTGCAGACAATCATAACTGTTTTTTGAACGTCCATGAAGTGTGTATATACAGTAGATTTGGAAAACTGTCAATGGGACTACAAGGATCCAACAAAATGTTCTGCCACAACACAAATAAGAGTTACTGGACCTGCATTCTGTGAGTACAACCATCTATGTTATCACAAGGAACTAAAACAGCATTCAATATTCATTTCACAATACAAGAATGGCATCTGTAGCGTGCCTAAAAATCACAAGAATCATGTACGCGCTTTGACTATTATATGAAACCATAACAGTGTTTACTGTCCATATCCAAACCAAACATAGATATTACCACAAGGTTTGTGAAGAGCATTCAATAACCACTTCACAAGAGCAAGACAGCATTTCCAGTGCATTACAATGAGCTGAGACAGTGAAATCACTGGGGTACTGTTAACGAGCATTGATCTACCAGCGGCTTTTCACAAGACACAGCAAAACAGGCAGGGA
Organism: Erpetoichthys calabaricus; assembly: GCF_900747795.2. Taxonomy (NCBI): domain Eukaryota; kingdom Metazoa; phylum Chordata; class Cladistia; order Polypteriformes; family Polypteridae; genus Erpetoichthys; species Erpetoichthys calabaricus. The sequence continues at coordinate 18,923,590 of NC_041411.2, read as the reverse complement.
AGAAGCAAAGCAGCAGGAACTTAACATTGAGAATTGGCAAAAACTCACATTCTCAACCTGGCAAACTTCAGGACCCCTGTGTAAGCTGTACGGAGGTTGTATGGGTGGCGCACTTGGCTACAGAGAGTGGGAGGCATTTTGACAGATTGGTGCTTGTAGGGAGTGTGGTCTTATCAGCTGTCTGCTCTTTCACACGCTAATTATATAGGCTTTTACATTAATTAATGTGGAAGGTGCCAAAGTCATTAATCCCCAATTATGGGCTAGTAAATGGGCACTTAAGACGAAGAGGCTTTCCTGCAGACGCCGTCCATCATGCAGTGTTATCTCACGAGCTGACAGGGTGAGATCAATATCCCAGGTGTCAGCGGTCAGGGTCACAGGGTCAAGCAAGAGGCAGGCAGAGCCCAAGAGCTGCAGTGGGGTCAATGAGAGAAGCAGCTAACAGGGCCACAAATCAGCCTGAAAGCATTTCCCAATGCAGTCTTCTCTGCACCTTAATAGGTGCAGTTGAGAGAAATTCAAATCTCAGGCAGCCTATTAATTTCAGCTGGAGCTGCTCCTGAAATGAATCACCAGGAAGCTGCGCCACTTTTGATTGTGACATGTAATGAGAGTTTCCTGCTAACAAGTAAAGATCATTTTTGAATACAGCCATGCGCATTGGTGGAGGGGGGGGACAGGGGGGCTTATTAAAATAGTTAAATAATCCCCAATTACACAGAATGAGAAGGTTGCCTGTAATAAGTAAGGGTCATTGTATAATTTAATTCCGATCTAAGGAATCATTTATTGTAATGTAGAGTGTGCTTTTTATTTTATAAAAAGAGTAAATGGGAAATATTCATTAACAGCTCCTCCTGAGGTTAACAGGATTTGATGGCAAAAACAAATAACCAGGAATACGTACTCCACACTAGAGAGTCTTGTAGGTGCTGTTGGTGAGAAGCCTAGAAAACACTGAGAAAGATACTAGAAACATACCTGGTACTGCCCAAGGAAGAAGCAATGGTCGCCAGTGCTTGTATTTTCAAAATATATGAAAAAAAAGTATTTACACATCCACTCCACAGGCCTTAACTATTAAACCCAAGAAGCACATGAGAAAGACACAAACTAGGAAATGCCCATAACAAGAGGACAGAGAGACCCTAGGAAGATGTGAGAAAGGCACAAAAGGAGCCTGGCAGTGCCCATAGGAAAGGGAAACAGAAGCCACTTTCAGCTTCATACACTGAGTGCAAGGTGGATCTCAGAAATGCATAACAGGGGCACAAGAGGAGCCTAGCCACATCTGCACTAAAATGAAAGAGAAGCTACTTTCAGCTTCAATGGAAAGTGCAATTTCTATACATTAGGTCATAAAGTACTCCCAATAAAGGATGAGCTTGAAGAATCAATCAATAAGCCATCACATTCTGAATGACAAAGATCAATTAAGATATACAACTGAAAAAGCTTAGAAATAAACATAAAGGTGTGCTGTGGGTACACCGCAACAGTATGAAGCTGAGCTTTGCAGGATGAATCCAAAGCTAAGGGCCATGTTGTGTCTGGACAGCTGCAGTACGAATTCTAATACACTGGAGCTGAAACACGGCAGCGTGTACTCGAGGGATACAACAGGGATATGTCGGCCCTACAAGGTACCAAACAACGCCAAAGCTGCTCATACAGAACAGATAAAGGGCACTTCTGACATGAACCCAGCAGGTCATGGAAGAAGAGAGAGCACCAGGGCCCCCTTCTTCTGCACATACACTCCTCCTAACGAGCCTCTAAAACGACAGAAGACACATGAAACTCTCCCCCACCACCTGGCACCTCACATTCAGTGGCACTGCAGGGTCAAAACCTCCAAACGGAACTCGGCTGTTTAACTCATCGGGCCAAGTTCCTGTGATCCTAGTGAAAGCCCCCCCACCTCTCTCTCTGTGAGTTCTCCACATTAATTATGAAGTGCAGAATAATTAAAATCTTATGATAATTCTGATTAAACCCTGGTTAACTGCCGGCATGTTTCCGCAGTTAATCAACCTGACGCGGCGACAAAAACAAGGCTGATAGAAAGACGACCTCTCCCCTCCAAGAGAACGAGCACAGCCTGATGAGCAGAGACACAAATAATAAAAATGGAAGAAAATGAGCTGTGAGGCAGCGCTAATTACACTTCACCTGTTAAAAGTCAAGCAGACAGGCAAGCCGCTCCTCCCGCAGGAACTGGGCCGCCATAACCCGGGGGCAGGAGGCGAGAAGAGTCTTATTGATCTGAATTGAACTGTTACATCTAGGTGGCAGGCATGCCAGAGGAAGCCAGTCAAGGACACCCTGGCAGCCCGACCCTCGGGCATGTGGAGTTTTACAGGCTGCGTAAGCAGTATGAACGGGAGGCAGTGTTCAGTCAGCAGCATGCAATGAACTTGCAGTTCATCAGAAGTCAAAGGTGCAAGGAATGAAGTGAAAGGAAACAGTCGCATTCTCGGAGGTACATGATGAAGCCTGTGTGACTTCATGCAGAAACATCATTTTGACTGCTGGAGTGTGAATTTACAGCAGCTGGAAATGGGAGAGTGAGGACTCAGGCATGATAGGAATGACTGAGAAGTTTTAGGAAACACATTTCAAGTGTCTTTAACTACTACAGTATAACTGGGCACTTAAAAACACCACAGCCAGGCTCACATTACCGATGGACAAGAGTGAGGCCCTTCAGTGAAGATCAACACAATCCTGTCCAGCACTGAACCAGAACCCACTGACAAAGGCGTACTGGGAGTAGCATAACTTGAAATCCTAATTTTAACCACCATCCACCATTCAAGACTAAGATAACATTCTTAAACCGGCTTAATCGAATGCAGCAATATGGTGGGGTGGAAGCTACACTAGGCACAAGGTGGGAACCTGCTCTGGATAGGCACCACTTCATCACAGCCATTCCAAAATAACTGTTTCATCCGTCAGAGAGAAGAAGTGCCAAATGAACCGACCATTAACACAGTTAAACTAAACTACAGCAGCTGGGAGTAGAAGCCTATTCTAGCAGCATGAGATGAAAGGCTGTAGCCAACGCTAGACTGGATGTCACTCCATTACAGGGCACAGTCGTGCACTCTCTGTCTCTCACGCAGGCCTACCTTATAGAGGCCAACTGCCTTACATACACATCTTAGGGGCTGAGACGTAAACTGGAACACCAACTAGGAAACAACAGAACCAACCCAGTGTTACAGGCCACAGAAATCGTCCATTTGATGCTATTGTTGTGAGATTTTTAACCACAATGCATTCAACTTCCTCTTGTTGTTGGCATGTATTCATCGATGAATCTGTCACTTGAGGATAATAAAGTCCACATACTCTCACATACTGGAGAATAACGAGCAGCTACTTATAGTCATAATAAAACTTCATTTGATAAGCCAGTCTGCAAAAGATGTGAGAAGATCAAACTTCCACTGAACAAACGGGCACAATGGTCCAATAACAAGGTCCACCAAAACTGAAACAGGAAACATGGTGACTGACTAAAAAGTCCACTCATTGATCCACATTCTCACCATCATCATCCCCATGAATCTCTCTCTCTCTCTCTTAGAGTTATTTTACTAACTTGACCTGACACCCTTGTTTGTCAAGATATATCCAGAATTGACCCAGAACCCAACAAAAATAAATCTCTCCAGCCCACCCGACACAGTTTGTGCAGCACATGTGGAGCAACATGAAATGAGACATAGTCAAGAGACTGAGAGAGTCTGAGGTCAGCCTGATGAATGGCATGTACCGTAGCTCAGTCGGCCAAAGCCATGGCAGTCCTCCAGGAGCAAGGGACAGCAGCAGAGATCTCAAAAGTTTCATTCAATTCAATCCATTCCAAAGTTCTTGCACTGTATATCTGAAGGTAGCCCACGACAGAATTGTGTGTAAAATATTGACTTTTGTTTGGTATGTAGTGGGGACAGTGGGCATAGTTTTGTTTTGTCTGTTATCCAGTTCAGATACTTTTTCTAAACAAAATCAGCGTGCACTTAATATTTCCAGTCTGAAGTTGGAGCTGTCACCTGATTTGAAAATCAATGTCAAGTATCAGCTCTCAGAGGGACATGGCAGCAAAGGAGGAGAAGGCTGCAAACCACAAGCTGAGCTTTTTAAATAAGCCAATCAGTGTGGAATCGACCAACAAGATAGGACTCAGTGGGTGGACTGGTAAGGGGGGCAGCAAATCATCCAGAGGCTTATCTCATTTAAACCTGATATGGCTAAGCCTTGCTTTAAATGGCCCCAGGTGAGGGATTTTAGGGGGGTGATTTATCAGGTACTCACAAAGAGAGACACCTGAAGTACATCACTTTCAGTCAGGGACTGTCAGCTACTGCACTGTCCTCCTGATGGTGCTAGTGGTGTGGCCCCTGCTGTCCCATGCAAACAATGACATGCTTGCCAAAGCTTGTCAAAATCTAAATTATTCAATTTAATTTAAAATCTCACAATGAAACCCCAGCACTAAGAAAGGTCAACTTCAAACCTATTTAAGTCTCTGTGATGTAAGAGGGATACTCTGCTAATGAAGTGTCATCCACGGACCAATCAGAACAAACTGTGTGAGCCCAAATGTCTGGACAGTTAGCAACAGTGTGCTAGTCTATGAATGACATCAGGCCTGATCTGTGACTGCTGTCTCCCTTTGGATGATGGCAGCTATGAGCCCTGAAGCACAAAGACAAACAACTACATGAAGGGCCAGTGTAGAAGGCAGGAACAGTCCTGACTAACAATTCTGTGTCTTCAACTTGACAGGATAATATTTTACAGCTAAATTTGACTTTGCAAGACACACACAGTGCAAACTGAAAACCAGGTTGTAAACTGTAATGTCATGTATGATTATTTTTTTTTTGGGGAATGCAAATTATCTAATTAAAAATTGTGACATCAGCATGGGACAAAAGAATTCCTTCTGTAATCTTACCAGCTGTTGCTTCTATTGACATTTCATGACACTTTAAACAATTTAAGTTTTCTTCTCAAAATCTCAAACATGTCAGGAAATACAGGCTTGAAATCCGTATATCACAGAGCAGCAAGATGTTCTGTTTCCGCTAGGGTTCTAATTCCTGTTTTACGTAGTGTTATTCATTTTTGATTAATCTGCATATGTTAATACTTGCTACTTTTGTTGTTTATTTAGATTATTCTGTGTTTTTATTAGTTATTGTTATTCAGTTCTTAAATGCCTCTGCTTGTTCTGTTATCTTCCTTGCATTTTGCGGGACCACCTGTCCATCTCTGTCAAGGGACTGCCCTCAACTCTATAAAGGCTGAGAAAACAAGCAGTCCATTGTGGTGCACTGTAAATAACCAAGAGGTGGCAGAGGGCACTATCAGGGCTTCGTGTTAGTCTATGTGAGAGTTATGATCTTCTGACAGCAGACTGTGATGGCCCACTCTTACTATGAGCACAAAAAATCACATCAAGTTGAAATGTCAGGCCTACTCGAGTTCTAAACTAACCTGTTGTGTGGCAGAAGAACAGGTGGGTGAAAAGGGGATTTTAAGGTATGAAAAACTTTATCACAAATTATTATACCTAGAAACAGAAGGAACTATATGCAAATATATACCTAAATATAACAAAAATGGTATTTTACTATAGAAAACACCCAACAGTGACAAGACCTACCCCCCAAAAAAATAATCTTTACCTTTTAATCTCTTGGCCAAGACTAACAAGTCGCCTGAGTGGCTGCGAAACTCTCAGTCCTGGTGACGTCTTTACCACATTGCCCTTTGGCGTTATTTTTAGCTCAAAAGAGCCCTTGTATTTTGGAAACGCTGTGGGGAGAGCCTCACACCCACCTTACCCTTGCTCAGTGGGGCCAGCCATGAGAATGACCATATGCACATATTAGCTGATATTCCACGCTTACGGCAAGTGTGCACTACTGTACACCTGTGTGGCTCAGATTCCCTCTTGATCCCTGCGGCCATATGTGCCCTTTCATAACACACTCTTGTCTCTGTGGGTACCTGCCCCTCCTCCCTCATTCTCTTCGTATGTCAGCTACTTCATATTAAACACTCAAAAGCTTCCACTTTTGCTCCTTAATTGTCCTACTCCACTGAAAAATAAGTAGCATTTCAAATTAAATGTGAGTGGCTCTTCAACAATAGAAAAAATCAAATTTTAAAAATCTGCCTTTAGTGTAAGAGGTGACATGCCAGTGTGGGCTATGCGTATCCTGAGCAGAAAATCTTTAAAGGGAGAATGTTTGAACATTCCTGAATGTCAGTGCCAGGCCTTAGCAGACCGCTCTACAGCAATCCCTCGTGACCCAATAACCTATGAAAAGCAAAAAAGCTGCAGGGGCAGGAGCCTCAGCAGCAGTTCACTTGAACAAGAGAAACAAAACTGCTCTTTCATCTTTTAACACCTGCTTACCCACTGAACTCTATTACAGTGCCCCCTATAGTCAACACCCTGGCGTCAAACTGAAACAACCACAGACACCTTTTCACCACTCTTTATTTCAGCGCTTCCCAATTCATTTTAACCTCTCACCCCCTATGACGGACGAGGCCGATTTCGCACCCCCTTGGTTTGAGAAGAAGTATGAAAAAATATGAGGTTAACGCAGAAAAACAGACCACCAATTGAAGCTTTATGAATAATGGATACTTTATTCACAGCTAACAAGAGGGTGGAAAGAGCAGCCTTCCACACCTCAACCACACAAAATACAAGTATGTTCTTTATAAAGAAATTTATAGAAGGAATAAATAGTTTGTAAATACTAAGTGCGCGTAAGAGCGGAAGTCATCCGTTTTAACAAGCAGCGTACTGCACTGATACGAAATGGCCTGCCCATTAAATTATTTAGGAATGGATAGATAAATTAAGATTTTGTACAAATAATGTTTGTCATTTTTCTTCCTCGATGGATTCTGGCACCCCCAGCAACAGTTGCTCGCACCCCTTTGCTCGCACCCCCAATCGAGAAGCGCTACTTTATTTGAACTTCACCTGGTTGTTGTCTGGTACAAATCTTATTATCAATATTTAACCCACTGCCTATTGCACAAATGACTTGAAATTTTGCACACTTACTCATTTCTGATGACAATACATGAATCAATAATCAGTTTCACTATTTGATCAATTAATCCATGTTATGAAATGAAATTTTTATATGAAGAATAGTTCAAGATTTCACCAATAGATGGCGATAGTAACGGATACAAATATTAAAGGAAGTGTTAAAATATTGATTACAAAATTATACTAAAACAAACCCAAGACTAAAAAGTTGAAAATAATATATATATAAAAATACTTTTTAAAAACCATGCTTATATTAAGTTAAAAAGTGTACTAAAAAGTAAAAAAATAAGTCTCTCATACATCACTCGTGAAATAAAAGTGTGGGCGCTTTTCATCAATCAACATTCAATAAACACTTCTTAAAATCTTAGCAAAAGCGCCCACCTTTTATTTTATGAGTAATGTAGGAGAGACTTATTTTTTTACTTTTTAGTACACTTTTTAACTTAATATAAGCGTGGTTTTTAAAAAGTATTCATATATATATATATATTATTTTTGATTTTCACATGATGTGTAGGAGGAAGTGATCAGCTCACAAAGGAATATGAACAAAACAATTCAACAACAAATTAACACCAAATCATAAACAACAAGATGGCTTTCATTGGTACATCTGGACAAAAGTAGCCCCTCTATTATTAACCTACTACTGTAATCAGCGCTCTTCATAATAATCCTGTCTGTCATCTTTCTTTGGTCACCGTACAACTGTAAGCCCATCACGCTCAGACATGAGCTGGTTATTTATACCTCTGTTCAACGTCTCACTTATGTGGAGGCCACTTAAAACACCACTTGGTGAAGTCTGTTGTGTAAAAGACCAAGACATGGTGGGCCAGTCAGCTAACAGCCACCTCTTAGTGTAAATTAGACTTTACTATTAACAACTGTATTTCACTAAGTGTGTTTCGATGAAAAATACTAACATTCAAATTGAACATTGTTAGATTTACATTTCAAAGTCCGGTAATTAATAATAACCCCTAGCCTTGAAGATGGTGTAGCAACAGGCAGAATGACACCAACAATGCCTACGACCCAGTAGTGGGGAAGCAATTACATTATGTCTGCATTATGCTTGTTGTTTTAGAGCCACCATCTCTGGCTGGAACAGCAGGGAACTTCAAAGTTAGGGTGTCATTTTAATAAAACGATTAAGGAAGGGATGAAATGTCAACTCTGTATGTATGTCCCCATTTTCTATCTTAATACTCATTTGACAGCAAGTACAGTATGAAAACCAAACCAAATAATAATACAAGAGAAAGCATGATGAATCAGATAGTTCAGGTATATAATGCTCATGCAATGACATGGCTAGTAAGTGAGAGTTTAATGGGAGACAACAACAGGCAATTCTAAGTTTTAAAACCATGTAATTACATGATGGCGTCATATATCTGTGAGATTTAGATATGATGACTATCACCTTGTAGACCATTTAATTTAGCCGACCCTACACTGATACCCATTGTTCTTGATGATCGTGAGGATGCTATGGTGCCCTCTGACAGCCTTTAGAAAAACTGTGCACTTGATAAACTATAGGCAGTCCGATTAAAAGAATTAGGCTGTGTCCCATTTGAACTGGGACATTGGAATTTCCACATTCCTAGTTGGAATTCTCTACTGCAATGTCCCCACAAGTCGTATTTCCTACTCGGAAACTTGGACCTGGTCTGTCAACTCCAATATTGTCTGACTTCAGGTTATGACGTCAACCCAAAATGATGACATACACCATGGACTGTAGTGAAAGCTGTCGTATTATACAGTTTATTGGCAGTTCCATCTATTTGTGTCTCATTAAATCAGTCACACACACAGAACTGTCAAACTTCTATCTGTGGACATGTTACTGTGGTGTATGGATGTGTAAAACACTGAATAATACATTGTTATCAACTGGTATTTACTCAAAAAAAGCAAGCACAACAAAGGTTTTCCTGGAGATGTCCATATTAGTTTTCCAAACGTTCTACTGGAACCAAGACAACTCGGATGTGACGTCATTCCCATTCATTAAATGAAACACAGCAATAGTCACATCCCAGCAGCCCCTAACTGAGACAGAAAATATCGCAGTGCTGAACATACTGCATGTTGGTCTCACCATAAACTTCCTCTGCCCTAGTGACTTCTGTATACGAGTCAAACTGTTCCCTAGTAAGCCTTTGGTATCTTTCAATGAAGGGCCCTCCACTCACCTGCAAGACTTCATCAAACCTATGGAAGCTTTTGTAGTGTGGTGAAGAATCCACAGTATCTTTGAATGCCCTTTCTTTTCCAATAGTCTGCAACCTCCTCTTTGGTATTTGACAACAGCAACCGTCTATGACCAGAGGCCTGTGGAAATGTTGAAAAAAAAAAAGTTAGGGCAAAAAACAAAAATCACACTAAGGTCAATGCTCCAGTGGCTTGCTCTAAAGAGACTCTTTAGTGGACCAATGCCAAAGTCATGAAGCCAGCTTATTGTGAAAAATGGAGAAGAAATACATAACTCTACAAAGGATCAAGAACATACTTAAAAAGAGTTCGTTTACTCAGGTACAATCCACCAAAAGAAAAAAAAAAACGAAAAAAAAGCCTTGTCGTGTTTTGCTGCTGAAATGCTAATTATGTTTCATTAGACAAATGAGAGCAAAAATGAAAAAAGACTGTGAGTGCTTAGCAGCACGAAGCCCACAAACGGCAAAGGTGTGGGCTTAATGTTGTCGGTGGGCGCGTTAATGATGCCGCTCGTTAATTTAATGGCTTTTATCATGTGAATGCACCTGCCAGTCCTACTTTAAGAATTGCTTCTTTACGACAGGAGAGCCCATACGTTGAGGCTAACGCACATGCCAGACCCTGACCTAGGGGGTATGGCTTACTAAATGGGTGTCTTGCTCAGAAGTGTTTCCTAATTGGTTACAGTGTTACAGCATGTTCTCAAAAAGACCATGAAAATGAAGAAGCTGCCATTACGTAAAAGTCCAAGCAAACTGTGGTACCCAAGAGCGGCAAGAAGTGTAAAAAAAGACCAGGCAGTCAGAAGTTAACAAGGTAGCTGATATTCCATTACATTCCTTCTCAAACAAAGCCTAGGCCACCACTACAGGGAAGCACACAGTTGAGCGACTGACAAGCCTGAAATCCACTTTTCTCATTTGGAAGGTGAAGAGATTTTTTAGATTAAAATTTTAAGATCAAAATTTCTGCTAATTCCACCTGATCCAGCATATGGGGCTAAAGTACCTTACACATCATCATCATCATCACTGATTTTATGTCCCTTTCTAAGGGTTTACCTGCCCAGCAAATCTATTACCTTTACTGTGAATGGCCCCCAGCCTCTTGTGGAGTAAGACACATGTCCTTTCAGACACCAGCTTTACCCGTGTATTTGTTCTCTTTACTCTCAGCATACAAGACCTCTCCTTGGCAGTCTTTCACGCACTTCTCTAGTCATCACACCCATCTTCACCATAAAAAGTGGATGACTCAGAACAGATCCCAGGTACAGCCCTAACGTCACCTTGGAGCTCTCACTATCACAATCACCTGTCCTGGACAACATCCACGCGTCTTCATTCACTGACATGACAGCAGACAGTAACCATTCCTCAGTGGCCATCTCACCACAACTCACAACACTCCTGCTAAATGCCTTCCCAGGTCCACAAATGCATACTGTAGTTGCTCTCTCTTCACCAGAAACTTTTCCTGAATTTGCTTGACAACAAAGACTGCATCAGTTGTTCCCTTCCCTGGCATAAAACCAAACAGCATTTTGTTAACTTTCACTTGATCCCTGACTCTTTTCTTTAGCCCTCTCTCAGCCCTTTTCATTACTTGCTCCCAAACGTTTCATTGCTCAGTATGGCCCCCAGTCCAGTGAACTCCCCTTTCCTTTGGATACTGGACTGAGCACACGTCCTCCCTTCACACACAATCATGTTGCAGAGGTCTACCACCTTCCACTGTCAACATTCCCAACATCACTCCAGCTGGCCCGCCGATTTGCCCATCTTCAGCTTTTTCTGTGCTTTTGTGAGCTCCTCTTTCAAAAACCTATAGCTTGGTCATTTTATTTCCTAACAATGAACACAATTATCCCATTCGCTCTCTTCAGTCTGCAACTTCTTAATGTACTTCTGCTAGGTATCCTTAATCCCACTGATATCAATCACGATGTTCCCTTCAACATTTTTAAGTAAATCACTTCTACTATGTCCTATTTATTTTGCCATCTTTTTTGTGGCCCTAATCACATTCCACTTTCCTTACCTCACTCAGTAGTTCATTTGCAAACTCCTCTCTCTTGGTTTCTTGGCCCTCCCAGCTGCACTTCTTCAATTTTTCATGACTTTCTCCTAGATTGCCCTGATCTCCCTGTCACCTTCTACTTGTGCTTTTTGCCATTCCTTACAGCATCTCCTCTGTTTCTCTGAAAATATATATCTCTAATCCATAATTCTAGAAAATACGAGCAGTTTCCCATGATGCCAGGCTGCCTTCGGAAGGGCATCTGACCCTAAAGATATTTGCTCCCATACCACCATGATGATGAGAGTTGCAGTGCTAAAGCATCTTAGACTTTGTTACTCATGCGTGCCAGGGGGTCGCCTTCCAAGCTCACCCAAGGTTTGTATTTATACCCCAGGACAAGAGCGGGTGCTGTCACTAACAGTCTCGTCTCTGTTTTCCTTCACAGTGCTAAGAAGCCGCCTCTAGTGGGCAACGGAGCCAGAGGAGCTCCAACCTTTCCAGTCCAGCCGATATAAAAGGGAGACATTCCTGGAAGGTGTTGTCTCACTCGGACCTGACAGCTCAACTGTCAAGAGCATGGGAAAGGTGCTATATAAATAACATGTATTATTATTATTATTATTATTATTATGAGTGACTCTGGACCAGTTCTATCCAGAAATGGTGCTAGAAGCCAGTAAGAGGCTATTGTCTGCTTTTGTTTGCTAAGCGCCTGTTATGTTACTTTTGTTTTTGTTTAATATTAAAGAAGGTTTGGCTCCCCAATTATCTGGGGACACTCTGCCTTTTCACTTGCCCCCCTAAAACATTTTATTATGCCTATCCAATTTTTGCTGTTGTTCACGAATAGCAGAGAAATGGCTTGGGTAGTTGTTGAGTTGGGGTTCTTAGGTGGTTCTCCTGCTAGTAAAGTTGAGTGTTGAGTATTATAATAATGAACAGAATACAGCATTACACCCAACAAGTGATACATAGTGGCGGTGGCCTAGTAATTCAGTCTAAAGGACACCCTCACTTTCCTCCAAATATGTTTAAGGGAAGAGCATAGCATCGAATCCATGTCTAAAACGAATGTACTGTACTTTCATCCTCAAATAATCAAAGGGGAGACCTAATTGTGAATCAGCATGACAAAGATATGAAACCTTGCTCTAAATCACACTCATTTTCTCTGAAGGGAGACCCCTGTGGAGGAGCCGCATACATGACATTGTGCTTGGTGGTAAAACCTCCACTGAAATCGGGGTACAGCTAAATCCCCAGGTCGAGGGTCACTCATCCACACATTCACTTCTTCCTTCATTCAAAATGACTGCCATGTCAGCCTGAACTTTTCCAGTTCAATCACTAAGTTAAGGGGAGCAGTGTAAACAGTTTACAAGCCAAGGAAGCAGCAACACATGAAAAGTTTTCCAACAGAGGTGGCCATTAAATATCAATTTATCAAGGAGAAATAAAAAGAGTTATAAGCAGCTCAGCTAAATGAGATCAGTATCAGTGTTATAAAAACGAGAACAAAACAAGATAAAGAGCTGCAGCACTAGATGATGAACTCCAAATAAAAGGCAGACTCTTTGGCCAAAAAAGACAAAATAAATGAAAAGAACAATCATCAGCCAGTGCTGTGGAGTAACATCTCCTTCAGGTCGACTGACTGACTGACTCCTTATAGTAGTGTCGTTCTTAAATAAGCTCCCAACTAAAAGAGACTGTTGGAGGAAGCAAAGGTGATGGCACTCTTCCTCTTGCCTTTGATCTTTCAGAAAGAGGACAAACTGTGAAAGACAGCTCCATCCCCTGACTAGGAGTGGAATTACATTAGCGAATAAGCCCTAAAGATGTCCACTATTCACGTGTGTGAGTAAACACGGCCTATGGTGGCTGAGGCTTTACAGAGAGGCACTGGTCTCTTGAATTGGATGAAGCAGATTTGAAAATAAATGGATGGCGTAGGAATATTTAGGAAAACTGTCCTTTTGGCTACGGAGTAGGCTGGCGTAGTCCTTGCCTCAGTGTCTGACAGAAAGCAACTCACTCAAGCCAAAGGGCTTACATTGTAAAAAAGCAAGCAACTGATAGTGATCATACTAAATGCCATATGATGTCTATAAAGGCACTATAAAAAATAAAGTCATGATTTCCTTTACCTGTCATCACTAGAAAGGATGTTTGGGTTACTTTGTTAGTTTGGAGGCACTCAGTAGTACAGAATACTTAATGAGAATTAATTATCATGATTGTCAGGATAGTTAACCTCAATTAGCATTTACAGAGTGAGGGTGGCGGCGGCGGTGGCAGTGGTGGTGGTGGGATGCCTTCTTGTTATTACATTAGAGAGCTTGGTATTCAATTTTCACATCGCTCTTCTATGAACGGGAATAAAGGCAAGGTGCCTGGGGGTATGAACAAAAGACTGGAAGAAAAACAAATGTTCTCAGTCTGCCGACACAATAAGTACCTGAACGCAGAGAACAACTCCGCTAGGAGGCCTGCATGGTTAGGCACACTCTAAATTCTGCACACCCAGCGACCAGGAGAGCTCTGATTTGATGAATGGCAGCGTAACAACAACGTTATTGGATTAAGTAGGAAGAAACAAATCGCTGGCTTGCATAATCTCGACATTTCTGTCAGTGTGGAGGACTGAAACATCTCCCGAAATGGTGTGATTTATCACTTTGGGATGAGCAGTCTGTCAGCGGCAGGGTTTTCTGATTTCATTTGCACATACAGTACAGGCCTCAAGAAAAATAGCTTAATAAGTCTGACAGGCTCTACATGGGACTTAAGGTTCAAGAGGCAAGTTAACTATACAACATCTGCCTCATCACAGCACCCTCTCACTCAGTGCCCACAACGGCCATCAAAGGCTGTTGAGGCAACCTCAGTAGAGGAGGGCCTGCCTTTTATTGCTTTACACCCAGGAAAAAGAGTCTTGGCTATTTTAACACTGGGTTGCATGATAATCTTCAGGGCAAAACCATGGGTTCACTCTGTCATAACAATAGAGAGAAAGGAAGCCGTGCAGTTAAATAATGTCAGGAAAGTTATAGTGAGGCAAAGAGCACTGGGCCAGTGTACAGTGCCCTACTAAAATACAGATGAGAAGGCCGATGCATGCACTTGCAAAGGGGCATTCTGGCAAACAAATACTTGGGCAGTTGATGCAGATGCACCCTGGCATTTTGCTGTAGAGGTAGACATTTGCAGATACAGGTCATAACTGGCATTCTGCTCATGAAACAGAGGGGAGGTTGATAACAGTGCAATTAGACACACTGAGAAAGACAGAGAGGGAAAATGGGCAAGAACGATAGCGAGGCAAATGACATTGAACAGGAGACTAAGTCACAGGGCAGGGGTGGAACACGGCATTACTATACAGACATGAAGGGGTTAAGGAGTAAGGATATGAGAAAAGAGACACTGGAGAAAGTTGGAACACACCATTATGATTTCAAATGAAAAAGACAATGCATTTGGTTCCAGTTGGCCTTCTGATAAAGACATGGCTGGGTAACTGATACAAGTGCATCACTTCATTCTAACTGAGAAGCAAAGGGTAAAGGACAGTGGTTCAAACTGGTACGTTAACAACGGCATGAGAGCAGCCGATAATGGTGTCTAGAAATCAAAACGGTAATTTATGAACATGGTAGTGGTACTACCTGGTATCCTGGAAGAGGAGTAACTGATAACAATGATGCATCCTGGTATATTCAAATAGACAAAGAGGGCAGTAGATTTGGACTCTCTCTGCCTTGTTATATGCATGTACAAGGCAATGGAGGATAGAAAAACCTGCCATTCATTCTGCAAGAGAGTTACGGGGGTAGTGGATTCTTCGTGGACCTAGACATCGCTAGAGATCAGCCAACATTTTTCACGTGACTACCTTGACTACCGTGAATGATGTCCTGAAAGTTGGGCAGATGAAACTGCATGGAATATGCCTATCCCAGTAGTTAGGTGTTTGTCATAATGAAACAATGCATAGTTGTACATTTTTGTTGCAGTTAGGATCCATACCCTAGCACAATTTCAGGAACAGATGAATGAAGAGAAGTCAATAAAGGGGGCAGCATATCCAGTAACCTGATCACTTTTGTACTTACTGACTAGGTGAGCACATCACAGGACTAACTGGTTATGTGTGACTCTTGGACATCTGCACCATTGACCTCAGCACAATATGACTATCACAAGTCGAGAAACCTCTGGATTACTTGCTACAAGAACCTAAACGTTTAGGCACCAACTGAGCAGGGTTGCTTGTGGCTTTGCTGACATCTAATGGCCAGTTTGTTTCCAGGCTTGAAGTGAGAAAAAGACAACTTGGAGTGGGCTGGAAATATCAACATCTTTGCTTTGCACGTTATAAAGAGCCACTAGTCTATGATTCATGCTCATCCTGGAGTGACGATCTGCTAATCAGGGACTCCCAGAGTCTTCTCATTTTTTCCCATACAGTAGTTACTGAAGGTTTCCTCTGATCTTGTGGTAGTAGTATCTCCTCCCAGAAAGAAGAGCACTGCAAACCAGAATAGCTGTGCATTAATAGTAATGGGTATGAGAGCCCCTCCAGTGGGATATGGTCACAGCAGCAGGGACTCTTTAGTGGCGAAAGGGAACTGCTGAACTCTGCTGTTTTCAGTGGAGTATTCAGCTGGTAAATTTGAAGACAGCACATTCACCCAATCCACCCAAAAGTCTAAAAATTCACAACAAATTAAAAAAAAATAAAACAAATATGAGATCTTAGGAGCAAACTTATATGCAGCATTCTTCTATTCTGAACATACTTCACATATTCACCATAATGCAATGGGTGTAGGCAGGCTTAACACCTCACCCAATACTAAAGCAGCCAGTCCACGGCCCTGTCCACTACGCCATGCTGCCACAGCAGCTTTATTAGGCCAAATCAGCTCAGGAACTTTCACAAATGTGGGAAAACGTCGAGAGTTTAGTCATTTAGTGGATGACATGCTCCATTTTCCAGACCTAATAGCCTAGTCACATTCCACAAGGAGAAGCGTGTATGAGAAATAATTGCTAATTGTTTGCAGGGTGTCAGATAGAAAACAAAGCTCTTTAAATGTTTTCAATTAGTCCACCACACCACTGCGGCCTTCATGTAGCAGAGATCTACTCAAGCGGCAGTATTCACTTACAGCCGTGGCAGTCTGGTGAAGAACCACTCACTCAAACTGAGCACTTACAGAGAGACGCTGCACACGGGACAAGATGGACACTCTACTGTCACTTACAGTATGTTTGGCAGTTTCACTTTTTGAAGAGACGTGGTGGGTAGCAGTGCCATTTCAAACCATGAGGCTCCAGGGCAGGATTTTTAAATGACCTGAGTGTGTCAGAGGGTGTAAACTGTAAAGGACAGGCGTCCCTTACAGAATGGCCTCGTACCTTGTACCTGTTTATTTTTTATTTATTAAATTGGCTGATGCCCTTATCCGGGGCAGCTTACAGTATCTGAGATTTAATTGGCGACAATCGGCTCCTGTTGCTGTCCAGACAGACTCATAAAGGATTGACGTCGATATGATAAAACAGGACCAATGTGTCTGATAATTATATGGTACATTTCCTGAAAAAATAAAATGTTTATTTTAACCAGGAAGCATTTCAGTTTATACTTTATACAGCACTGCAAGAAAATGGAAATGACTATTTATTTATTTATATGGGGGGGCGGGGATTACTATTTATGAAATTTTAGGGGGTGTTTGATTTTTAAATTTAGAGTTAGTTTTTTATAGATTTCATGGAATTATTAATTTTATTAATATGCAGTTTATCGGTATTGATATTACTAATTTTTCTACTTATTTATTTAATTTAAAGAATTTTATCCATTTAAAAATCTATTTATCCAATTTTAGTGGGGGGTGGAATTGAACAGAGTAAAACTACACTTTTAGATTGGGAATGAAGTGTGCCAGTGCTGGCCAGTAATGGCCATATCCCCCACCCTATCCCCCCTGTATACATTAGCTGAGGTGCCTTTTCAAATGGCTCATTTTAGATTATATTTACAGTTTCTACAGTAAAATGGTGTTGTTTGAATGTTTGCTCACAGGAGCAGTCACTAGATTATATTTTTATATTCATGCAGTGCTTTTGAAAAGGGATCATTTTAAATCAGTTAAAGAACTGTTGTATCCGTATATCCATGTAGTGCCTTTCAAAGACTTAGAGTTGTCACAGAATAAATGTGCGTGTTTACCATCAGCGGCCGCCACTCAAAGCTGTGGGCCGAGGAGTCCAGATCTTGGGACGGTGGGGCAGGAGCAGCGTTTCCTCTGCCTCACTTGTGTGCTGTGATCGCATGTTTCACTTTTGAGCTGCTAAAGAGTTAAGAGTGTGTATATAAATATACAAGGAAAAGACTAAATCGAGCCCTAGAGCACTGGCTAAATGTGCTTCTATTACAGGCTTCATTTGTTTTCCTGTAAACTTTAACCTCAGCTTCAGGTGGGCATTCCTGTATAGCACCTTTCAAAATGGCCACAATCTTGCGTTAAGCACTTTACTTGACGAAATGAAGCATTACACAGCAGTGCAGCTAGTGAGGGGGCTGCTTCAAGCTCATCGGATGAGTGCACAACAGCCAGAGTGCCGTGTTCATTTTTATAGGCGAGAGCGACTGAGCAGATAAAACACGCTCTGGTACAAATCACAGCAGCTGTTTACAAGGCGCGATAAATAAAGCTGCTGGAAACAGATAATGTGCAGAAATGAAGAATCATTTGCCTAAACAGTTTATAGGCAAAGCACAATTTGTACGCTAAAGGCTGTGATAAATTTAAAGGGGGAACATGTGAGTCCCCCGATGCCAGAATCACATCAAGACACAGGGGTTCTTGAAATGACAGGCTGTAGACATACTTAGGACTTCCCAATATGTTAGTTAGGTTTATTAACAATGTTATCACATTTGGGTTATTCCAAACACATAACGAACACGTGCTGCTGTTAGATTAAACAAGCACACCCATACATATACTGTATACGTCATACGAATACGCACAGATATGTGTCTTCACAGTTCACTCTGTCCATTCAGATGACCCAAACCTTCAGCACAGGGGAAGCCACTAAAAAGGGATGGAGAACCCCAGATGCCGTACAGCCTCTTTTGCTTGCTCTTCAGTAGAAGGCCAAGCCCTGCCAGACAAGACACTCCTAAAAGGATCTCTAGATGTTCCAGGAAGCTGGCCCACCCAAGAAAGTAAAAAGGGTGGACTGTCTCTTCAGGATGCATGGCCCTAAAGAGTAATAAAAGGGAATGGCATAAGGAGAGTCTGCAGCAATGGCCAGACCTCTACCTGGCACACTGTCCATGGCAACACATTCCAAGGGGCTCTCCGTTTTTAAATGAGAACTGCTGCTTGTTATCAACTGCCCTCCTTTGAGACTCCAATGTTTCCTACAACAGTCACAAAACATGCATCAGTTTTCTATTTTTGTAACTTTGAATTTGTTTCACCTAGTTCCACATATTTATTCTTGCCCTGACAATAAACATAACCAGAATCTTCCAAAAGATCATAAATTTAGAATTCAAAATCTGTACTAACTGTGCACACTGCACATTAATAATTACCAAACTGACCATCACCAGGGAATGCCACAGTCATCCATGTCTTAGCCACTTCTCTGCCAGAGGAAACAACCACTGAAAGCTGGGTTGACAAAAACAACACTTGCCTTGCTTTACTAGAGCTGCAGTCACAACCTGAAAAGGCTTCACTTGTAACGTTACAAACTTCTTTCTATGAGCTATTCTGACTCGACTCTGTGGTTATTCAATGCTACACACACTTTCATTTCAAACTATCAATATACTGTACATTTTTCTGTCCTGGCCGCTACAAAATATATTTCTGAAAAAGTCAAGAATTGGCCGTTACAATTAGGACTTCCCCAAACCCAGGCATTCCAAGTGTGGTCCATCAAACCTCACAGTAGTGTTCACTAGAAAGTGACCTTCATCAAACATCAGCATCCTGGTTTCTCCAAACTGCACTACATCAACACATTCTCAGCTGGTCAGTACAATTTGTTATTAATTGAGTCTCACTAGGATGGTTAAAACAATGTGGACTTCTTTATATATTAGCATTCTGGACAATCTGTCCCAAAGCTCCACAAGCCTAACACACCAGAATGTGATCTGCATGGAGGCTCAGCTCCCCAATCACTACAAGTCACACTTCAGTAAATCTGATGGACTGTGGTCATCACTAAGTTTCCTAAAACCTCACTGTCTGGGTCATTACAAGTGTCATCAAGCCTCACTGTCCCATTCAAACCAGTGTGCACATCCTCAGCCCCACTGCTCATGTTGTTCTGGACATTTCATAAACTGCACTGTCACAGCCCCTTGTACTGGTCCAGCTTTGGCAGACCACAGTTTCCAGAGCACTACAAGCTGAGATTCACCAGACCTCACTGCAACATGCACTTCCTCCTCCTTCTTCCTGCTTCTACCAAGCTCAGCTTCCCAGGACAGCTTCTTTGTTCAGATCTCCTGACTCATGGAAGCAAAGCACAAATTTATAGACAGAAAGGGTTCCACTCTTTTCCCTTCTCTTGTCTCCCTCATCAGTTTTATTTTGTCCTTCAGTGCCATTATGGTAACTGATGTCGATAGCTGTAATTAGAAAATGTTATGTGGATATGGGAGTAATGAAGACATCTTGGGAGTGCAGATACATGTGAAATAATTACAACCCCAGTCAAGCTTCCTTCAGACTAACCTTTTTATGCCACACTTCCATCTCTTGTTTGGTGATAAAACGGTAACAACAAGAAAGGAATACAAACAGTGCGCATTTATGGTTTCCAAATGAAAAGAGAAGATAGACAGATAGATAGATAGATAGATAGATAGATAGATAGATAGATAGATAGATAGATAGATAGATAGATAGATAGATAGATAGATAGACCTACACTATACAGATAGATAGATACATAATGAAAGGCACTGTATAACAGATAAATAAATAAATAAATAGGTAGGTAGGTAGTTTAGTTACGTAGATTATATATATATATAAACTGCTCAAAAAAATTAAAGGAACACTTTGAAAACACATCAGTTCTCAATGGGAAAAAAAATCCTGCAGGATATCTACTGATATGGACTGTGTGATGTGTTAGGAACGAAAGGATGCCACATCGTTTGATGGAAATGAAAATTATCAACCTACAGAGGGCTGAATTCAAAGACACCCCGAAAATCAAAGTGAAAAAATGATGCGGCAGGCTTGTCCATTTTGCCAAAATTTCATTTTAGCAACTCCAAATCGTACTCA
This sequence comes from Erpetoichthys calabaricus, assembly GCF_900747795.2. Classification (NCBI taxonomy): domain Eukaryota; kingdom Metazoa; phylum Chordata; class Cladistia; order Polypteriformes; family Polypteridae; genus Erpetoichthys; species Erpetoichthys calabaricus. Next base: position 18,902,893 of record NC_041411.2, on the reverse strand, counting down.
GTAGTTAGTATGGCCCCCACATGCTTGTATGCATGCCTCACTGACCTCCTGGACAGTCTGAGGTGCAACCTGGCGGCATCCGATGGACCGAAACATAATGTCCCAGAGGTGTTGTATTGGATTTAGGTCAGGTGAGCATGGAGGCCAGTCAATGGTATCCATTCCTTTATCCTCCAGGAACTGCCTGCAGACTCTCGCCACATGAGGCCGGGCATTGTCATGCACCAGGAGGAACCCAGGACCCACTGCACCAGCATAGGGTCTGACAATGGGTCCAAGGATTTCATCCAGATACCTAATGGCAGTCAAGGTGCCGTTGTCTAGCCTGTAGAGGTCTGTGCGTCCCTCCATGGATATGCCTCCCCAGACCATCACTGACCCACCACCAAACCGGTCATGCTGAACGAGGTTACAGGCAGCATAACGTTCTCCATGGCTTCTCCAGACCCTTTCATGTCTGTCACATATGCTCAGGGTGAACCTGCTCTCATCTGTGAAAAGCACAGGGCATCAGTGGTGGACCTGCCAATTCTGGTATTCTATGGCAAATGCCAATCAAGCTTCACGGTGCCGGGCAGTGAGCACAGGGCCCACTAGAGGATGTCGGGCCCTCAGGTCACCCTCATGAAGTCAGTTTCTGATTGTTTGGTCAGAGACATTCACACCAGTGGCCTGCCTGCCTGCAAGAGATCATTTTGTAGGCTCTGGCAGTGATAGATAGACGTGAGGTGTCTTTCCTCTTAATGCTGCCTCCCCAGCACACCACTGCGTAGAAGAGGGCGCTCGCCACAACTGTTTGATAGAACATCTGCAGCATCTTATTGCAGATGTTGAAGGACGCCAGCCTTCTAAGGTAGTATAACCGGCTCTGTCCTTTCTTGCACAGCGCATCAGTATTGGCAGTCCAGTCTAATTTATCATCCAGCTGCACTCCCAGATATTTATAGGTCTGCACCATCTGCACACAGTCACCTTTGATGATCACTGGGTCTATGAGGGGTCATCCTCTTCCTCCTTGCCCAAAGGAACAGATACCAGTGGGTCCTGCTGATGGGTTATGGACCTTCTATGGCCCTGTCCAGCTCTCCTAGAGTAACTGCCTGTCTCCTGGAATCTCCTCCATGCCCTTGAGACTGTGCTTGGAGACACAGCAAACCTTCTGGCAATGGCATGTATTGATGTGCCTGCCATCCTGGAGATGTTGGACTGTGTGCAACCTCTGTAGGGTCCAGGTATCGCCTCATGCTACCAGTAGTGATACTGACCATAGCCAAAAGCAAAACAAGTGAAAAAACAGATGAGGAGGGAAAAATGTCAGGGGCCTCCCTCCACCTGTTAAACCATTCATTCCTATTTTAGGGGTCGTCTCATTGTTGCCCCTCTAGTGCACCAAAGCAGTTGAAACTGATTAACAACCCCCTGTGCTACTTAACTGACCAGATGAATAGTCCAGAAGTTTCATTGATTGATTCTATACTTGGATTCAAAAGTGGTTCTTTAATTTTTTGATATCTCTCTATTATAAAAAAAATCTTTGGGAGGGAGACTAGGGAGACGAGACGCGATCTTCTCGGAAGACAATATGAAGTCCTGCAAGAGACACTTTAACATGCTCCCAGCTCTTAAAACAACGACAAACAAAACACACAGCTTTCCAGCAGCAGAAACCCAGCAGATGATCCAACCGATTCTCCTTGCATGCTTTTAGTCACCCTAAAACCCCAGCCCCCACCCACTACTGACAATGCGAGCGGCAGAGAAGCAAAGTGGGAAAAGGACAGCTGCTGTACAGGCTTTGAAATGATCAACGGCCAGCGCTACAGCAGCAGCAGAAAGATGATCCGATGGCATCTCCTTAGCGTGCGTTCAGCCGCACCCCCTTGACAACACGAGCAGCGTTATATGTCCTGCGAGAAAGAGATGTAACCACGCCCGGGGCCAGAAATAAAGGACAAGAATTGTTTTTACAACGTCACGCGAGACCAGGCAGTGAGCCATCATTTAAAACAAGTCCACGGACATCTAACTTAGCAGTTGTTGGATTGCTGTTGGCAGACACGCATCATGTGCTCCCAGCTCTTAAAATAACGACAACTGACAAGCAGAACACGCAGCTCGCCAGCAGCAGAAAGCCAGCAGATGATCCGACGGGTATCTCCTTAGCGTGCGTTCAGCCCCCCCTTCACAACATGAGCAGCATTATACGTCCTCCGAGAAAGAGATGTAACCACACCCGGGGCCGGAAATAAAGGACAAGTATTGTTTTTACAAAAGTAAAAGTGAAAATAATGCATATGTAACAATTCCCATGAAACTAACAATCTCTTTAAATTGTATATCAGGTAAACCAAACCCAGGGGTGGGCGAGCGAAGCTCCCTAGTATATATATATATATATATATATATATATATATATATATATATATATATATATATATATATATATATATATATATAAAATACACAAACACAAAAACTATGGTCTGATCACACACCTGAATGACTAAAAAGGAAGAAAATTAAAAAGAAAATCTTCCAACTTGGCAGTTACAGTCAAGGAGGCGTTATGCAGGCATACTGCCACTGGCATAGAGGAGCCCCAGTTGCATTTCTAGACCCACTTCTGCTAAATAACCACTGAAGAATCTCTCCCTTATGAGTGTCACATCCCTCTGTTCTGTTACTCCAACTCTATGATGTCTGATCTTGTCAGCCCCTGGTATGCATGAGTTTTACTTTTTATAAGATTTGCTTTTGTGCCAGACTGACATGTGATGATGTCAGACATCTCTCTTTCAGTTGATAAGAGGTGTGCCCTTTACCTCATTTAAGGTCTCTGGTACCTGATCCTGTCCGGTCAACACGGCACTTGGAAATGTGATTTGGTTAACTCTCTTGGACCTGTGGCCTTTTCTCCTGACAGGACAGTCAGCCTGAATCACAGCGAGCAAGGACGGTCCACTCAGGTCTCTCTTTACCTTGTTATCTGATATACTGCCAGATGGGCACTCTGTCCCCTTACCTTGTGGGCCCCTGATTCTCTCAAACTTTTCTACCCTGTAGTTTTATCTCACAGATGTCAGATTTCTGTACCTTTGAGCTTTCCCTCCCCACAGTGTGATTCTGTCATAACTCAATAAGTTGCAGTTTCATTTGCTTGAAGGCCGATCCTGCCTGTTCTCAGAATGTCTCAGGTTTGCTTGCTGCTCGGTTTTTTGAACAGTGCAGTTTTATTTGACTGATGTCTCACACCAGCAAATGTCTCCGCTGTCTCCTGGCACTCTGATTCTGGCAGATTTCTTTCTCCTGTTGTGCTAGAAGACAGATCCTGCCAAATCTTAGCACCTTGTGAGTTTTAGTTAGTGGCAGACTGACCCTTCCTTGCACTTATACGCCACGGCTTTACCTGAGGTCAGGTTTCTGTAAATCCTACCGCCTGACGTACAGCACAGTACTTCAAATGCCATCCTGTGATCTTGGACACCTGCAGCTCTGCTGTCATAATCCTACTTTACTTTTCCAGTTAGCTGTCTAACAGTGGGAGATCATTTCATGTTGAGTACATGAAGACGCCATATGTCTGCCTATATCAAGAAAGACACTGATTCATCTGAAGCAGACGCATATGACAGCCGCCAGCCCCCTTAAGTATGTAGCACAATTCTAACAATTAGCTGTCTCCTAATTCAAAAACAAAACTAAGTTATGGCAAAAATGAAAGTCAACTTTTGTGTGCTTTCACAACACACTGAGACGTGCTGCACAATGTGCACAAAAGAAGGAAAGAGGTGCTGCATGGATCTGTCATTTCATTTTAGCAAATACAGTAACATGTTTTCATGTCAAGGATTAATGATCATGTCCTTTAACCTGTATGTTTTTAAGAAATGCAGGCTGCTGTCATTGAGGACCGTTGGCAGCTCAAGTCTGATTGCATCTTAATTAGCAACAAAGGAAAAGTCCTTCAGTCTCCCAGGGCTGTGTGACAACCTGCTGCTGAGTTGTGACGCTTCTGTCAGCAGGGCCGGGGGCTGGGGGGCTCAAACGCTGTCTTCTGCTGCCACCTTGTGGCCACACTCTGACATGCAGTAGTCGCCCTATACAGTATACAGTTGTGCTTGAAAGTTTGTGAACCCTTTAGAATTTTCTATATTTCTGCATAAATATGACCTCAAACATCATCAGATTTACACTCAAGTCCTAAAAGTAGATAAAGAGAAACCAGTTAAACAAATGAGACAAAAATATTATACTTGGTCATTTATTTATTAAGGAAAATGATCGAATATTACATATTTGTGAGTGGCAAAAGTATGTGAACCTCTAGGAATAGCAGTTAGTTTGAAGGTGAAATTTGAGTCAGGTGTTTGCAATCAATGGGATGACAATCAGGTGTGAGTGGGCACCTTGTGTTATTTAAAGATCAGGGATCTATCAAAGGCTGCTCTTCACAACATGTTTGTGGAAGTGTATCATGGCACGAACAAAGGAGATTTCTGAGGACCTCCGAAAAAGAGTTGTTGATGCTCATCAGGCTGGAAAAGGTTACAAAACCATCTCTAAAGAGTTTGGACTCCACCAATCCACAGTCAGACAGATTGTGTACAAATGGAGGACATTCAAGACCACTGTTACCCTCCCCAGGAGTGGTCGGCCAACAAAGATCACTCAAAGAGCAAGGCGTGTAATAGTCAGCGAGGTCACAAAGGACCCCAGGGTAACTTCTAAGCAACTGAAGGCCTCTCTCACATTGGCTAATGTTCATGAGTCCACCATCAGGAGAACACTGAACAACAATGGTGTGCATGGCAGGGCTGCAAGGAGAAAGCCACTGCTCTCCAAAAACAACATTGCTGCTCGTCTGCAGTTTGCTAAAGATCACGTGGACAAACCAGAAGGCTATTGGAAGAATGTTTTGTGGACGGATGACACCAAAATAGAACTTTTTGGTTTAAATGAAAAGCGTTATGTTTGGAAAAAGGAAAACACTGTATTCCAGCATAGAACCTTATCCCATGTGTGAAACATGGTGGTGGTAGTATCATGGTTTGGGCCTGTTTTGCTGCATGTGGGCTAGGACGGCTTGCCTTCATTGATGGAACAATGAATTCTGAATTATATCAGAGAATTCTAAAGGAAAATGTCAGGACATCTGTTCATGAACTGAATCTCAAGAGAAGGTGGGTCATGCAGCAAGACAAACGACCCTAAGCACACAAGTCGTTCTACCAAAGAATGGTTAAAGAAGAATAAAGTTAATGTTTTGGAATGGCCAAGACAAAGTCCTGACCTTAATCCAATCGAAATGTTGTGGAAGGCCCTGAAGCGAGCAGTTAATGTGAGGAAACCCACCAACATTCCAGAGTTGAAGCAGTTCTGTACAGAGGAATGGGCGAAAATTCCTCCAAGCCGGTGTGCAGGACTGATCAACAGTCACCGGAAATGTTTAGCTGCTGTTATTGCTGCAAAGGGATGTCACGCCAGATACTGAAAGCAAAGGTTCACATACTTTTGCCACTCACAAATATGTAATATCGATCATTTTCCTTAATAAATAAATGACCAAGTATAATATTTTTGTCTCGTTTGTTTAACTGGTTTCTCTTTATCTACTTTTAGGACTTGAGTGAAAATCTGATGATGTTTTAGGTCATATTTATGCAGAAATATAGAAAATTCTAAAGGGTTCACAAACTTTCAAGCACCACTGTATAAAGACTATGGCATTGTTTTCAGTCTTGGCTTATAGTATATAATGTTTGCTTGTGATGACTGCTGAACTCAAGTGTGTGTGGTTTGATTTCAGGTAGTGCCCTCCAGAGTCCACACACACACACACACACAGTCTCACCACACCGAGTTAAGTAGACTTACCATTGTGTCTTCAGAATGTCACAGGCCGTCACCACATGTGCCAGCTCTTCACAGACTGCGAACCTGCTGGAAAACAAAAGTGGTTACAGGCTTTCAAAATGGACACATCTCTCAATCAATTATAAGGAACAAAGACGACGGCGTGGACCAGACATGCACTAAAAATGGCTGAGAGATGGCTGCGTGTGAGCTCTGCGTCTGCTCATGAAACAATCATCTCAGCACTTGGAAGGCTGCTTAACCACACTGCACTGTCATAGGCAGGGTCACTGCGTTTTAAATCAACACATTCTCAACAACTTCCTTGCGTCGCCGTTTCTGATTTTGATTAAACTTGCCATACAAATGACAGTAAAGCTTCCAGTGCTTATTGTTTATTTTTTTTAAAACAATTCCCTCAAGATTTTGGCACTTTTCTGTGCCATGGACTCCTCCGTTTTGAGCTACTGTACAACGTTTTTCCTGTCCAACCTGCATGGCTCAGCTAAAGCTCACTGGAAAACTCAATGGTGTCATTTTAATGGTATGGTTAAAGTTAACAAAAGTACGAGTTTGTCAAGTTCATGAAATGGAACTAAACTGAAAGTGCGTTTAAGAGTGAAGCCAGGAAACACGTCTTCACACAAAGAGTTGTGGGACTCTGAGACATGTAGTAGAAGCAGAAACCTTGACAGCCTTTAAGAAGAATCTGGATGAGATGTTGGGACAGCGGAGCTATGAGCTGCACAAACTGAATGGTCTCCTCTCCTTTGTCAAATGTCTTCGGCTTCTAATCTGCATTTTTTTACTTTGATTATTAAAGAACAATGAAGGACTTGGAGTAACAACTAATTTTCATACTGAAATACACGTGCATGGGTACTACTTGTATTTACAAAACTGACCTGCTACATGAGGTAGCCATCCCAGAAGTGGTCCAGCTTGTTAAGGGGGGACACACATTTTCAGTTAATTACAAAGAAATATCGGTTTAGAAACAAAAGAAAAATGGTGCTGGTATTCAAAGAGGCTTAGGGGTCACAACGCTCTAAACGCACCAAACGTAACACGTTAACCTCACTCTCTTTGAATCCTCTTACTTCATAAAATCAAATATGTTATGTTACGGGTCTAAACTCATTCATTAGGTTAATAAAATGACAGGCTCTATAAACGGAGCTGAGTGTGCCCCAGCAGTGACGCCGCTGAGTGGACATCATGAGCCGCGCAGTTTGATGACAGAAGCAGACGCCTTTCAAACCCGCTCTTTTCATCCATCCATCCATCATCCAGCCCGCGGGGGTCTGCTGGAGCCAATCCCAGCCAACACAGGGCACAAGGCAGGAAACAAACCCCGGGCAGGGTGCCATCCCACTGCTGGGCACACACACCCACACACACTAGGACAATTTAGGGTCACCAGTGCACCTAACCTGCATGTCTTTGGACTGTGGGAGGAAACCCACGCAGACACGGGGAGAACATGCAAACCCGGGTCTCCTAACTGCGAGGCAGCAGCACTACCCACTGCGCCACCGTGCCGCCCCCCCGCTCTTTTCAATTCTGGATATTCGGCTTTTTTGCCATTCTTCCCCCTCAGTGATACGCGTGACTCTTGTGCAGGTTTTATAACTTTTAGCATTAAGAAGGTTACAAGGACGGTTTGCTACAACCTTTGGTAAATCTCTCTCTGTGTCGAATAACACAAAGTCGTCTTTGTGAAAAGAAGCCCACTTGAAATGCGACTTTCTCCTGAACTGCTCATCGCTGGACTCACCGTGATATGAAGCAGAGTTCCCACCTTCATCGGTGGCAGAGGCCTCAAGGTCAAACGATTTATTTCATCGACAACTTTTTCTGTCATTTTGGCAACTTTACTTTTTTTATAAACATTTTATTAAAATCAAATAACATTCCATACAAAGCAAGTCAAGTGTAACTAAACTAGGTTTCTGCTTGCCGATATTGTGGCGCCCTTAAGAATTTTTAAAGGGGAACATCAAGAGCGGGTGACACTTCACTTACAGACTCGGCCAGTCTACGCTCGGGGTCACAGATGTCGCCGTTTTCATTTTCTTTCGGTGTTTTTTGAACTACGTAATGCCGTTGTCTGACTCTCCTTCATACACTTGCAGCACAAGGCGTTTCCAAAAATTGGATTCAAAGTAGGATTCATGGCAGGCAAAGAGACCCTTACCATGAGAAGGTGTTTAAAGGGGGGATCACAGGTGACAGTCTGCTGCGACTTAAAATGTGACAAACCTGCACAGCAAGGCGGCCTAAAGGAATCACTAAGGCCGGTCTCCTTGCAACAAACCACCCAACGACAGAACACTTTTACACTTTGGGCTGTTTTTATGAAATTACCGGAGAAATTACTTATTAACTCCTAAAGCCTTTGAGTAACAACACCAGTCCTTGTTTTGTTGCAGTGTGGTGTGGTGGTTAGCACTTCAAACCCTGAGGTTGTATCTCAGATCCCACTACTGACACTCTTTAGTTCTTTATTTTGCCTTATATCATTTCTTGTATTAGGAATTTGTTCGTTTTCGCATACCCCTTGGGGTCAGAGTGCAGAGTCAGCCATTGTACAGCGCCCCTGGAGCAACTGCAGGTTAAGGGCCTTGCGTAAGAGCTCAGCAGAGTAGGATCTGTTTTAGCAGTAACAGGGATTTGGACCTTCTGGATACCAGCGCAGACCCTTAGCCTCAAAGCCGCTGCATGTCCATAAGCAAGTCAGTGGACCTGTCTGTGTGCCAACTGCAACAGAGCCGAGCTCAGGCGGGACGGTCCGAAGCCTCGGACAGATTCAGTGACCTGAGCCATTCTGAGGCCCGTTAGACGACGCCCCACTCATTGGCATCTCCTCTGGCCCCGCCCACTTTCCACAAGCCCCTCCCCTGTTCCGCTGGTGTACTGACACCTCCATTTCAGTTCCTGCTCTCAAACCAGTGCACTCGGCAGTTCTGAGGCCTGTGTGTTCAGCATTTGCTAAACTATTGAGGTTGCTCAGCTCTACATCTGAAACAAAACCACAGAATGAATGGGTCTTTTCTTAATGGTTTTATATATTTTATATATGCTGTGTGAAAAAATAAAACATGTTCATTTCTAGGCAAAGCAACACATCACATTAAAAGAGTCTACTGAATCCAATTAGTAAATGATTTAATTGTACAGTTATAGAAGAGGTAAAAATAAACATTTGTCGTGTTTCTCACACAAATACAAACAAGTGCTCAGACCTGTTGGGGGCCTAAAACTGTCCTGACTGCAGCTGGATACCTCGCACCACTTGTCGGATATAAAGGCGTCTGTCAAATAAGTAAATGTAAACGTTTCTTTGCAATTAATTGAAAAAAATTGTACTCGTCTTGGAAACTCTTTTTTTATTTTATTTTCCAGAACATGCCATTCCAGTGGCATTCAACAGACTGAACATATTATGATAACGCACAAGAAACAACAATTTACTTCAAATGAAATACTATAAAAGGAAAAGAAAAAGAAAAATATGAAGAGATAAACAACAGCATAAAAAAAAGACTGAACCCACACCCATAAGAAAGAGAAAAAATGGAAGCTTGGGCAAACTGAAAAATAAAAGAAACAAAACCCCTCTATCTTTTTTATTTTAAAGAATTATTAAAAGAGTTAATGGCATTACAGAGTCATTCCCAAGCCCAGCACTCTTAGTCCCAAACAGCATTAATGATTTCTTGCCAATTTTTTGAAAAGGCTTTGCACGTATCCTGTAAGAGACCATTGGTTTGTTTTTTTTCTAATTTGGGATGATAAAGAATATGAGGTAGAGGAGGCAAGTTGGGATTCTTCCAGCTGGGCAGTTAAGTCTGGGGGCTGGTAGGGCGTTGTACAGTCGACTTACCCCTACGCACTTTAGTGCCACCTCAGAGCCCACCAAGAGTCGCTGGTAGCGGGTTTGGAGTGAATGTTAACGCCAAGCATGTCTAAGATTCTGGTCCAAAACGACGTTCATTTCGAGCATACCCTAAACATGCGGTCGAGTGACATTGCAGGTTCTCAACTTGTGACCACAGCTGCCCGTTTACAGGTGGGGTCACTCATTTTCAGACATGCTTTGGCATCTCCGTTTCTGAGATGCGCGTTGAATGCGTGGCGCCGAGAGGACAGGAGTGCGCTCTGTCAATGGCGCCTTTCCCCAGCATTCTCTAGGACCCTGGAGAGGCGGATTGTTTGAATGTGTTGGTGACATGCCGTCCGAGTCTTCATCGAGATTAGTCAATTTGGCCTCTGGGACTGATGTGGGTGGGACATGCGCCAAGTGGGCAAGGTTTCTTTTAGCCAAATTTCTGATTTGCATATTGGGAAAAAAATGAAGCTAGGCGGTTGAATTTGGAGCGCAATGCTCAGGCCCTCTTGATGTCCAAATCCTCAGCGGTACCCGTCCGCTAGTGGTGTGGATGAATGGACGCTGCCCTCTTATTTGAAGCCTGACCTGCACGTGGGCCGTTCTGAGAAGTGATGCGCGGTTAAATAACACACCCGTGTCCGCGCACTCTCACACCTCCACGTCACGTCTTCGTTTATTTCGTGTTTTACACCCCCTCCCCCTCCCCCGTTTCCTCATTGTTGGCTCAGCTTTTAAACTAGGCGGTGAGTCCCGTCCAGGGTGGGCTCCGGCTGGATTAAACCGGTATCACGTTATGTTATTACCAACGGCGTATGTCCCTGCCAGCTGTGAGTCGCCGTTAGCATTCTACAAATGATGCCAGGCTTCCCGAAGTGCCTTGCGGCTGCTTTGAAACACAAGTCGTACTGCTTTAAGCGTTTCTGTTCGTCTTACCTGAAGAGGACCAACTTCTCGTGGCGTGACGAACCTTGCAAATATGTCGTCGAGCTGGAGACGCGAAACTCTAGAAAAGCACACCCAGTGTTTGTAAACGTCCTAAATAGGAAGAGCGCTGTAGAAAACAAGTGCAGCCTGTCCCACAATGTCCCACGCGACGCGCTTTTGCCATCACATCGGGCGAGTGGGGCGGCTACACGACACTGCCGGGACGCCGTGGGCGAGAGGATGCCGGGACAGCGCGCGCAGTTGCCATTGGCGACCGAAGAGTACAAAAGAAGGCGCTAAGATTGAAGGGCGCGAGGAGGAGCGCGTTGGTGCGGCGGGGGTCACGCTGTCACCTCGATACGCAAACTGGCGCCCCGTTCAGCCTGAACGATATCTGACAGACTGAAACTGAGGAAAGCCGTTCCTCACAAAGGCGGCCGGTTAATTGGTGAGTTTAAAGGGCGCCCCTACTTGAAGCCACCACTAGCCCCGGCTGCCAGCGATCCATCAAGAGAGCGGAGTCACTTCTGTTGCTGGGTCCCTGGAGAATGAAACCTTCATGAATGTCAATGACTGGATTACACCACCATCCATCCATCCATTTTCTAACCCGCTGAATCTGAACACAGGGTCATGGGGGGCTACTGGAGCCAATCCCAGCCAATACAGGGTACAAGGTAGGAACCAATCCCGGGCAGGGTGCCAACCCACCGCAGGACACACACAAACACACCCACACACCAAGCACACACTAGGGCCAATTTAGAATCGCCAATCCACCTAACCTGCATGTCTTTACACCACCATTTAGTTCAAATTGTAATCTGCTCGCTTTTACACCACTGCTCACTGACACCAATGTTTCCCCCTCCAGCCTTTTTCCATTCCATCTAATCCTAGCAGATGAAATTTGTCCAGGGTTCAAACATTGTCAGGAATTAGCAGTTTATGCAGGTTCTCTGTAATACAATTCCACACTACCTGAACACATGGTGTGATGCCATGAGATGCGACAGTTCCTCCAACTAATTTGAAAGTAATCACACAAACCTCATCGCATTGACGCAGGCCAGATCTGAACCTTCTCCAGCTGGTTAGCATGCTCACTCTGGTTGTTCGTTCTGCCATCTTCTGATAAGGTGTGGCACAGCTCCTTAGGCGCTAGTGACTGCAGTGCTGCCACCAGGCTACAGGCCTTTATATTATATGCCACTTTCCATTTGTCTTGTATATTTGCAGAGCTAAGGTAGCCTTCGGGTCCTCCTCACTTGCCCTGTGACATTTCTCAAGTTCACAGTTTATCTAAAAGGCAGTTGAAACAAGCCAATGCCGTAACAGCAGCCTCCCATCAATGTAAAATCAATGTATACATGCCTAGTCAGATCACATCTAATCTTAACATGAATTGTTTTTTAAAAAGAGAAGTTTACTGTATCTACACAAGAACAGAGCTTCTGCATGGCCCGTAGACGTTTACAGCTGGCAGTGTAACTTCATTTCTATCCACTTGCTCTTCAGCCCACCCTTCATGACAGTGACTTGTGATTGTCACCGTTCGGCGCTCCTCTCCCTGACCCACTTTGTCTGTTGTGATCTCGTTTAATTGTACTCTCTTCAAAACCAAACAAAAGTATTGTCTTCCTGCAGTTAAGCACACAAATGTGGAACATCAGCAGGCAGCGGCTCTGAAGAGGTTGTAAAAATGGCTCACCGCACAATCCTCAGCAAGTCTTACAAACATTCGGTGTGATGGAGTTTAACGTGTAGCTGTAAATCTCAAAAACAGAAACTTCTACCACTGACATTCCCTCTCCTTTTAATTCCTAAATCTTCCAAAACCAACACAGAGATGATCCATACTGGATCAATGTAGAGTCATCATCTTTGAGAACTACCCAGCCTTGTCCCTAAGTAATCCAGTTATTGGGTAACAGTGGGGAAGAGCAGGAACTAAACTTGGGCATAGTGCCAGTCCAACAGAGGGCACACACATATCCAAATCAAATTTAAACATCCTGCAGGTCATTAAGGAACTGGAGTGCTGCAAGAAGGAGCCAACTGCCCACACATGTAGTGAGCAGCCTTGGGATTCAAACCCCATTTCCTGGCCCACCTTTGAAACACCAACCGTGCCCACTGTGCCACACAGAAGGAAGTTCATAGGAGCTGGCTGCTCCTCTCACTGCCACCCTGAATGGCGCTAATAATGTCAGCCCTGTAAAACGTATTTTTGTGTTCTTTCTTGTTAGAAGTTTTCAGTTCTGGACATCTGCCGAGGCCCACTACATTTCTGACCAAACTCCCCCTCAGTATATTGTGTATTGGCGACTGACTACCTGATCTGTAATGTCAGACGACACTATTGGTGCTTCACATCAAATTCAGAGGTGCTGAAGGTTGCAGTGCTTGGCCTCACCACACCACAAAAAGGAGCACTGGCGTTACAACTGGCCAGGGACTTACTGCCTGCACTTACTTCAACAGGCTTACCAACTGTGGAGCCGCTCATTCCATTACAGGCCCGATGTGAGCTGAAGCCTATCCCAGCAGTGATGAGCATGAACCTTAAACTGGACACCAATGCACCCCAGGACAGGTTTATAAAAATGGGACCATACGGCATGCTGATGTGCGTCTTCTACTAGTCTCTACGTCTGTTCTCGTTTATCATGGCGCCACCAAGGGGGGGACGGTTTGCACTTTGGTCAGACATTCCTCTCACTGTACTCGGTACCTGTGACAATGCCATGTCTACCATCTGTGCCCTAACAAAAATGCCACTGCTTTAATTTCAAACTGGCTGTCACGACCACACATTTAACAAGGCCCTTGAACAAGGAGGTTTCTCGCTCCACAGAAACACACAATAAAATCTAATCATCTACCTCAAGCACTGCTCAATTAGTTTATTTTGTAGAAAAAAATTAACAAAATAAAGAAAACAAAAGGAACAAAAAGGGGGTTGCTTTTACAAACATTTAAAAATTACAAGTTTTTTTTTTTTTTTTTTACAAAATCAAAAAAAAATGTCATGGTCATGTGGCTGTAGTGGACAATGCTTGTGGTGCAAGGAAGTCTCTCACACAGGGCTTTGAAATTCTCTACCAAAAAAAAAAACAAAACAAAAACGCAACAGTTCAAGTTTCAAAACCTGACATATCACCCCTTAATAACAAGAGGGACGAGAACTTGACTTCCAAAAATTATGAAACAAATTCATCTTGTGACCGGGAAGTTCCGACCTCTGCTGCCTTGTGCTTAATGCAAGTCACCATCAGCTCGGCTATTTTTGGTATCCGATGGAATTTTACCGCAGGACTTTAACAGCGTCCTCCATTCACCTCCTTGAAGGAGCGGTTCCTGCTTGCCAATTGATACTCCTTTGAATGGTACGTAAGTGAAAATGAGGGAAATCGGGGTATGGCCTTCTGCAGGACTGCCAGGCGCCTTCCCCTGGGGCTAGCATGTCTGCCTGCCTGTGTGCCCATCAGTCAGTCTGTCTGTCTGTCTCTTTAGGAGAAATCAATCCCTCGTGGAATGACGTGAAAAGTGCTATTTGCTCTTCAGCATCTCCAGCTGATCCTGACATTCCGTGAAGAGCCTCTGGAACCGAAGGTTCTGCCCGATGACTGGGAGCACCTCTTTCAACAGCTCCCGTTTCTGCAACCCCTGTGGCGGACCAGGAGCAAAAGAAAAACGTAAAGCGCAGCCCAGTGACAGAAAGCAGTTACTTTCAACTTACCTCTTCAATAAAAAAATAACTTAAAAACATGACAAGAGTACCCGTAGGTATCAATCGGATACAACCAATTAAACTCCACTTTTATAAAGGTTCAGATATACCAAGTGATTCCTTGAGGACGGCAGGTTTGCTTTCTTGACAGGAGAAGCCCAGCAGATTTCATGCCCTTCAGCATACATGCATTATAATGACAAGGTTAGCGCTTGCAGATAATTTTACCAAAACATTTGTGGATGTTTTGAGGCCATTTTGCAATCGTTAAGCCACCGGACGTGAAGATTTGGACTGCTCCTTAAAATCAGCTCAATGCTGCGGAGAATGAGATTTGAACAAAGCAGACAGGTGTTGTTCTAAAAGACTTGAAGAGAAAGAACTTCAAGAAAAACAACCCAGTGAACTGGCTAGCCCTGGTCAGGCTTTAGTGGAAATGGAATCTGAAAGTGCATAAATACACAAAGAGACAATTACAAACCTCCGGTGGACGAGAGACTCGACCTGCCTTTCTGTCAGACGTTGTATATTTTGGCTGCTTTAGTTTCTAATTGAGCTGTGTGGACTTTCTGGCACTCTGAGTTAGTGTCATGTTTTTCTAGGCGCAATAAAATGTTTTTGCTAAAATAAAAAGTCACTACCTAAAACATTAGTACACTGATATGAGAGAGAGTTTTTAAAAGCCTTTGAAACGTTCAGGACTCCTGCATGGCTCCTTACACGAGTGTGGGTGTGCGTGGGCCTTATCCAGGGCTGCAAGGGCAGGCTCCAGCCTCCCAGAGATCTTTACTTGGATTCTGTGGATTAAGTACTATTATAAAAACAGATGAACCAAACAAAGAGCACACATACCAGTTTACAATCTCTCTATCTTCATTTAAAATACTGTTTAAATACTTAAGGTGACTGATGTAAAATGTCTGAACCTCCAAGAGGGCAAACAGAAGCCTCACTGAGAAAACATCCCCACAAAATCCTACAATTCTTTTTCCTGCTGTCAAAGTAGACATCTACAGAAGTGCAACATGGGCCAAAAAACAATGTGTTCTCATGGAAGACTCACGGAAGCCCATCAAGTTGTTAAAGGCTACAAAGGCACTACAGTCTAAATACCTGGACCCCTAACAGTCCACAGATGGGCAGATTGTGCACAGTACACTACAAGAGTGCACCACACAATAATGAAGGACGAGACTGAGGGTAAGGGACCGCCAAGCAGCAGAAACTGCTCATTTTAACATCTGTATCCATGAGCCTGTGATAAGAAATAAGATGAATGAGAGGTTACCATGCACAAAATGACTGCACCCCACCAGAAAAAGCAAGCAGTGTTTCTAAATATCAATGAAACATTCTCTGGGCGCACATGGCATAACTACACAATATTCTGACTGGAGAAAACAAAGCACTACAGACCAAACACCAGTCCATTCTGTGAAGGATGGGTGGGGAGGTTCAGAAACATCAAGGTGTGGAGCTGCTCTGCTGCCTTGGGGCTAAGAAGGTGTGCCGTAAATAAGGTAAGCAAATCCTGAGTTGCACATGGAAATTCTACACAAGCGTATTTGTGCATCTGCCTAAAATCTGTCACCTCAAAGGAGGCTGGGCTCAGCCATGTGACGGTGACCCCTCACCACGGTGGGGCTTATCTTAGAAATGCCTATTCAGTCCTTCTGAAATGCTGTGGTATGACGTGAAGAGAGCCACCTGTGCACAACAGCCCAGCAATGAAAATGAAGTGAAGCAGCTCTGTGAAGAGGAATGGGGCAAAACAGGCCTGGTCAGCCACTACTCCAGGTGCCACTAGTCATCATCACCCTTAAACATGTTAAATAAAAGATAAGACAATTCTGAACTATGTGTATCACTACTTAAAGGCAGATCAGACCACATTTGGATCAGCAAATTCCAAACAGTTGAAAGACTTTTTCTCACAAGTGTAATTAATCAAGCTTTAATAACATATCCAACGTATATTGCTTTCAGATACCTGACACGCTCTTACCAGTATCGCCGTTTCCCACATGCTTCCTGCCGATTTGTGCACAGGCCCTAGCAAGTCTTTACAAAGTTCTCGCAACCGGTACTCTGATCCTGTAGGGGAAGAAGACAACTCAGGATTACCAGGCCAAGTATCTCCAGTGCAACACCACATCTGGCACAGCTTGGCAAAGCAATGTCTAGAAAGAACAAGTCATGCAGATAGCCGGACGAATGTGGTGAAGATATAAAACTGCAAATTTAAAGCCCATGCCAAAGACAAAATAGTACGTAAATTTCAATCTATCAGTTTATTCTCTACTATGAGATACTGCTTTTTAAGTAGAGGGACACTGGCAAAAGGGAAGCAATAGCCCTCCATAAAAAGGCTGAAGTGACCATAAGGTGCTTGAAACTCTGAAATGAACGGCATGGTAATAAAAGCAGCAGCAAGGCACCAACCTTCATTCACCAGAAATCTGGCATATATAAGAAGCCAGTGGCGGTATTCCTGGCTCGATTTTAAGCTAAGTGCTGATGCCATCTGGTTCTCCAGGTAAGCTAGGGTCATCCCCTGCTGTAAATGATGAGGAGTCGAGGACAGCCGGGCTGCCTGTCTTCCAGCACTGCAACAAAAATGAGTTTGTTCAGAAGGAACCGTAAAAGGTGAGTAGGAACAAAAAAAAAAAAAAAACAAATTTAAAAGAAAGTTCTTAAAACTTTGTCAAAGGAAAACAATTTCTGAATTTCTTCTATATGCAAATATCATACTAGAGCACTTTACCAAATATACAATAAGGAAAGAAAAATGGTCAGCTAAACAATTCGATTGTTGAGACCCAAGAGTGACACCAGTGGCTGATGAAGGCTGTCGCCACAGTGGGCTGAACTTGGGAGCCCCCCCGACTACTTCAAGTTCCCAGTCCAAATACACCTCAACTGGCTCTGGGTGTTCTTAGTGTGCAGACATACACACCAGTGTGCAAAACATACATTCTGGCATAAACTTTGGGAAATCAAACATATGCCTTCATCTTTAAGGCCAACTACATCTACTGTTTCTCTTTCTAAGACCAACAGCTCTAAAGTCTGCAGTCATCCTTGTGAGTTTCCCTTTTGACTAATAAACAGGTTCAAACGTGCTTACTTGAGCGTCCGGCCCTGTACAATTGCTAAAGGACCAGAAGTCATCAAGGCGTCTTGAGAAATAACACAGCTCCTGTAGTCTGCACACAGTGCTAAGGAGTCCTGCTTGTCTGCTATGATATTCCTGTGAAGATAGCAAGACGATCAGAAAAACAAAAAAACAAGATTCTGAAAAATGGACGTTCTCACCAATCACACTCAAAACAGGTAAGAAACCGGAGTGATCTCTTTGCCCTTACAAGAACACTCGGCAGTTCATTCAGCTACCTAAATGACAGATTCTATTATAGCAGAGGTGCAGCTGCCAACAAATTCTACAAGTGCAGGTTGCATTTTACAGTTTGGCTCCCATCTTATTTCACAAAGAGTGAAGAATCAATAGCTGAATTGCTTTGCTTTGAACCTACATTTTAAACTTGCTAGAAAACAAATCAAATGAAGTGGTTCTTGGGGACTAAATTCTAATCGCCATATAAGTAACCCTAGTTTGACATATCTAGGTTTAAGCAAAGTTTAAGGTTTAAGCTACTTTACACTGGGGGAGTGGGATTGGGGTTAAAGTCCTCAAACTAGCAAACGTTTCTGGAAGCCAAGCCATGTAAGACTACAGAGGTGGCACAGTGGTCAATGTCGAGGGATTCAAGTGTGGGCTTTCTGCTGGATACTCCCGATTTTCCTGTATTTTAGATATGCTCTGGTAGTACAAGCAGATAATTATATGAAAAAATTAATTAATTAAAAAGAAATGGTAGCTATGGTACCATGTTACTGCAATAAGTGATAGGTAGCTGAGACAGACCCCAAAACATCCCCCATTTCTTCTAAACAGTTACAGGAAATGCCTACTTAAGGGGGCAAAACCAGCTACTGGAGCCAAGGAGTGACTTATCTAACACACACAGAAATGGCATATCAATGCATTTGCCACTACTGAAAAGTCCAATTTTCCTTGCTCTATCTTACAACACTGTTTAAATAATAATCAAACCTTAATATATTCACATGTTAAAAAAGAAAAAAAAATTGGGGGGTGTGCTGCTTAAGGTTTGTATGTTTAGGCCCTTTGTGACAGTGAGAAAGTAAAATGGGAAATATGCAGGATAAAACTTTCAACATCTATATACGTAGTGAAAAGTACAAACGTAATCACTACACTACACTGTGCGATATTAAGGACAGGATCCATGACCTAGAGAAACTCAACATGTAGAAAGTGAATGTTGTTTCGCCGAACAAAGGAAAAATGAAGGGGGTGACCTAAAAAAAAAATCACTTCTCCAACACAATGTCTCTAATCACATAGCAAAATTCACCCGTTAGAAAAAGCGGTCATATGAGGCAAACAGAAAAGAAAATCAGCAAAGGAAACACTGTGTGCAGTGGTCAAAACAAACATGAAATAGAACGCTCCCTACAGCCATTACCAGGTTCCAAGGGAGGAATTGAAACAGTAAGACTTTCCATCAGAGAGGTTCACCACTGGTACGCCATGTTGTGTCAGCAAGGACTGAGTGACAGTAGTGTCTGTGCCTGTGGAAAACGACAAAGTTCACAGGTCATTTCAGCTTCCCTCCAAATGTATTTCACAGCTAATGATTACACTTTGCCAGATTTCATTCTGACTCGGATATCTGTTTGATGTGGACTTATTGCTACTCCTTTTTCATATAAATATTAAATATACATACATACATACATAAAAAAAAATTCAAGGACCACTTTTTAATTTGAGTATAGCATCAAGTCAATGAAACTTCTGGGCTATTCATCTGGTCAGTTAAGTAGCAGAGGGGGTTGTTAATCAGTTTCAACTGCTTTGGTGCACTAGAGGGGCAACAATGAGACAACTCCCAAAACAGGAATGAATGGTTTAACAGGTGGAGGGAGGCCACTGACATTTTTCCCCCCTCATCTGTTTTGTCACTTGTTTTGCTTTTGGCTATGGTCAGTATCACTACTGGTAACATGAGGCCATACCTGGACCCTACAGAGGTGTACAGGTAGTCCAACTTCTCCAGAATGGCAGGCACATCAATACGTGCCATTGCCAGAAGGTTTGCTGTGTCTCCCAGCACAGTCTCAGGGGCATGGAGGAGATTCCAGGAGACGGGCAGTTACTCTAGGAGAGTTGGACAGGGCCCCTCGTAGAAGGTCCTTAACCCATCAGCAGGACCCACTGGTATCTGTTCCTTTGGGCAAAGAGGAAGAGGATGAGCACTGCCAGAGCCTACAAAATGACCTCCAGCAGGCCACTGGTGTGAATGTCTCTGACCAAACAATCAGAAACAGACTTTATGAGGGTGACCTGAAGGACCGATGTCCTCTAGTGGGCCCTGTGCTCACTGCTCGGTAACATGGAGCTCAACTGGCATTTGCCATAGAATACCAGAATTGGCTGGTCCACCACTGGCGCCCTGTGCTTTTCACAGATGAGATCAGGTTCACCCTCAGCACAAGTGACAGACATGAAAATGTATGGAGAAGCCGTGGAGAACGTTATGCTGCCTGTAACCTTGTTCAGCATGACCTGTTTGGTGGTGGGTCAGTAATGGTATATCTGGGGAGGCATATCCATGGAGGGACGCACAGACCTTTACAGGCTAGACAATGGCACCTTGACTGCCATTAGGTATCAGGATGAAATCCTTGGACCCACTGTCAGACCCTATGCTGGTGCAGTGGGTCATGGTTTCCTCCTGGTGCACGATAATGCCTGGCCTCATGTGGCGAGAGTCTGCAGGCAGTCCATGGAGGATGAAGGAATTGATACCATTGACTGGCCACCATGCTCACCTGAGCTAAATCCAATAAAACACCTCTGGGTGGGACATTGTTTCGGTCCATAAGACGCCGCCAGGTTGCACCTCAGACTGTCCAGGAACTCAGTGATGTCCTGGTCCAGATCTGGGAGGAGATCCCCCAGAACACCATCTGTTGTCTCATTAGGATGTTGTCAGGCATGCATACAAGCACGTGGGGGCCATACAAAACACTGAGTACGATTTGGAGTTGCTGAAATGAAATTTCGGCAAAATGGACAAGCCTGCCGCATCATTTTCTCACTTTTGGGTTTTTTGGGGGGGGGGGGGGGGGGGGGGGGGGGATGTCTTTGAATTCAGCCCTCTGTAGGTTGATAATTTTCATTTCCATCAAACAATGTGGCATCCTTTCGTTCCTAACACCTCACACAGTCAATATCAGTAGAGACAGCCATATATATATAATACTGTATGTGTATATATATTTGGTGGCTGTGCTGATAGCACATATCAATCTGTTCAGACAGAGAAGGCAAAAATGAAACCTAATGCAAGCCACATAGTTATAAGAACGCACAATTAAATAATAAACCATGAAAATGTTCCCATACGTCTTAGTTTAGTTCATATTCCACACATCACTTTTTAAAACGCATATCTATTGCCTTACATATGTACATATTTTATATATCCTGGCATATTTTTACAACCCGAGGGAGGGACTTGGGTTTTCTATAAATGTTTCGCCATAATTCTTATGTTTATTGTTTCTAATTGTGGAATACAAGAATTCACAAAAATAAACCCCCAAGTCAAATACAGCCTCTCATTTTCAGCATCCTTCTACTATTGGGTTTTAGGTGTTCCTTTTAATAAATGGTACGGACACCCTGGGGCTAAGTTGATAAAGAGTTATGTAGAGATTACCACAGCGGAAGGAGCTGCCTCGCTTCAGGACTATGGCTATTACCTGACAGTATCATCTGCAGGGACTCATCCTTTACCAAAACGGCTTGCTTCTGAACATCCCTGCGATAAAAAAAATCCAATGAGGTAAGTTTTTATGAACAGCATATAAAATGTGATGAAAATAAGAAAATACACAGATGTGAGTACTGGCACATCGTTATTACCTGTTCATTACCAGAACACAAGCAGGCACCTACCAGACAGAGAGAGTAGCACATGCTGTCAGGACCATGACGAAGAACCCAGTACAGTGTACAGTAGAGACAGGGGCCTGTAGGAGGATTGCTGGCAGAAGACGGCGACCATATGCAGAAAACACTGACAGTGTTCGGTCCTCACAAGCCACACTGACAATGTCACTGTGAGAGAAAACATACAAATTAGACAGAGAAACAGAAATGGAGTCTCTCTTTGTTCATAGTCAAAAGGGATGTTTTTTATCATTTCAAATTATTAGTACAAGCTAACTTAGTAAGTTAAAAATAATGCCCTGCTGCACACTGGTTACTGTATTGTACATTTACAATGTTCCTTCCCCATGAAGAAGCAAGCAAAGCCAGAACCAGTAGAGCCATTCTGATGCATACATTCACACTCAGTCGTAATGGGTCAGTTTAGAGTAGCCACTGTAAAAGCCATACAAGTCTTTCAGTTTTCCTCCCAAATCTCAGTTACCCAGAACATGCATACTCTGTGCAGAAAGGTTAAGTTTCTGGCTGAGGCCACACCAGGGCACTAAGACCCAAGAACTGTGAGACATCAGCACTAAGCACTTCACCGCTATGCTGACACTCCATTCATTATTGAGAATCTACAGACAAATTTTACAAAAGTGCAAGTGAAATTTCTGTGTAAAAAAAAAAAAGTAAAATATTTACGAGGGGGGACCCAAAAATAACCGGAATTTTGTTGTTGTTAGGTTATTTATTTATTTCCGGTTATTTTTGGGTCCCCCCTCGTATTTATTTAACCAAGAACCAACATGAGAAAAGTCTATGAAACAATCTGTGTAAAACTGACCTGCTTCCAGCTGCTGCCAATATCCGACTTGTAACTACTGTCTCCCAGTCTCTGCCTTCTCGGTTACATTTTAATCGACTCAGTTTCAACCCCGCATAAGTAGAAACTTCGTTTTCAACTTCAATGAACACAGATGGATCTGAACTAATCTGAAAGCACAAAACCCATGCATATTGGCAGAGACTTGACATGTCTGTCACCTGAAACGACTAACACAGGCGTGACCAAATGAGACCACGTTAACACAAGCACTAGCAGTACACCATTTCTGAGGCTAAGGACATCCGTGGTAATTACAAAGATCATGTTTAGCTTTGCACAATATATCGCTGGGGAGTTTTCACAACTTGTGCTGGTGTGGCTTTGGAAACCACAGATGCAAAAAGCAATTACCTGCAATGTGAAACACTTCTGAAGAGTCTGGGTAGGAAGCTTCAACGTTACCACTGGAGAAACAATTCGAGAAAGGTCCTTGTCTACCCCAGTTGCATTCTAGGGAAACATATTCAAAACCATAATGATACACCAAGTACACTTCAGGATTTTATTCTCTTATTTGGACTGCTAGGCAAAATTTTTAAACAAATGTGAACATTTTTTTTAGTGAAAACTCATTAGGTGGTGTATTGAGGCCATTTCAAGAGAATTTCTCCAAATGGAAAACAGGAGGATAGAAAACCTTCACATAAAAAAAGAGTAAGCAGCATGTGATTTGCTCTGCAAAAACGTCTTGTGTATTAAATAAAGCCAGGATTGCAAAATACAACTACACTATGTGTCAGCAGCACCTCCAGTAAGGATGGGGGAGATCATCCTTTTACATTAGGATTATTCAAGAAAGACGTCAGACATTTTCAAAAGACATTAATCAAACTGGCGCGCCACACAGGCCTTAGTGAATGGAGCATCACTTCAGGTATGACAAAGTCAGATTGACATTGCAGCTACTGTGATGCAGACAGAGCTCTCAGGTTAGAATCAGCAAGAAGCCAATTGCATCTTAGTCTCAGGTTGGCATTTCTTGTTTTGTTGTTTCCCATGGCTTGTAAAAAATGGAAATTAAAGTCACCAGTCACTGTGTTTATACTGTACAATGTTGCTGTTTACTGTTACTCAATTAAAAAAAAAAAAAAAAAAAAAAAAAAAAACACTTCCTGGTGTGAGCCTCTGTCAGTTTTACCAAAAGGACTGATTTCCCAGCAGTCAGTAGGAGTCAGCATTGGCCAAAAGGAGGAGGAGGCCTTACGCAGAGCAGAGAGGAGCTACAGCAGACTTGCACACACAGCATCTAACTAACTGTGTACGCATTATTATAACAGAATACTAGTCAAAGGTGCAGAGCAGAGTGTCTATCCGTGTATGATGTGATTGGTCTACTGAAGATCGGTATATTCTGAGCGACCGTGTTCTCCATGGCAACTATTGTATATTCCATAATACAAGAGAAAGATTTCAGTGTTCAGCCAGGACTAAACTTACTGTTACCTGTTGCACTGCCACCGAGACAGACATGGTTTTGGTATCTTTCCGTGGTCTACCCTTTTTCCTCTTTTCAACCACCTCAGCACCTTCCACGTCAGCTTTTCTCTTGGATAATGACAAAGACTTCATTATTGGAGTCTTGTCTTCACTGTCACTGCTGCTCTCCAGTATCTCTTTTGGCCGGGACTCTTTAACAACACTTACATCCTTTATTCTGCAAGTAAAAGTAAAACAAAAAATGTTTTAGTAGGATTTCACTCAACAGGAAGCATTTTCAAAATACCTGCTGGACTAGTCTGTTTAACTTAGGGCTTCTGATAGTGTAACTGTAGCAAGTCAAGAGTTGTGGAAGGCGTGTGTTCAGACTGCAGTTGCCTTGATACAATGAGACCAGCTGATGACTTGTTATTCAATGATCAACCGCCTTTACAAACAAGCAAGCAAGCAAGGGTCTAAAAAGTCTGAGTTCCCTGATGTTAAAGGTTGTTGCTTTCTTTTTAAATAGACTCGTTTAATATACAATAACATCTTTAAATACATCTATTCCAGTTTAGGGCCATGGGGATTTGGACGGTGAGTGAAACCTATCCTGGATATTTGGACCACAGGATAGATATCGCTCCTAAATGAAATATCTGAGTATAAAAAAAATAAAGTATCTAAACTCCAAAAGGCAAAACACACCATCCCAAGACAAAACCTTAGCTCTGCGTCTAGTGAATTAGAGCAAACGCCTGCTCTTACCTGTCAACAGGAGTCACGCTCACAACAGGAGAGGAAATGGCAACTCCAGGGGTGGTCTTTGACCTCTCTGTGAACCTTGAATCAAGTGCTTTCATTGGCTCAATCTTGGAAGACGATGAGTGGAGATTGTTAGCTTTTACTGCAGTGGAATTGACAACCGCCACTGAATTTGACACACCAGAGTTGACCCTTAGAAACGAAATTAAACAGAAGTCAAGAAGTTAATGCGAAATATCTGCAGTCTGTCACCCCCCCCCCCTCATGACTTCACATAACTATGATAAAACTGCATTGCATTTCATTAAAAATGTATAGAAATAATAGAGTCTGAAGATTTATACACTGAGCAAAATATTGGATACCGAACAGAGAATTGTTTGTTTGTTTGTTTTAGGATACAACATTCTTTGAGAAAATGACAACTCCAATACCTCATCAGGGGTCTGGTTCTGCATTCACTTCAGTATACAGTAGTGATGTGGACCACAGAGAGCACTTACAAGATGCTCTTTGTGTATGAACATGTGCTACATAAACAGTGTCACAATAAGAGTATAAACTGTGAAAGTGTATGTGTATGTAAGTGGACAGTTCATAGAATAAACAGTAAGTAAGCAACTCCCAGACTGAGGTCTAACCCATTTCTCTGCTGGGCATCTTCAAGGGGCTTTTGAGGAGCAGCAGTAGATGCAGACGCCAAGGGCTCGTGCTGTGGCTTCATGCTCACAGAATTGGCAGTGTTGGAGTCAGAGGAGGTCAGGTGCTGCGTCAGCTGTGAGGACACTGAAGATCCCGGCATAATGGGAACGCTGTTGAACAGGGCTGGGGAGAAATCTCTGTAGGGAAGACATTAAACGTAACGTTTTTAGTGACACTATTAATTTTGAATATCACAAGAATATCTAACTTTACATTAATGTTTTATTGTAGAGGTAACTAAAACACCCAAAGGTTATGGAAACATCAGATGAACAGAACAGCAGTGGTAATACTGGTATACCAATCATGTAGATAGGCAACTATCATTTAAGTAAACTAGTATTGGCATTCATAAATATAAAAATACAATTTATGGATTTAAACTTAATGTGTGATAGAGATGGAGACCCCCCCCCCCCCTCAGTGTAACAACAAGTGGAGGAGGCTTTATAATCGTGGGGGCATTTTAGAAAGGATGAGATCATCATGGACTACCTGATGGATCTTGCCATATGCACAAATTTTATTCTCCACCATTTTCTCTCTAGTAACCGAAAAACACGTTTAAATACTAAAAAAAAAAACTTCAAACATTATTATATCTGTACTGTTGAATCAGTTAACTCCAAGATAATGCAGGATATTTAATAACTGTCATAATTGTGAAAGTCCTTTTTCACATTTATCCACATTTTAAATCTCTCTGTGTGAACCCAGTGTTTTACATCACTCCACTATGTCAACACTCTTGTAACAGGCTTTGTTGTGCTGCTTCTCCATTATGGTGCTCTCAAAAGCACACACACATCTATTTCTACACTTCATAAAATGAGTTAATGGTGGCGATAACAAAAGCTTGTGTGTGTGTGTGTTTTTCCATAAAAAGTACAATTCCCGCTATGATGTGCTGAAATTCTACTTCAAACACAAAGCCTTTCCAAACATCACTTTTGTGTTTTTTCTTTTCAAACTGTGTTGATGGTATAATATAGAACAGTGGCCATAGTTCCAGAACTGGGAGGGACACATTCGTCAGGGAGCCAAGCACATGTCAGAGGGGGCAGAGATACATGGAGAAGCCAGCTAAGGCACATCAGCCTGGGTGTGTGGCCACCAGCAAGACTCAGATGTGGACCCTGGGGACACATCACTTGTCTCGGACTCCAGGTGAGTGGGGTGAGGCGGAGCTGGGTGACATGCATGTGCAGACCAAGCAGCTCGGAGCACGCGTGCCACCTGAGAGAGATGGAGGAGTGGGAACTGAAGAATCCAAGGGTCAACACTTCTGTCTTTTGGGTGCCTGGCCACAAGACTGAACTTACCCAGTGTCAAGCTGAGCGATGCAGAGAGGGGTAATTCTGCGCCGACCATCTGCTGTCCTTGTTTCAACCTGCTTCTTTAATAAATTCTATTAGAGAACACAAAATGATGGACCTATTATACCTGTTTCTTTCTGAGGACAAGAGATAACATCATGCAACGGACTCGAGATGAACGCACCTTCCGAATGTCCTCCAGGCTCTCACCATTTACCACACTGTTGAGTTTAGGTGTGGAGGACTCCCTGTTTGCAGTGCTTGTTTGCTCTACTACTTCTTTCTGCTGCTGGTACTTAAGCATCTCTGGATTTTCAATGATGGTGGTGCCCATCTGAGTTTCTGTTGTAATTGCCAAACTTTTCCCATAAATCTTTTGATGAATTGAATTCTGTCAAGAAAGCAAAGCATAAAGATGCTTAGGAGTTAAATCTCAGATCTTAAGGGTGAAAATTTTCCAAAGTCAATAAAAAGACAACTTGCACTGCCAAACAAGCCCGTTTCGAAGAGCAGATCAAAGAAATGAGCAGAACTGCATTCAGCCATACTGAATTTGGTCAAAAACGTATCCAGAAAATAAACAGAGTTAAATATTTTTTTCTGTACTTAACAAATTTAAGTCAGAGTACAGACTGGTGGAAACTTAAGCTGTACCTTTTCTTCCTCATTGAGTGGATCTCCGAGCTCATCCTGTGAGAAATCCAGATATGCTACTGTACCATCCATGGAGCACACCAAAATCCCCAGGCCGTTTAAGGTCCTGAAAAAGGACACAAGAGGAGAAAAGATTTCCATTACAGTTACATTTTCATTCAATGCAACGTTTCTAACATATGGTACAAACACAGACAGGATTACAGTCTTCTCATATAATATGCTACCGTGGCTGTTCATTTGTCTGTCCAGGATTTTTGTAGCCCACAAACCATTTGAACTATTGACTATTTGGTACACATATACTACGTGATGTCTACTATCCCCTTTCAGGGTGATGATTGACCTCCAAGGTTATTCCTCTTTATATTTTAATTTTATTTTATTGTAGAATCAACTCTTGGCAGTGGCCAGCAGGGTGGCCGTTGTGGCGCATGCATACGGGCACCGTTCTTATCCCTACCACCTTCGCCATCATTTCCCCAACCTCTTCATATCGTAAATCATTCTTGAGGCAGATGGAACACTTAAGTGCCAGCTTAAGTGAATAATTAAAGAAAACACACTAAATAATTGCAACACAAACACTGACTTAAATCAGTTTTAATGTGAAAAGATGCCAACGAAAGAAGAGAAGAAGCAGGCCACTAGGGTGGAGAAAAGAAGAGCTGCTCAGGAAGCAGCAAGCACATCAACCTCTGAGCAAATGAATGCTAAACGTACAGAGAAAGAGGATGAAAACTAGGAATGCTCAAGTCAAGTGTATTCACTGCACGTTATTGTGCTGTGCGCCGTTACTGGTTTTTCTAATAATTACTGTAATAAGCAGAGCTCTCACACCGATTTAACTAGTAGCTCTACAGGGGAACTTGATACAAAAATACTAAAATAATTCACAACAATATAGATATTTCAATGCTGGAATCACTCAAAGCTAGGTTAATTATGGAGCTTTTAGCAATTTGGTTCAAAAGAAAATTGTTGGAAAGAAAGTAAAAGACAGCTGAGGCTGAGAAACAATGAGGGAATAAGGTCATTTTTTTTAAAGCTAAAAACCCATTACAAATGTTAAAACACTACATGTGTGAGGTTAAAGCCAGCCCTCAGAAGACAAGTGCAAAACTGCTTTTATTATCACTTGTAAACAGGACAACCAGACAGAAGGAAACCATGCAAATACATGATTTAGTTAAGCTTTTAAAATGACCCCACCCAAACTTGGTATTTTAAAATATAAAAGGATATTGAATTGTAACATAGTAAAAAAAGAAAAACCCAGTTTAACATGAAAGTGAAACTTGCAGAAGTACAAATCACAAATGCAGTGAGAATGCGCTAAACGTGTTCTCGTACGGCTTGTGTGGGTCCGATCTTCAAATGACACAACTGCTTGCAATATTCTATCATCATGCTGATGGAGATGCCCAATTCAGAGAGTGACTGAAATTACTTTTAAAATGCACGTTGTACATTACTAATGAAACTTTACATTTTCATATGCACACCCATCATAATGGATTCATTAAACAGGTTTAGATATTCATTGCTACAAGGTGGCCCTGCAACATGAATCCAACATGCCTCATTGTACAATATTCACAACATTGTTCACTTGAAGATCATGCAGCCATTTTGTTAGACTTGGTGTCTATTCTGTTATGGGAAGTCAGCAGGAACTGCAGACTGCATGTCGGTGTATCGCAGGGCTCTCAAAGTCTGTATGGACTCTCCCTCAAGGCCAGCGGACAGTTTCTAGGATTGCTCTTTTAACATGCCATAGACAGGAAGGAGGTCACGGACACAAATCAAAAATCTGAGCTGCTGGTCATTCATCAGAAATATAGATGGAATAACATTGTAATAAAATATCAGGAAAAGCAACAATACACAGTGGAGGCGAGTGTGTGAGAACGTAGACTGTATCAGCTAAGGTAAGTGCTACTGCTACTCAACACAATGTCAGCAAATACCGTGAGTACGCGTCACACACTCCCATCGTCGTGTTGAATGTAAAAGCTGAATCCTCAACCTTACAAAGAGGAATTGAAATCTAAAAAAAGGCCAACACGTCTGAGAACTGCTCAGAAGATTAAAACACATATGATCATTTACTTATTAAATCATTAACACCCATAACCATGTAAAGATGTTCTTTTATTATTTTATGTCACTTTAGTCTTAAAACACAAAGTTGTTTAATACATCGAGGGCAGCAGAGTTTCATATTAAACACCAGGCAAGCTTGTGTGGTATTTCACAATTCACTCTGTAACCCACAATGAATGTCATTTTCATTTCAAGATTTACGTCCACAGAGAGTAAGACATCAACAGGCAGGCGGCGTAGTGCAGGATTTAAGACTCTGGACCACAAACCCTGACATCGGGGGTTCAAATCCTGCTACTGATGCTGGGCAACAACACAGTGTGACCCTGAACAAGTCACTTCACCTGCCTGTGCTACAAATGGAAAAAAAAAATCATATCTCTCAAATGTAGAACGTCACCTTGGATAAAAGCATCAGTGAGATAAGTAAATGATTAGACATGGCTCAGTAAATGAATAAAGAGACATTTCCCTATCACTAGACACACTCAGCTGGGTAGGTGAAGACATACTTACCATGTTATGTCCATAATGGACTTGTCAAACAGCTCGTGGATAACCACCAGAGGCCGCTTCAAGCATGTCAGCTGAAAAAGACAACAGTGCATAAGTTTGCAGCCCACAAAAGCGCAGACATTTCTATTTGCATACCATGTTCATGTATTTACATTTCATGATTTAACCAAACCCCACATATGGTAACTGGACTGTGCCTGAAAACAAGAGTTTTCAATCTGGGCTACTAATCCACATACTGACAGACTAAACAATGCTGATGATGGGATTTATTTATTTATTCACTCACATCTAATCACTTATTTTGCTCTACTGAAACTGGCCATTGATTAAGCAGTTAGCAAATCAGGCAAACGTTCAGTTGTGTAGATCTTCTGAAGAGACACTTCACTAGTTACTGCTGCAGCGTAAAGGCAAGGCGATCATAAACAGCACTGCACCAGCAGTTCAGCATGCTGTGCTTACATGTAGGACGCCAGAGTAAGCCACATGTCATAACCACTATTAAGAGTGTAAAGGAAATTGGCTTTTGTATTATTATTATTATTATTTAAACTCCATGTGAACATAAAGCTCACATAAACAGAATTAGTCTGTGCAATGCTTGGCAGCAATGGTGGGGATCAGCACACCGGACAAACACACACAAACACACACACACACAAAATACATTCAACTTTTTCCATTAGATGCCTTATTCTGCTTTACATAACCTGAATGTTTCAGCACTGGAAATAAAAAAAATAAATAATTCAGAAGAAACAAAAACTGACTGAGATTTATGGATATGTCATAATTAACAACCACATAACCCAAGCAGCAAGCAGGAATATTGTGTGACAGCCCCTGGCCTGCACTGAAGGTTTAACGCGTGGGCCTCCACTCACTCACCCAAACAGATACAGAACGGTCTTTACTGCCTACAGCACAACAGCAGTACGGGCAACTTGGCTTCTGGGAACTGCCATTTTTTTGTTTCTTCTTGAAAATCTTAGGATTGAATTTCTGCAGAAAAGGAATTAAATACTTTTAGGCACACAATTAAAATGCAGACTTGGACAGGTGGACAACATTTCAACTACTCCGTCACCTGGGCCATTCCCACCTCCCCAAGGAATACGCCAACTGCTGGCTGAAGGTGCCTACATGATCCAAGTTAGTGAATAGATTAATACTGCCCAGGGATGGCAACTCTTTCAAACTACAGCTTAAAAATTCTTTATAAGCAAACACCACAATGAGATTTACTACCATTTTACAGCTATTTAAGCTTTTTTCAGTCATGAAGTAATGCTCACCACAACAGTAACAGCCTTCCTATGACCCACGAAGTCCATGTTAGTTTTCCAGCCATCCCTCTCAATAATCTGCGCAGTGGGACCAGAATTGTTCATTGCGTGAGCAGAAACAAGGTACTGACCATCAGGGGCCCAACTGAGTCGCAACACGTGAGTTGTTCCTCCGCACTGCCAACACACAACACAACACAACCATTCAGAGAAGATCAGAGCACAAGTGTAAGGGTGAAGACCACCATCCAGGATGTTTAACTTAGCGGCAGCTGCAGTGACACACAGGAAAGCCAGAGGCAAATTCAGGTTCTCAAAGGCCTTTTCAGATCTCACTGGAATCTGCCCTTGCTGAACAGAAAGCCTCGAATTACACAATTTATTTCAAATGGCTTTTTGAAACACTTCATTTACCACGTAGTCACTGATGAGTATAAGCAGGAGTTCCACAGTAAAAAAGAAACACTGGTCATTCATTGAACTCAATTCGATACAAAAGGAAACATGCTACAACTTTAGAGTATTTACACAAAGGGCCAACATACTATCACAGTTTATAAACAAAACAGTAATACTAAATATAATGCAAAAAAAATACTCTTTCAAGTTTGTTTTTCCCCCCTTTTCTAATGCTGTATAATTTATAGTACTGTACTTTAAAAATGGCTGACATACGGGACGTGTAGAGCTAATTAAAAGGAGGCCAGTTACTGAATATTGGTATGGGCTTTGGGAACACTGAGACGGCCACCTTTTACTTCGTCCAATTTTAACACATTGTGTACAGTTACTAGCACCGTGTTCCATAAGCTCTGACATGGCAGCAGACGGCGTACACGACATACATAATGCGAGTGCTTTCATCGGATGCGTCACTGCAGAAGACAAGTTGCTGACATGCTGCTCCTGCACTCTGTAAGCTGGCATGTCAAAACACGGATATAATCTGCAATTTTTTGGAAAGAATGCAAATGACATACATTAATCCTTTTGGTTCAAAACATTTTTTATATGTATGAATACGGTTGTACAACACAGCTCAAGGTAACATCAAGTTCATATTGGCAGTCGGTCGTGCTTATCCTCCACAACAGACTCAATATTGCCCTCCACTCTGTTTTTCACCCGTTACTCATCCAGTTTACATATTCTGCATACATACAATCACAAAAATCTCATTTATTTCCTTCCTTGCTTTGTCTGTTCATTTTTTGTTTTTGGTATAACATTAAAAATCAACCATAAAGAGGAAATCCCATGGGCTCTAAAGCTTCTGCCACCTGTTACTGAAGACTACATTTTGGGGAGGCTGTCACAGTGGAGCAGACGTTAGCCCTGCTTTCTCGTAGATGGCGTTGTGCAGAGGTTGCATGTTCTTCCCTTGTCTTGGCAGGTTTGCCTCCCACATCCCAAACAGAGAGTGTCTTGGGTCAACAAGATGCAACTCCAAACCAGCCCTGTATTCGCACGTGTGCTCCTTGATGGACCGACTGTGTCCAGGGTTGGACGCTGCTGAGGGGGGCTCTGGTCCGATCCCGTGACCTTCAATTGAACTAAAAGGGCTATGGAAAGGGCTGAATGCAACACGTTGGGGAAAATGTAAACGTGTCTCAGTCACGAAGATGAGACTTTAATGTCAGAAGTGTTATAAATGAAAAATAGATTGTTTAAATTTTTCTACTCAGAAATATGCAAGAGATCCTCAGAAAAATCAAATAGTCTGTTAGGCACATTGCAGAATAAAAGAAAGAGATAAATAGGTGTGAGCTTCTGAAAACCACAGGCTTCCCTGCCAAACCACCGTAAAGTGGATGGTTTGATCAGTGACCTTTAGACAACCAACGGCGCCTACCTCATCAAAGGGCTTGGTGATGCTCGTTTCCAACTGCCAGTCCACAGTTCTCCACACCTTCAAGCTACGGTCATCAGCCTGGGAGGCAATGTACT
This sequence comes from Erpetoichthys calabaricus, assembly GCF_900747795.2. Classification (NCBI taxonomy): domain Eukaryota; kingdom Metazoa; phylum Chordata; class Cladistia; order Polypteriformes; family Polypteridae; genus Erpetoichthys; species Erpetoichthys calabaricus. Next base: position 18,869,864 of record NC_041411.2, on the reverse strand, counting down.
TTCCAACTGGGTCCCAGGTTAAACCTTTCACTAGGCCCGTGTGACCCTTTAGAGTGGCGATGATCTCTAAATAAACAGACAGAGGGCCCTCAGGAATCCTTCAGTTTCTCTCCTCACAGACACTACAACAGTATGGTATACCTCATGAGCATTCTGACAAGGGCTTATTCACCTGGGAATTTGCGGGCATTCCAGATCACGATTGTATTATCCACACTGCAGGAAGCCAACCAAGCATCATGAGGGGACCAGGCTACATCCATCACATCTAAGGGTACAAAAAACCTGGTTAGAATACGGAAACAAACGGAGCCATGGGGTTTATAATTAAAGTAGTAGTTTCATAAAGCAAGTGATAATATAACAACTTTCCTTTAAATATGACATGAAAAAGGTAAACCCCCCCCCCCCTTTCAAAAGATACCCCCGCTCTCGTAATTAAAGTCGGAGTCGGTCTGGCTAATGCTTGACCAATGGCCTCCTGGCACTAACCATATTAGTGAGTACTTACTGATCGGCTAAACTGTTATAACTCTGTTGCTCTAAGTTCTTTGAGAATATCGCAGTAATATACTTTACCACTACTGTCAAAAAAGCAAAGCAAATGTTTCCCTCCATTAAGTTTGTCTGCAGTTCACTTCTGACGCAAGTAAGGTAATAAAGCCCTTGAGAGACGTGTTGGGTTTCTCACCAGACTTGTTTGTCTGTGACATGCGATTCACCAGGGGCTCGGCACTTTAGAAGGTGCGCAGTTTCAGAAAGGTTTTGAGATTCAGAAGACGCGTGCTGCACTGGCACTGCTTCAACGTAAGCCACGGCACCAGCATCACATTTAGTGGGCATTAATCCTGCTAACACCCTAGTGTATAAAAAGCTTGATTGTCAAATACATATTTCTAGGACTGATAAAATAATATTCATTATTTTCTTTATTTATTCTGCCTTTGAAGCAATTAAAAAGCTAGAAATATTAAGAGGAATTATGTCTTGCAGCAATATAATCGCGTCATGAAAACAGCACTACTAGAGGCGAGAATTTAACCTTTTTGGTAGCCAGCAGGACTAAGTGAATTAAAAATAGACTAGGCCTAATTCGTAAAATACACCACACTAACATAAGGATGAACAAAACGTTAACGTTGTAGTTTGCGTGTCACATTACATTTGCAGGAATTATTAAATCAGAAAGTGTCCTTCAATAAATTACGGGTACTTTTCTTAACGTGGATCAACGCGTTTAAAATTGAAACAGCCCAGGCACCCATACATTACCTCCTAACAACTCCCATCTTTGATATCTACAATTATGTTTACCTACAATTAAGGTCATGTGAAATGACTCTTTCCCCCCCAGATATTAACAAAGTATACCAAATCAAAACATGTGAATATAAATATTTTAAATTAAACATATCTGTACATTTATATGTACAGCTGATAAAAATTAAGGAGATGTTGCTTAATAAAATGGTTGGTTTGGGAAAGTCTTACAGAAACTCTCCAAACCTTTTTTTTTAAATTTTATTGTAATCATTCCATACAAATAGATAAATTTTTACAAAAAATAGGATTGAAAACAAATCAACCTCCACCCCTGTAAACCTTTTAAGACAAACAAAGTTACGAGAGCACACTTTGCCAAAGCAGAAGTATTCACAGAAGAGGAACATTCAAAGGCATTCGAGCAAACCTGCAGGCCGGACAAGACACAAATGGTGGCTGCAACAGCGGAGGGACATCCAGGGCCACACCGTGCAACTAGAACAAGGGACAACAAGGCACAAGTGCCATCCTCTGCCCTGCACGCCTTTGCTCACACCGCCTAACCAATTCATCTGCCCCTCTTTGGAGAAGCCCAGGCAGGGCCCACACTTAGGACAGCACGGGGACGGTCACAGGAGTTTTACAGCTGAAAACTGTTCTGAACTTAACACTCCAATGTGATATCATGAAGCTTTGTGGGCCTCCACCAGTTTCAACTACGGTAAACTTTCTTAATATTTTACTAGTTATGTGACACATCAATGGAAAAGCTGAATCCTGAAATAGTAAAATAAACAAAAAAGTAAAAAAAACACCACAAACATACAGAAAACAGCCAGACACTCAGACGCAGGGCACTAACCTCCTGTGTGGTTTCTCAGGATGGTTGCACATCTCCACTGCTCCACGTTGGCTAGTTTACTGCTTGAACCAAACACTGTACTTGGGCCAATGTACCTGGAAAGGATCAGAACAACCATTTATTTTAGATAAACAGATCATTGATGAATTCTCAGCAATTAAACTTGAACCAGGAGAAGGAGAAAACAATCCAGTCCAAGTGGGTATCGAAAGGCCATTTTCACCTTTCTTAGCAAGTAATCACAAAGCACCCACGTTAAAGGAAGGACAATAACACGTGGCACACTAAGGGCAGCGAGAGAGACATTTCTTCTGAGTGCTGCCAATGTTAAGTAAATAAGCCTTAAGATTTCCAAATGACACCAGAGTTTCCCTTTAATCTGCACGAGGCCATTGTAGGATGTCAGTTATGCTCTTCTGCTGTGACTGCTGCCCGCCACTGGCACCACAACACCCGTTTGCTGTAATGACGTCTACGGGGGTTTGTCTCTTCGAGATTCCAGCCAGCACATGCAACGTCACTCTACAAATCTTTAAAGGAAACACACTGCTAAATGATCATCAATCATAGCCAATTAAAATGTATTTCTTTTTCACATCTTCACAGATCAATAAAATCTCTAATCACACTTTTTAAATAAAAAACATAATACTGAGACAGTTTGTTCTGTTTTGGGCATCACTCTGTGAACCCCCAGTGGAATTGTTGGCCACCCCCACTGATTAGAGAGATGCTGTGATACCAGAATTTCCGCACTCGATGTCAACACCAGCTCTGTTTTACAATACTTCATATCTAAATGACGACACAGCAAAAGCAGAAATCCAATTCAATGGTTAAAGTGCCTCCATTGTTTCTCCCTTTTCTTTGTAATATAAAATTCACAAAGACGAAGTAACAACAGCCTTGATATGCTGGTATATCCATCACGGAGTTACCCAGCCATCACTTAAGTAAACTAGTATCGGCATTAATAAATATCAAAATATAACGCAGGGCTGGAATTTGAATGTGTAGTAAACACATATCATTATAAACTACCTGTTGTACACATTGTAAATTTATTCGCTGACATTTTTTCTCCTTACACTAACATATGAATCCCTCATAGTATAATGTGGGGAGGAATGCAGGCAGAATTTGACTCGAGTTTTACTGACGCTCACGGGCCAATGACGTTGAGCTTTGGTTTGAACTTTCCCAGGCTGCTAGAGCCTGATGAGCTTAGAATAGCACACCTTTACAGTGGTGTGAAAAAGTATTCAATCCCTTGAAAGTCATCCTCATTTTCTGCATAACAAAAGACTTCCAAACACATTTATCCATTCAGTACTCCACCTCCAATTTCTACATTTATTTATACCAAAGCACAAGACTACATAACAAATATAAATACACATGGTGTACATGCATTTTTTTAGCTTCTTAAAATTAATTCTTAAGTAACGTAAGTAAATGGTTATTTTCAGGGGTGTGCAAAAGTATTCCATTCCCTTGGAAGGCATCCTAATTTTCTGCATGACAAAAGATTTGTCCACATATTTATCCATTCGGTATTTATAATGTGAACTCTTATGCTGCAACAACACATTTCCAAAGTCAAAATAAACCATTCTGTGTAGATATTTATCTGAAGAAGAAAAACTCCAAAGTTAGTTTGCCTAAATATGTAAACCCCTGTGCTTTGGAAGCTCCAGGTTTACACAAATAGACAAAAAGGCGACAGTCCTAATTAAATATAATTAGATCCTACTTGAGATTGTCGGACAATCCCTGCAAAACTGAAGACAAAGGAGCCTTCTGCTGATGTGACAAACAAAGTCACTGAAACACCCAAGGCAGGAAATGGCTACAAAAAAAAAAAATACTGAAGCGATCTGAACATCCCATGGTGCACTGCTGGATCCATCATTCGTACTGATTTTAAGATTCTGTTATTAACATTTAAGGCCATCCATAATCTCGCCCTTCCATATCTGTCTGACCTTCTTCATGTTGCCATTCCATCCCGTAACCTTAGATCCTCTTCCTCCACCCATCTGACTGTCCCTCCCGCCCGTCTAACCACCATGGGGAGCAGAGCTTTCAGCCGTTCTGCTCCCAAGCTCTGGAATTCATTGCCTGCGGATCTCCGAAATATCAAATCATATTCATCCTTCAAATGTAAACTTAAAACGCATCTGTTTAAAATGGCTTTTTCTTTTTCCTTCTGATTATAGTGTGTTTTGTTTGGTTTTAATTTTTAGATTTTCTGATGATTTAAGTTGTTTAGAATTGTGTCTTTTATTTATTTATTTATTTATTGTTTGTTTGTTTGTTTGTTCAGTGTCCTTGAGTTTTCTGAAAGGCACCTTGTATAAATAAAATGTATTATTATTATTATTATTATTATCATTAGAAAGTGGAAGGCTGATCACAGCACCCAGACTCTTACTGGAACAGGCCGTCCTGCAAAACTCAACATCAGAGTCAGACGTCTGCAGTGCTCTGTGACTGAAACAGGAGTGAATTTCAAAAGCTCTCCCTAAAACAGGCCTCTATGTGAAGGTAGCAAGTAAGAAGCCATTCCTTAAGAAGGTCCACATAAAAGCACATGTGGCATTTGCTGCAAAGCTGAGAAAGGCCCAGTTACAATGTGGGAGAAGGTTATATGGTCAGATGGGACCAAAGAAGAACTTTTTGGCCAGGCTTAAAAGAGATATGCATGGCATAAAACTAACACTGCCTAGGCCTCAAGAAACACCAAACCTACAGTGAAATACGGTGGTGACAGCATCAGGCTATGGAGATGTTTTCATGTACTGGGACTGGGAATCTTGTCAGAAATGAAGGGGCAATGGATAGATGCAAATCCCACACAACAGTGCAATAGAACTTGTTCCAGAGTGCTATGAACCTACAGCTCAGGAGAAGATTCATCGTTCAACATGATAGTGACCCTAAGCATAAGGCCAAAGTGACACTGAAACAGAAAGGTGAATGTTGTGGAATGGCCAAGCCAAAGCCGTGCTCTTAACCCTGTTGAGAATCTGTGGCACGACTGGAAAACTGCTGTCCAGAGGCGCATCCCACCAACCAGGAGGATCTCGATCAATTACACCAAGAAGAATGGCCAAGAATCACTCATGAACAACGTGCAGAACTGGGACCTACTCAGCCCAAAGGAAAGGGTTCTCAACAAAGGATGAATCTGTAGGCGTGAACACTCACTTTGGAGTTATTCTTCTTCAGTTAAATATCTACAGAGAATGGTTTATTTTGACTTTGGAAATGCATTGTTACAGCGTAAGAGTTCACATTATAAATACCGAATGGATAAATATGTGGACAAATCTTTTGTCATGCAGAAAATTAGGATGCCTTCCAAGGGAATGGAATACTTTTGCACACCCCTGAAAATAACTATTTACTTACATTACTTAAGAATTAATTTTAAGAAGCTAAAAATATGCTTGTACACCATGTGTATTTATATTTGTTATGTAGTCTTGTGCTTTGGTAAAAATAAATGTAGAAATCTGAGGTGGAGCTCAACTGGAAGTCACAGCCTGAAAAAAAAACGACTAGCTGCGCTCAGTGAGCCTAAATAATAAATACGAGGCTGTAATGACCTTCCTCAAAAATAAGATGACTGAATAATAGCGCAGTACAAATGAAACATACAAAGTGGAGCTACAGAGTCAGTGCAACTGCTTGTGTTTTGAAGGTAGCAACGGCATGTCAGCTGGTTTGGTATTAAACTCAAACTCGGGGACAGACGGCAGCTCCTCAAGACAGTTTCCATCTTAAGATTTTAGTACGCTGTTAACAACAGATTAAGGTGCATTAGAGCAATACAGGCAACAAGAACATGCTTAGACCTTACCGTACAGTCCTCTTCATACTGATCAACGTCGACAGTGAAAGTGGACTACTTGGCTTATACTAAAAAATGGATGCAATTTTGTTTTGGAGTAGCTTAAGTTGAGATGCCTGTATTTACAAGGATACGTCAAGGTTCCCAGGCCATGTGAGCACACCCTCTCAATACTCACGCAGCTCGCCTCCACACCATGATCAGCTTGTCGTCGCCGCCTGATGCCAAGTACAATCCATTATTTGACCAGCGGACGCAGTTTACACAAGCTAAGAGATAAGCAAAGGAGGACTGGTTAAGGGCAACAGCTGCAAAAAGAAATGTCAGCCTTAGCATCTGTGGCTTTCATTTGTCAGGGATCTTTAAGATCTAAAATATAATTTATTTCATTATGCAGTAATATCATAACTAAAAGGAAAGCCCATCAAAAAGTAATCACAATTAGAAGGAAAGTGGAAATTACAACATTACATAGTGAAAAAAAAAAATTCCACCCCCAAGAAAACCGCTATTGCTGGGAAAATGTCAACATAGAAATGACATTAAAGGACATCTCTAAGTTAATAAAAAAACAGTTTGCTCATGGTGGCATAAAATCATGAATATGAAGTTAAAGCAATGGTACATATTTTTCAAGTTGCTAACCCCATGTAATTTGTAGTGATGATGGAGAAAAATTTTTAAACACATAATTTTATGCAGAATGAAGAGAAAAACGTCTGATTTTGAACTGAAGACCTGCCTCTTCCTCTCTCATTGGTCAAGAGTCCTGTCTTCAGTTCAAAATGTGTTTTCCCATTTATGATGTGCTAATATGTGATAATTCAGGAAGTTATGTACATTTCCTTCTCAGATATCAATTTACTTTGAGCTTACGACTGGATAGTGAACATGTGGATTGTACGAGTAGCATGAGGAGCCGTTTTTCTTTTTCTTATGGACATTTTTCCCACCATTTGACATAATACAGCACTGGTCACCATTGGGTGCTAGTATATCAAACATTTTTCCTCTTTGTTCTGAATGAAAACAAGATGAAAAAATTGTTCTCAGTTGTTACTACAAACTACATGGGGTAAGTGACGTATAAAATCATTCTTTCAAGAGCCTGCGATTCTGCAACTTAACCATAATAAACTTAACAAGAGAGAGAGGCATACCTAAGTGGTTATCCATCTGACACAGCATTCTGGGAATGTTCTCATTTTTCTCATCCTCTTCCCGGAGGACGGGTGCCATATTCCAGATGACAACCTTCCCAGAATCTTCCCCTGGAAAATAAGCAGCAAAAAGAGACGTCTCCCAAATCTATAGACTCAAAACTGCACATGCAACGTACATGGTCTCTGCTAGGCACGATGAACTTGACGTTCCCTTTAGGAGAAGGCATCACGGCTCTAAGCCCAGGCCAACTGTAAGCCTGAACCAATGCAGAACGAGTGGCTGCCTCAGCATCAACAACAACTGTGCCTCGCAAAAATGAAATGCAAAGACTTAGAACACTGCAACTCGTGAGGATTGTTGGGTGGGAGCCCAACGGGTGCAGCGGGTGACACCTCAGCACCACACTGGAGGAGGAGGAGGGTGAGGGCTTTGTTATGGTGGCTGGAGTGCCAATCTTACCACTAACCCCTTCTAGTGTAAATGCAGTAAATACTGAAATAAAATTTAAGCAGAATTCTAAAAACACTTCACTGTCAAAGGCTGAAATTTTAAAATAAAAATAAAAAATAACGCTGTACAAGTATCCATTTCTACCATCTACACGGCCAAAACAAGCGTTGCCCACAGAATTCTACAGAGCCCCCGTCTTCTCAGGTGAGAGTCTCACCAGGTGTGCAGAGAATCGGACTTTCATTGCTGAAGAGGCTGGTGGTAACATGGCACTAATAAAGACAAAGGATTCTTTAAATTGAACAAAGCATTTCAAAGGGGAAAAAACGGAGAAGGAGAAAACGAAGCCACGTTGATTTCTTCATCTTTTCATATCCATTTTTATTTTTCCTCAGTCTGCGTAGCTGATATGTCGGTCACAGACGTTCCACAATGAAATGAGCCAAATCACAAATGAATGACTTTTCTTTAAACATTATCATCAACTTTTTGTGGTCTACAGATATGAACACATGAGCGCGTATAATTAAAGGACAAGCTGGTTCTGCGCTTCACAGTAAGTTTTAAGGCTTGAGTTTCCAGAACGCATGTGGTCCATTAAACAATGGGGCTAGTTATTTCTTAAAATGTATTTAATAAAAATACTTGCCATTAGAATGCAGTTTCATAGAGTAAAGTAACATAACTGTGAAGAAATAACTTTTGGTTTGAGAAAGAGCAAACTTGTCCTTTAAATGTTTTCTCATGCATCTGCCATGAACTCCACAATCAAACCAGTTTGGTTTTACTCTCTAATACGTCACACAGAACTGAATAAAGAAAAGAAAGCAAGGAGTGGGATGATGGGTAGTGGCGCTGCGGGTGGGCTGTCTGCACGGAGAGTGTACTGTGATGGGCCCTGCAATACACGGTCATCCTGTCCAGGGCGGCTCCCTGACGTGCACACAACGCTGCCCGGACAGGCGCCGGCTCCCCACAACCACAGCGTGGATTCACATTTAAGGACATCAAGGTTAAAAGGGGTTACCTGCTAGTTTTGAACCCTCTAATCGTGAGCACAGTGAAGGTGCCTCAGAAGAGCAAACTCGGAACTCTAATGAGCCATTTAAAAACCTCCCACTGGCCATTCCCCTCAACGTAACACACCAAGGGCCTCGTATTCAGCACTCGGCCTCTTAACACAACGTCGCCTCAAAGCCTACACGTCGGTCTAATGCACTACTACTACAGGACCAAAAACAAATACAGGAGTCACACAACGAGGAAACGGAGCGCAAACAAACGGCAATCCAGTCGCTCGACAGGTCAGGCCGCGAGTGCCTCTCTTCACACTCACGACATTCTCCACTCCCGCTTCAGTGTCCATAAGGGGCCTGCAGGTCTTCCTCCCACAAGCCAAAGAAAGGCAGGCGGGTTCAGCTAACTGGTAACTCCAAACTAGCCCAGTAGGGGTAACGGGCTGGCATCCCTCCAGAGCTTCTCCTGCCATGCACTCCACTCTGCCAGGATAGGCCTCAGCCTCACGGTGACCCTCAATTTGAATACATGAGCTTGAGAATATTGTGAACGCAACAATAAAAAAACACTTTTAAGCAAATTCTTACCTTGTCCACCAGTTGCAAATTTTGTTCCCTCTGGATGGATGTCAACGGAAAAAATTGGCTTCCCTGAAAAATACCAAATGATACAAACGTTTTACACAAATTACTCTTCAACTACCATCCATATGGCTGGCATATTAAGAGACGCTCAGTGTGTAAATCCAGCTAGAGGTCAGTGCACATGAAACAAACTGCGACAAATTAAACTCAACTCAGAGAATGCCTATAAATAAACTCATAAAATAAATACACTTCTGAACTCTTCAAATACCCCGGCGTGATGTTCAAAATGAAGGCAATGATCCAAATGTCAGCGTTTTTACACATACAGAGTCAGGTTTTCACAGAAGATGCCAACTGCCCTCCTACTTCAAACCCTAAAAACATTTCATGTCAATTTACCAACAGATGTAATCAATGCACAACTACAGTCAAGGCTTCCAGTTGGCAGCTGGGTGGCACAGTGGAGCAGAGTGCTGGGTCTCCTTGTTTGACTCCAAGCTGAGGTGCATTGGACAGAGCTGTGCCAACTGGCACACGGCACTTCTTCAGTTGATCGTGCGAGCGTCTTTACCCTACGACGGACTGGCGACCTGCCCATTTCCTGCCTTGTGTCCAGTGCTTGCTGGGAAAAGGCTCCACCATCCCCGCAGCACGGCTCAGGACGCAGCTGTTTACGACTTGGATGGCTGTTTGTCACTTGTTACGAGAAAGCAGTCTTCTGTGAGGAAGAGTAAAATAAAAACAATGTCCACCACCTTCAGAAACAGCTAGTCCAGCACCGAGGGAAGGAGAGCCACGATTAATATAAAAAGGTGAATATCACAATACAATAAAATGTGGATGAGAGCATCAGAAGGCTTTGCGCCCCAGAAAACAAGTTAGCCAAACTGTTCTAGGAGGCTGAGACACTAAAATGACCGGACTGGACTTGGGAGTTCCCTGGAAAACCGTCTGGAGGTCGGCTGGACGCGAATCCCAGCAGTACATCACACCCTCCTACACGGACCGGCTAGGTGTGTCCTGTGAAGAGTCCACTCGGTGTTTGCACAACAATCGCTACACGCGTAGCCGCTATAATGGCGGGTGAAAAAAATAAAAAATCAAACAGCGAATTAACATCAAATTTCTCTCAAATTTTCTCTTTTTGTGTAAAGCAGTTTCTGTCTGGCAGACATTCCTGTCCTCGATCATCCTCCCTATTCAGCTGATTTAGCTCCCTGTCATTTTTACTTGTTCCCAAAAATCAAAGGTGACGTGAAGAGAACACATTTTTCCTTCAATGGATGAAGTGAAGACAGAAATGTTAAGCCTGTTGAAGAGCGTCAAGCAAGAAGCCTTCCAGCACTGTTTCAATCAATGGAGGATACACATGGAGCGGTGCAGAGTATAGAGAAGGGGACAATGATTAGAATGCTCCATTATTCATTAATAAACATTTTTTTACCAATCCGGTTATTTTTGTGTCTCACCTCGTATAACATTTCAGTAATTATTACCACTCTGATGCTGATCTTTCTGAACATAAAATACATCATTACAATAGCAATTGACAAGAAGAATTCATAATTAATTGCAGAATTACAGTATTTGACGGTTCCTCTACAGTGCCTCTTTCTCTTGCACGATTTGGCTCAAAAATTAATCAGCACATCGTCATCTCATAACAGGCTTAAGTTTCAAGTTTGGGATTTTTCTGTCCAGCCGATTTAGCTTGAGACCGTCCTCAAGAAACTGACACACAGACACAAACCCATCATTGAGATGTCGATGTTTTTGGTATCAGGGGACACTAAAACCTCGAGATCCGTTCAAAACTTGAGATTGAAATTTTTGACAAATCTAAAGCTTTTCCTCCTCTGCCACTGACGAAAGGTTAGGTTGGGGAGGACACAAAGAAGAAAAGAGGGATAGAAGGTGAGAATGAATAAAACCAGAAACAGTGGGATGAAATGTCACTCAAGACGCGTCCTTCTGGTATGACCAGCAGGTCTCAAAGCACCTGAAAAGGATTAAACGAGTTAAGAATAAAGATATCAAAGGTTTCACTCTGTAACATTTACCGTCATTTGTTAGGTTTTTCGTAACCCACCATTCACAACAGACACAGATCACAATATGTTACAAAAAAACAAACCAAAGCACAAATTATATAAGAAAGATAACAAAAACACAAAGAAACCTTCATTAAACTGAAGTGTCCACCTGACCGTAAGGCTGCACACTCGGCCACCTCGGTCACACGGCAGCACGCAGGCCAGGATTTAAATCAACGCAGCACTAACCCCTGCGCCGCCGTGCCATCGGATAGACGGGTTCAAAAATGTCTGCATGTGTAACACCACCAATTGAACAAAAAGGACAGGCGAGAAAACGTAAAGGAATACACTTTCACGTATGTAGCGCCTTCTTCGAAGTTGGTAATTAAATCGCACCGACCATCCTCCTTCCTTTATAGCGCCCCTCACTGCCATCACCCGAAGGACACGCACGGTGAGATGGAACAAGAAAAGTGGGGTCAGAAAGGGAAACGCCACCGACGAGGGGGCTTCACTTATTTCAGACGAAAGAATCAGCCAAAGGCGGTCAAAGCGGAGCCCCCCGGTCAGACCGGCAGGGTATTGGGGGCTCGTCCTCATGTCAGAGCGGTCACCTGTGGATCTCCTCCTCCGAGCGACATCGGTGCGGCCCGGACAAAGTTTTTGGAGGTCTTCGCGTGCCGAGCAGGGGGTGGGCTTCAGTGGGGGCTCACTGCCCCGACCGCAGCCCTCCTGGGCGCCGCGCAAAACTTTCGTTCCGGAGCTCGTACCCTGCCCAGCAGGTCGGTCCCAAACTTGTGGTCCGGCGGCCGGTCCTCCCCCCATGGCGAATGCACGGCACAGGTGTCCGCTCCGCACTCACCATTGTGACTGACCCAAGTCGGCTTCAAGAGCTTCATCTCCTCCTCCTCCTGTGCCGCCGCTCCGCTCCGCTCCCCTAGTCTCTGCGGCCCTCCACCCGCCTGCACTCACTGCGTGGCACCGCTTCGCCGTGCTGCTCGCCCCCCAAGTCCGTGCCGCGTCCGCCACTCAGAGCAGCGCCATCGTCGCCCCGCCAATTCCTCTCATCCCTCCGGCTTCCCTGCAGCGGCGGCAACACAGGAAGTGGCCGACCTTTCCCAGCGCTCCCCCTGGAAACACGGGCCCCGGAAAGGTCAGGTCCGCCGGCGCCTAGGCCCGGGCCGCTCGATCTACGTGGCCGGGCTCATTTCTCACTTAACAAAAAAAAAAAAAAAAAAACAACGACGTGGGCTTCAAGTGAGGATCCCGAGCGCCGTCTGCGGGGGCTTTAAAACGGAAACAAAAGTCAAAAGAAATGGGGGGTCTAGTGGTGGGGAACTGAACTGGCCGAAAGCAGTCGGGGGCGGGGGGCCCAATGGGAGGGGCCGCAGCTCATCGTGCTAACCAGTTTCTTAACTGTGGTCGGCACTTGCTGCAGTTATTGGAACACAAATGGTGTTTTTGAAGCCCTCGCCTCCTTTCAATGTGATATGGCAGAGACATCGGGGAAACATTCAGCAGAAGAAGGCGCAGGGTGGTGCAGTGGTTGGCAGAGCCAGGGTTCACATTGCATGCGCGGCTGGTGGTCTCCCCGTCTCTGTGTGTCCAGCTTTAACTCCTTGGGGTCGGTGCTGCCGTGTGCACCAAGCTGGCAGGATGGGTTCAGCAGCCTTGAATTGCTCCATCTTGGCAGCCCAGCTCTGGTGGTGCCACCTCTGCTTGGCAGCAAATCCCAGCCCAGGTTCTCTTCATGTGCAGCTCCTAGCTGCCAACCTGCATTCGGGATTCTGACCCCCTTGTTTGGCGACTTTCCGTCTAAGGTGGGTTTTGTAATCCAGTATGCATTTCGTCCTGAGCTCTGTACTTGTGATGGCCAATGTTGTGCCCTTGTCCTGTCACACTTGTCCCCAAGACTGATGTCACCTGATTAAGGGTGACTAAAAACTCCTTTTTATTCCATGGCATTCTCTGGTTTCTTCTATTGAGTGTTTTTATGTCTGTTTTATTGTTTATGCGTTTTATTGTTAGCCCTTTGGGTCAACAGCAGTAGTTTTGAGATGTGCTGTATAAATGCATCGAATTGAAATTGGGTCCCCAAATAAGACAAAATGAATGTGCATTACCGCCGTCCTTGGGAAGTATTCAAGACGTAAAGCCTGCACTGTCAGGAAACTGAGGCCCAGCCATTTAATTCAAAGCATCCTTTCAACAGTTTCAAATGAAGAAATGGGTTCAAAGAAAAATCCTGACTGGACAGAGCTTGTGTTCTGCTGCCCCCGTGTAATAATCCAAAAGGTGCTTTGTGACGCCGATTCCCAGCACTTCTTTCTGATCAACTCGCCTACTGAGTCTTGCAAGCTTTTCAAGACCCAAAGTGTTTTCACACAAGAAACCTGAAACAAACTCCATGGTCGTGTTGTTGAGCTGAATCTGTTAAGAGCGTTTCCAAGTTTTGGGGCTGCTAAGCTTGAGTCGGGTAGAGCATCACGTTGATGCACAGCTTATACTTGTGCGTTTTTGTCCCTTTGAATGAAACACCACAGAGAACTGCATCGGGTGTAACTACTGCCTGCCATCACTAACCGGGGCCTTTCCCAGAATTCATCCACTACACCAGAGGTCTTTATTCCTTTTTGCTTCTATTTGCTGCTTCAAATGAAGAACAAGACACTGTAGAAAGGCTCGGCCTCTGAGTAATGTTCAAAACAATTAAAACAGCAAATAAAAGATTGGGTTGTATTGTAAAAACTGTTGAATATAAAAGAAGGGACATTATGCTTAGATTTTATATAATGCACTTGTGAGACGACATCTGGAGTATAATAAACACAAAGCAAGCGGGCACATCTCCAAAGTTAAGGACACGTCGTACTGTGACCTGTTTAGTGTGAGCAGAGGAGACACGGAGGGGGCCTAATCCACGGCTTCCACATCCCCAAAGGCACCGATTGATACGCTAGACGGGTTTCATCTTAACGGTGAATCGCATGTCCGAGCGCACCAGTGGAGACTTAAGGAGAAACGCAGTCAGGAAGCACTTCAGTACTCGAGGAGTTGTGGGACTCTGAACAAACCACCGAGGCACGGAGTTGAAGCAGAAACCTTCACGACCTTTATGGGGGCTCTGGGTCAGATTGTGGGACAGCTTGGCTATTAGCTGAGAAAGACGGCCAGCCGGATGGACCAAACTGTCTCTTCTTATTTGTCATTTCTTCTGTTCTAAGCTAATGAGCTTGACTGACTTCATGGCTGCTCTTGTCTGGCAAATGCCTTACATGTGTACAGGATTGGGGTGCCCAGTGGTGCAGCGGTTAGCTCTCCTGTCGCATTTCTCTGTGTCTCAGTGGGTTTTCCTCCACATCCCAAGCATATATTGATAAGACAACCCCAGAGTGGCACTGCTGGATTCAGCCATGGCGCGTTTGTGTTTAGCAGATTCATGTTCTGTCCAGGATTGACTTCTGCTCTAGCTCCTGATTTCCCATTATGCCACAAATATTAAATGTATACATTATAACGTGTTTTACTAAGGATGAAAATTGTAAATGTTGTCATTTCTAATATTGGATATTTTCTTAGTAATAATTTATTAAACTCTACGTCATGTAATTAGAAGGGCACTACAAAATGGTCGGTTGAGCAGAGGAGACTATGGAGCGGTTAACTTGAGCCTGCCGTTTGATCCTCTTTGTAGAGTTTGCATGTCCACCTAAGGCTCTCACGCTGGTGTTTCTGTTCGGTGTACTCTGTGATGGACGTGGCCTCAAGTCCACCACGCCTTGTGCTCCCGTGACTCCTCACAACCCAATACAACTAAATGTCACCTGAGAAAGTGGAGGGATGAACCAAATGGCCTTCCTACCAGCCACACCGGCCTTTCCAAACTCCTCTTGCTGTCTGGCAACGCACAAGTTGAAGTTTAAATGTTTTCTAATGGATCTTAGTACATAAAGTCCAGATTGATCTCCCAATCACATAGTGATATTGTTGTCGTTTGGTAAGAACATAATCACCTAAGAACTGTAACAAACGAGAGGAGACCGTCGAGCCCAGCAGCCTGCTTTGTCTGGCTAAGCGTCACCCTGCTCCTTCTTGCTGCTCCAACTCCACGGTGTGCTCCGATTCCCACAACTCTTCGAGCACAGAGCTGCTTCACTTCTCTTTAGTCTCCACTGGCGTCCTGGAGTGTGTAATTAATTCACTCCATTTTCTCAAAGGATCTCAAAGACCTCACGCCAGCCACTCACTAAGGAAATCCAATCAGGAAAACAGATCAAGAGCCCCGGGCTCATCCTTTGTACCAGCATCATATCGTTTTGCTACATTTTTTCTTAGTCTACTATACAACATTTTTAAAATGAATGAGCGATTTGAGATCAAGTCAGTTAAAATTATGAGAAACCAGAGATAAAGTGCAGCCTTCACAGTAGTTTTACAGAGTATATCAATGCAGATAAAAGGAAGGGTATGCATTGAAAAATGTACGCATGTCTCTAGCATTTCACCTTTAAAAAGAAGGCTAACAATATGATCCTCTCCTTACTCCCCCACCCCATCCTCCCCGCTTAACAAAACAAAAGGTTAACTCGTAACCAGAGAGAGGTCATCTTTAAAAAGCAAATCAGCATTTCTACGAGGCAATGGAGAGAAGTGTTTGCGCCAAGTTGACATTTAAGCAGCTCATCCAGGTCTCGTCTACTGAAGACGGTCCTGCTTCTCCATGTCTGCAGAGCTGCTTCGAGCGGATTACTCGATTCTTGTTTAAAGAGCAGCCCGGGTAAGAGAGCGGAACTCCTTTCACGAGGGACTGTTTCCGCTGCGTCTCTGTTTCCGGACGGAAGCCAGCGAGCAGCGCAGCGGCAGACTGAAGGGCGGTCGGTCGGGTTGCTTCGGATACTCGGGGATGGCGGTCGTGTCGGCGAGCAGTGCACTGGGCACGTTGCTGCTCAGGAGGTTGAGGTACACGCAGCGTCTCGAACACGCGGATACGTGCTTGCTTTTAAGTCATTCGTTATCGTAATGCGTGCTGTGCAGGCGTCCGTTGAATCAATCTTAGACTCATGTGCCCCTTAGCGATCATCGGAAACTTTCTGCTTCAATGGATTGGGACAAAATGCTGTTCATCCCTGTCATTAACTGTTATCTATAGTTAATAATGGGCCAGTTCAGTAATCGCAGCAATAGAAGCTTGTTTTGTGCGTGTAGCATTGCAGGTCGTGATTCCCCAAAAGTACACGCGTGATAAGCGATGGTACACCGAAATCAAAACCTCGCTAAATGAAGGCTGGAGCCGAGCCGATTCCTCCCCTTCGACCCCATGCTCCGTTTCAGACAGTGGCTTTATTGCTGCCAACCCAAGATGTTTTGAAATTTTAAACCACCTGAAAAAAGACTCGCCTTAAACATTACACTATGTAAATGAAACTAAAAGAAAAATGTAAAAGTTACTTCTTCAGTAATCAAAGGAAAGGCCAGATGCGCCACAATTTAGTGTTAAAATTCCTAAGTTATTGGGCATCCACCTTAATAAAAGGAGGAGCGTCTGAGTGTCCATCCGTTGCTAATGTCTTTGTCATTCCAACAGATGGCGCATCACAAACACTGCTTTTATGAATTCCGTACAAATGGCATCTAGAAGAGACATATGCAACAGATGGTGCTCTTAAAACATTCCTGCTGAGGTCTATGCTGACTACTTGGAGTTCAACTCACTTTAGACAAGGTTTAATTCATAAAAGAACTATACATTTAAAACTGATATGCCCATGTTTATTGGGTGAGGGCAGCAGACCATACTGGGCACGCTCACTTGCTCCTCTTCATAGCAGGCCAATTTGGAGTCCGCAGAGTCCCCACCAGAACTGGAGAAGGAAGCTGGGTGAAAGGACAAAATGAACAGCGACACTGGTGAAAGTGTAAGATTGACACCATGTCAGGTACTGTTCAGAAGTGGGACTAACTGCATCATAACTGTACATGATAAAATCAAAACTATCATTACGTAGTATAGAAAGTACAATTAAATAACACATAGCCAGTCAAAAGTCTGGACAAACTCAGAAATGTTCTTGTTTCTGATAGAAATGTATACCTTTTTTTATCAAGATACCATTAGACTGATATATAAATATAGGCAAGACATTACTAATGGCAATTACTGCTTGAAATGACTGAGGTTTTATTTATTATCACATATGACTGCAAAGCCCACTTTTCAGCAGCCATTCCTTCAGTGTGCTAATAGTGAGCTCCCCCCCATAGCTCATCTTTTACGAACTGGTTGTTGAGGAAGACCTTTGTAGTTGTATTGGCTCCAGTGAAACCTGTTATTCTGCTCACTTGTGTTGCACAGTACTGGCATTGCTAAAGTTCAGTTCTGGGTCCAAAAGTGGCCAAAGTAGAGCAGAAAACTGTCAAAGACGGCACTGGCATAAGGTGTGGACTCTTAAGGAAGAAGCAAAGCGAGGACTTGTAAGGCGTTTTGTTTGTTGCTCACACCACACACTCTGATGTCCTTCTCCTCTTACGTAGTTGTGCATCTCAGCCTTCCCCTTCTTTGTCTGTCCCGGTTTGATTCAGTAAAGATTCTCCTCTCAAGACAGACAATAGTAGACGCCTTTGTATGAAATCTTCAGTTTCTGGGCAGCTTGTTGCATGAAATAACCTTCATTCTGCCAAAAACCAAAAAGAAGGCCGACATGTTTCTTGAGGAAGCCGATTCATTTTGGCCATTTTTGAAACCAGAATGCCAGCACCTTGCAACGCAGTTTCAGTGGGGCTAATATAATTACAAAGGTTTCTTAGATAGCTAGATGGCATGTAAACCTGGCAAATAAAGGAACCGCTAAGGGAGTTTACCATTAGGAGCCTGAAGTAATGGCTGCTGAAAGTGGGGCTCTGCAGTCGTATGAGAAGTCAATTAAAAAGCAGTGATAGCCATTTACACACAGTAATACCTTGGCTGTATTCTTTAAATCACGTTAATGGTATCTTAATACAAAAAGTATCAGTTTTGATCAAAAACAGGGTCCAGACTTTAAACTGGGGGGGTATAAGGAATGGCTTAGTTGTCCCAATGTCACATCCACTGACACAATTTAACAACAATCGGTACTTATCAGTACTTTTATGCACACACAGAACTGCGGTTGTGTGCAGTGCAGATGGTGAGGTCTTGGGACAAACTTGTTGCTGATGAACTCCGTACATGCACAGTGGCCTCAGCAGTGAAGCGCACAGTCCAGTCGCACACCCGCGAGACACACTTGGGCTTATCCACATATTTTATATTTGCCTTCTTTGAACAGAAGAGTATTTTGCTGCCATATTACTCTGTTTTGTCTTCTTCTGCCCTAGTTCTGTCCCTGGACCAAGCATACAGGCCTGCCAGGCTCATTGGCAAACCTCTGTCTTGGCACTGCGGCTGTCTCTCCCCATGAGGTAAAGCTCAGTTTTGTATTTCTTTCCTGATGGCAGGGCACTTGCTCTGTGGAGTTTGCCCACCTCGGAGTGAGTGTTTTGTTTTTTTCTAAGAATGTCTGTGTTAGGTTTATCAGTGACTATAAACGGGCCTGAATGTGGGTATGTGCCAGAGTGTGCCCTGCAGTGGACTGGTACCCTGGTTCACGGTTTCCTACTGCCTTGTACCTGCCAGCAGGCCCTGAAGTGGACGAGGGGGACTGATAACAGCTTAATGGACGTGTGATCAAAATGGATGAGCTCACTTTGTTACTGTTGTTTATCACTAAATGTCAGAAAGAATTGGTTACGTTTCATCTTATGGTTTAAAGGTCTGAACCCAAAAAGAAAAAGAAGAAAGTTGATCCTAAGAGAGACCAGATGGTCAAAGACCGGATGAGGAAGAAAATTAAGAAGCTGGAAAGAGTTCCCCCTGAATTTGTACCCATTGAAGATTTTGTAGTTCCTATTAAATACTTGGATGACACAAGGTACACTCAACAATCTGAGCCTCTGTTTAAAAGAGTTCAATGTGGGATGAAACTGTGAGAGAGTTCAAATGTCATAAGGGTGACGCTGGGCTGTTGTATTGACTATGCTCGTTCTTGTCACCCTCAGGGTCCGAATTCTCCCAGAGGTGTCAGAAGCGGAAAGCGAGCGCCGAGCTCTCCTCATGAAGGAGTGGTCGAGGTATAAGCTGGGCCTTCACAAGGCAGAGATGGAGGCCATCAGCTCAGCGCTGGAAGCTCAGAGAGTGGCCCTCGAAGAGCTGCGCCTGGAGTCTGAGGAGCTTTATCAAGCAGCTGTGAAAAGAGACCAAAAACTGTTTCCTTTTGAAAGTGAAGGCCCCTGTTACACCCCACCGAAAGTTGGATACCAGGCCCCGGAGGGCAAATACAATGACATCACTAAAGTGTACACACAGGTGAACAAATAAAGACCAATGCTGTCACCCGTCTGTTAGAAAATTAATTGGCGGGACCACACTGAACTAAGACGGCTATATGGGGTAAACGGAATAAATGGCTGTGCAGTGAAAGAGTTAGAAACGGGGGCTGAAAGAAACGAGGGTGAGGGCATCTTCTCAAACGTAGGAGTTTAGTCAGGCATGAACCTTCTGTAAGGTTTAAAGGATCATTAATATCACGAGGGAAGAGTACAGTAAAATTCTTAGTTGCATTTGTTAAATAACATACTAAGCACGGCCAAAACTGTCGAGCACCGTAATTTGTGAGGAGAGCAACATTACCTCCAAATTCCTGTCTTCCTTCTACAACAGCAAAAGAGACATAGAAATAAGTATCCTCACCGGACGTCTCTTGGTCTTCACCTGGCGTCTCTGCCACGTCACTGTCTGCACTACAAGCTGGATCATCTCTCCGCTTGTGCAAGATGGCTTTGACGTCTTTAAAAAACAAACTATGGGTAAAGTATAAATACGATATCTCCTTCAGTAACAGTTTGAAAAGGTTTTATGGATTTTCATACTAATGAACTATTGGACTCGGCGTTTATCAGGCCACCATATTCTGCTTAAATGCACTTAGTTATTTAAACCAAAGTAACTTCCAAATCCCACATTTGTGTTTCTGCAATTGGTGACCTGGCAGAGCGTCACAGAGTTAAAATGATGAAAGCTGAACCAGTGATAATGAACCACTAGGCCAATGTACTGGACATTAAACCCAGTGTAGCCTTGAGTGACTGGAAAGTCCAGCTCGTTGGTTCAATCCGTACCTCCATGCCACCTGCCAGTGCCAGCTGTAAAAAAAGTGCATGGCAATGAGTGCAGGTCTCCACCAGAGAGGGAGACTGCCTAGAGGATGTGCCAGGCGGACCTGTCAGTGATCTGATCATTTCCTCTAGTGCCCCAAAACCTTGTTTGAGCGTTTCAACACTGCATGATTACTTCTGAAATAAAATTACAGCGCAATGGAGCTCAAAACCAGTACACTAAAATGACACGCAAGTGGAAAGAGCCAACGACAACTCCTGATGACCTGCTCCTTTTCTACAACACTTTCTAATAGGTGATATCTACCAAGAAATTCTGGGTGAAAAGAGAAACTAATTTTTAACAAACTAGAAGTTCCTATGAAATGATCTCGCTCAGAGTTAATGGGATTCCGTTTCAGGAGTTACGTGAGACAGACATCACGGTTTACTTGGGCTTCGTAAGTGGGTCACAAATCCATTGTAATATTGGAGTGGAAATTTTTACCCCATGCTAAGTAAGTAGACTGCTGTTGTCTACTGTATCTGTGCAAGTTATCTGGGTAAGTTCACGTTCTATCACCGCATTTAATGACCTAGAGTCCTGGTGCTTCCTGTTTTGCTATATGGTTGCAAGACATGGACGCTATCCAGTGACCTGAGATGAAGACTGGACTCCTTTGGTTATGTGTCTCTTTGGAAAATCCTTGGGTACCGTTGGTTTGACTTTGTGTTGAATGAGCGGTTACTCATGGAGTCCTGAAAGAGGCACATTACCTGCATTGTGAGGGAGTGTCAGTTACGGCACTACAGCCATGAGGTGCGATTCCCAGAGCGTGATCCGGCTCGAAGAATCGTCATTGTTGAGGACCCGGGTGGCTGGACCAGGCCAAGGGGGACGCTCATGTAACACATGGCTATGGCAGATAAATGTTCATTTCCGGAGGGTGGCTCTGGACCACGTGTCTGCCTGGGGGGCTGCCAACCAGGATCCTGAGTGGTTTCGGCACCCCACCCTGACCGGAGACGTTCTTAATAAAGAATCATAATTCTACAAAGTCCTAACAAGACTTCCTTTTGTTGCAGAATGACTCCACTGCCACAAACGGTTATTTCATGACTAACATACCTTTCTCTGTCCAGTTAGTCAAATTCAGGACCCCAGTGGGCAGTTGTTATCCTAGCAGCACCACATGGAAGGCAGGGACCAGTGAAGAATTAGTCAGACAGCTTGGTAAAGTAAATCAAATCGGGTAAGGAACCGCCTTTGGCTGCAATGAGGAGCTCTATGAAGTCATAGATGATTGAGGTGGGCAGTGCGCACGTAGACACACACACACACGCATCACTCTCCCTAACCTGCAGGTCTTTGAGGAGGCAAACCCAGTTGCACTGGGAGAGAAGACAGCACCACAGATCTCCAAGTCAGGACACTGGCCGCACTGACCACTGTGTCACCATGCCAGGGAGATTTATCAACATAATTAAGATGATTTGACAGATTTGAAATGAATAGCTAAACTTACTAGTTGCAAATGTAAACTGTCCAAACAATAATGTAAGAAAAGTACTGGGCACATTTATTAAATATGGATATTGGTGGTGTGTGCGGTGACAAAGCTGTGTGGCCTACAGACTTGGCTCGCTCTGCTTCACCGTTTATTTTCCCTTTCCTCCTGTAATGGCAAATACCAGTCATGTGGCGGTTTCTTCCTCAGCTCCCAAACTGGCTTGTACTGCTGCTTTTCCTCAACCCGCTTTCGCTCACTCGCCTGCAGAGCATCCTGCGATAGTAAAAAAAAATAAAAGCAAATTAGGATTGTGAAGCAAACACGTTAAAATGGAATAAAAGCAGCCATTAGATGATACATTCATTGTACAAGACATTTCTGCTTTAGCTAATATGCAGAATTTGTGAAGAAGGACCCTACATGTCTTTTGACAAACACAGAGGCTTGGAGGGCCCTGATATTTACTGCTGGGGTACTTGATGTACTTTAGGGGTCTCACAGACATCACAGCCTTAGTAAAGTAAAGTGAGCTGCACCAGACTTCACCCTTAGCCAGGATGAACGAGTGAGCAGGAACAGCCAGAAGTGCAAACCAACAACAGGTTAGGGTCAGCGAGGCGAGACTTGACTTACTGTGGCTCGTCCAGGTGCTCCACCCCAATGGGTCTGTATTTTGACCACTCCAGTCCCTTCTTTTGAATGCAGTTTTTCACTAAGCAACACTGATTGGGCGCCAATCACATGAGGGGATTTGGGGATTGGAGAGGACGGGAGAAATGAAAGCAAGCCAGCAACCATATCAGCTGAACTTCAGAACTTGTAGCCCACCTGAGGCGAAGCACATCTGAGCCCAACAAGTACTTGGTTGGGAGGACCGTCTAGGAAAAGGCTTGGACTGCTGCTGCTGGAAGAGGTGTTGGTGAGGCCAGAAGAGCGCACTCACTTGGTGGTCTGTGTCTGGAGTCCAATGTCCCAGAGCAGTGACGGGGAGACTGTGCTATAAGACTTGGTGCTGCCCTTCAAATGAGACCTGAAAACTGACACTCTGTGGTCATAAGAGATCTCTGGGCATCTACCGGGTGTCTTCTGATGTCCTGGCTGAACCGCCCACCACGCCCTGGTAATTGTGGCCCCTACTCATCCCCTGTGTCTTACTGGCTAACTATGCCACCTCTTTACCGCCTAATAGCTAATGTGTGGTAAGCGTAGTGACACAAGAATGGCTACCTTCGCTTCAGGCAGGTGGATGCTGCACATTGACGGTGGCTGAAACGGCTCTCCACTGTCTGTGTAAATCACTGACCAGGATAGACAAGTGCTATATTAAGTTAAATAACATATTTATTATTAATAACAATCCAAAAAGGAGCCAGCCTATTGCTGTCTTGAAATCTAATGAGAGGCTAAGCTGAGATACAATAAGAGATGGGGGCCCTTGGCCCACCCCTCCATAAACCAAACAGAGTACCACCTGAGTACACGACCACAGCTCAAAACCTACATGACATTAATGCACTTGGCTGGGCAACTCTCCCTCCGTTACCATGAATTAAAACTTTAACGTGCAGATTAGGGATGGCAGAAAGATCTAGAACAAATGAGACCGTGATTTGTAAAGATGTGAAGAGACATTATACAGTACAATGGCCACTCATGACTTAATGAAAGTGTCCCCGTATCTTAGGGCCTTCATTTGGCACAGGGTCTAGAGACAGTCTAATGTGCCACCCACTAAAACAGCACAATCTCCTGCACCTGAATGCGATTGGTGGGCATCAACAAATGAGGGCACAGAGGTACACTGCTGGTATAAAAGAGTGATATGGAGGGCAATGGAGAACTAAAGAGGGGAAGACTCTCAGGAGCTGCTCTGGATTAAATAGCTCAAGGTCCGAGACATTATAAAATGGGCCTGTTTAAGACTATTTTAAAATAAGAATGAGGAGGTGCTTTTTACGATATTCTTCATGTCAGCCCAATCATGAATGCATTGAACATACAGTATAAAAATGATTTAGCAGGCTCTCTTCAGATGTGCTATCTTGCTGGTGCCCACCTTGGCCTGTGCACTGTGATGTTTCTCCCACTCCTGACAGCTGTAGTAGTCCAGTTTCCACTGCTGGCATGACGGCGCCGATCCAAATGTGTAGTAGCTGTGAAAGAGATGCTGAAAGCTCTGGCAGTGCTTGTACTCACGCCAGTAGTCATCACAGGCCCGTGGAGGCTAGAAAAAGAAGAAGAAACAAGCAGTGTGGGCAGAAGCAACACAAAATGGCCACTGCTTAGACCTCCCAACTTACAGAGGAGCTACTGGGGCAAAACTGAGGAAATCCATACAAACAGGGGTCTTGGTGCATCACCACTTGATAAACCTTGCAAGTAAAGACCAGATTTTGCAATTTTAACACATTTCAAACTAAACGCTTCATTCAGTCGTGCCTTTTAACAGAAATCTAACTTGCAGATTACACTTTGTGTGCTTAAAAAGCAGAACACTGGGCCATATTGCTTGTGTTCCATCTACCGTCAATGTATTAACAGGGAATTTGTTAACCAGCTCCCTGCGGACGCTAAGCTAGCACTGTCTGTGTCAAATCTGCAGGTTTCCTTCCTCCATTTTTAAAGATGAGCCCAATGTGACTGCGTGTTTTTTCTGTTCTGCAGCCCATTCAGGGATGGCTCCTGCCATGTAGCCAGCTTGGATAAGTAAGTACTTACTGCCTCCTCACCTATCCAGATCTGGATGACCAGTTTAGTAAATGGACGGGTACCTTCTCATGACCACGGCTACTCTCAAGATGAAATTAACATTTCATGCCTTTAACGACATGGCTGGCTCGGGACTCCATGGATGTACCATCGCAGGCAGTGTTTCCCCGTTCTGCGCCTAGGTTCACGCCGCTGTCTCCTCGCACGCTAATTTAAAGCTCTTTAAGCTGGGGTGGGTGTGGAGGCGGCTGTGTGCTTCAAGATTCCTGGGGATGATCTGGCGTGCCGCCCTAGTTTTGGGTTTACCTTGAGGTCGATGCTTCTGTGTTCGGGTCACCCTGGTTTGGCGTGCTTGTCGAGGCTCACTATCCTAGTTGTTTTACCGTTAGAGCTGCAGAGCACAAGGTCACGGGCTCGCCGGTCACCGCTTGAGTAGTTCGCGATGCTGCTGACGTCGGTACGTGTGGAGCATTCACATTACGATGAAAACGCTACTTATAAAGATGCCAGGTCTCATTAACATATCATCTGAGACATTCGGCACGGCTCCTTCTGCAGCCCCTCGCGTCCTTCTACTCCCGAATAATTGTAAAGAAACCAAACAGAAAACGAAGAGTTCTGGCTTTCAGAGGCACGAACTTTGCCCACATATTACGCGCCGTTTAAATTGCCACAGAAATGTTGCCCAGCGGTCGGCGCCAGCATATGGACTACATCTATAAAATGACCATTCTTTTACTTTCTGCTCACCGCCACTCGACTGTCCGCCAAGTTCACTGATAATACTCACCCGCCACACACTCGTCGGAAAAGCCATGCCGGGAACCTTCGCGTGCAGATCCGCCCGATTACTGACGTAAACCAATAGTGTTGAGACTCCACCCCGACGACCTTCACGCATAAGCCAATAGACAGAGATAAATGTAACTGATTGACGGGTATATAGACCAATGATTGCTTTGGAAAAATCTCTGGTCCGGAAAGGATCTTTGGAGGTGTGTGTGGTTGAGGTTGTAGTTCTGAGTGACAGTGCCTCTAAGCCTAATGCATTATGTGATTCTACCAACAAATGGATATAGAGGTATTAATGTTGAACCACATTTTAAAATTCACTTAAATGATATAACTTAGTAATGAGATAATACATCATACGCCTATGCCCCTATGGCAGAACTGACCAACACGAGACATTTCTCACTGTGGAAATAACGTTTCTTAGTCTTTAGTCTCAGATCAAGTGAAGTTGTTGCCATCCCTGAAAAGGAACGAGCAGTGGCGCAACGTCACACCACTGTTCGGGCTTGCAATGTTAGCCACGACTGATACCCAATAACTTTTATATTAAAAAGAATATGGCATCAATAGGCATTTTACGAGTGAACGAGTGAGCCACACGAAAATATTTTTAAAGAGCCGTTTTATAATTAAAATACAAACAGTGCCAAATGCATCTCACAATAAAAAAATCACTTCAATTAATATAAACTTTATTTTTGCAGCCGGCTTTATTTAAGCTACCAATCACCCATCACGACATTTTTCTGTTAACAAGGGAGGAGGTTGGTACTTTTCAAGTCAGTTTACACCCATGGCATATATTAATGAGCCATGTAAAGTTGTGTTCTAAAATGAAGCTTTTAGAGTTTTTTGATGCAAAGGGCATCAGCCCAAATGTGATACCAACTGTCAGACCATATACTGAATATGTTCACTTTGAAGTGGCAAAGCTTTCAGTTCTAGCAAATGTGCCTTGCATGTTGGAAGTAATCATGTTAGCATCAACCCATGGTATCCTGAGGTAAGGCTTCTCTTGTTCACTTGTCTGCTTACAGTGGCACCACGGCTGAGGTTGTGACAGTTGTCTCTTGACCTGCACGTCTTGCTCCACGTTTCTCTCCAATTCCATTTCATTTGCCATGTTTTGTGACCAAGCTATCCCTCGGTTATGAAATCCCTTTGAGCATTCATCGGTCATTAATCCACTGCGATTATATGCAATTCAAAACCTGCACCAGTGGCACATGCACACTGCAATCATTTTTTATATTCAATGCTCAATCACATACACAGTGGTTTGTACAAAATGCCTACTCCAAATCTTATTTTTTTCCCCCCTCTTAAACTGGGTTTCATCTACAGTTAAGGTCCACATTGCATCAGTCCTTACAGCTACAGCCATAGTGCAATGTCAGGTAGACGTCAGGATTAAGAAAAGGCACAGGGACTCATCACATTTTCTGCTATTACCGCCTGGGACCATTGTGCTCTTCACCCATGGCTTGTTACATCCATAGTTCTCTTTTCATAACAAAAAAAAAAAAATGGTGCAAACTGCTCCAAGGTCCATGAAAAAACACACTTCTTGTAACAGTATTCACAGCAACTTTATATATGGACTTACCTAACCAAAATCAGGAACCGTAGGACTGGCAGTTGGGGGGTTTGTAAAAGGCCATACTTTTTGCCAATGACATTCTGTTATTTTAAACAGAATACAGAGATTGACACTGAGTGGCAGCATGGCACTCAAGCATGCCAGCAGGAGTTACATGACCCTTTGTGCACAATAAATGTGAACGGAGCTGAGCCAAGCCAATTACATTACATTATCTATCTATATATAAATAAAAAACATACAAACAAAACAAAACAAACAGCCTTAGTTGTTTTTCAAAGAGCCAAGGCCAAGAGCCGATGGTAGCTCCAGGTTCCTTTAATTGCTCAGCCCAATATGGGCACAGGAGTGCCAGCTGGCTTTAGGGGACTGACTGGGGATAGTCACATGCAGACCAAAAAACAAACAACAGTAAAAATATTACCCATAATACTACCTTCCAGTATTATCAAGTTGGATAAAAGAGAATACCTTTACTGTTCATCTCTGTACAGTACTTGCTAAATGTGTCTTTCTTGACAGGATTGCAGTCCATATTCTCTACAACGGAGACAGTGAAGACTAATGGCAGTAACCTGTACAGGTAGGAGGAGACATGTTGTAAACGCTGGCCACTTACAGAGTGCATTTGTGTTCAATTTTTAGTTTCAGTTTATCTAACCTTGTTAGTTCTTCAGGTTGATTTGCACTATGACCTCCGATATGAGGGCCTCGACTAGGTCTGTATTCTGAAGCACTTTCTGTGCAGAACTTCATTTAACATCAACATCTGTGCTTGGTTGCTTTGAGCAGAAGGACACCGCCATACTTGCTTGCTTATACTCACTCACTCAACTCCAAAATCTCTTACCTGCATTTCACACAATAGAGGGAGTGTGTCAGAATGAATTCCAATTAGCCTTTGTTGTAATGGATGAAGTAAACTGCAACTTTGTTGCTTACATTGGGCAGAACATGATACTTTCTTATATTGTACAGGCCAAGTGCTAACTTGATGGGAATAAGGTTGCTCTGCAACTTAAATACTGTACACAAACAAACACTTTCCATTTATGCTGCTTAAAAAAAAACTTAAAAGCAGAATGAAAACTATATTTTGGAACACCATCATTGTATGATTCTACAGAACAAACACCTTTTTCAGTTGTCACACTTGGCCACACTATCCCAAGACAATTCTTCTGTTACTACACATTTAGCAAATATGTTGAATATTTTGTCCATTAATAATGGACATCATTAATGGGGAAAAAAACAAAACACCAAGTTCTTATTTTTCTCTTACACAGGACAGTTCTGATGCATCCTGCCAAAACTAAACTGCCTAAAATGCACAGTCAATTGAAAAATAATCATGCTAGCCATTAAAACAGATTAGCATCATTTTTTCCACTTTCTTGATAGACTTGTGGAAGAAGACATAACCATACATGGTGTACCTCTGGCAGTTTTATTCATTTTATCTTCAATATACGGAGGACAGAACCTTGAAGTGGTACTTACACATCTGTTACTTCTTTCAAATGGGTGGAATTCTTTCTATTCATCATAATCATTCTTCCCTTGCTGCCACACTGAAAATACAAAATAAGTAAAACCAAACCTCATCTACATCTAGTTCAGCATGAACACATTGTCACACACATGCGAGTAGGGGGACGTTGTGTGGACCAAGTAAAGGTAATTCCACGCCAGGCCAAGGGAGGGCGGGGTGCACTAAACCTGAGTCAGTGATGACACTTCCGGTTCCGGCACCCAGACTGACGTCAGAAGGACATCACGTCCAGTTATCTGACATCACTTCCGGTCCGATCATTTAAAGCCACCATCTTTCCGAACTCTCATCAGTTCGATCTTGGACTCAGTGCTACTATCAACAGCTCTTTATAACTTAAAAAACCATTTGCAGCCAGGAATATTATACAGGTGGCTGCCCCAAATGTGTGTCGAGTCTGTTCATTTTCACAACATACATTTATAAACAGTAAACCTGTCCTCTTACCATAGGTCTTTCCTTGCCAGTCCTCCTGATATATTAAGGTAACCATTAAAAACACTCCTGAATTAAGTCACCAATATCTACAGAACCCATTTGAAAGGACAACTGGGCGCAATATTAAATACTGGTTATATCATTTAATCGCCATGTTCTGACCTCATCTTTAATCTCCTACAGAAGCACAGGTGCAATAGCAACAATAATGTCATTTTGTGTGGAATGTGACATGGCAGAACTCCAGACAATGCAGATAATAACAAAGGGAACTGCTAAGACATCATCACAACTGGCAAACACTTGTGTAGACTTACTGAAGATACTATAATTGACACATTCTCATCTCTGTAATCCTTGCCTTAGACACAGAAAACTGCAGTGTTCTTCCTCAGCATTTCATGGGGCTTTACCATTTGACATTGTGCACCCTTACCAAGTACAATCAGTCGTGTAAATGCACTTACATCACTGAGTTCTTAATCTTTTTAAGAATTATTCTTGATGGTGAGATTCCTCTGACGCTCAAGCGCACACACACATTCCTCAACTACGACATGGCACCCAAATCAAGAAGCCTCGACTTAAATGCTTCTTTTAAGTTTGGCATCTCTGTTCTTGGCCACACAGTCATGCTACCCACTTGCTAGTTTCATTAGCAGGCATGTCTGTTCAGACAGACTGTCACAGAGCTAGCAGGAGCGAGTCAGTCAGTCTTAGTAGATTACAAATGAAAAGACCTGCTCTTGTTCCTCAACTAAGTTTCTGGCACTGGTCTGCCTGCCTTCCTCCTCTTCAAAACTGAAAAATTAGGATTTCTCCAATTCGTACCCCACACCATTTGCATGTCCCACTCTGTCAGAGCACAAACTACCACTCAAAGTCACAACTGAAGTACTAAGACATAAGACAGACGTAAGTACTAAGACATAAAACAGGAGTACTTACAAATTATAGTATCTTTAGATTTATTAAATTACAAGCAGCAGCAATACGCTAACCTTAAACCTTTTCCACAGCAATTTTACGCAATACAAATCCACTAAGCATATAGAAGTTTAAATTGCAAAAGAAATCAGCTCAACAAAAACCTTTCAATGAACACCAAATCAGGTACCTTTAGTATAAATTACTAGCAGTTCTCTTCATTTTTGTCAAGTTACTCTTGCCGAGGATATAATAATAAGAAATCAAGTAAGGACAATGTTTTTCAGTGTGTAAAAGGATTCAGTATCTAGGACTGAGAGGTTGTCACGAATGGAGTGCAACAGTGTGGAGAGTTTTTCTTTAAAATAGTGGAAACCTATCAACAGTTGAAAAAAAAAAAAAAAAGCTCACAAAAATGTTCTGCGTTTTCTTTTCTTACTTAAACGAGATGGAAACACTTTTTTTTTCTTTTTTTCTTTTAACAATATATATGTGCAATCTCAACATACAAATAAATACTCAATAATGCTCTTGGCATGAAAAATGGATGTATTTGCAAAGTATTTTGCTTTCATTTTTGCACTGGTGCCACGTGAAACCCATTTCAAAACAAAGGCAATTTTTTTAAGTTTATAAAAATGCTTTACTTTAGAGAACTACACGTAGCAAATGAATATAAAGCATAACTAAAACAAATAACTTAGGCTTGAAAAATACTGTACTTACCACTTTAGTATCAAGAAAAACACGTTGTTTGACATTTTGTGATCTATTTTCCTTAAACTACAGAATAATTCAATTATAAAAAAAGATCACAGAATTATTCCTAAACAAAGTCCTCTGAAATAGCCCCTCAAGTCAGTTCATTTCAAAATAAGGCCAGGTACAAAAAGAGCAACTCCAGCTCTCATTTTTACTACAGAAACAGCCATCAAAAGAAGAAATGTACTCTCTTTGTACAGAAGTTGATACGCTTTGGTTTTTAAACCATCTGTAGGCTTTGACATGATGTACAATAACTCAAGCCATTCTGTTTAGAGTAGTTTGGCCCTGGTTCATTTAGGGCTTTCTTCCTTTCTTTCGTAGCGACTGGCCTTCACCTGAAAAGGCTATAAATCGGCTTACTGCATCCTCCTGTAAAGCAAGACAAAATAAATTACGATTCAATTTAAGGAGGAACATTGGCACAAGCAAGACTCAGGTTGCACAGTGAATAGCACTGTTATTTCACAGTTTCAGACTGTGAAGCTGAAAACCTCTCCTAGTCTTTATCCTGCCTTTGTAGGGGTCTTCTCTATTGTCTCCAATATGCTTAAGGCACACACAGGTTAAGTTGACTGGCAATTCTAAATTGACCCTATACGAGTCTCAATGTGATTGAGAGAGTGTTTGTGTATTCTGCATTGGATGGGTATGCAGTCCTTGGTTGGTTCCTTTATTCCACCTGATGGTGCTGGCTTGGGAATTTCAGCATGCCTATTCTCATCTCTCTCGGTGCTTTTGCGACTTCCTCTGTTGAAAAATTGCAGCTCTTTTTCCTCACAATTAATATCATGATCTTGTTCATTCTCCTAAGTCATCAATTTCTCCTTATAGTTCTACCTGGAATCCTTAATCCCATTAACAAAAATCATAACAGACTCAAAAGCATTTTTAAAGTTAATTCACACCAAGTACATCCTGTTTCTTTTGTCATCTGCTTTTTCCTTGTCCACCCTCATTCCAAACTCCTTTCTCTAAGCTTACTGAGTCCCTTAACCTGCTTTTCTGGAATTAGCTTTGCTTCTTTATAAATTGCCCTGTCATCTTCTGTCTTTGTTTTCTTTCTTAAACTTCTATTTTCCTCAATTGCTGTATCTACCTCATCATTTCACCAGGTTTTCTTGTGTAATTGTTTGTCACTTGGTTCTGAAACTTAATTTTGCACTTGTTAGCAATGCTTCAGTACATTTACTTTTGACACTCTTAACTTTCAGGCCCTCAGGCTCAGTGTATACTTCTTCACCTTACTTTATGGATTAAAGGATCTCCTACAACCAAGGGATGCTGTGATATAAAAACCTCTCTCCTGGGATCACCTTCATATTTGTCACCATGTCTCAGTCAACTTTCCTTATTAATAAATACTTTATACCACCTAATTTATGTCACCAACTTGTTTTCATCCCTCTTAAACCTTATTGTTGCACACAACCATTTTCTCTCACAGCATGAAGTTCAAGAGTCCTCTCATTCTAAATATTCCTAGTGCTGAAGTTAGAGCTCCTATGGAGTCTCTCGCAGGCCCTGAAGCACCACCGATGTCACCTTCATCCATGTACCAAAACTCATCTTTCTCTTAATCACTTCTGCCAATCTGTGGCACCTATGTTGAGACTATATTCATCAATTACTTACCATGAACAATGTTCACCACAACATCCACATTTTCCCTCGTCACCTCTACTACTTTATTTGCTCACTTTTAGACACAAACACATCAACTCCAGTACTGTCCTCACTCCTCCACTGCTGGTCAAACTTCCACCATTCCCATATAAGCATTCTTTTGCCCATACCTTTCCAGCTCATCATCCGTACACAGCACGCATCTAGCCTTCCTCTGTTCAATACTTCCACAATTTCATTCAGTTTTCCCCATCATACTCTCAACATTCCAAGCCAAACACCTACTAAGATATATACTCCATCGGCAGAAGAAAATGATACGTTTGTCTACATAGGTGCTACAACTGCGACTTTCAAGTCAAGTGGGATGCACATAAAGAAGTCACTGCACTGCACAGATAGACACTAAATGGTAGGTCTAGACCAAAAAATAGAACCTATATTAGGGCCTGGTAATGGAACTGCTGCTTAATTAATAATTATAAAAGCCCTGTGTAATTTACTTCAAGAGAATACTAAATAAAAACTCGCCAAAATATAAAATGCTTGCATCAATTGTTACTCTCGTCTTTGTCATTCGTTTTAACTTGAGAAGTGTAACCTTTTTAACTGTCTTTCATACTGTACACTACATGATAATGATGAAAAGGTATAGGTAAAGACAAGTTTACGGCTTTCCAGTATGAATACTGTAGTATGAAATGAGACTATGTCTTCATTCAAAACAATATCTACTTACATCTTCCAATTTCTTAGGTTGAGGCCGTGAATTCCTGATGAAAGTGATTTTCCCAATTTTGAATTCATAATTAGGAATGCCTCTTTCAGGTAAGGAGAAAATGAAGAGAAAGAAAAGTCAGAAATGCTGCAATACAGTCTTTGGCTAAGTAATTATGATTATTTACAAAAAGCTTGAAGTGATGAAGATGTGTAGAGAAGAACAGGCACATAACCAATTCTGGCTAAGGGACTTAAACCTTTCAATCTTGAGAAGAGAAAGCTAGTTGGAACCTCAATGCAGGTCTCCGAGATTCTCAGAGGCACTAATAAAGATGATCCAGTGGAATTCACTGGTAGAAATTAAAGGGAAGTGCATTTAAGACAAAAGCCAGTAGAGAAAAGCCAAGCAAAATGACACCTTTTATTGGCTAACTAGAAAGATTACAATATGCAAGCTTTCGAGGCAACTCAGGCCCCTTCTTCAGGCAAGATGTAATACAGAAACTGAAGTTTCCTATGTTTATATACACACTCTAGGACAAGAAACAACATTGGTAAATATTTAGAATGAGAGATTTTGTATGTAAAAAATTAATAGATTCATTCAGGCTAGGGTTAATTTAGCAAGAGAGAAAAGAACAATGTATTGTCAAGATCTCTGGATAAGATAACTGTCCAACAAAGTCTTTTGAAGTTTGTAATGAGTTTTTCAAAACAATGTGGGTCTGTAGACAGGTTGTCTGTCATTCTGAGAGATGTAAACAATCCTCATATCTGGCCATAAAACTCTTGTCTTTATTCAAGCCATGTTCTAAAGTATTAAATTTTAGCATGAGTTTAACTTCCCATTCTTTTCTCTCTTGCTGTGTTTTGAAGTTGCCCATAAGCACTGTGACCTTAAAGTCCTTCTCACAGTGTCCATGGCTGTTGAAGTGGGCCACCACAGGAACATCTGTGTTGCCATGTTTAATGTGGAACCTGTGTAAGTTCATTCTCTGGCGGAGTGTTTGTCCAGTTTCTCCCACATAGAGTGCAGTGTCAGGACATTTCATGCAGAAAATTAGGTAGACTACATTAGATGATCTGCAGGAAAATGATCCCTTGATGTGATGTTCGAGTCGGCAGTGTGGTATAACTATACGGTCTGTATCATAGATGTGGGCACATGTTTTGCATCTTTTCTGTAGGCATGGAGATGTGCCATTTTCTGTTGGTTCACTTAGGGAGCCTCGGACAATTAATTGTTGAAGGTTTGGTGGTTGTCTGTATGCCAGGAGGGGAGGTTCAGGAAATACATTTTTCAGTGTTTGGTCATTGTTTAGTATTGGCTGAAGTTCTTTTATAATTTTTCGAAGTGTTTCAAGATGTGGGTTGTAGGTGACAACAAGTGTGTATATAAACATAGGAAACTTCAGTTTCTGTATTACATCTTGCCTGAAGAAGAGGCCTGAGTTGCCTCGAAAGCTTGCATATTGTAATCTTTCTAGTTAGCCAATAAAAGGTGTCATTTTGCTTGGCTTTTCTCTACATTCATAATGGCTAACACGGTACAACACCCTAGTACTACAGACAAAAGCCAGGAAACACTTTTTACATACAAAGGGTATTGAGAATCTAAAACAAAATTACAAATGGAGTATAGTTCAATAAAGTTATTATCTAGTGAACAGTTTCCTTTCATTTGGCAACTTGTCATGTTTTATGAGCCAAGCAGTAAAGAGTTGTTTTGAAATGGTAGGCTACAATTAAGACAAGGCAAAACATGCTCACTGAGTAGACAAGCAGTGCTTGCTCATCTCTCACAAAAAAAAAACAACATCTGTTGCTATTTTTTAATGTATTATATCCAATAAACTGAATGTAAAATTATTAAACCTTTTTATATCACTGGGATCTAGTGGTGCTGGACTGGGTTCAATTCCTTTTTTCTTTCCATCAAGTCGATTTCCTGAGCCTGTGAATGCCTGTAAAGGAACACAATAATAATAGCAATTATTTCACAAACCTTTTAAAAAGTTTATAGCACTATTAGCTTTATACATTGCCCCTCATTAGGGTATGCATAGCAAAAATGAAGACAATACTAATTATCATATGAATATTAATCAAAAACAGTGCATACAAATTTCTCACAAACCATCAAAAAGAATTTGGAGGCTCATATATTAACTATAAGACTGCTTTTTATATATTTACCATTTTAGCACAAGTTTCCCTAGAAAATATGTGAAACAATGTTGACATACCAAAACTTTAACCAAGCTAAGGTAAGTCAAGATATATTTCACAACACAGCTAGTAAAAACACCAAGGTGCCTGACATGTCCTAGCAGAAACACTTACTCTGAATCCCACATCCATGTCTGCATAGCTGCTGTGATCTGCCTCCTCTTCCTTATTGGGAAACAAACACAGTTTAGCTAGACAGATATTCTTATACACTGCAGGCTATAATGCAGGTTCTTGGCAGCACCTGAAGAAAGACTACATGAATGAATAAATAAATAAATAAATAAATAAAATCTCACTGGGGATTCCTCATGTTGCTGTTGTTTTCTCTCTGGTTCTTTATATCCCAATGGTGCGTCAAAATCCACCTGTCAAGAGAAGTTACAAGAATATTAACATACCGTATCAATACCAGTCAGTCAGGAATAAAGCAAACTTGTCAGCAAAGATAGTTACATTCATGTCACACTCGATAATGGAAACAGCCTTGTCAGGTTTGGTCTCCATCACTCGAAGTTCATATATCTGGTAGAAATGGGGGCAGGGGGAACAAAAAAAAAAAAACAATTTTAGAAAAACAAAAACACACCAAATAAATCTACTCTAGTTATATACAGCACAACCGTCTCAAAATGTACCCAGACTTAATGTCATTTTGGTTGAATTCAAAAATCAGAACTGATGTATTACAGAGACAGATGGCGAAAGGAATTTCAGTATGGCACAGTAAATCAATAATAGTGTTTAAGAGGAGTACAAATAAGGCTTTGGAATAGAGAGGAATATAAATCCTCTCTAAACATATAATCCACAAGGAGTTCACATAACACCAATAAAAATATTAACAGCAATATAGAACATTTACTAATTAATATTTCTAATATGCTTAATCAGCTTAACTATTAATAACAGAAATTTAAGCTAAAATCCAACATGTAAATTTTGCATAATCATAATGATGCATTTGCAGTTTGGCATATTCAATACTATTTAGAGTGTCATGCTGGTTCAGTTGTTGCACGTGGTACCATGCAGATCTCGTGTTTTGTGCTCAAATCCTGCTTCTTGTCACTCTCTGCATGAAACGTACTAGTACTTGGTATTTGAGTAGGTTTTTCTTCATGTATTCTAGGCGAGGTTAACAGCCACTACAAAAGTGTAATATCAAAAATGTTCTAAATTGTATCAGTTTGAGTTACGAGTCTAGCTACGGCTCTCTGCGATACTGATTTGGATTAAATGGGTCTGAAACTGTTATATGTACACTCTTCAGTATTTTATTATTATTTAATCAATACCTTTTACAATTCAAATGGTTGTTGGTATACTTCATAAATTTTCTTTGAAAACACTTCGCTAATAAGTGGTGTGTGGTTTTATTGTTGCCGAAGTGCTTTGCTCAGAAAAACTGCTGTTGCATCAGAGAATCTTCCTGCATTAAGTGCAAATAGTACTGGTAGTCAGTCACTGTGTTCAGCACGTTGCTTCGACCTGTCGATGCCTCTCTTCTTGTGCTCATTTTTCTTTCCTTCACCCTTTTCCAAACTGGTTTATTACTTTTGCACAAAGGAAATAACCTTTTGGATATCAGCGATTAATTTAGAAAGGCAGCTCTTCATGAGTGAGCTGAACTAATTCACTACATGGAAGGTGAATGGGGTAGTAATGTAACAAACTAGAGGTTTCCACCTATATGTGAAAATAAACTGTTCTTGTAAATGACCTTCACAAAACAAGTGCACATAAACTTAAATACTGAATAAACTTTATTTGCCTCTTCAATAAAATTACACTTTTATAATAACATAGCTGTATACGTTCTGCTTTTGCACATATCAACATGTCACTACCCCTTATTTTTGCACAAATGAGTCTGGTGTATTTATCAATGTTTACAGCTGGAATTAATGAGTGTTTAAATTGTCTGTAAAAAGGCAAATTGCCATGCAGTTATTGCTCAACTGTGGGGAAAAAAATGTTAATGTCAGATGAACCCACACATTTTTAAACTACACAAAACAGACTCCTTGTAGTTCAGCAGGGTGCAAAAGAAAGCTCAGTCAAACAGGCCAAAGTCACTATCATCAAACACTGTGGTGGAGTTAGGTTTGGGCATCATGGGCAGCCACCCACACCAACAAATTCAAAATAATTACAGCCAGAGCTAGTCAATCAGTTAGGGGCACAGTTTATAAAAGTTGTGGGGCACACACTCTGTTACATTCACGTTATGTACACAGAGGGGCAGATATTATATCACTGAATGGGTGCGTGCTCCATAAACACCATCCCCATAAATCTAATACTGTTTGGGCAGCGTCACCCAAGGAGCATCTTTTATGAAGGCTATGGGGTGTGCACCCTGTAAATTCTGCAGTATGTACACTGAAGGGGACCTATACCCCCAAATTCATGAAAATCTAACACGGATTACCTGCCATGGACACACAAGGGCTCCACCCAATCCCCAAATCAAACCGCAAACCCACCCTGGATTCCAAAAGGGCTCGGACCGGCACCTTCTCCTCCTCAGCAATGGGATCTACTGTATCATATTAAGTCACCTGGCTAAGATACTGTCATGCAATAAAATAATACAAAACCACAAGTAAGAAAGTCATCAGTATGCAAGTTATAACAACCATTAATGCTACTGCACATTTTTAACTATTTCCACATTTATTCTATACATTGTGATTTGTTTTAATAATTTCAAAAATGCAAGTGGAGAGCACATTCAAATATATTTTTTTTAAATAAAATAAATTGCATGGTCAAAGGTAATTTATCCATTTTAAAATTATGTTCCACTGAGAAATGGCCTATTTTTCACTCTATAGTAAAAATAAGAAACAAAGAAGAAATTAATACAATTTGAATACGAACACATTTAAAGGTGAAATGTCTTACTTTTTCATTGTAGTTGATTGCAATTACATCTCCTGTTGTCAAACATGCAAAATTCCTTAAAGCATTTTCTAACCTGTAAATCACAGTTAAAGGAAAACCTAGCATGTATGGTAACTGTCAACTATCCCAATGAAAGAAAAAGATGTTTTACTTGCACACTTGAACCAAGAATCACTTCATTTAATTTTGTGAGCAGCAAGACCATTCCCTTTAAAATTTCAGTATGCAAAATAGCCAAGCAATTGTTTTTTCACAGTTTCAAAATTCTGACTACTATCATAATGAACAACATTTATCTTCATTAACAAAGAATACTAGCTTAACTATTTATACTTTTAAATGTTTTTCACACAGCTTAAATTGTTACTGCAAGGTTTTTATTACATGAAGGATACACTGCTTTGGGATTAGTTATATCAAGGAAATCCGGACTCTGTGGCTGGAATTTGGAGTAAGTTGCAACCATAAGGTTCACACTTTCAACCTGAACAAGACCACCTTCTTCTAAAAGCAAATTCTGCATCATCTGAAGAAGAAAAAAAAAGAAGAAAAAAAGATTTGCCATATTTAAAATGTTCCAAACTAATCAGTGTTCAAAGTAAAAGCAGTGCTCTACTACCTTCTAGAAGACACCAGCATGTTAAACCCAACAGGAGACAACCTCATTTTTAACATGTCAGCCAGCCATTCAACCATTCTGGTTTTGATGTCAACAAGGCATTTAAGCATACGCCATATTCCAGTTTTCATTTTGATTATTTTGGATAACAATACACTTGTTTTATAAGAAGACTTCCACAGATTTCTGTCATAGTTTCAGAGTACTACTCTATTCACATAGGTCTTTACTATATTGAATTGTGTGTGAATACCTCCAAAATCACTGCTCTCATTTTAGTCAGATATAGAGCAAATCCAATTGAGGACAACTTTCTACACCAACTAGAAAATAACAAAATAGTATACTAGTTATATTTTTAATTATTGTGGGCAGAACCATGATGTAGTAGTGGTGCTGTCTTGCAAAAAGGAGACAGAGGTTCAAGTCCCTGATATCCACTGCATTGGGTTTTCATGTCAATTGGCAATGCTGAATTATAATTATATTATATTATATATAATGTGTGTGTGTGTGTCTTCACCCTGTGGTGCATTGGGCAGGGACTGTTCCTTCCTTGCACCCGATGCCTGCTGGGTTAGCTTCCAGATTCCTCATGAGCCTGCTCTGGAAAAACAGATTTGTAAAAGGGAGGGATGGATGCATTTTAATCCTGTGTGTGAAACATTTTTTATATATTTTAAGCTGTAAATCTTATTGTTGACCATTTTACTTGTTTAACAGTGAACAAAAACGTGTCACCATAATTAAATAGGCCCAATTAAAATAAAACAAAATCTTAACATGAATGTCGTCAGTTAGTTGGGTTCTTCAAGATGAGAACTGTAAAGTTGTAATTTTAATGTGGCCAAATTGTAAGAAGGGACTATCAAGATATAAGCTATTGACCACTATTTTTTTTTTCAGGAAAATAAACAAAGCAAAACAGTTGTGATCAGATTAAACAAATGGAATGTTATATTTCAAACCAACTGAACCCAGAACCAGCATCATCCTCACTGTAATGCATTCATTTCATTTTTAACACACTAAAATTGTAGAGATGTTTTTTTTTTTTTTTTAAATTAAAAAAAAAAAAAACACAACAAGATGTGCCGGACTCACCCAGTGGGGAAGGTAGCATATTCCCTCATCTGCCACAAATTCCAAAACACCACAGTGTGTCATCCGGTCTGAATTTTTATTGGTCAATTTAAATAGCATTGGATATGTAATGTTAAGTCGACCTGAGGAAGAGACAAATGTTTAGCAGCAGCAGCAGCATTTAGAACGTATTAAATTAACTTCAGATACCTTAATACCTTTCAAAAAACACCTGGAATCACACATTTCAAGATGCTATTCAGGGTGTTTTATTGTAAAAAAAATTATTTCTTGTAATAATGCTAACTGAGCATCAAAATGGCAAGTGCTGTACGATGGCTTCTTTTTACCTTAGTAACTATGGTTTTAACCTACATGCATAAGACTCCATAGGATTTTTATTACTGTGGATGAAAACAAACATTAACTGCTCTTTTCCTCACTATTTAAAATTATTCAATTTTTTTCTTGTTTTCTTCAGCAACGTGTGATGTGCACTCTAGTTCTAAAACAAGTATACTAAAAGAGAGAACCATTATATTACAACCACTTACAAAAAAAGTTAATAGTTCAAGCCAATTATGTTGGTCAAACTAAAACAAAGGAAAAAATCAATTTACAGCAAATTCCATAAAACATCTGTATTGTCAATAAAGCCATTTTAACTCTGATACATGGTCTAAAACAGCATAATCAGAGTAATCAAATAGGCTTTGGTTTAAATCATTAATTGAATATTTAAATATATTAGCACTTAATGAAAGATTTTAAATACTTACTGAGCTGATCTAGAGCACTTGGAGGCATTATAACTGAAAGTAAAAAATGAAGATGATCAGCAAATGTTACACTAAATTGTCAGTAATTAACATTTTCTTTATTGCAAACCAATTGTCAAGCAGTAAAAATAACTGATAAAGAAAATGTTTACATATGAAACAATACAAAAAAAAGTCACTTTTTAAAATATTTTGTGAATAAGGAAAATGATGACACTGAATCACTGCTTTTACACTTAATTTTAAGAAATACTTATTTAGATGCTGTTTTATCCAGAGTGACTTCCAAACATCAAATGTGTAATTTACAGTTATAGTACTGACTTTCTATGTGACTCCTCAAGATCACAAATGGACACAGTGAACATGGAACTTTGTATTCTATAGTCCAACATTTCATTAACTTTTTCACCCTGGTTACTTAAGAACAAGTCATTCTGAAACAGAGAGACATTAAGGTGCAAGAATGAGGATTACTTCTTACTTTTGCCTCCCTTTTCCACATCAGAACGGTCATTA
This sequence comes from Erpetoichthys calabaricus, assembly GCF_900747795.2. Taxonomy (NCBI): domain Eukaryota; kingdom Metazoa; phylum Chordata; class Cladistia; order Polypteriformes; family Polypteridae; genus Erpetoichthys; species Erpetoichthys calabaricus. Next base: position 18,828,676 of record NC_041411.2, on the reverse strand, counting down.
GGGCCTGCTAACATAGACACTGAATAGCAGCGGTACTGGGTGGAGAAACGACTCTGGAATGCCCTTGGAAGGGGGTGGTCAAACATATTAAAGGAAAACTGTAGAACAGGGAAGAATTTGGTAAAACAAAAATGAATATAGTGGGGAAAAAGCAATTATAAACACACATCATCAACCATAATGGAATTTAGGAACTTACACAAATTCACTCTTCTACCTTTTGATTATAGTATTAAATACTTCATACATTTTTAATATTCTACATCTTTGGTATATTCAAATTCCAGTTGGATACAGATCAAGACTTTTATTTTTTTTTCACAAACTACACGTAAATGCCAGGGTCATGTAATAAGGAACACCCTCCGGCATATACTCACATCCAAAACAATAAAGAAGGAAAAAAAAAACCACAATACATGCACAGGACTAATACTTTGAATTGGCTGGTGGTTCTTTCTCTTATATTGAAGACTTCATGCCAATCACTTTCACAACTCTAGATTTAAAATGTTCTGGCCAGCAGTGGCTTTATAACTGCCTCCCAAGATCAATTAAGGCTAAACCCTGAAATCAGAACTGCAGTGACTGACCAGTAGCTTTAATTACAGGGGCACAAATATAAAACTTCCCCAAGGGTCCCTGGTGTTTCTGAGGGACACAATTCTGGTTGTCTATTCAATAACTTCTTTTGTTCCCAAGCCTATGATCACGTTTTTTCAGTGTTACCAGTTTCAGAAACTGGGGGAATCACTAAAGAAGTGCTATGGAAACAGGGTAAAGAGCATGCCAGGTAAGCTAATTTGTCTAAACAGAGTAACATTTTTGTTTCACAAATCACCAGGGGGGGGGGGGGGGGGGGGTGTTGTGTTATATATTGGTTAGAAAGTGCCTGTACATGTGACAGTACTTCAGCTACTACCACTACTATACTCAATTGGCAACAAGAGTCTACCATTTTGGGACTAGGTACACTGGGTCTCATATTTCAATAGCTTGCTTTTTTCCTATAAATCTCAAATGTTTATCTCCCCCAAAACCATTTACATACATTTATTTGCTTAGCAGACACTTTTACCTAAAGCAACTTACAAAACAGGTGAACATCATCGAGTAAACATTGGTTGAGGGAACAGTTTGGGAACAAGTTTTACAGGACAAGGTTACAAAATTGACCATTACAAGTGAAGGGTTCAGAACAAAATGCTAAACTGTTACACTTTTTTGGTCACAAAACCTAACAGTCAATTTCAGTTAGACAGGAAGTCTCCAAACAAGAGAGTCTTCAAACACTTCTTAAACACATCGAGGGAGTCAGAATTTTAAATGGAGGTGGGTAGCTTGTTCAGTCAGCTAGGAGGAGCTACATATGAAATGAGCCTGGGCTGAGATTTGATGACAGGCAGAGGTGACATCACCAGACCTGAGTAGACCATACAACCTCACCAGTGTCTCCATATATGCAGGTGCTGATGCACTACTATGTCAGGAAGCATCAAAGATCTGAACTTAATATGTACTGCTACTGGGAGCCACTATGGTGCTTCCCTACATTGCTAAACCCAACAGTGCATGAAACCCTCACACTGAAGCATTCTATTTGCAAACCTTAACTCATCCTCCCCCTCGGACAGTGCTTCTCAAAGTGTGGTCCATGGACCACAGGTAGTCCTTGAATATGTGCCAGGTTATATATAGGCTGACCTGTTCATTTTTCTCAGAAGAACTTTCTTACTTTTAAGGCCACATAAAATGGCTCTAAGGCACCGAGCATAACGCACCTTGTCTTGATTTTCTTACAGACAATAACGTCTTTTACCTCTACACTACTTCTTCCATCCTGTACTCACAGATAGCATGGTAGCTCAGAGTAGCAACCCAAGGATTACCTGCAACACAGAAAGGGACGGAGGAGCAGTGCGAGATTGACAGAGTTCTCTTCATGCGGTTTTTTCATCCGCCTGTCTTAGAGAACCTTCCAGTGGTATAATGGCAGGAGTAACATGGGCACTTATATACACTTTACGGTAGTGAGTGACCATTAGGCAAAGTGTTCCTCCATATCTTTTGACATTGCCCAAGGAATGCTTTACTATGATCTCCCTACACATGCTTCACCCTCGGGATAAAGTCACAACACTCAAATCCAGGACCATCATATTGTCAAAACTGTGGCTCTTTCTTTACGGGAAAATGTTTCCCCGATTACTTTGATTTGTATAAATATTTTTCCCTTATCCCCTCGTCTAGCTGGATTTTGTCCTAAACCACACTAAGTAAAATAATTAAAGGCGATCAAACATACACAGTTCAGTCCTCTGAGCTAATCTGAGCGCGAAATTAAACTCAAGAAAATAAAATGCCACATTAGGGCACAAACAAGCAGGAGCAGGAAACGTTCTTATTACTAGCTTAAGTATATCTATTCACTCCCATAAAGTTGCCTAGTAGCAGTAAAAGCGTTGTTATCTGTCACTATCTGAATTGTCATGCTATGTACAGTAATTTTAGATAACCATTTATCTTTAATCCGTTTACACTATTAAGCGGACCTGGCATCAACTACTGATCCACATACCAATGTCGTATCATTTTATAATCACTCTCATTTGTATTTGCCCCTACCGACAAACCATACCGGTGTGTTTGTGACGTTACAAAATGACAATTTTTACAGCAAGACTGTTTTGCAGTTGTGTTGTCATGTTATTAGTTATGTAATGTGAAAGCACATTAAAACTGAAAACTCAGTTAACAACGTATACAGTAGTACGGTATTAACGCAGGTTCATACGAGTGCTTTCCAAAGTAAAAAACGTAGCAGGTAAAACATGCCGAAAGTGTAGCGGTACCGCTAAAGTCCCCCGTGACGCTCGTCGGGACCGTGACGGTGCATCTTTGAGTGTGCGGACGGACCTTAACTGTCGTTTCCCAACCCAGCACCAAACCGCTTACCATGTTAGAAACTCTTCCTCTTTTTTGTTGAAAATGAAGAAAAGCGTTGCGAACACGGCAGTGACTTGACTCCAATCGTTTATTAACAAAACACCGCTTCCTCACTACGTAGTGGAAGACTGAAAAGGAAACACAACAGTGCAATCAATGGTTCGACAAGCACAACCCCTAACACAACCGCAGCAAATAAGAAGAGAGGTAAAAATTTGTGGGTGAGGATATAGGAAAAGTAACCAATCAAATATCAGAATGGACGAGTGCCATATACAAAGTCGCCGTGGCCTAAATTAGACTGTCAAATGACGTATCGATGACGCCATTTGAAAGAAACTAACGTTTTATTTTTATACTTTTGAGCCAGTAGAATACATCGAATCTAGAATAAACACATAATAGTACTATTTACATAATTGTGCAATATGACGAGTATTGTGCTTTTGCGGCTTGTATCACTGTTGTTATTCCTAGACTTGCTATTGCCTGTTAAGTGCATTATAAATACTGTGCGCAGTCAGACGATATTCAAACAGGAAAAATTGCAAAATAAAAACAGGCACTTAGACAAGTAACCGGAAATTCGCTCACTTTTGGCCCGGTGGCAGTTTCCTCTTGAATGGAAAAAAGCCAATCGTTTACCGACTTGTTACCCAATCGCATGCAGGGACAACCCACAAGAACGTGAGACTGTTTTCATCCGCCTCAATTACGAAGAGAAGCCTCACGGATGAGCTTTTATATGTGCATTTCGATTGGCTAAAGTTGCAAGACTAGGCCCTCTCAACTATGATTGACGACTAATCAGCCAATAGGATGTGGCATCATTTGGCGGACTTTTTGGACTTACCGAAGCGAACGACATCTGTAAGCTCTGTGATTTTACAAGTGTCTTCTCCATCTTGAGCTAATATTAAATTAATCGGTATTGCACGATGTTTCTGTCAGATTTCCGAAAAGACTTTTTTGATGTTATCGTGAATCAGGTGAGATGCGTATTTTTTCTTGACTTATTTAAGACTAAGAGGCCTGCAGGAGCTTAATTAAAAACTGAAAAGTCGAGTCAAGCTGTTGTAATATACCGTTAGAATAAAGTGTAAACACGATTCATTGTTAATGCCCGTGTGAGAATCTAGATTCGTTAGTGTTTCTTTTACGTTTTATTTTCTAAGATCAACGTAGTGTATTGATATTTGCTTTGTTTTTCTCCGCTAGAGAGTTGCTCTTCTGGTGGCTTCAGACATTGATGCCTTGTGCGCGTGCAAAATTCTTCAGGTAATGCTTATTGGTTTTCTTTTAATTTACACGTACACGGCTGTGCAGTACCAGATTTGTGTGATCTTTACAGCAGATGCGAAATGTTGAGGGACTATGAGACAACTTAAAACGGCTGCCAAGCATCGTTCAGTGCATTACATCGAAGGAGTTTAATTCATTACATACCATTTTCCCAGATGTTCTTTTAATTGACTGCCACTTCGCAACCTACTTGATGTGACATTTCTTTCGAAGTAAAGGTTAGATTTTTACAGATGGAACACTGTGACTCATCAATTTCTTTTTAATAGACATTTCCAGCAGGCATCGAACGATTTATTTTTTTCTTGCAAATGTGTTATGATAACAATAGTTAGAAACACGACTACTAAAGAAGGATGGAAAATTTATACCTGTATTATTGCTGATTTTTTTTTTTTTTTTTTGGACATTTCACATCCTTGTGACTCCACAACAATTTACTATTTTTTATTTTTATTTGTAAATTTCCCCTTGGGATTAATAAAGTATCTATCTATCTATCTATCTATCTATCTATCTATCTATCTATCTATCTATCTATTGCCTTTGGTACCATGTCTGATAAACAACTTTATGTCAATAAGATTCATTATGATATTTCTTCATAACTTACTGTGGATTTGTGTATAGCATAAATTTATAAGATTGAAAACTTAACAAACATAATACATCTACGTAATTCCTGTTATGGCCCTTTACGTTTTTCCTGCTGGAATGCAAAGTTTAGAAAGTGGTTTGGACAGTCCCTTGTACATTCTGCTTTACAAACAAATTGAAAGAAAGTACTTTACAAATCTCACCGAACACTTTTCCAAGAAAAGCTGCTTGTTAAATCTCCTTCTAAAGCTTTTTGGTCTGTTCTTGCACCTTGTTTTCTTAAAACATGCACTTTGTTTCCCAGGTTTTATTGATCAAGGACTTCTTACTTAATTCTGTGGCTATAGTGTTTTAATATGTATTTTGTGGTATTTTTTTAATAATACCAGCTAAGAATGATTCGACATCTGTGGGATTATCCAAAACCTTTACTTGTGTCGTAGAAGAGGAATGATCTGCACATATTTATTCTGTTATTCTTGTTTTCCATTGCCAGTACTTTGCTGACTGGCTTTTATCATACATGTACAATATCTACTAAGTCCAGTCAATTTAATTTTATAGTATTAGGAAACTAGAGGAACTTCTATTAGAAAAATGTGAAACTGTTTTTCATTTGAGAATTTCTGTGTTTTGGTCCAAGATTGTTAAGGTATTTTTAAGTGTAGTGGTGTATCTGAAGGCACTAGTGCAAAATGGGATCCAAGCACAATAATGTTTATGAATTTTGAATTAAAATTTACAGAAATGGAAAATAATATTACTTGAATCACTTCTTTGCATTTATATTCAAATGATGTTCACCATAATTTATACATGATTTTAAATGGCTTCATTTGTTTGTTTATACTGATCAGGCCCTTTTTCATTGTGACCATGTCCAGTATACATTGATTCCTGTCTCAGGCTGGCAGGATCTTGAAACTGCATTTCTGGAACACAAAGAGCAGGTATGTGGTTTCAACATTGTCTGGGGTTTGAGAATGACATTTTGGTTAAATGCGAAGAAAAGTAAGGACTACACTATATTAGAATTTCAATTTTATATTTGTTAAACATTTAGAAGCAAAACCATGTTTGCTTTTTCCCATGTGGAATTAGAAGTCTAAATTGGGATTATCCCTTTTTTCTTTGTCATAGGTCACTCAGTCTTTTTTCCAGGCTACAGGCCCACAGAGCAGACACTTGCATTTAAGCTAGTTTAAACATCTAAGGATTATTTTGGAACTTCTTTATGGTAAAATGTGTATTAAATCAGTACTACTTTTTATATAATGTACAGATAATCATAGTTTTGAGCACCATAAGATTGCAGATAGCAACTCTATATTAGACTAATTCTTTCTCCAGAGAAATTCCTGTTTCAGTAAAATGTTGGAAATGATAAAAAGATCTGGAAGAATGTATTGTCCTTGCAGTTCTGACAACAGTGAAGTTATTGTTTGTTTTTTCCTGAAACATGTAGCATTTCACTGTTAAAAATTAACTGTATCATCTTCATAAAAAGAGCATTTAAATTTCATTGTCTTGTGTAGAAACGTGAAAGACCTTCTTCTTCTTTCGGCTGCTCCCATTACAGGTTCACAGCGGATTATCTTCTTCCATAAAAGACCAAATCTCACAAAAAATCCTTCTGTAAACTTTCATGTTTTCAATAGTTATTGTTCAAAGCAATGCAAATCACACACAAGACAAAAATAATAATTTTTCATTGCGACAAAGTTCCAAATCACTCCTACAACAGTTTAATTTTAGGATAATGAGATACTTGTACAATTAAAGTATGTTAATATGATATTGGTATCTCATGTATAAGAATCTCTTATCAAGTACCATATTTCAGTTTATTAAGTTTGTGTGTTCTTCCCCTACCCCTTGTCTGCATGTGTTGTGTATGTTTTTTGTTTTAAGTGTCTGGTCATTGCTTAAAATGCAAACTTGCATAATTGAATTAATGCCAATCCTGGAATATGTTGCATGCAAGAAAAGCTGAAAAGATTTTACTAAATTCTGGGTTTCATATACCAATATTCAAGGGCTGCATACTGTGTTTTGTATTGTATGTTATTAATTAGTGGGAATTTTTGTAAACCATTTTTGGGCTTCTTTTTTTCTGCTTAGTTCAAGTATTTTGTTTTGATAAATTGTGGTGCCAATGTGGACCTTCTTGAGACACTTCAGCCAGAAGACGATTCCATTTTTTTTATTTGTGACACCCACAGACCCGTAGATGTCATCAATGTCTACAATGACTCACAGGTGCTGACTGCTTTCTTATTCTCTGTTTCATTATCTGTTAAAACATCAAGTCACACACACAAATTGTTTTATTTTCTGCTTTAATATTTAATGTTTTGAATTAATTTGGGGGGGATGGGTGTGTGTGGCTGGGTGGGTGTAATAAAGTTCATGTAATCATCATGGAAACATACCTGTACTCTCATATAGCACCCCACAACTGCTTTATAGCTGTGTTACCTGCCCCAATCAAACTGTATAAAATCATTATTGCTATAAAGCAGAATTAATAAATTGTATTAGATCCAGTAATAGCAAAAATACAGAGCCCCGTATCTTGAAAATTTAAGGTGGAAATGCAGACATCTTGTCTGGATATACTGTATATCTCTTTTTTCTTTTTGAAGTGTGTTTAAACCCTCCTCCACCCCACCCCCCCAAAAAAAATGTCTGTGTGATGCATGTATCCAATGTAAAAAGACCTTTCTTCAGGTAAATTTAACAAAGATTAGATATCAGTCTAAAAGATACAAATATTTTAATGGACTAGTGGTCTGCAGTTGTTGGTTTGTTTGAGATAATGGTAATCTGTCTTAGTCTATACAGTATCGGTGAACCTAAAGATGAAGCAACTTCTAGTCATGGGGAATGTCAGACATGCCGAACGCAGTTGGAGATTGCATTGCTAGACCATATGCATTTACACAAGTGAAAATTGCTGGCCACATCAAAGTTGGTGGCTGTATGCCAACGTTCCAGCACAATAAAGCTCATCTTTTTTCCCCAATGGCCAATAGCATGCTGCCTGACGGAGCTGGTCCTGTAGAAATGGTTAACCGGTATGGCAAATTTAGCCACAATCTTAACCTTTTTCCATCTTTGTCATGGCACATAAAATGTGAGATATTAAACAGACAAGTTTTTTTTTTCTGTTTGTGTTGTCCAAAATGCCTGTGTTTGTTATTCCTCATCGCTACATTATATGCTTTATTGGCTGTTTAGTTGTAGGGGCAAGCTCTGCTTGCATGAGAACAAAGACAAAAATTGTTGTCGCAAGCTGCAGACTAGTTGGAATGATTTAATAGGTATGTCAGATTAAGCAACTGGATTTCGTGGGAGTGTGCTGACAACTGCCTCCAAGTAGTTAAGATTGTGTAAATGAAGGCTTTGACTGAAAATCACTGGAAAAGTTGTCTAATGTGACATTTCCTTAACTCTCCCACAAAGAAAGGTAATACTTCAAATGTATTATTTAATCAGAGTTTGCTTTGTGGCATTCCTTTACACAGCTTAAATGTTGACCTGTTTGGAGTCTGTGTTAAATTTTATAGACATTTTCTTTCAATACATAGTTTAATAGTGTGAGTGCAAATATCTATTAAAATAATATTCTTATGGTGTATTTTCGCCATACACATGAAAATAAGAACTCGACTGTATTGATTACATTCTGTGTATCGTAATGAAACCTGAACTTGAGGAATGTTATTATAAAATTATTGAGCTTTTAAGGCAACACTTAAGTGTGATGCTTCTTAAACTGTCACAAATGATAACATTTAATTTACTAGTATTTTACCAGGGACTGTGTTATTGTTTAAGGAATATTTTGCATAAAATGATTTTTTTAAATATATATAGATTAAACTCTTGATTAAGCAAGATGATGACCTTGGAGTTCCATCTTATGATGACATCTTCAGAGATGATGAGGATGATGATGAAGAGGGAAATGAAGATGATTCTGGAAATGAGAGTGATGATGGCCAAGAGCCATCTGGAAAAAGAAGGAAATTTGAAGGAGTGAGTTTATTTCAACAGTAAAGCTGGACAGATTATGTGCTCTTCTTCTATGAAGATCATAAACTTATCTCTGGTGCACGTGACTTAGATTAGACAAGGAAATTTAGTGGTGTCACATCTACTTTAACTTCGGTTTTGCATAATATCTCAAAAGAATTAATATTCAATAATAGTATTCTAGTGTTTGACAGGATTTTCTGTTTTTCTAAAAGGAAGCAGTAGAGAGAAGAATAGAAAGACGAAGAGAACGGAGAGAATGGGAAGCTCGAAGGTGAGATCTGTGCATATTTAACATCTTATAATAACATCTTGTAACCAGGTTTTTATATATACATATATAATATAGTGTGTGTGCGTGTGTATACTTTCACCGTAGTACAAGTATTTCCAATTTAAACACCTTTTTTTTTCTTATCAGAAAAGAGATATTGTTTGATTATGAGCAATATGAATATCATGGAACCTCTGTGAGTATGTCTGTTCTTCACGCTTGAGGAAAACTCTAAAAATGTGCTATGTTTTTCTTCTTCACTCTTAGTTAACAAAAATGTATTTTAGTGTATATTTTTTTTCTTTTTCAGTCTGCCATAATAATGTTTGAGCTGGCCTGGGTAATGTCTAAAGATTCCAAAGATATGCTTTGGTAAATACACACACTTATTTAAAATTTTTTTTGTTATTAGTTATTTAACTGTATAATATAAATATTTTCATTTTTATCTGAAAGGTGGGCAATTGTTGGCTTAACAGATCAGTGGGTTCAAGACAAAATCACAAAGTAAGGATTTTTTTTGTGCCTAGTATAATGTCTATGATGTACTTCAATATAAAATTTAATGTAATAAAAATAACGTCAAATATTTAATTAGTATTTTAGATTGCTTATTAAAAAGTTTTTTAATTATTCTCATTCTGTTATGTGAAATAAAATTAATTTGATGCTTTAGATGTAGTTACTCCCCCTTTTTTGTTATTTATGTACTGTATATTTGGAGATGATGATGTAATTGTTGATTTATTACTTTAGCTTATCTGGTAGATCATTAAGCTGTAATCAGTACTTCTGATTAAATCTCATGTTGCTGGTACTATGTGTCTGTTCACTTTTATTGAAAGTTTATTTTATTTAAATTATAAAGTTTTAGGCAATTTATAATGTGTCCAGTTTGACTCCAGCAAGCGTAAGCAAAATTAGACTTTAACTCCATGTTTAAAACTAAAAAGTATGTTGGAAATGCACGTTATAGGCTGTTGTTCCACTTTTGGGTGTGTACTGGGTTGGAGAGTGAAGTCAGTGTCAATGTGGAAGGCAAGAGAACAAAAGAAATCTTGATGATAGTCTTCATTTTCTGCTACATGATGTACCTGCTTTAACTCTCAATAGTCAAAACATTTTTTTCTAATTTTGTTTAAAAATGGAATATATATATATATATATTTTTGTTTACTTTGTGTTTGTAGGTGCATTCTTTCACAGATTTTTTTTCTTTAAAACAATGGGGTCTTAATGCTTTAAACTATAAAATATTTTCTTAAGATATTTGTTTCAGTTTTATTTTAACATGTTAAACATGGCTATATTATGGTAATATTAGTTCAGATGTTTCTATTCTTTTAGTGAGTCTTTTCCCTCCTCTCTTTAGCATCAAGTATGTGACAGATGTCGCTACATTGCAGCGTCATGTTTCCAGACACAGCCATAGCAATGAAGATGAGGAGAATTTATTGTCCATTGATTGCTTAAGAATCTCATTTGAATTTGAGTATCCTTTTAAAGCAAAAGAACACATCCTCTTTAAAATGCACTGTTTGAAAAATGGAATATACTTCCTTATGTTAAATTACATTTATAATTAGTAGAATTAATTTTCTAATTTTTTAAATTGATTTTTACATTCCTAATTATGACACATTAAGCAGAACAGTTCAGTTTGTCTAGCACAGCAGAGTCTTATCTTGCAAGCTCTTCCATTGTGTCATATTCCTCATCCATTCATTAGACCAACCCACAGAGGCCTAATATAGTACAGTACTGTATATAAAACCTGTTCCTCACTTTTCAGTAATTAAAATGCATTGTTTTATTGCCTGAGGAATATGCTTTTTGGGCAGGCCTTATCTAAACAATGGCAGTCAGTGACAGCTCCTGAATGTTTAACTAGTTACGGAACTTGAGAATTTTGGCTTCCACTTACTCTGCCTACCTGGGTACGACTCCTGTAATACTAACTACTATACACTATGATGGAGGTGTTTTTTTAGTTTTAATGACCTTTAGAGTTATGCTGTCATCAGCTTTGCACCACCGATGGGATTAGCTTTGGTAAATAGAGTGCAAGGTATGGCCCAGACAATGAACAGTTCCAAGTTTTTCATTTTTGTAAGTGTTAAATGAAGAAATTGAATGAAAATCCTGTTAGCCATATCTTAAGAGTTATTTACCATTTAAATGCCTGGCATCTAGATAATATGTTTGGGTTCAGCTTTAAGATACATGAAGGGAACTTGTTAAGAGTGGGTGTCTTTATGTGATGCTATTTGGTAGACTGACTACAGAGCCTGCAGTGTTTTAAAAACTGATATTGTTGTGTATCCAGTTTGTGCTTCCTTAATACTAATTCACAGTTTGCGTTTGGCTCTGTACCAGCACTGGTCTCTTTATGAGAGTATTTGTAATTCGTCTTACACTTCATCCTATTTTAAGATATGGTCCATCCACGGTCAAAAGAAACTACAAGAATTCCTTGCTGACATGGGGTTTGTATTTGGACTGTACTGAGTTTATATATATATATATATATATATATATATATATATATATATATATATATATATATATAAAACCCTCTTAAAACTCCCCTAAATGTTTCATTATCATTCAGTCACACTTCATGGAAAGTATTACTGAAATAGATATTTATGTCCCACCTTCAATTAAATTGCATTACTATTTAAAATGAAAATAAGATATTAAAATATAAAATTGGATGCATTTTATTTGCACTTAAATGCACAATAAAATAATTTTGAAATAACACGGCATGTATGCCTATCTTGGATTTTGATCCTTTTAGGCTTGGAATGTATAATTTAGTGTGGTTTTTTTTTTTTTTTTTTTTTTTTTTTTTTTTTTTTTGTTCCACCCCGCCACCCCCATAGCCTTCCACTGAAGCAAGTGAAGCAGAAATTCAACTCCATGGATATATCAATTAAGGAAAATCTCCGAGAAGTGATTGAAGAGTCTTCAAATAAGTTTGGGTATTTAAAAGATCTGTTAATAATTAGTTCCTTTTTTTAGTGAAGGATTTTCTTAATTATCATTATTAGTATTTTTTTTAATAAAATGTTACTGATAATTTTTAGTCAAGGTTTATAGCTGTCAGTTACAGATGGGTACATATACTTTTTCAGATGTAATGTTTTATTTTTTTTCTTAAAAACAAATTTAACTCCAATCAAGCATTCTACTGAAAAATGAATTTTAATCTTTTTTAAGCAACGGATAAAAGAACAATATTGACACTGTCCTGTTGGACCAGTGACACCCACCATAGGATAATTATCTTTTCTGTTGGTGAAATATTCCTATGAGGAAAACCATTTTAGTAGCAGTTTCTTCACAAGATAACATTTAGTATTGCATGATTATGCATGTTGTGGATGTTTTATTTTTTAAATATAGATATGCATATAAGAAATTAATGTATTTCATTAGCTTGTCAATTTGCTCAAAGCAGAAACCACTAATTATAAATTAATCATCCTGCTTTTCTTTCTTAAGTTCTCTTCTCATTTATAATACAGATGCCATTTTTGCAATACATTTAAAAAGAGATAATACATTCTTTCCCCATAGAATGAAGGATATTCGAATACAGACATTCAGTGTCCATTTTGGGTTTAAAAATAAATTTTTGGCTGCTGATATTGTGTATGCAGCTGGGGCACTTCTTGAAAACACTGAAAAGGAAGACAGCAAGACTGACAACTTTATAAAGGCATTGGACTGCCTCTCCAGGTAGAGTACATATATTTCCCATCTAATTTTAGTCTGTGTGTAGAATATAATAACACATTACACTGGTTAGCCCTGCTGGTGCCTAATATAGGGCATATATTGTATCTTGTTCCTCACTTTTTCAGTAAATGCAACACATTGTTTCACCCCTGGGAAAACCCAGTCATGTTAAATGTGTGTTCATTTTATTTGTGCGCATTTAAAACTAGTTTTGTTTTGAAATTAGATGAGGTACAACATTCCATAATAAATGTCAACATTCTATAAATAACCTGTATTACGTTACTTCTAATGTTTTACTGGAGAATCTTATTTTGTTGTTTGAGTAAATTAGAAACATTGGTAAACATATGTGAAGTTTTGAACAGTTGTATTCAATTGCAGTTTAATGTTTTGGAATATTTGATTTTCACACTAATCGTCTGTTACAGCTAGCTTAATCCTAGGAGGGAAAAACTTGCACTTAATTAGCAATTAGCAAGTGTACTTGGCCATTCTATATATGTTGTCAGTATGTTTTGTCTTGTACATTTCTTTTAGCTGTACTTACTGATTCTCTATATTGAGTTAGCGTTTATGAGCATCCTATATATTTAAAAGATCTCACAAACCTCTTCTGTTGATTAAGGATATTGTGCTGTTTAAATTTTCATTGTCATGCATCAACATCGAGAAAATGCCCAAATACTTTTATCCTTAGAATCACTTCATTAATGTAGCAAAATGAAGAAGAAATTGATGCTGTATATCTGCATGATTATTGAAATCAAAACCTTTTTTTTTTAAAAAAAAAAAAAGAAAGAAAACTCTTATCATGACCGCACAAATATAATCAAAATTGTATAATATTATGTGTGGGTCCAGAAAAAGCTGCTTTAAACTTTTGTAGATTGGATTTTCTTTCTTATACTTCTTGGTGTTAAGGATATTCTACTTTATTTTTCATGTGTTTCCATTTATAGAAGTAACTTGGATAAGCTACATGATGGTATCGAGAAAGCAAAGAAAAAACTAATTGCCATTCAACAAACTGTGGCCAGCTGCATCTGCACCAACCTAATAATTTCCCAAGGGCCTTTCCTCTACTGTTATCTCATGGAGGTGAGACTGAATATCTTCAGTCTTTGTGATTTACAGTGAAACAGTCATAATTTAGACTTTTGTACAACTGATGCCCTAAGACAAAGTAAACAAACTTTAAGCACATCTGAGAATAATAAATACGTTTTGCAAATTACAGTAACAAAATGATTTGAAAAGATGATAAAACCTTACTTAAAGTGGAAGATTGGAGAATATCATGCATGTCAATTTTTTTTGACGGGCAAAACTTGATACAGGCACTAGCAACTGTAACTGGATGTAAAAAAAAAAAAAAAAACAGGATTGTGGAAGAGATGGGCACACGATAGGCAAGGGCGCCTGTACTCCAGAAGTATATTTGCATGGTAAAAATGTATTGATTTTGTTCTTATCTTTTTCTTTGGCAGGGCTCTCCAGATGTAAAAATGTTTTCTAGGCCAATGTCTTTAAGTCTTCTGAGTAAATGTCTTCTCAAGGCATTTATTTGTTCTGTAAGTATGTTATTACATGAGGTTCATCTGTAGTGATCAGTTTTTCAATAATGTGTACTAAAAACTGTTTTGTTTAAACCCCCAATGTTGTTGATGCTTTCCAATATCTGTCTGCACCTAAATGATGATAAAAACCATTCACACATGGGTGTACTTGATGTTTTTTACAATTATAGTTATTCAACAATTAACTTTCATAAAGATTAATATCTGAGCTGTTGGTACAGTATAATCTACTTTTCTCATTTTCAGACTAAGAATAAGCGCTGTAGGTTACTGCCACTCATAATGGCTGCACCTCTGGATCTGGAGAAGGGTACAGTGATTGTTGTTGGTATTCCACCAGAATCTGAGAGTTCGGATAAAAAAAAGTAGGTATTTTGTCTCTGTTGGGCAAAACATGTTTCATCTTTTAGAAATCTATGCAGATCTTAATTTTAGGTACTGTTTTATTGATTGTGTATTGTTGTGTGTGGTGTTTTTTTTTTTTTGTCTAAGAATGTTTGGTTGGCGCTTCATGTAAATTCTAATGTTGTGGTTAGTTAACATAGGCTGTGGTATCAAAACAATGTTGTCACAAGTTAGTAATTTAAAATTAAAGGATAACCTGTCCACACTGTAAAATGACAAATCTCTCAAGTCTGGAATGTTGTTTTTATTCAGTTGTCTGTTAATTTTGCCTTTTTAGATTTTTTTTTTTTTTTTTTTTTTTTAATTAATTGGTCACCTCAATTGTAATCTTCTTGTGCCAATGGTTAAGGTTTAGCTGTTTGTCTCTTTTTCTCTTTCATATGGCATCTGTGAGATTTTAATCTTTGTCTTTATTTAGTTTTTTTGGAAGAGCATTTGAAAAGGCAGCTGAAAGTACTTCGTCCAGGACTCTTCATGATCACTTTGATATGTCTAGTAAGTTATTACACATTTGATTTCATTAGTTGTTGCTTCATTCCATTAATATATGGACAGAGTTTCACTAGACTCTTTTTAGCTGCCCATATAAATTAGAATAACAGTCTCACACTCATATAATCCTAATAAAGGTTTGTGGAGGGGTTGAAGCCTACCCAGCATCACTCGGTGCATAGCAGGGAACAAACCTGGATGAGGCACCAATGCATCATGTGACCGACTTATGTACGCACCCACACTCATATGAGTCGGTTTCAATTTGCAATTCAGTGTGCCTTTATGTCTTAGGGATGTGAAAAGAAAACCCATGCAAACAAGGGGAGAATGTGTTATTTTAGGTGTTAATGGGTTTAAATAGTCTTTTAATTATTTTCCTGAACATAAAGGGAAAAGTGTAATTTCTCCACTAGGTGGCACTATGCAACCAAGATGCATTATCTAATGTGTGAAATATTATTGGATAATTTTGTATGTTTGTTTTTTTTGTTTTTGAATTTATATTAGTGTTTACTTAATAAAAGACCCATAACACATTATAACAGATTGTTACGTATGGTATTTGAAACTGCAAATATATGAATTTTCATTATCTCATGCATGTCTTGTCTCTTTGTTTTAGTAATTGAATTGAAGACAGAGGACCGCAGTAAATTTCTGGATGCTTTAATCACATTGCTGTCATAAAGGTATTTCTTGTTGTGAATTGTTATGGGTTCTGAGACTTAAAAATGAACGGGTTACATTGCCATTAGTTTTTGAAATTTTTATCTTTTGGAAAATTGTCAAGAGTGTTGCCTGTTGCTTACATATTATTGTGTAGTGATGTGAAAGGAATAGTATTTTGTTCCCACATGTGTCTTTGCTTTGTATTTAGAGCTTTGTTTCATATTCTCAGTGAAAGTTTGTTTATTACAATAACTGGGGAATAATTTAGTCTGGGGGTGTGCCAAGGTTGATTTACAATGCAATGGTGGCAGTTTTAATTGCATTTTTTCTCAAATACCTGCCAAACAGTAATATAAGCAATCGGTTTTTGTTTTAATACCACAAGTTCCACTGATGCATACAGAAAATTAATACTTGCTTGGCACTTTAAATGAGAGGGTTTGTAATTTTATACAAAATATTCATTTTAATTTATGGAGATATCGTTTGAGTTTGTGTGTTTTTATTTAATACAAATGGATGTACAATACTTATATATATATATATATATATATAAAATATAATTCTTTACATTTTTTGCACCTTTTGGTTCTGGGTAGATATTCTTTAATTTAGATAGTTAATGTAAACATTTTTTTCTGACACTCTTTTAAAAGTGAATACAGTCAAGTCTGAACTGTCTGTTCTGAACCAGTGATGGTTTGTTAATCATTCAAATTAATTTGCTCATTCTTTGTATTCCCTTGCTATTCCTGACAGAAAAACCAGTGCACTTCATTTACTCCTTTTAGATTCCTCAATGCACACGCAAATGCATGTTAATGTGCTGAGCTAGATGGGAAACCGTTGTCTAATGAGCACTGGCAGAACACAAACTATCAGATGGCATTTTTTTCAAAGCATGATTGTATACATCTGTCTGCATATGTGCAGCATTCACTGTACAATCCTGCCCCCTCTCTCCCTGTGCGTTCACAGCAAAGAAAGTACAAGTTGCTGTGTATTTAAAAAAAATAAATAAATAAAAT
Organism: Erpetoichthys calabaricus; assembly: GCF_900747795.2. Classification (NCBI taxonomy): domain Eukaryota; kingdom Metazoa; phylum Chordata; class Cladistia; order Polypteriformes; family Polypteridae; genus Erpetoichthys; species Erpetoichthys calabaricus. Next base: position 18,811,595 of record NC_041411.2, on the reverse strand, counting down.
AGGGCATAGTAATTCTATACAGTAATTAGTAAAAAGCTTAAAAATTGAACTATGTTAGCCCTATTCTGGGTTTCAGCCTGTCAAGCTGTTGCTACTTTTTAATGGAGACTTTATATGATTAGAAATATTTTACCACGTTTCTTTAGAGAAGTCATTTGTTTGCCTGTATTTATATAATGTGTACACATTTTAGTATCTTAAATTAGAAAGAAAATTTTTATTGAGCTTTCTCACTACTGTTTCATTTGATTTAAAGGGTACTTATCAATAGGGAGCAGTTTCTAGTATAATTACACATGAAGTAAAAGTCGCACTGTTCTGAATTTTCAGTGTGTACCACGCAGTCCTCCACCACCCCTGCCTCTGAACATGACACAGGTCAACACATAGTAGCACTGTCTGTGGTGTGAGTTTTAAGCCCCTTTTTAAATCTCATTCAGATGCTTGTAGATTAAAAGTGTTTCAATTTAGTCCTGGACGCATAATACTGCTTTCTCATTCTCTTATGCACCTCAATTTTAATCTCCACTCTCCAGGTCTGAGTGTATTTTCTGTAAAGATTCTGTTATTTAGCCACCTACTGCATCATGTGTAAAATGCAATTTTTTTCCTTTTTACAGATGTGAAGATTATTGATTTGCCACCTTCAAATGTATTTCAACCTGTTTTAAATGTATATAATGTAAATTATTGGACTGCTTCATTGTGATAATTTGTAAATAAAATACTTTATCATTCTATGCTTAGTGACTGGGTGATGTGTTTGTTTCCAAAACATTTTTTGTCCAATTCCTTTAATAAAATAGAAAAAATAATAATAATTGCAAAATGGTCAAACCCCCCCCCCCCCCCCCCAAACTGCCCCTTTTTTTTTTTGGTCTAGTCAACAATAGTAGGTTTCTTTTCTCAAGAAACAATGCTGTAAAATATTACCTTAATGTTTCCTGCAATTTGACTAGAGAGGTATGATTTGTGGAGTTTGATCATTAGTTTCCATGAGTACAAATGAAGTTATAATCCAACTGTTTTACGCCCATCCTGTGTGAGCTTTTTGTTTGAAGGCCACTGGTTTATTTTTTATTCATGGAGAAAATCTCATCCATATGAAGTGGTAATAAGTTAAATTTTTAGTTAGCGGGTACTCATCACCCCCCAAAACCCCTTTTTTTCCTCTCTTGTACATATGCAATGGATATTTTAATTCACAATTTTTCTTGTATCTTTCTTAAAATTAATTTATGATGCACTGTCATTAAATTAGTTTATTGAACCCTTACATTAATAACGTTAGTTCATATGCTCTTCCCATTTTGCATTATTTCATTGTTTTCATTTTGATTCACACTTCTTGCTCTGTTTTGCTTATTTACATTCCTAACTTACAGTAACTAGCGTACAAGTCCTTAATTAAGTCATACATACAAAGCAACAGAACTTCACCTATCTTTTGCCGTATATTGCTGCTAATTAAAGTGCCTTTGGCAATAATAACGTAATTCCTAATCCTAAATAGCTAATCTGATAATACATATATAATTCTTTCAAAATTAAGTTTTCCTTTATAGGTTGATAGATTTGTCTTTGTACACAGATTCAAAACTGAAAATGTGCATGACTGTGTGAAGATTTCCAAGTTTTAGAAGGTACTGATGATAGAAACTTGTGACATACTGGTTTTGCTGTTCAAAATGTATAGTTTTGTCAGAAAACTTTTCATGTTTTGATTGTAGCCCATTTGGTCCAATTAGTGTAGTCTTTTAAGTAGGTCATAGCCTTTCAACAATTTAATATTCGATTTACAAATACTGTATCTAATTGAAATGTCAAAAAGTTTTACACTTTGGAATTGCATGATAGAAACCTTGGCAATATATATATCTCGGTCTTAAATGTACCATTGGACCTTGACTTCATGTACTGTATTAACTGCAATTGACTGAAGCATAGCTCATTTATGGAGTATATGTCATGTACTGGTGTATTATTACATTTCCTAATGAACTACAATGGGGAATGAATAAATCGACTTCTGCTGCTCACCCTCATTGATGTTTCCTATTCTCAAACTCTGGTGACAGGCCTTGTTTGACAGTCATGGTGAAACACATGCTAACTTTGAATTAGGTGCATTTGGACTAGAATACGTATTTAAAGGTAATACAGGAATTTGGGAAAAGAATTGGATATTTTTTTTCCTTTATCAGGTCCTTTTTAAAACCGTTGCATTAATCAAATTTTGGTGGAAGGTTTTAACTTGAAGTTGTGTGTGTTTATGCAGGTTTTGATGACTTAAATTAGGTACCAAGATATTTGGATCAATGAGATAAACCCCACTATGACTATGACTCTCATTGTTGTTCGTCAAGGGCATTCCTGGCTTTTTCACTAAGTCCTGATCTGATAGACTGAAAAAAAAAATCTCTTTAGTCCCGATTAGAGAACGCTAGGTCTAGGTCTTCAAAATTTTCAGATTTGCTGATAAAATTCCTCCTCCTTTGGCGTCTTCCTCACACACAGGTGGGGTGTGTAATGAGGTAATAGGGAAGAGTCTCAGTTATGTGTGTGGGGTGTTTGTTTTGTAAAATTCACTGCTTTTTGGGTATTTTGTTAAACACAATAAAATTTGATCACAAAGTTACTACAGTAATAGGCTGAATCCAGCAGATTTATTCCAGTTAAATAATAAATCAATTCATTGACCATCAGAGGAAAATAAGGGGAACTATATTAAAGATGAAATGCCAAGAGCGCTGCTTCACACTGAGGCCATATAGTTGAAGTGACTTCTTAGTACAAGTATACGGATGAGAGATGGTAATGAATCGGCTAATAGCTAACCAAATGAGCTTCATGGACTAAGAGGTCATCCCTCATCTGTAACACCTCTTATGTTGTGATTTTTTTCCAAGTAATTTAAAATTTAATATACTTGATAACATGTTCTTGAAATAAACAATTGTTTTTTTTAATTGGAGAGGGGTGAAAGTGTACATTCAGTTATCTTCTTTTGTTGAAGTTGATTAATAGTATATATTTGCATTTTCTGACTTATGTAATAATTGCTGTGGCTTACTGATTGATGGAATTTGTATATTTTTACTCAATCTGAAGCATTGACATACGTAGAGGACAGTTAAAACTTCTCAGATAGCAGAATAGTAACAAAAGCTAAACCAACCACTGGAATGTGGCATCTACACACACCTGGCAACTCATAAACTGATATGGAGTCACAACTAACATTTCCACAGCACATAGTTTAGATTGTTTTGCGACCTGACATCATCCTGGTCTTGGATTCAAAAACAGATAATCTGCGTCAGGACTATGTGCAGGAGGCCTTCAAGAGGAAGTTAGCCAAACAAGAAGAACTGATAAGCAGCTGTTGGAGGCAGCCCATAAAGGTGGGCTGCAGGGGCTTCGCTGCACATTCCCTACTCAAAACTTTTATCAAATTTGACTTCACTGTTAGGGTAAAGGTGAAATGCCATCATGAATTCCAGCAAGGCAGCAGAGGCAGCCTTAAGATGGCTCTGGATGAGAACAGCAAGTCTATGGGGCTCTGTATTACATGTTACTTGAACACAAGTTATGGTTTGATTAAGCGAGTCCAGGTTCTCTTGGCAAGGGCCCCTGGTGTTGAAAAATCAGAAATAATCTGATTGATCTAGATCATAGCACTGATGTGCTCAAATGTATCCTAAGATGTACGTACAAAAAATGTGACAAAAGTACAGCTTCTGGGCCTGTCGTATCATTTGGCCTTATTTGAGAACAAAGCCTGAAATGAGGCCATGTGATGCAACCTCATGCCATCCAGGGTTTTTTCTTGCCTTGTATCCAATGCTACCAAGATGGGCTCCAGACCCCTGTGGCCGGTCAGTTTTTACTTTTGTGTTTGAAAACATCAACACATGTCAAGGTAATAAAAATAATAGTAAAAAGGCAAAAATAAATTAATGTTTAGGAACCATGTTCTAGAACACTGTAGACAGCTTTAATTTCAAAAAGAAAAAAAACAACCTGCAATGGAAACCAAGGCCATTTTTAGGTGGGTGTTCCCTCACTGTGTCCAAAGGACAATTGTGCTGATTTTATTTATTTTTTATCGTTGTTTTTTCAGCCATTACAAAGCACCGTCTGTTTTGGTTTTGTATTGTTCCTGGTAGGGAGAAAGGATACATAATTAAAAATGGTATTTGTTAGCATTTCTAAGATTGCAAACCAGTGCCGGGAATATGCTAGCGACCATCCAGAATTTAAGGGAATGTATCATTTGAAGGTGAGCTAAAAATAGGGCTGTACTGTGGGATTCATTTGAGCCTCAAGTGATGTTTTAATTGTTGCATTCGTGCCACAGCATAAGCCCTCTTTAGCGAATGTATTTTTGTTCAAACACCAACTACTAGTTATGTCAGCCTGCTCTTTAATGAGTGTTATCTCGGCACATATCTTTGGTTAAATGCACAAAAAGAGTTGTGTGGTTTAGATTTTTCCCCCTCTTTTCTCTCTCTGTTTTTGTGATTGCTCTTTTAAAGCCAACTCACAAGTTATTCCCTTTTTGTTTCAGGAAACGTCTTGCACAATTAGCACTGCCCTTTTACAGGAGATGATTTTGGAGGATTCAATGGGTAAGACTTCCCCTTTCCCAGACACTGACTGGCCATTTCCTTCCAGTCAAAAAGTTGAATTTGTAAATAACAAACAAAATTCTAATCGGACATCAAAGATAACAAATCAAATATGACCAATGAAGTCCTTTCTAACAATCATTTATCTAATCTCTAAACCCCTAAACATGTCAGTTATTGTAAAAACATACGGTAATCTGAAATTGTTTGTAAAAATTAATTCAAATGATGAAATGACCTCAAATACTTTACTGCAACTGTAGCTATGAGTCACATGCACCTCAAAGTAGTAATTTTTCTCAGCACTGTTTACTAAGAAAAGCATAGATTCTAAATTTGCAGCAACCTCTTTAAGTCTAAAAAAACTGCTTTATCATCCGCCCTACTTAAACTGAGGGTGTCTATCCATGCTAAGATAAAGATCTGGGGTGTTCTCTTTTGACAAAGTGATTTAAGATAGTTTGATAGAGCACATTACAGTTACTTTTTTAACTTCTCTGTTACACTTCAGCACTGTTCTTTTCCAGTTTCTTGGACATTTACATTCCAGTGTTTTGCTGTTCTGAGGATTGCAGTATACTGTATGTGTGCAGGCTTCTCTGTGTCCAGCTGTTTCTCATTCCGACATTGCAGGCATGTTAGCTTAAGTGGTGGACATTTCCAGTGTGGGTGTGCAATAAAGCAAACCTACTTAAAGTACATTCAGCTCTGCTAAACCTGATGGAATATCTGGAGGTTCTCTAACAGGGTGCTTTAGGAAATGTGCATATCTTATCAGACTAGAATGTACCAGAAAAGATGTGTCTTTGCTCAGGAATTCTCTCAGGCACTGGCCTTCCCCAAGACGACAGCAGCAGGACTCATTCTTGGTGGGGAGGTTTATTTGGGATTTCAACATTTTCTTCCCTACCACTGTAGCATATCCACAAATGGATAAGCTGCTGCCTACTGATTCAGAAGCCTCATGTTTGTGACATTAAACAGAGAGGGGCAGGCCCCAGAGAGACTTCTCACTGGTGGCAAGATAACCTGTACTAAGTAATCCTGTCTGTGATAAATGATCATAAATAGAAAAACACCTGGATAGCAGCTGCTAGATATACGCTGCCTGAATTAATTAATACCCGCATTGGCTTCCAGATTATTGTCCTAGTGTTTGTTTCGAGATCCATTTTGGTAGGGACTGTTGGAGCAAAGGATGTTTCCTTCTCTTTGCTATGAAAAGCTGAAATTTCCTGTACCTCAATGGGTGGAGGAGTCCTAGTCAGATATCAGAAACATTCTGTTTAAAAGAGCGTTTCCTGTCTGGCAAGATGTATTTATTTCCTGCTGTCTTACAGCTTCTAATAAACAGAAACTTAATTACTTCTGTCCACCATGCCTTTTGGTTTTTGTCTGAAAGATGTGTACTACTGTTATTTTACTTTTAATGGTTCAATCATTGCCAGTTTTACATAGAATCATGATGCTTTTAATCCACTGTTATACTTTCATATTAAAACTTCCACATTCACAGACCCGTTATGTTTATAATGTAGTGCTTAAGTGGCACAGTGGGTATTGCTGCCACCTCATGGATTTAGTGCCCCGGCTTTGAATGTCACATTCAGATTTTGTCCATGTGGAGTTTGAACACTGTTGCTGTGTTCTCCCCCACATCCCTAAAGACATGCAGATTATGTTAACTGACGAATACAAACTGGCCAGTTTTTGAGTAAGTATGTCCTGCGAGGGACACCCTGTCCTTGGGTTTTTGCTTGTTTTGTGCAAAGGGCTACCAGAAAATGTCCAGACCCTGAATTGGATTGATCATGTTTGAGAATTTTACCATATGTGCTGTTAACATGCCCTTTTTTACACACTTTCTTCAAATCAATACTTTGAAGGGGACAGGTCACTCTTTTTGACACATAGTTTCTTTATAAGACATACTAGGTTGATAACTCAAGCTCTTTGATATTTGTTACTTGTACGGGAAGGTAAACTTTAAAAAGCTTAATCTATGCTTCTACTCCCCAAAGAAATCTGCTCAACCTTAGTTCCTATCATGCACACCTTATTAGTACACCATACTCATTTCAGTGTCAGCCACAATCCTTGTAATTTTAGTGTTGATATGAATTTTTTGCCATAAATTACTTCACAGCTTCAAACTAAAGTCAGTGATGACATTTATTTGTGCAGCACATTTTTTTTACAAAACTGTAGCACCATGTATGTTATCAGTAGTAGAAGAAAAAATTCCAAATTACTTAAAAAAATAAATAAAGCTATAAATGGAAGAATCCTTTACAGTGGTGAGCAGAAAATGAACTACAATTCAGATAGTTTGTAAAGTCATATTTGTATTATTTAAATAGGGAAATATCAGAAGTGTTGACATTGCAGTGTATGGTGTCTAGAAGTGCTTAATCTCTTAATATCATTTTTAACGACTTGCTGCCTATTTACTGCCTCAAAAAGTGACAATATCTTCATCTGACTGTTTAGGGCAAACGGCTAAGTAAGACAGAATTGAGCTATTGGTTCTTTTTTTTTTAACTTTTAGAATGAAAAGAAAAATCTGTTGGTATTCAGTACATTTTGGTAGTACAATAAATTGAGGAATTTGTTTCTGGATTTAATGTAAATTTTGAACATTTAGCTGGAAAACAATGCTGAATATTAATTCAAAGCAACAAATACAAGACCTAGGATATTGATTGTGGTCGTGAGTTCACTCACAAAAAAGTGAAATTCCAGTTTAATAATGCAAACTGAAAATATATTTGTCAGTGGAATGCAATTCATTCTGTGATGATGTTCAGAACATTGTTTGAGTTTCTATCTTTTTTGGCATCATTTAAAATTCATGTTCAATCTTTTTTTTTAAATAGGAAGACAATATAAATGTTTAAAAATAAGATCTTTCATTCCATGATTTTTTTTTTAATCATCAGTGCACCCATTTAAAATCCTGACTCAATGGCTTGTTCCAGGCTGACTCATTCCTGTGTTCTGTCTTAAATGCCTGCCATATCATAACTTTCTCAATCCACTTATTCCAATTCAGTGTTGCAGGGGGCTGAGGCCTATCCCAGCATTACTGAGTAGGAACCCATCCTGAATGGGGTACCAGTCCATTTAAGAGCCCACACACCCACACTCACAATTCTGAGTATCCAAACAAACCTACGAGGAAAAAACAAACACCTGGAGAAAATCTGACACAGATACAGGGTCCATGTGCAAATGGCATGGGTGCAGGATTCTAACCCAGGAGGCTGCTTTCTTGAGGAAGCAATGCTTTCCACTGTAGCAAACATTAGAAATATATTTCCATTAAATTGGCAATAGATGTCATCATTTGGAAGAATTCTTCTCAATCTTTTTTTTTTATCAATGTATTTAGAGATTTACATTTCTGATTTCAATTCTGCTCAGAACTAAGGAGGTTCACTTCTTTTTTTTTGCCTTTAGTCAAGGGATACATTTGGTTTCTTGGTTTAATTTACTACATATAGTGTGTGTGTGAAAGACATTTGTTTTTGCAAAACACATCTTGGACCTGAATACCACATCTAGTTTTTGTTTGTTTGGAGTTGGCATATACTCCATTTGTCTGTTGTCTTTTGTACATACTCAAAGACATAATAGTGTGGTTGACTGTCTGGATGAGTATCAATTTGGATGCATCAGGGGGGCATTGAAATGGACTTGAACCCTGTCATAAGCTGGCTCCTGCCTTCTGTCCACTGGTAGTGGGATACTCTTCCCAGAGTGCACTCCAGTAGCCCTAAATTCAGCCAAGTAGGTTTGGGAGTGTTATTTGAGATCTGGTTCACAAGTAATTAATTCTGAAGTGTAGCTGCTCTTTCTGCTGGTGTGATCAGTGAAGTTCTTGTGGACTAGTATGGTATACACTGAATCTGTTCAAATGTTATCTTTATTGCTTTCTATATATTCTTTTTATTTATTTTATGCTTGCTGGCATATAGGACAGCTGCAAAGGTTCTCCACTTCTGTCTTTTTTAGGCTAATGTCAACCATGGTTCCCCAGCTGCTGTTTAGGGTCTGCAACTCTGCTTCAACAGTTCTGCACCATGTGCTTTCTGGGTCATCTTCACTTGAATTTTTCATTCAGGGATCAAGTGACCTGCAGTCTTGGTGATGGTATTCTCCCTTCTGATAACACATTCAAACTAACTACACTTTTTCCTCATCAAAATAGTATCCATGCTATCTTGTTAGCAATGGGCAAGCAATTCATCATTTGAAATAGTTCTTGGCCAGGAGATGCAAAAGACTCTTCTAAACTTCTTGGTGTAGAACAAGGACAGTTTCTTGACATCACTTTCTGTTTTTCTCCAGCATTCTGACCTGTGCAAGAGACTTGACAGGACGCTGGTCTCGCAAAACTTCAGCTTGGTGTGAATGCTGTTCTGTGATGACTTAAAGAAGTAACTTAGTGATCTAAAAACATGAAAAGGACCTCTCCAGCTAGCATGACTGGTGATGGGTTATCCACGTTGTAGGTCATGACCTCAGTCTTGTTTTGGCTGACTTTCAGTATGACCTGTTGTGCAAAAGTACATAGGTAATCAGTCTCCTGCATGTATCAATGGACATGTGATGTTAAGTCCAAATTATCAGCAAAGTTCAGGTCCTCTAGGACTGTATATGTTTAAATACAGCAGAACTTAAAATGGTTTACAGTAATGCAAATGTCCTGGCAGTATTTACTGTACTGACATTCTTTTAGTTTTCATTCCATTCTGTTCATATTCCAGTTCCCAGACTACAATAGCTTTAAACATCAGCTCCAGAATTTCTCTGTGCAGAATTTGATGAAGTGGCTTTTCAGGTGGCTGTGGCTCTCATGGTGGTTCAGTGCAGCAATCCAGTCCCCTCCTTGAAGCCGCAGTGTTTGCAAACAGTAAGTGCTGATTACAGGGTGGGTCCCTGATTTCTGAGAATTAGTGTAATTAAGAATTTGGCTTAAGTAGACCATATCTTTGTTTGTGCACAATCTGTTTATGGGATGCGGGTTCTGAAAATACAGTTTCCAGCTCTTTTTTATTTTTAATTTATTGATTAAAATAGAATCTTAGCCCAGCTATAAAAAGAGTGGAATTGGCTCGAATGTAGCTTTTGTAATTGCTGCAAAAAGGGAAAAGCAAACCATGTACAGTTTGCTTTGTGTCTAATTAGTTAGTTGTGGAGGGTGCTCGAGTAGGGTCACAAGGAAGTGCTTTCTGAATTCTGTTCTTGATTACTGGAGCAAATCCTTTGTGCCTCACTGTTAATGTACTCTTTCTCAACTTTTTAAAAATAAGGCCAGAGACTACTCTGTCTCCTTTCTTTGCTGGCTTCCTGCTCCCACCCACATTAGGTTCTGTGAATAGGTTTCAATACATTCCTTCAATGTTGTTATTTTGTTTCAGTTTTTCTGCAGACTTTTCTGCAGTAGGCATAAAGTAGAAGTCCCTACTGACCAGCTAATTGGAAGGTATGCTTGTCAACTAAATTGCTTCCCGTTGACTGTTCAACCTATATCTAGTAATTTAAGAAATTATCTGAGCGGTACACCTGAATCAGGTTTAGGTTTGGTTAGGTCTCTTTATGGTTAATTGTTAGTATGTTTGCAAGTTTTACATTAAAATACAAGGTCTGTTGGAAGTACATAACCTAACATTGTCAAAACAGGTTAATTCAGTTCAGGGTCGTGGTGGGCTAAAGCCTATCTTGGCAACACCTGGTTCAAGACAGCTATGGACAGGGTGAAAGTCTAGTGAAGGGCCCACTAATACACATGCTAGAATATCAGCAACATGAAGTGAAAAATGAAACACTATCACAATATTTCCATTCACAATGTTCAGTTCTTTTATGTTTTGTTTCTGTATATCCCAACAAAACCAGTATGTGCCATTCTGGTCCATAAAAACCTCACTGGGGACCTCAGTAGAATGAAATGATACACTTTAGCAGGCTGAATACCTTTTACATCCAGATCTCAATTAGGAGAACATCCCCAACCCCCACCTATTTGAATTTCAGGGCCTTTGGGGATGAAATCTATCCTGGCGCACTGGACACAAGGCAAGAGCCAGCTATGGACAGGGAGCTTAGTTCATTGCAGAGTTCACTCACACATTCATACCCATCCTTGGGCCAATTTAGAATCACCAATCAACCTAAACTTCTTGACTCTGGATATGCAAGATAAAGCCCCATCCAGATTGTGAGAATTTGCAGATTCTCTAATAAAAATGTCCAGGCATGGGATTCATCAGCCATTACACAACAGTGCTATCCTGTTATTTTGCTTCTGTTGTATCACTAATATTGTCTCAGATTATAGGCCCTTAATGTGATTCCAGTACAAAGAAGTATTTAATGGCACAATGGCAAAGAGAAAGATTGCCAGTTAGAAAGGTGGACCATAAGTCTGTGTAGGGAGTCAAAAGATTTTTTTTATACCTTCCTGTTCAATTGCAGTAAATCCATACCACTCAGTCAAGATTTTCCTTTAGCAGAGCCTTCTTGCACTTGCTGCCCCTGTGGAATGAGTCAAAAATGTAGTTTACAGTCTGTTAGTGCTAAAATTTGATTTCCTGTAGCTTTCAAGCAAGTATGAGATAAAGAGTGCCTGTAGATTAAGTCTTGCTGAGTCCGGGATTTTTTTTTTCCTCCCTTACATTGGATCTGTAGTGGGAACTGAGATATCCTACCTTTTCCCTCCTCAGCTGGCTCCTTTTTCAATTTTTTGGCAGTATGCAAGTGTTGCAGTGGATTTAACATGCTTTATGTCTACTCAACTCACTTTTATTGTTATTCATTCATATACATAGAATATGATTGAACATAATTTGAACATATACTGTACATTTAACATACACCATAACATTACCAAAACCAGAGCAACAATAAAACATAACAAGACAAAGATGCAGGACTATAAAGCTTGAACAACGCTCAATATACATATTAAAGTGTAGAGTGCAAAGTGACAGTAAATAATTGGGGGAATGTTATAGGGATATGGTACTGGGTGACATGTAGGAGTTGAAAAGACTTAAAGCTTTGGGAAAGAAGTTATTATAGGACCTGGCTGTGCTGATTTTAATGATGCAGTATCTTCTACCTGACAGCAGGAGGTCAAACAATGTGTGGGATGGGTGAGAGACTTCTTTCACAATGGCGTAGACAGTGTGTTTGAATAATGTTCTAGATTGAGGAATCCTCTCTGTATTCCTCACTTCATGCTACAGAGTCTTGTGCTCATGGGCTTTGCTGTCCCCAAACCACCCACTGATACAGTTTGTCAGAACACCCTCCACAGTTCCTCCTTAAAACATGGTAAGAATAAGTGTCTCTAGCTCTCCTGAAATATTATAATCTTGCTCAAACAAACTACTGGTTCATTTCCCAGAGATAACTGGTATGTGTTCATAACTGATGCTTTAGGATCATGCATTCTTGTGCAAGGCATGGTGGAAACATAGCTTTCTTGTATCATGTTCTTGTTCCCATTCAAAGAAATTTAATTGTTATTGCTGGGAAAACAGAACTTAGAATGCACAATATTGCATTATAGTGATACATAAAGATACCTTTTTGTCCTCTTTTTTTTTTACCATTAGTAAGACAGTTTCCACTACCATGTCATAGTTTCTGCAATTTTTGAGCTGTTAGCCTTGATTTGTCTGTGGACCGTATTTTCCGCTTACCACATTCACCATTACGGTAATGCCCATCTTCAGTGATGGCAGCAATTTTTGGGGTTATTTTCATGACTACAGGGAAAACAAGGTTTTGGCCAATTGGATTGATTTTGATAAATGTGTTTTCCAAGTCCTTTGGGTGTAGACAGAAATCTTGTTCTTGATTTTTCCCTTGGAAAATCCCACAATTGTGGGAAGTTCAGAATCAGTTTTTGCTCACAGGGTGCATGACCGCGGTTTGGATAAGACATCAGTAAAACCTGAAACTGCTGCGGATGTTTATAACAAGTGTATGTGGGACTTGGCCTGCTTCGCTATTGATGTAGACAGCAATCAAAGCTGGTGTTAGTTGTACCAGTCTCCAGTCTTGATGATGTTCCCACTGAAAAGTGCCTAATAAGTGTAACAGTTTAGTTTGGGAAGACATGTACAGCATAACAGAACAAATTTGTAAATGAAAAATGCTAAACTTGATCCTGAACCCTGCAATGTACTTTATCTGTGAGGCACAAATGCTCTTAAAAAGTAAAATCTTTAGCCAGTTTCCCCTAAATCTTTTATCCTTCACTCTCCACTTTCCTGAACATCCTTTAGGGTGAGACTCATTATTCTTATCTTTTTTTTTATATTTTTCAGCCTTCCTCTGAGCCTCATCCCTCCACCCCATTATGATTCATCACTTCTAAAAAAAAAAAAAAAAAAAAAAAAAAAACTTGTTGCATCTGCATCTCTTAATTCAGTATTTGTTTTCTTCTCGGTCTGTGACCCTCCACATCTTCACCTGATCATTCTTATCTCTGTGCTCTCCAGCTTCGCTTCATGTTCCGCTTTTGTCAATCACATCTCACTCCCATAATGCATCCTACTCCTCCATTGACTTTAATAAACTTTACCCATCAATGTCAGAGATGCTCCTTTAGTCAGAATGGGGGGACAGCTCATTTGGAATTTCTTCCATGCACCTCTCACCATGGCTATCACTACTGTGTCTGTACCATCATCTGAACTCAACGTATCACTTAAGTAGCTAAGTTGTTTTCTCCAAAACAACTAAGTTGCCAATATGTAAATTTACACACACTGCATGAGCATTCTGCACCCTCCTGACATATTTCTTCAAAGGTCAAGAATAAGCAAAACAGATGAAATATTGAAATGGCCATCTCCAAATTCAGACCTACTGAGCAACCTTAAAATAAAACACAGAGTAAGCCAAGCAAATCTCAAATGTAAAGCATAAATAATATAGGTGCTTTACTCTGTTTTCTCATGTACCAGATTGGATTGACTGGGATTATGCCTAACTATATAAACCCAATAGGTTTTACAGTTACTGACTTCTGTCCTTCATTTTATATTTTCCTGGCTTTATGTCAAAAAAGCAAGGGCTCTAAAGTAAGTAGCCAGCAATAAAAGGTTTTTTTCCCCTAAAGACAAAATCAGCTTCATGACCTCCTCTGCATTCATAAGAAATGACGACTGGACGTTTTTTTTTTTTTTTTTTTGCTTTTCAGTTTTTCTTTATGCTTTAGATGTCAGGTGCTTTCATGGGAAAGATGAAGATTCCTCTGGTGCACTACTGGGTTGTTTTTGTCTGTTCTCTGTCCGGCCTTAACTTGCTGCTGCTGTCAAAAGCAGCTTGTAATGTTGGCAACTGTCACTAATTGACTGTTGTGCTGTCAGAGGTCTATGGCCTTCAGATCCAAGCTCTGTAGTCTTTTATATTAAACAATAGCAGAGGCCTCTTAGACCTGTCATGGGCAGTGGAAGAAAAGAGAAGTTCAAAGCAGAATAGGACACGCCACTTAGAAAGCAGGAGGAAGGCCCTGGCTGCATATGGAAATCAGTAGTCGCGTCTTGTTTTGTTGGGATTTAGAAACCTCCTATTGGTAAAAGCTGTTGTCTGACATACTTTACTACAGAGAGTTGTAAATGTTACATTATTTAGACATGAAGGTATGCAGGTTAACCTAATTATAGTCATTGATTTATTTATATTATTTATGTTGATGTTTATCAGGAGTTTAAATACTCAGCTGAGTCAGGGGGGAAAAAAATCAAAGGGAGCACAGGAGGGGGTGTCAGGAGAGGTTAAGGGAAATCTGTGTCCGTAACCGTTTCGAGGTTGATAACTCAGGAAGAGAAATAAGTATACCTTGACTCTGACCACCTCACTTCATTCTGCCACAACCACCACAATGAAAAGCTCCCTTTTTTACACTGTTTACCAGTCTTCAAACCAATTAACTTTTGTGCTTGCATCAAAGTCCAACAGTTCTAACTAGTGGTATGCTAATACATCTATCTCCATTGCCTTCGCAGCAATAAATGTGGTGCATCTGATTTAGGATTCCCAACTGTATTTGATCTCTGATCTCTGTGTTTTGTTTTTTTTGTATAATATTTTTGCTTGTACATTAAGAGGCTGTAAATTTTTGTACAGTTATTTATCAACTTGTAGGGGGTGGCAAGGTTAGTGCAGCTGCCTCACAGCTTACCGACGACCAGTATTTAATCCACAGACATTCTCTGTTTGCAGTTTCTATTTTCCAAAGTGAATTCATGGGTTTTTGGTATTTTTGATATTTGGTACAATGTATTAATCCCCTCACATTCCCAATTTGTGTATGGACTGATTGGTACCAATTCATTACACCATTGTATGTGGTATGTGTGATGGACTGGCAAAGCCACATTTAACAATGGTAGAGATTTGCGCTCTAGGATGCCTGGATATCCATTGGATCCTGACAGTCAAATGGATGAATGAAATCTGGGTGAGTGACTGCTAGCTTAAAATGAAGCACAAAATGTTTAGCTACAGACAGTGAGTTTGGCCATCTGTCATTAAAGCACTTTCATTTAGCATATCTATGACAAACAGTCACACCAGTACTTTTCAAACTATTCGAACACAGACATGTGTAAGAAATCTGAAGACTTAGGTTGAAACCCATGTGTTTAATCTATCTGTTATCTAGATTTGGACCTGGATTGGACACCTAGGTTATCTTTCTCTATTTCCCAGGCATGGGGGTGAGAAATCTGGAGGCAATAGTGATCTTATCAACAATCACCAATTGGTTCCAGGCCTCAAGACCTACTCGTGGTAATAGGGCTTTATCAGGTTTGGCTCTGTGCTATAGACCTCAAACCTCTAATGTCATGTAGCTCTCGTTCTTAAACTTGTTTTACCCTCCAATGAAAGCCCTTGGTTGGAGCCTCCCCACTCACTCAACTAAACCTCTTAGACCAAAAATATTCAAAAAATTGTTAACATTAATTTTGACCTACCCTCTTATTTATTTAAGTACAAAGCAAATTAGAGTAAATGATTATGCAAGTGTGGACATGAAATGCAGTAAGCTAACGTATCTTCTATCCAATGTACGGCCCATACAATACAGTTAAAGAACAGGGTCACGCACACAAAAGTAGCCCCTCTTAGTGTCAATGTCATTAAGAGTTTTCATAATTTGTGTTCCAATGAACATGAGTAGTAAAGGAGCGTCACTTTTATACATCATACCTTTTTGACAGGTGTTTGTCCCGCCCCCCTTGGCATTTCCGGTACCCACCGTATGCCACCTGAGTTAATTTGGGTGTTTCCCTGCGCTCTGATCTCTGCCTGTTGTCGGGTGCGCTGTTTGACCGGCACCAGCCCTTTTGTCAGTCGTGCGTAAGGAAAATGGTTGGCTGCTCTTAGCCTTGATCCTAAAAACTGGGTCTGTTCATCATTGTGATCCGAGCCGGCGCTTCGGGCCCCTGTAAGGCGTCAAAAGGTAAGTCAGCAATGGGGACGGAGCAGGCATCCTGCTCCTAGCAGCGCACAGCGCCGGGGGTGTGTACAGAGAGTACAGAGAACTTGAGTGACAGACCCCTGCAAGAGGATGGAAAAGAAAACTTTAGAGATCATCTATTACACACCCAAGGAGCTTGGCAGTTTTGGTGGTATTAACAGATTCTTGAGAAATGTATCAAGTCGTCGAAAAATGTTAAGCGAAAAAATGTGTTGGAATGGATGACTGGGCAATACACTTACAGTGTGCACAAACCAGCACGGCTGAGGTTCAAGAGAAACAGAACAACTGTTTCAACGGTCGTTGACCAGTGGCAAGCCGATCTGGTAGAGATGTCTTATTACTCAAAATTCAATGATGGATATAAATTTATCCTTACGTGTATCGATGTGCTGTCAAAATATGCTTGGGCTGTACCGTTAAAAGCCAAGACAGGGAAAGAAGTTTCTCGGGGTTTTAGTTTGATCTTTAGACAAGGTCGAGTTCCTAAGAAGCTACAGACAGATCAAGGCAAAGAATTTCATAACACATTGGTACAAAAACTACTAAAACAGAACAATATTGTGCATTTTGTCATGAACAGCGATGTAAAGGCCAGCATAGTAGAACGGTTCAATAGAACCTTAAAGTCCAAAATGTGGAAATATTTTACATACGCCAATACTTTTCGGTATATAGATGTCCTGTCAGACTTTCTCAAGAGTTATAACCACAGTTTTCACACCACGATTAAAACAAGACCTGTAGATGTGACTCCAGAAAATGCTCTGAGTGTTTGGAAAACAGTCTATGGTAGGGCCGGGCAAAGAAAATCTACTCCGTGCACTTTGAAAATAGGTGATCATGTCCGAGTATCAAAATTAAAAGGTGTATTCGAAAAAGGCTATGAGCAGTCGTTTACAGATGAAATATTTATTATCGTGGACTGTTTTAAACGGATCAAACCTGTCTATAAACTAAAAGATTATGCAGGTGATGAAATTCAAGGGACGTTTTATGCAGAAGAGTTACAAAAAATAAACCCCGTTTTGGGCGAAGCTTTTTACAACGCTAGGGCCAATCAAAACATTTAAAGATAAGATTTTTTTTAGATAACCCGCCAGCATATTTTTAACCAATCAACAAACACTAGCCAAGGGCATTACACCAGGCTGGTTCGGGCATGCGCTGGCTGCATCGAGCGCTTCCCATGTTCATAACAGCCAATCAGGATACAGACCTGTTGGCGGGGATGTGAAAAGCCTATGGACTGAAGGC
The DNA here is from genome assembly GCF_900747795.2 of Erpetoichthys calabaricus. Classification (NCBI taxonomy): domain Eukaryota; kingdom Metazoa; phylum Chordata; class Cladistia; order Polypteriformes; family Polypteridae; genus Erpetoichthys; species Erpetoichthys calabaricus. The sequence continues at coordinate 18,794,201 of NC_041411.2, read as the reverse complement.
AACATGGCGCTACTGTCAAAAATGTACGAACGACTCTGTCCATGGAAAATGTATTAGCACATGAATTAAACAACAACAGACAAAAATATTGTAACATATACAATGCTGGTTCAGGGTATTCGGGCGGCCGTTTTTCTAAGTGCAAAAGTAAGACGTACTTTTAAAGTGTGTATATTATTATGATTGTGCATTACGTTGTGATATACTATTATAGACCGATAAACTAAAAGGTAAAAATGAAATGCTCTTGTTGTCATTGTTAATACACGCCATTTAATTTATGATAGGCCTATAAGTTGGTAAGACAGGCCAGGGCAAACGGTCTTGTAAAGTAAATAAAAAATCCGGTAAAGCGTTAATATTTATGTATATATAGGTTATGATGGTGTGTACGTTTAATTAGTCTTTTTATCCCTGGTATAATGAACTTGTGCCTTAAAATAAGTGTAAGAAAAAAGAACCGGCGCATTTAGTACGTATGTTGCCGGTGACGCTGCACGCATAGAGCTGTCATTTTCTAAGCCAGGAGATCAGAGTTCGCGTCCGAGCCGAAGAGCAAAAGTAAGACATGTACTTTTAAAGTGTGTATATTATTATGATTGTGCATTACCTTGTGATATTCTATTATAGATCGATAAACTAAAAGGTAAAAATGAAATGCTCTTGTTGTCATTTTTAATACGCGCCATTTAATTTATGATAGGCCTATAAGTTGGTAAGACAGGCCAGGGCAAACGGTCTTGCAACATAAATAAAAAATCCGATAAAGCGTTAATATTTATGTATATATAGGTTATGATGGTGTGTACGTTTAATTAGTCTTTTTATCCCTGGTATGATGAACTTGTACCTTAAAATAAGTATAAGAAAAAAGAACCGGCGCATTTTGGTACGTATGTTGACCTTGTGGCGCTGCACGCATAGAGCTGTCATTTTCTATGCCATCAGATCAGGGTACGCGTCTGAGCAGAAGTGCAAAAGTAAGACATGTACTTTAAAATGTGTATATTATTATGATTGTGCACTACGAGATGTCATTCTATGATAATCCCATAAATGAAATGGTAAAATGGAATTCTAGGTTTCTTTACAAAATTAACATCTGTTGCTGATCGTTGAGATAAGACGCGTGTACTTGACCCCGGGGCCTTGTTGAAACATTCTAGAGGCACCCATAGAATAAAATTTGATAAAAAAATTCATTGGAATATACGTTTTACCGGCTGTCTATAAGTGATGACGTTGGAACATTCTAGAGGTACCCTGATACATGACATAAAATGATAAAATTCCATGGAATATTTTTATTTACGTTTTCACCGTGTGTTTATAAACGATAATGTTTGATTAATGTTAGATGGTTATCGGCCTAATATATATAGCTGACTTGAGCCGAATTACACATTAAAATATTTTAATGCATTCTGCATTCCTGGAGCATTATGGCTAGCTTCTTAGATTCGGTTGAATTTGATGCTCAGCTTTCCGATCGACATAGAATTAGTACCGAATCGTCCGGTAAGATTTGTATAATATCTATCTATCTATCTATCTATCTATCTATCTATCTATCTATCTATCTATCTATCTATCTATCTATCTATCTATATATATATATATATATATATATATATATATATATAATTAGTGATAAAAACATCGGTTTACACCTTAAAGGTTATAAGGATATTTGTATGTACAATGTTAATTTTAAAAATACATCCACCACCTTATTATTATTATTATTTTATTTTAACAATATTTCAGCACGTGAGAAATTGCTTGAATCTCGATTAACAACGAGAAAAAGCACCACAGAACCGCAAGGACGAGTTGCAACCACCTTATTAGGAACTGTGACGGCACCTCGGCAACCTACAGGTATGAAAATAAGAAAAAATAAATTTTGTTGTTAATATCAAAATTGGGGTGTGTATGTATTTTGGCGTTCACATCGCAGACAATAAGGACACCTGTGATCTTCAGGGGTCGGCCTGTATGTGTTTGTGCTTTATTTATTTATTTTTTTCTTTGAATTTTTTGGTCGTAATCTTCTTTATTTATTTATTTATGACGTTATGATCTGCTTCTTATATCCTGTAAGTGCCTTGTGCATGGAATAGGCTCTATATAAATAGAATGTATTATTATTTTATTATTATTATAGCGCTCAATGTACCCTAGCGTTAGGCAAGAGCAACACATGGATAGGGGTCCCGGCTTGCAGTGTGCAAGCCATTGATAAGAACTTTGCTGACCAACGCCCTGACGTGGCGAGCTTAATGAATTGCTGTACGTATCCATATTTATATTATATAGCTATTAAGATTGTGGTTGATATAATTTTTTTTTCAGATTTTGGGCAATCCGTTGGTAGCATTTCCAAAGGAAAGAAAACAGAGAAAGCAACAACCAAGTCTGGAAAAACCATTCATTCAGATGATAAAGTTGATAACCATGTGCATCATTTAATCGAGAAATGGCTGATGTGTGCTATTAGAATTATTAATTCATTTAGCAACAGACGTAAAGGTATACAGTTTTTATCAGCCTTTATCGAGGAGATATTATGTCCTGAGAGTAATATTTTAAAGAAATATCTTCTGACCTGTATCTCAGGCATTTTTGATTCTGAGCACATACCGGTAGTTGAACTTCAGACAGTTTACCAAAGGCTGCATAGACTGGAAAGCGTGATCTTAAAAGATTGCACAAGTCTGGGTACTGGTTCTGGTACAAATTCTATATGACTAAAGCAAGCTAAAATGAAACCTAGTAACACATTTTTAAATATGATCAGAAAGATCAAAAATAAATACAAACTGCTTACTTGTTCAGACAAGAGGTTATGGAGAAAAAACCACTGATAAGAACTTTGCTGCCCAAAGGCCTCAGAAAAATGGGCAAAACTGCATAGAAAAAAAGGTTGGGCGTGTGTCGCTATTTCTGAGGTCTTTGGGCAGCAAAGTTCTTATTAGTGGTTTGCACACAGGGTTAAGCAAGGGGGCCCCGTGTCCATGTGTTGCTCTTGGTTAACGCTAGGATGCATTGAGTACTATAATAATAATAATCATACATTTTATTTATATAGAGCCTTTACCATGCTCAAGGCACTTACAGAATATAAGAAGTACGTTATATACAGTATATAGCATTGTACAAACCAGATAAATAAATAAAGAAGATTACGACCATGAATTCAGAGGAAAAATAAATAAATAAATAAAAAGCCTAACAGACAACATATGTGATGGTCTCGCACAAACACACACAGGTTACATGTGCATCTTGACATTGAGGTGAACTGAGAGAAGCGTAATAAAGTCAAGTAGAGCTAAAAGCCTTTCTGAACACATGAGTTTTGAGTTGTTTTTAAAAGAATTCATGGAGTCAGCTGATCTAATTAATTTGTGGTAGGTCATTCCAGAGTGTGGGCGCTATACAACTGAAGCTATACATGGACAACTGGCCCTGCAGATCACACCAGTGCTATTGCCTGTTATGTGAACGCCAAAACACATACAGACCCGATTTTGGTATTAAAAACAAACGTTTTTTCTTTTTATTTTCATACCTGTAGCCTGCTGAGGTGTCGTCACACTTCCTAATAAGGTGGTTAAATAAAACTCTACACTATCTCTTAAAATAAAAAATGCACTGTTCTTAAATAAAAACAATTTTAAATTTTGATTAAAATATATTCAAAAAGTGTTAAGGTTTCTTTTGTATCCTTTTTGTTCAACCCCATAATTTTTCTCACAAGTAATTATGCTTGTATACATTAAGAATTAGTCTTATTCTATAGGAAGTATGGAGTCTGCATTGTTTGGTAGTGTAATTGCACCTTATTACTCAAGCAGCAAACATTAACATCGCTGCAGTCCAGTGTCTGGATTTGTAATGCAGTACATGTAAAAGCACATTGTGTGGTTTTTCAGTGTATATATTGTGTTAGGGTTCTGACAGTTTGGGGTGTGCAAATTTTGTTTGAGCATGGGCACGTAGAGTTATTCAATAACTATCTGTGCCTTTCATTAATGCAGTGGTTCTCTGGATCAGTCATGACTCCTGTGTAGAAATATGTGATTGACAACTCAGTGTTGTACACCAATATATAATTCGGAGCTAGCCACTTGATTTAGAGGTTTTTTGATTTTTTACTTGCTGTAAGTGTAGCTAGCACTGCATGTGTGGAGTTTCAGTGAGCCTAAATGAGTGCCAGTTTCACTAGTGAAAGAAGTAGGGCTAAAGATAAATAACCTCTGTTTTATTGTCATTCAGTTGGAGGAAATTTTGCACCATCCAAAGTTTAATATTATCTTTACACTCCATCAGTTTTTGTACTACTGAACTGTGAAGTTTTTTAAAACCAGATTGAAATACTGTACATCATATAGATTGTTTTCCTCCAAATATGACAGTAATTGCACATTAACCACCTTTTCCATAATTTTGAACAGGAAGGGGAGCTTAGTGATAGGCCTGTAATTTGAAAACACTGTGGGATCCAGAGTAGGCATCTCCAATAGTGACTGAACAATTGCATGCTTGAAGTTGTCCGGCATTTCCCCACAGTTTTAAACAGTGATTAATTATGTGCGAAAGCAAGTGTACTGATGTCTCCAAAATAATCTTTAAACAGATGTGCAGGTTAAATATCAAGAGGATCAGCGGAAGTTTGAAATGGTTGACTATATCAGTTAGCTGGGAGATGGAAACTGATTGAAACAACATAAACTGGCTCTGCACTGGCCCACAGGAAAGAAGTTTAGGAATAACTCGCAGTTCTCAGGCGAGCTCACAGAGAAGCTGCTGACAGGTGGGGTAAAGAAAGTGTTCATGGTGTTAAAAAGCACTCTAGGTCTTGAGGCATCATTTGCAATAAGTCCGATAGATACTGTAATTTGATTTCGCTGCTCTCATCACCTCTTGGTAGAGCTTCAAGGGAGATTTCAGAATTTCATAGGAGTTTATCCTTCTTTCACCAGTAATTAAATAATACTGAGCTTCTGAATAGTACAGTTTTTATTTAACTGGCAACTATAAAATTCTTAATGTACAATTTTATTTAGTACTGGTGTAACCAAAGATGTTTTAAGTAAATATGATTTTTGTTAACATTTTCACTAAAATTAATTTAGTGCACTTTTAAAAATGAATATATATTTAAGCCTTAGTCAATGTTTATATAAAGAAATGGGTGCTTCAGTAATCATATCAGAAATTCTTAGCAGAAAAGCATTTTGCGAATAGTCTGTGATAGACACTTGATAATCCATGTTCTCAAGCAGCATGTTCCTGACCCCTTTTATAGTTTAATGTCTTGTTTTTTTAACCTATCTTTGCATTTTTTAAGGTAATTTGCAAATTTCATTTTGAATCATTAATTTAAGTGATTATCCTGTACACTAAATTTTGAGAAATGTTCTTATTGAAACATTAGTTTGAGCTCATCTGGACCTTACTTTTGTCAGAGTTTTTTTTATTTTTTTCATCAGAGAAAAGTTCAATGATCCAAACAGTATGTTAATGGAAGACTTATAAACCAGTAGTTTTGTTAAATTTAATTTTGTGACATTTATGGAAAAGATTTGCTCTATTATAAAACATTTTCATGTCCTATTTGCATGTGTCTTGGCTTATATGTTTAACTGTTAAGCATTTCTCTGCATAATTTGGGGTAACAATGACCTAAAAAAAAAAAAAAAAAGAAAAGAAAAAGCCATACGGTAACTGTGTCACATGGGCTCGAAAAGATAATTTAGTGTTGTTTGTTTTAATAGTACTGAATGATGTGTGTCATTCCTTTCTTACAGAAGGTGGTCCATAAAATGACAGCCTTCTGCGAGTTTATGTTGTTCCCTTATTCAATTTAACCAGAAAGGATGGAGTTAACAGTTGTGTGAATATGACATGTTCATCAGCATGGTCTTCCATACCGGTGAGGGAAAAGTAGATTGTATTGGTAACTGTCTCCTTTCCTCCATCTGCTACCCAATGTGGTCACAAAGACTTCTGCAAAGTCTATTCTCCGTGTACTCTTGTGTGAGTGAATATACAGTATATACACTGCACATTTTTGGGTAGTGGGTGGCATTGGACCAGGTACTATTTGAATATGAAACTCTACTTGGAAGAAAGAGACCACTTCTACATGCAAGAGAGTTTGGTGTTCTGGGAGGAAGATTACCCATTTCTCCAGGGACACATTAGAGAACATGAGGTTAGCATAAGCAGGATTTGGCTCTGTTGTCCTGATACTAGAATGGTAGTAACCAGGGGCCTGCCAAGAGTTCCATAAAACAGGTAAAGACTGAGATGCCATGGAGGGCTGAAGGGTGAGAACTCAATTCCTTTCAGTCTAACCAGTATTATTCAGGAATTCAGCTTGTAATAAATAAGGGGGGCAGCTGTCTTAAAAGGAAGGTAGTCTTGAAGTGGCATAAAAGGTCTGGTCCTTTAAGGGCAACTTTGGTATACCAGCAATCGCTAGCGGACTGTCTGACTTGCCGCTGAATCCCAGAAGTAATCCCAATAAGAGATTTGATGGCTTCTCTTTGCCAGTGCTAAAATTACTTTAAAGTAGGGAGTTCATTTTGTTGAATTTTAATATAATAACCAGAGTTGGCCTTTGGCTTAGTGATATAGGCTCCTACCTGGAGCGTCTCCTTGTGGTGAGGGAATGCAAACACAGTTTCAGTCTGTGAAATACTGTAGGTAGTGTATAAACTCCTGTCCATTTTAAGAGTGAAATGTTGAAAGGGAAATAAACAGAAATTCAGTTGTGCTTGAAAGTTTGTGAACCCTTTAGAATTTTCTATATTTCTGCATAATTATGACCTAAAACATCATTAGATTTTCACTCAAGTTATAAAAGTAGATAAAGAGAAACAAGTTAAACAAATTAGACAAAAATATTATACTTGGTCATTTATTTATTGAGGAATATTCAAGCAATTTCTCACATACTGAAATATTGTTAAAATAAAATAATAATAAGGTGGTGGATGTATTTTTAAAATTAACATTGTACATACAAATATCCTTATAACCTTTAAGGTGTAAACCGATGTTTTTTTCACTAATTATATATATATATATATATATATATATATATATATATATATATATATATAGATAGATAGATAGATAGATAGATATTATACAAATCTTACCGGACGATTCAGTACTAATTCTATGTCGATCGGAAAGCTGAGCATCAAATTCAACCGAATCTAAGAAGCTAGCCATAATGCTCCAGGAATGCAGAATGCATTAAAATATTTTAATGTGTAATTCGGCTCAAGTCAGCTATATATATTAGGCCGATAACCATCTAACATTAATCAAACATTATCGTTTATAAACACACGGTGAAAACGTAAATAAAAATATTCCATGGAATTTTATCATTTTATGTCATGTATCAGGGTACCTCTAGAATGTTCCAACGTCATCACTTATAGACAGCCGGTAAAACGTATATTCCAATGAATTTTTTTATCAAATTTTATTCTATGGGTGCCTCTAGAATGTTTCAACAAGGCCCCGGGGTCAAGTACACGCGTCTTATCTCAACGATTAGCAACAGATGTTAATTTTGTAAAGAAACCTAGAATTCCATTTTACCATTTCATTTATGGGATTATCATAGAATGACATCTCGTAGTGCACAATCATAATAATATACACATTTTAAAGTACATGTCTTACTTTTGCACTTCTGCTCAGACGCGTACCCTGATCTGATGGCATAGAACAGGGGTAGGCAACGTCGGCCCTGGAGTGCCACAGTATGTGCAGGTTTTTGTTCCAACCCATTTCCTTAACGAGAACTCAATTATTGCTGATGAAGCACATATTGCTTAAGTGACATTTTAATGCTTCATTTTAGTGGTCTCGCTTGTTAAGGTTCTCCAACCTTAATTGCTTATTTCAATCTTAAACTGCTGCATTCAGTGTTTTAATTGCTCCTTATTAGCAATAAGATGTAAAAGACAAAGCAGCCAGCAGTTCTCCAGCTAGCTTTTTTCCAATTACATCTGTGTGTGTTCATCATGCACGGTTTGATTTAATAAAACACTTAACAGAAAAATGTGACAGACTGAAAATGATCTGTTTTAGGCTTCAAATCATTTGGATGATATCCTTGGAAAGGAAAAAAATCTACGATATAAAAGCCTTACATTGCACAGACTAACAAGCCATAAAATTAAATAAGGTCTGAGATTGGCAATGATTGGTTTCTAATTAAGCAATTGGGTTGAATGAAAACCTGTAGCCACTGCGGCTCACCAGGACCGACATTGCCTACCCCTGTTTTACATCTTATTGCATTTTTACCTTTTAGTTTATCGATCTATAATAGAATATCACAAGGTAATGCACAATCATAATAATATACACACTTTAAAAGTACATGTCTTACTTTTGCTCTTCGGCTCGGACGCGAACTCTGATCTCCTGGCTTAGAAAATGACAGCTCTATGCGTGCAGCGTCACCGGCAACATACGTACTAAATGCGCCGGTTCTTTTTTCTTATACTTATTTTAAGGTACATGTTCATCATACCAGGGATAAAAAGACTAATTAAACGTACACACCATCATAACCTATATATACATAAATATTAACGCTTTATCGGATTTTTTATTTATGTTGCAAGACCGTTTGCCCTGGCCTGTCTTACCAACTTATAGGCCTATCATAAATTAAATGGCGCGTATTAAAAATGACAACAAGAGCATTTCATTTTTACCTTTTAGTTTATCGGTCTATAATAGAATATCACAAGGTAATCCACTTTTCTGAAAAAAATTTTGTAGCTTCTTATTTTATTTTTGGTTACCTTTAGCGAAATGGTGCCACACTTACTGCTTAATTCTAAAAAAACACATTTATTATACCAAGATATATGAATTGAAAAGTGTGTGACACAATAGAGCTATGAGTGGGAATCGACGTAGAGCGGTTACTTAATGTAGGCCACAAAATAAGAACATTAACTTTGTATCTCAAGACCAGGAATTTCTCATTTATGTCACTTACTTCAATTTATTGTTTCATTTCTAACCTTTTCAAGTGAGCTTCTAAAAGTTAAATGCCCCTATTTTGTTTTTTAGACCTTGAGTATTCCCAGTCTCCTTATCACCTTAATTGGTCCTTAGACTGGCCATACATAATGTATATGCACAGATACACAAGTAGCTTGAGTGCTGGGCTTTACTAAATGTCCACTCATATTCAGTGGACCCCAAGGTGTTTCTGTGAGCTTTAATTACTGTGATGTCCTGCCTGAGCAGCAACTACCGCTGAACTTAATGCCTTTCTTCTGCGTTGCTCATTGGAATGTGCAATGATTTAATAAGACAGTCACAGCACGCCTGCAGACAATCAGAGACACTTGCCACTGAGCCGGAATGAGCAGGTCTGGAGGCCCAGGCCTCCAGCCGTTGCATAGGAATGTATTTCTGAGGGTCCCACGGGGTTGCTGAGGTTTGCCTGCATCATAAGAGATCAGGACGTACATGATGAAGGTGTCTGTGCGCCTTTTCAGAAGATTAGCGCAAAAGAATATCATCATTCTTTATCAGAGGAATGTGTGCACTTGGTCACTCCAAAGGGGGTCTGTGTGCTAAAAATGCTTAACAAAATGCCATTTAAATATATACGTTTTAGGCAAAACGCTGAATAAAGTTTTATCTATTTAATTTTTTTTTTTTACATTTTACAATGCTTTTCAAAACAATTTACAGCTATTTGTTGGCATCTATGCTTGTGAGCTAGCTAATACACATTAGGAAGACTGGCATTGCCATTATTAGCCTCTAAATGAGCATAGCAATTTCAGACAGAGTCTCACAGATCTTTCTTAAATTATACATCAGCACTGTTTGCCATTTTTGCCAGGATTGGTTATGGCCGATGTGATCCTGAGCTGGATTATGCGGGTCTGAGAATGTTAGGTTTCTATATGTTAAACAGTATGCTTGTATAGGACTGCAAATTGTACATGCTAATGACCAGTAATGTTTGACACTTCATCTGTCTCCAGCCCTGGACTTCTCTTCAGCCTGGCCTATAATATTTTGTTTCTTTTCTGCCACTGTCTAAATGTCTCCGTACTCATCCTCATCCTGTCAGTTGACTGCACTTTCATTGAGTTTTCATGTCCTTGGGCTCTTTTAATTTCCTCAGCTATGTGTTTGTGATAATCGGGAGCTCCTTGCCCTTGCTTGCTATTGTTTAAGTATGGCAAGTTTTTTTTTTTTTTTTGGTCATGGGAATTTAAGACTTGTGACTATGATGACAGGAGAACAGCTCTTCATCTTTTCTGTCAGCAGTCTATCTGGAATACTTCCATGGGATGTTTAAGTAGGTGAGCAAAGTTGTGCATTTATAAGCATGATTTTAAAGAATCATTTTAATATTTGGTCTGGATTAAACAAGGACAAAACCCTGTATGTTAGCAAACTCCTGAGAAGAGAATGTGACAGTTGGATACACTTTGTTTTAATTGTAAATATTGAAGTTCAAATAACAGAAAGCACTTTATCTAAAGTAATTTAAACAACGCACTTGGAATGGCATTCAGATGCACCTCTGGAATGCTTTCATAAACAGACAAGAGGGTTGGGGGTGGAGTTTTAGAGTGTAAAAGGTGAAATTCTGTGTTGGGTGAAATCCTGAAAGCCATGACCTATAGTTGTAAACACAACCACAGGAAAAAAGAAACTGTAATCCTGTTAGTCTAGTGTATCCTGGGAGAGCAATTTAAGAATGCTTGACAGAATGCGGCTCTTACATATTTATTGACGTTTCTCTGATTAATTTTATATATCTCTATTTTTTTTCTTTTCGGTGTAATTGTAAAACATGCATACTTGTTGGGGCGGTCTAATGCCTAGTGAAAGACTCTTTAACTATTTAACTGTAGCTGTTGAGCAGGTGTCATATCCTCTCATAATACACTGCACATTCAAAAAGGCTTCTTTAGATTGTGCTGGTATGAAGTAGGTAAAAATGTCAACAAGAACAGTAAATTTAGCCCAGCATTGTTCATCAGTTCCTATTCCCCTAAATTTTTCTGAATATTGTTGAGGTTTAAAGGTCCCCCAGATGTCTGGTTTCAGATTGAGTGGTTAACAGGCTTGGGTACTGAGTGTAACCTCATTTAATTGCTGTTGTCATGTGAGAGAAGAAAATGAGGGGAAAGGAGACCACGAAACTTGGGCAGCACCTGGGGGCCTTCCTGCCCTGTCACACTTAGACTGACACCAAGCTTAAAATACAGTGGAATTAATCCTATTGGAAGCATAAGAGTCCAGACCCCCCATTTATCTTCCACCTTGATCATTCTTTTAGCTGCTCCCTTACTTTCAATGTTCTTTTGAAGTTACTGCTTTTGCGCTGATACAGTAGATCCCACAGTTAGCACTAGCATTAGTTTTCTTCTGTAGGAGTGTACTCCTTGTAGATTTTATAATTAGTATAATACACCTAGGTCCAGAACACATGGTCCTCAATTTCTAACCCACTGATTATGAATACTGATAACAGTTGTCATTTGTCAGTAATGGCTATAGTACACACCAGCAAGTATCCATGTTTTCCATAGTTAATTGGTGTACAGTCAGACAAGCGGAGATCCTATACAGGCAAAAGGATTTATGAAATACCTAGATAAGTATTTAATGTAATATACAGAATCAATAAAGCTGACAGCAGCCTGTATGGTATATAGCTTTTAGGAATGCTTGGCTGCTTTAACCTAATATACATTTTCTCCCTCAAATGATATGAAGAGCAGATGCTCTCTGGTGTTTTAAGGATTTCACAGTCAGTAATTGCAGGGCTTTAATAAGCTAGATATGAGAAAAGAATGACTTTACTACAACAGAGGCTTTATCTAACCAACATGAGTAAATACATCCTTACAGAAGGATGTCACTTTGTGTAAGACAACAGATATTTTTCTTAGTTTAGAAAAATATTTTAGATGGGATACAGTAACTGAAAATTATTAGAAATGTACTTAACTGTTTTCCAAGTACTTTCCGTTGAAGCTCAATGCACTATATTATTTGAAATCCAATTGTGTTTAATTTTTTGGAGAATGCTGAACACAGCTTTTTCTATTTCATTTCCTGGTTCAAATTGCAGTTTTTGATAAGGCAAGTGAGCCATCCTCTATGTGGACTTAAATTATATTTTTTCATATCCTGCTTATCTTATCTTTTCCTCCATGGTTCATCAGGCCTGTAACACCAAGAGCTTTCTTCCGCACCAAAACTATTCTTAGATCAGTCAAGGCCGCTTCTTCCAGTGATTCAGCTAGGCACTGTTCTGTGACCTTTAACTCCTCCTCAAAACAAATATGGAGCCTCAAATGATTTATGCAATAGCTGAGGTAGAGCATATAAATATGGTGGATAAGCAGTAAAACAATAGGTTATTTATTTAAAATCATTACACCTCGAAGTAAAGAAAGTCGCCTGTTTTGATGTCCATATAACACACTATATTGTCAGTTCTTATGTCTTTAATCAACAGGTTATGTTTGCACTTTTTAGGAAGAATATTTACACTTAGGGGAGGGCTTCAGCAAATATGACAGCTTCACAGTTGCATTTAAAAATTAGAAGCCCACTTGAGCAGAGGAAATTCTGTTTTAGCTCATCTTGGTAAAACATTGCTTCCAGGCTTCAAGGCCCCAAATTCGTGGCCAATTTTTGTGCATGAAGACGTGAAATGGAGAGGGGCAAGGCTCAGAGTAATTTCTCATCATTGACAAAGAGGTTCTGGCATATCTGACTTAAGTATGAATCATAAGCCAGTTAATGCTATTATCTAAAAAGGGTAAGATGAGAAATATCAAAGAGATGGTGTCCCAAGTAGGAATAACCTTGTTTATTTGCCATTGGCAGCTTTGGTGGTTAAAAAAAAAAAAAAAAAAAAAAAAAAAAAAACAGTTTTAAGTAATCTTGGCACACGGTGACAATGAAGCTATTATTACATTTAATGATGCTGGCTTCTTGTTTGTGTCTTCTTTTTATATGGTGTCACCTGGCAGAGGAAAAGCTGGAGTTAATGCAAAAGTGACATAATTGTTTGGTGATACTCTCTTCTACTGTAAGTGCAGAAATGGAAAATGAGGCAGTAACTATGCAACACTCTCTCTCCTCCTCAGTACCCCGATAAGTATCAATAACAGATTAACCAGACTCCCATGTGTGACAGCAATTATTGCAGTAATCCTTTAGAACAATCAATTCGCTGGTTATGTTATGTGTTGTACATTTAAATTGAGAGATTTTTTAAAACAGGTTTGTCAAGAAATGTAAAAGCAATAATAATTTAAAAAAATCAAAAAAGAATTAACAGTAAAGAAATAATACATTTGATTGCTCTGATACACATGGAGAAATGGAACCAAATGAATTTGTGGTTTATCAGGCAAATTTAACCAAGTGAACTTAGAAACATGGATGATAATTAAATTAATGTAAAATGTACAATTTGCAACAAAGGGCAGCAGCAAAAGGTTCTGTGATTACAGTATGACTTCACAGGTCCTGGGTTTAGTTCCCTGCCCCAGTCACTGTATGGTATGTGTGGTGTTTATGTGCTTGTAGCCTGCCCATGCGGGTTTCTTTCCACAAAACAATAACATGCTGGCTGAGTTAACTGACATGCATCCTATTCTGATTCATTTTCCATTTTGCATCCAGTCTTGCCATGATTAAATCTGCTTCCCTGTGGTCTTATAATAGAGAAAAGAAGTTCAGAAAATTTATATATTTACAACAACAACCATTGCTTGCTATTTTTTTGTAGTTTCTTTGAAACAGCACTACTGAATGCAGCTTTTACTATTTTTTTTTTGTTTGATTTAGCATGTATATTCTTGAAAAAAAACATGTCAGCCCATTGGCAAACTTGTGAACTACTGTCCACACATGCACTTGTTCATTTATTCATCTATGATGGATGATGTTTAAATATGTACAATATATGTGCTGACATTTGAGGCTTAATCCACATAAAGTATTATCAATATATAGATAGTCTTTCCCTGTTCACTGAGTTATGTTTTCATTTATTTATTTGCATTTGCTTGCTTTTGTTAGTTCATGTTCTCTCATTCATACATTTACTTGTTTATTCATTGTTCATGTTAAGTCTGATTTAAGCTTATGTGCTGTAACAGACGGCCAGGGACCAGGGGAGCTGATGTACACAGGGCACTGCCTCCCCCAGAGTGTTAGATGGTAGCCCCCCTGGGTTGGGGAGGCACCTCGGATCCACGCAGTGCTCCATGAGAATTGGAGTTTGGCACAGCCCTGTTGAGTTCCGTGGGAGCCGACAGGGCAACTGTAGAGCCCTACATTTGCTTTCCACCACACCAGGAAGTACTTCCAGATAATTCTGATGAGCCACCTGAAGTACTCCCAGGTGCAGCATAAAAAGGACCACCTCACTTTACTCGAGGAGCCAGAGTCAGGAGGAAGAGAGACAAAGCTTGCCAGAGGAGGAGTGGAGGTGGAAGGACAGAAAGGAGAGAAGATGAAGTACTGTGTGCTGATACTGAGCTGTAGACTGTGGTTTTATATGGTACTGTGCAGATGGGAGACCTGGGAACCGTTTCCCACTGTAAAATAAAACCATGTGCTGTGCTAGACTTGTGCTTTGCATCTGTTGTGTTGGGTTAGGGGAAATGGTGCACCCGCTGGTGTGCACAATGGTCATATTCATTTAACTGTGCATGCTGTACCTGATGTCTAACCCTTGTTCACCCAGTGTCTTTCTTTCATTTACCTGGCTGTGTCATAACTAATCAATCAAATGCTCCATTCTTATTCATATTCCATACTCCATTCATGTCCAAATATACAGTATATTATATTACTAGCCATGAAACCTGTCAAAGAGAGGAATAATTAAAAAAATATTTGCTATGCCTTGACCTATGTGTACCTTCAACACCTTGACTCTACATTTGTGTATGTGAATATCTCTTAACCGGTGCTCCCTATCACGAGCATGTGTTTGTAAAGCCTACTTCTCAAACTCTGTCATTATTTTTCAAGGTTCCTTTCTCACCTCCTGTTTGCTTTTACACCTGTTTTCTTTGAAGGTGCCGTGTCTGATACACTTTTACTCATACTCGTGTGTCTCTCACACTGTCACTTGCTCTTTTGTTGTATCTCCAAAGCCAAACTGACCAATCAAATTGTTCAGAAGTACTATAGACACAGCCTTTACTGTTTTATTATATAGTAGATAAACTTGCAATTATTTTTAAAATATGCACATGGTACCATCCAGTTAGCCACAAAAAAACATATATGTAATAAGGACAATATTGGTGAGTCCAATGTTCTTTCTTCCTTTTTTAATATTTCTGATGCCAACAGATGTCTAAAAAAGCCAACAGCATTGTCTAAATACCAGCCGTCTAAAATGCCAAAAGTAGATGTTTCCTCAATACACATAGTATCTTTTACAACAATAATTATGTTACTGAGAAGAACACATTAATCACATCAGTTCCTATTGCATAATGTCCCTCTGTGATGCTTTTTTCTACACTGCCATTTTATGTGTTCTGTGTCTGTAATTTTCAAGTGCTGAAGCACTGAGCACCCAGCATTCTTTCTGGTACTTGAGGAGTAGATTTTGTGGAAACAATTGCAGGTTTCCCCTTAACCAACACTTAAAGAAGTCAACATGCACATATATCTGTACAGCAGGCCAACAGTCCTGCACAGTTTTGTGGCTTGAGAGTGCATATCAAACAGACATTCTGCTCTTTGCATTTTAGTACAGCCACATCATTCTTAGTTGACCATCAAAGCTTGAGGCTTCCTGAATCTTACTGACCTGCACTTCTATATCCTCACAGCCACCATTTTCTGAACATCATTTGTCTGATTATTTCAGTTAAACAATCTTAGAGTTTTTAACTTTGAGATACAGGACTGATCAGCCAGACTATCACATCTTTTATGTGACATCTGTTTTAAAATGTTGTTGGGAGGTAATCTTGTTTTTGCTTTTAATTACTTGTAAAACAATCTTTCAAAAGTGTCATGCTTTATTAATTAATTGCACAGTTTTAAACATAGTGTTCATAAACTAGGGGAGGCATACTAGTTTCCTGTGTTGTCTTTTTTTTTATGCAGTACTTTTAATGAAATGTTTTTAGAACCCAAGGTGGGAGACTTTGTTCACATGCCTAAAGACTGGGAGGCATAGCAAAAACAGTCTGGTTTGGCTTTTGTTGGGGTATGTTGGATATTTATCATCATGTTTTAGAGGAACACATCATAGACATGAACTGCAAACCCCTTTACCCCCTCACAGAAGAAAGCTAGCAGACTCCAGGTGGATTTCCTGGGAATTATATGAATGAAGACAAGACAAAACTACTCATACCACGTCAGGGTCTCCTAGGATTATTTTTATTATGTTTTTATTAAAAGAATCTGCTGCTGAAGTATGTCAAAACAAAGGGGAATGTTGTGATAATGCACGCAGGAATCTTGGATGGTTTGTCTGCTGTTACTGAAATGATTGTTTTTTTCCAGCCTTCGGACATAATTGCATTTCATGCATCATCTAGCTTTTGCTGGCAGAAACTTGACCTAAGCCAAACCAGAGACAGGGGAAATAAAATTCTTGTCCAGAAAGAGTCAGCAGGTAAAAAAATATATATGTTTTAGGCCCCACTAATTTCAAGTCAGAAAGCAGCAAGGACAGTTAGTCAAAGATTATTTGTACGAGCCAAATTGTACATTTAACTACAGCAGAAGTTTGAGTTTTCTTACCTGCATAAGACGGTTGTGGTTTAAACTACACTACATTAATCAATGCTTTAATTAAGCCTCAGTATGAAAGAGAAATTAGTTTTTAGGAAACTACAACAAACAGGTGGTGCAGTGGTAGTGCTGCTGCTTTGCAGTAAGGAGATTGTGGATTCGCTTCCTGGGTCCTCCCTGTGTGGAGAGCGCTTTGAGTAGTGAGAAAAGCGCTATATAAATGTAAAGAATTATTATTATTAAAAATTATTTTTATTATTAAACTTTATCCTTTTCATTTTACCAGCGCTTTAGCCCTTTAAACTCAACCCCATTGTTTTTGAAGCTACTGGCAGGACTAAACAATAATGCAAAATTTTAAAAAGCAGCATAAAATCTTTCATTTACTCATTCCTGTAATTGAAGTGTAATGTTTTGCCATGTTGCATACCCCGATACCATGTAGCAATGCTTTTTTTTTTCTTCCCTTAAGACTAGAATTATCAGAACCAATGAAAAAACTTGTAATTCCGGCCCACCTTAAATCCCTTTGTGCCTCTCCGTCAGCGTCCTTTGTCTTCTAAATGTGTCGATAAGCCCAAGCAACAAGCAGCCTGCTATACCATCCCCCCCACTGCCTCAGAACGGGCAAGAAGTTCTCCCAGTTCCTGCCTTGATTGATTATCTGGGAGTGAGCTACCCAGAATTGTAAGGGGAAATAATTTGATGTGTGCTTTGTGTCTACAACAATCTATGTAAACACATCGTTAAAACAGAAAAGTTTTTCATGTTTTAGTAATAAATAACAAAATGTAGACATGAACTGTATAATGTGTGAAGGAAGACGGCCAAATATCAAATAAACACTTTCACCAAAGGTGCAAGTACAATACGACAGCTTCTGTGGTGCTATGGTTAGAACTGCTGATTTATAATCCAGAGGTTGTGAGTTCAAAACCGGCTCCCCGGCAAGTTTACCCTTTTGAGTTGTGAGCTGCTCTTATTGTTAATATTATACAATAAAAACATACATTTGATGTGTGTCTGTAGCAGCCGCTGTAAATGCTAGTTTAGGCATAGTGGTGCAGTGGTTAGTGCTGCTGTCTCATATATCCAGCAGTCTGTGTTTGAATCTTGTGGCTAGTTGTTGCCTATGTGGAGTTTGCTGCATCCCCATAAGGTTGTATTGGGCTTCTTCCCACATCCCTAAAGAAGCTAATACTGGATTAATTAGTCCCATCCAGGGTAGCTTCCTGTCTTGCACCCAGTGCTGCTGCAGCATTCCAAAATGCATTAAGTGTTTTTTAGAAGGTTATTATAACTTTAGGCACAAAAGACTTAATTGAGAAAGGAATTTAATTAAAAGACACAATTTTACTTGTGAACAAAGCCCTCCTGTGGCAAAAACTATTATCCACAGACCTCTGAACTACAAACCTTTGGTTCAGCATATTACAGCTTGATGCATGTTACAACAGGGCTTTCATTGCAGGACTTTATGAACATATCTGATTCTTGTTCTTACTGAACGCTAGCTGTGTTACCCAGCTTCACCTGCAAAACATCCTTAGTCAGTGGGCCTCAATTAAAGTGTTATTGGGTAGTCAAATTTATCAGAAGTACTATGTAACTAAGTATTTTTCTGTTTAAAATATGTGTATTTTTTTTCTTTACCAAGGGCTAATAATATTAGTTCACTTAAGTAGCTTACTGTTGAATATGCTACATACAACCATCAGTGATGTTGATATAGAACTCCATATTAAAGGACATCACCAAATTAGAGTATTCCGTAATAATACAAAAGTGATTTAAACTTTATTCATTCAGAGGTTAAAAATGGTAAAATCTAAACTTTCCATTAGCATCAAAAATTAACATTAGTACTGCTTTGGTAGACATTTATTCAAACCTACTGCATACTAACAAAAATTAAGTTAAGTGCTGCCCTCGGTAATATCACAGGATCAAACTGGATTTATCAAAGGCCGACATCTATCTTCCAATCTCCGACGCTTGTTTAATGTTATATATTCACCAACAAAATCAAACACCCCAGAGATATTACTATCATTAGACGCAGAAAAAGCATTTGATAAGATTGAATGGAACTACCTTTTCACTGCATTGGAGAAATTTGGGTTTGGCCCGAATATTTGTGCATGGATCAAACTACTGTATACCAATCCAGAAGCTTCAGTTTGTATTAACAGCATTTGTTCAGACTACTTTAAGCTAGAACGTGGTACCAGACAAGGATGTCCCTTTTCGCCACTGCTGTTTGCAATTGCCATTGAACCACTGGTGGTTCACTGTCGAAATTCTTATCAGATAAAGGGGATTACCAGAGAAGGACTGGAACAGAAAATTTCTCTATATGCAGATGATATGGTTTTATATATTTCAGACCCAGAAAACACTGTCCCTGCAGTTTTAACAGCACTCACAGAATTTCAAAAGATATCTGGTCTTAGAATTAATCTGAATAAAAGTATACTCTTTCCAGTGAATTCACAAGCATATAATATTAGATTGGACACCCTACCTTTTACCATAGCAGATCAGTTTAAATACCTAGGGGTAAATATCACAAGTAAACATAAAGCTCTTTATTAACAAAATTTTGCCGTGTGTATGGAAAAAATTAAGCAAGACTTGCATAGATGGTCAACCCTTCATCTCACTCTAGCCGGAAGAATTAACGTTGTTAAGATAAATATCCTTCCTAAACTTCTTTTTTTATTTCAAAACATTCCAATATATATCAATAAATCATTTTTTAAGCAATTAGATTCAACAATAACCTCATTCATTTGGAACTCAAAACACCCACGTATCCGAAGAGCGACCCTACAAAGACCTCAGGCAGAAGGTTGCATGGCTCTACCTAATTTTCAGTTTTATTACTGGGCAGCAAACATACAAGCCATAAAAACCTGGACACAAAAAAATGAACATACACAGGCTTGGTCTGCAATAGAAGTAAAATCCTGTAGTACTTCTTTATACTTCCTGATCTGCGCTCCAATAAATGCAAGTTATCGCAAATATACTAATAACCCAATTGTGCTTTACTCACTCAGAATATGGAACCAACTTAGAAAGCATTTTAAGATGGAAAATCTTTTATCCGTGGCACCTCTGCAAGAGAACTACCTCTTTCAACCCTCGCAAACATATCCAGTTTTTAATACCTGGATAAGTTGTGGGATTAAAATGCTCAGAGATCTTTATATAGACAACATATTTGCATCTTATGAACAATTACGTTCCAAATTCAACCTCCCAGCTACACATCTCTTTCACTATCTTCAAATTAGAAATTTTGTTAAACAGAAATTGCCCGATTTCCCCCACCTCGCACCCTCCACCATGCTGGAAAAAATACTGCTCAATTTTGAGGAATTAAACACCATTTCCGCATTATATAAAATCTTATTAGAGGCCCTACCTTTCAAAGACCCAAGAGGACATTGGGAAGAAGATCTCTTAATCAATATATAAGAAAAGCAGAGAATTCACTCGAGCTCCATATGCGCAAAGCATAGAATTATTCAACTAAAAATTATATATCAAGCTCATCTGTCTCGCTTAAAACTGTCCAAAATGTTTCCAGGGCAAGATCCAACCTGCGAACGCTGCAACCAAGCTCCTGCCTCATTGGGTCACATGTTTTGGGCCTGCACCAAACTAACATCATTTTGGACCAAAATTTTTAAGTGCCTTTCAGACAGCCTTGGGGTCACATCCCTCCTAACCCATTAACAGCTGTGTTTGGTGTTCTTCCAGACGGACTTGAAGTGGAGATGGACAAACAAACGATGATTGCATTCACTACACTTTTGGCACGCAGACTTATTTTGTTAAATTGGAAGAATCCTAACTCTCCTCTGATAAGTCACTGGGAAACCAATGTTTTATATTATTTGAAATTGGAAAAAATCAAATTCTCTGTTAGTGGATCTGTACAGAATTCTTTCAAAACCTGGCAGGATCTAATTAATATTATTTTAGAATAAGAGAAATAACTATTACCGCATTTACTTCCCTTCTCCATTTTTTATTTACCTATATATATTTCTTCCTTTCTTTTGTTTATTGTTGCCTTATTAAAAAGCCCTAAGCAATTCTCCTTTGGCTAAGCTCTCCTTCTCAGGGGTGGGGTTTGATTTGTCTTCAATTTTTTTTTTTTATAAATTGATCTATTTGTATGGAATGATTACAGTAAAATTAATAAAAAAAAAAAAATTAAGTTACTAATTACTTGTATTCACTCAAAAGCAAAGTCCTATTCTCTTATCACATTTGAAAAAACAGAATCTCCTTCAGCTAAAGGAAAACATTGTGCTTCAATCTATTCAACTGTGGCTTGGCGCCATTGGTTAATTTTTGAAGTATTTTTTTTAACTTTATTTCCTCTTTTTTTAACTTCAAAAAAAATTAATGCTGTTTGTTGATTGGTTTAGCGAACTTAACGGTGATATGCAGGTAGACAGCATTGCTGGCTTTTTCAATAAAGCAAGGCTATGCATGGATTAAAAAAGCATGCAGTGTAATCAGTTCGTCTCACAAGTAACACACCCCCAGTTCGATGAAGCCAACTATAGCACTGCACAATATTTTTCCTCATTTCCCTCCCTCGGTCTTCTAATTGGGCTGGATTCACAAAGGGGGAACCCCTCCCCCTTCAAATGCTGTCTTGGGGTCATCAAGGAACTTAAAGATAAAACTGGGCCCTAAGGCCACAATGGTTGAGACAGACAATGAAAATGTTATCCCAAAGTGACTGAGAGAAAAAAAAGCAGCATACTCGGCATTTATCGATGCTCTTATTTAAATTCCAGTGAGTGAAGATGAAATCGTCTGGAGCAGGGCACTGGCTGATGAGCAAATGCCAATGCGGGGATTGTAATTCCCAAGGTTGCAGATAAAATGATTTCTTTGTGTGATTACTGCCAGTGCTGTGGAAAAACGGCTGAGACTGTGCATTAGAATATCCCACTCACTAGTGCATTATTAATGACAAATATCAACAAATAAAAAAAAAAAACAGTTGTCGGATAATTTTCTTTTTTCTACAACATCACCAAATTTAATTCAAATCTATTGACACATTTTTGAGATTTTGGAGTATTTTATTTTTCTTTTGTACTTTTCTTTCCCTTAATACTGATTAATCAAAATGTCCTTACTTAGCGGATGGCTATTTCCCTCAATGTACCACTCTGTCAAATTTCAGCCTTTTAGCTAAACGAAAAATAGTGTTTTTGGTTAATGAGTTAGTGAGTGAGTCAATCAGTAAACTTTGCATTATATATTGATAGATTCCATGCACCAAGGCACATAATGCTCAGATTGATTGATTGTTTGAAAAAAAAAATAAAGCCAACTAAAAATCCTATACAAATGCACAAAAACTGTTTTTGTAATATCAGCTGCATATCTAGGTTGAACATAAATGCTGATAGGAGAAGTGGAATCTGCGTTTTTGGAGAATCCTTACTTTCTATTACTAGAGCCACAGGACCAATTAGTAGCGTGGGTGATCTGCTTCAAAAAGCAATCTACTTACATTCACCTCCTTAAAGTCTGCTTATTTCTCTTTGAAAGAACCTTTTATATACTGCATGGTGACAGCATCTCTTCTCATAAAGAGTCACATTCCCATTCCACTAATAACTTTGAATAAATGGTTTCTTGGATTGTGCTTTAAATTCCATCCATCGTCTCCCGCTTATCCGAGGTCGGGTCGCGGGGGCAGCAGCTTGAGCAGAGATGCCCAGACTTCCCTCTCCCCGGCCACTTCTTCTAGCTCTTCCGGGAGAATCCCAAGGCGTTCCCAGGCCAGTCAAGAGACATAGTCCCTCCAACGTGTCCTGGGTCTTCCCCGGGGCCTCCTCCCGGTTAGACGTGCCCGGAACACCTCACCAGGGAGGCGTCCAGGAGGCATCCTGATCAGATGCCCGAGCCACCTCATCTGACTCCTCTCGATGCGGAGGAGCAGCGGCTCTACTCTGAGCCCCTCCCGGATGACTGAGATTCTCACCCTATTTTTAAGGGAAAGCCCAGACACCCTGCGGAGGAAACTCATTTCAGCCGCTTGTATTCGCGATCTCGTTCTTTCGGTCACTACCCATAGCTCATGACCATAGGTGAGGGTAGGAAAATAGATCGACTGGTAAATTGAGAGCTTCGCCTTGCAGCTCAGCTCCTTTTTCACCACGACAGACCGATGCAGAGCCCGCATTACTGCGGATGCCGCACCGATCCGCCTGTCGATCTCACGCTCCATTCTTCCCTCACTCGTGAACAAGACCCCGAGATACTTGAACTCCTCCACTTGGGGCAGGATCTCGCTACCAACCCTGAGAGGGCACTCCACCCTTTTCCGGCTGAGGACCATGGTCTCGGATTTGGAGGTGCTGATTCTCATCCCAGCCGCTTCACACTCGGCTGCGAACCGATCCAGAGAGAGCTGAAGATCACGGCCTGATGAAGCAAACAGGACAATATCATCTGCAAAAAGCAGTGTCCCAATCCTGAGCCCACCAAACCGGACCCCCTCAACACCCTGGCTGCGCCTAGAAATTCTGTCCATAAAAGTTATGAACAGAATCGGTGACAAAGGGCAGCCCTGGCGGAGTCCAACTCTCACTGGAAACGGGTTCAACTTACTGCCGGCAATGCGGACCAAGCTCTGGCACCGATCGTACAGGGACCGAACAGCCCTTATCAGGGGGGCCGGTACCCCATACTCTCGGAGTACCCCCCACAGGATTCCCCGAGGAACATGGTCGAATGCCTTTTCCAAGTCCACAAAACACATGTAGACTGGTTGGGCAAACTCCCATGCACCCTCCAGGACCCTGCTAAGGGTATAGAGCTGGTCCACTGTTCCGCGACCAGGACGAAAACCACACTGTTCCTCCTGAATCCGAGGCTCGACTATCCGACGGACCCTCCTCTCCAGGACCCTTGAATAGACTTTTCCAGGGAGGCTGAGGAGTGTGATCCCTCTATAGTTGGAACACACCCTCAGATCCCCCTTCTTAAAGAGGGGGACCACCACCCCGGTCTGCCAATCCAGAGGCACTGTCCCTGATGTCCATGCAATGTTGCAGAGGCGTGTCAACCAAGACAGTCCTACAACATCCAGAGCCTTGAGGAACTCCGGGCGTATCTCATCCACCCCCGGGGCCCTGCCACCAAGGAGTTTTTTGACCACCTCGGTGACCTCAGTCCCAGAGATGGGGGAGCCCACCTCTGAGTCCCCAGGCTCTGCTTCCTCATTGGAAGGCATGTTAATGGGACTGAGGAGGTCTTCGAAGTACTCCCCCCACCGACCCACAACGTCCAGAGTCGAGGTCAGCAGCGCACCATCCCCACCATATACAGTGTTGACACTGCACTGCTTCCCCCTCCTGAGACGCCGGATGGTGGACCAGAATCTCCTCGAAGTCGTCCGAAAGTTGTTCTCCATGGCCTCCCCAAACTCCTCCCATGCCCGAGTTTTTGCCTCAGCAACCACCAAAGCCGCATTCCGCTTGGCCTGCCGGTACCTATCAGCTGCCTCCAGGGTCCCAGTGCTTTAAATTGACACTATGCATATTTAGACATTTTAGCATTCCCATTCTATACAGTAAAATAAGTTGATCAAATGGTTGGAGATAAGTAAAAGTTATATAATACCTTTTCAGTCAGTCAGTTAGTCATTTTCTAACCTGCTATATCCTAACACAGGGTCACGGGGCTTTGCTGGAGCCAGTCCCAGCCAGCACAGGGCGCAAGGCTGGAACAAATCCCCAGGGCACACACACACACCAAGCACACACTAGGGACAATTTAGGATCACCAATGCACCTAACCTGCATGTCTTTGGACTGTGAGAGGAAACCGGAGCACCCGGAGGAAACCCACGCAGTCACGGGGGGAACATGCAAACTCCACGCAGGGAGGACCCGGGAAGCGAACCCGGGTCTCCTAACTGCAAGGCAGCAGCACTACCACTGCTAATACCTTTTTTATTTTTTCCTTTTCTCCCCACAAGTCTCTGTTGTATTATGCTTCTTCAAAAGCTCCTGCTAAGCTGACTGTACATACTTTGCTGTTCAGACTTCATGTCTTTCTGTTTGTGCCTTTTTGACCACAGGACAGTAGAGATTACCTGTTTGCCCCATCTGAGTACATAGTGTGTAGACTTTAAAGAATGAGTTATTTCCAAAATAGCATGTTTTATGTATATGTTTAACAGACACAATTCAAAACATGTGGTGTAAGGTTCACTTTCTTAGCAAACAGGGTAAACTGCCATTTAACCATTCTGATCCCGGCAGATGATTTGCTGTCAGAGCGTTATGTCATACTGAGGCCCCCAACACTCCCAATTAGATGTGTTGCCCAGTGCTTCAGTCTTGAGAGAGTGCTATTATTTTACACTCCATTAAATATACCCAAAGCCTTTTATTACATGACTTCTGATTTAAATTAGTATGCTATAGTTTAATCATAACAAGTAAAATGACCGAGTTCAGCGGAGGGCTTTTTGAGGCAGAGATAAGAAAAAAAAAAGATTTTTTTCACAGAATAAGGAGAAAGGTTATATTATCCTGAAAAAAACGGGAAGGGAACGCTTAAACATTACAGTCTAAGAAGGAGGCACTCAAACAGTTGAAAGCCCTTCTCCGTTGCCATGACGAGGATTTTTCAGTGATGTGGATGCATGGCATTCTACTCGACGCCTCACCAAAGACCCTGGGAAGGGGAGTTCTTCTGTCTAAAAATCCATTCATTATTATGAACCTAGTAAGGATTGTTGGAAATGAGGTGTCTAATTTGTCTGACTCATCCCCACGGAGAATTGGACTAGAGGAAATGTAATGGCCTGTCAGGAAAGAGTGTGGTGAGTCAAAGCAGACAGGACGGGCAAACTGCTGTGTGTTTGGATGGTGTGAAGAGAGCCCGTAAAAATATTTCCTTCCTTAAGGAGTGTTAGCAAAGCCTCTTACATTTGCATCACAAAACGTTCTGCTAGGTTACTACCTTTTGAAAGACAGTTTGAACAAAAATAAAACATCTTTCACCTGAATGCAACCAAAGTGGCAGCAAACAGTATTTTTAACAAAAGGATCACTGCAGTGATTCCAAGTTCAAAATAAAACCACCCCTACCCCTTGCTTTCCTGCTTTCCTTTCTTCCCTATAAATTCCCTTCTAAGGTATTGTTGTTCTTGCAGACATGCAGCCACATTAAAATGTCTGAAAAAAAGGTTTGAAAAGGAAAAGGAAATAGACTCTGGAAACTTCCTGGTGTGAACGTGACTGCTTGGGTGGGAGATTTCCGTGATGCACCATCCCTGATTCAGCGTTTGTTAAGCATGGTAACCCCCTGCCCGCCTCCCACAGGGACTCATTCTTGTGATGTTTTCCTTATCAGCACAGCTTCTCCTGCTTTCCTCCACCACCCTTTCTTAACCCCATCTCCCTCTCCCCTGCAGCAAAACCATGTGTATGTGTATGCAAATTCCTTTCAACGACAATAACTTGCCAAATATGGGTGCTAAGATGTCTTTGAGATACTGCCCAAAAGTGACTGGAATGGGGATGCTACTTGGCTTGTTAAGAGTCTTATGATTATTCTCACTAAAGCTCTGTAAAAAGTAGATGTCAAAAGGTTGTGCTCATTATGAAGTTCATCATCTCAGATGAAACCCTGCACCTTGTTTCCAGCAGTTATGCCCTAGCAGGTCTATATTACTCTTGTGGGCTGATGCTTCCCAATACTTCACAAGGGCTGCTTCTTCAGTTTTGATCAAAGGCTGGACTGTAAATCTTGGTGTACTAACACCTTTGTGTGTCAGTCAAGTGTCCTATTTACTATAGTACAAAAGGTGACAGTTATGGATGCCAGTCTTTGAAAGAGATGGACTGGAAGCTTCAATGATGCAGGGCTGCAGGTGGACTTAGACTAAGACTGCTAACCTGCATTTTTATAGCATTTTGGGATTGTTTGTAACTAAAATAAAAGTGCAGTTTATACTCACTAAGTGGGATTGTTTGTAACTAAAATAAAAGTGCAGTTTATACTCACTAAGTGTAGATGAAAATAATCATTGCAGGTTTTTTACACAGTGCTGAATTTCACGAGGGAAATATTATATAATTATAAATTCTTTTGTACTATCATATTTAGACAGTAGTTAATTTAAATTATGCAAACAACAACAAAGGCAATGGCACACCCACTCTTACTTGATTAAAATGTGTACAGTACATCTGTGAAATCCAATTAATTTTTGTACTACTCACTTGCCACTGGAAGGCTCAGGTATTAACAAAACACTCTCAACCCTGTTTAATCCAGTTCAGGAGAGCTGCGGCCCATCCTAGCATTACTGGGCACAATTCAGAACACAGTGGTGGACAGGGAGTCAGTCCATTGCAATGCCCCCTCACATGGAGCCCTGTTTAAGTTATCATTTTACCTAAAGTGTGCATCTTTGGGGATGTCAAAGGCAAATAGCCCAGACATGAAGGGATTGGGTATACTCTAGCTGGTGAAAACAGGATGCAGGATTTGAACCCATTAGAAAGTTAAAATAAAACATTATTCAATATTTAGATACCAATATGCACATATTTGTGGTCAATGATTCCATGGTAGGTCTGAGATTCCTGCAATGGATGTATATAACTATGCATATAATATATACATATTATTCGCATGGTCTTGCAGTCTTTTGCTTCTCAACGCTCATAATGTTTGCAATGTGTTTCAGTAGTCACTCCTTATTGATATACCTATTTATAGAAAACTCTGCATCCATTAACTTATGACATAGTGCATGGTTAAGTGAATATAACAGAAACACAAGTTCATTATACAATAATTTAAAGAATATATTATAGTGGTTGTATGTGGCTTTTCTGGGTCTAACATCTTGGATTCTGTCCACTTGAGCTTATCCACAAGTTTAGGTATGTAATTTTAGCTTATAAGGATTGTTGTGAAATGCAAATACACATATGCAGAAATAGTATGGTATTTCTAAATTAAATCAATAATGTATACATTACTGACCAATGGAAAAAAATGATATTATTTATTTAAGTCAGTCTTATTATGAAGGACGTGTCTTTCTGCTTTTTGACAAATCAGTTCCAGACTAAGAAGCCTAAACTATAGACATGTCAATCCAACTCACACTCTTTCTCACAACACATATACACATACATATGTACACACTTATTGTCTTCTCCCTAAACCTGACATTCATTGACAGAACACTCATAAAGTGTATTTATAAACAAATTTAATATGGCACCAAAGGCAGTAACTTTTTTTTCTATGCACATAAAAAAATAACATTCATTGAAAGCCTATTAAAATGCTTATCTACAAAACTGTTCTCTTATGATATTATTGTTTTTTAGCATCTTTCATACACTTTGGCAATATACAAACAGTGTAAGTCATTGTCATTTTGTGACTCTTATGATTTATTATAATAGATTACCCATATGACTGCACAAATGAACAACATTAACCTAAATACCTCCAAAGAGAAATATATGTTGTGATAGACATATAAATGAGGGGAAATGTTTAATAAAATGCACACAGAAATCCCACAGTAAAATTAACAGCCTGATGATGTCCCATTTTTTGTTAATCCTTTTACAAGAGTATGCTGCTGCTGTTTAATAGTTAGTGAGGCCTACCTGATAAATTGTTGAACAGCAAACCTCAAGACTGTTGTTCAGTCTTCCTGTGTGACTGAATGGCTTAACCTGCTATTGTCCACATTGTAGAAATGTGGAGATAAAGGTAACATTAGTGAGCATATAAAGGTCTTCACTGTTAAAAGGCACTATATAAGAGTACTTAGATTTTGTGGAGTTTAGATAAGTATTGCTCTAGGAATTTAAATAAAAATACTGACTGAGGCCAATGTACACATCTAAATCACACAAACTTAGGGCTATATGTTAAAGCTCAAGTTCGAACAAACAGCCTTATGGATGGTTCAATAATGCTGTTGGCACTCCCATTATATGTAAGGTCCTTAAAACTTCCACTTTTGTATTTTATAATTTATTTATTTAATTTTCTACTTCCCTGTAAAATTCAATTCGATTTATTTTCTGAACTAATTCATTCTGTCCATATGAGATTAAAACGCCTGTAAACCCCACCTCTTGCGTCCCAAGTGTAACACAGCGCACTGTGCAAGAAAACAATGCCATCCTCCAGCCTGAAGCACCAAGCTAAAAAATGTATCGTTCTGAAAACAACCACAAAAATACGGCATCCATCTAGGGAAACGCACAAAAAAATCAGTAAAAAATTAATCATCAGTCATTTTCTGCGTGAAAGTATATAAGCGAAGAAGTGAAACGCAATGACATAACAGATACAATGTATGTCACTTCCTATATATACTTACACGACACACAATATCTAATATTGCGCACATATTCTACATTATACACTATGCGTATAAAAGTATAAGGTATATATACACTTGATGGTGTTTCATTTTTCAGTTCGACATTATCAGTCTCGTAGATTACACTGCTCCGATTTCAATTTACAATTCATTAGACATCCGATACATGGTTACAAGTTTGTTAGCGCCGTCTTCAGGTAGCCGATTCGTCCCTTCCTCATCTGTTTTCAGGGAGTGATTTGCTTACACTGAAGGCTGAATGTCCGCAGGGTTTTTTTCAATTCCAATAAAACAACATGAAGCCAAAGTGTTATCCGTCGGGTCTTGTTTTGCGCCCAAAGGTAACTGTGCTATTTGCTAAAGTTCTGCACATCTGCCTCAAAGTTCCACTATTCGGTTTGAAATTTCTTATTGCCACTTGTGAGGGGTTTAAAATGAAGAGCCCTTCTACTATGATTTGTGCGATATAGCCAATGTGAAGTCTCTCGGCTTGTTTAAAAGACGTACTCTGGGAAAGCGGATTGTCACTTTATGGAACAGTTCCGTGATCGGGAAAGGGCACAGAGTTTCCAAAAACGCATGTTCTTTTTCTCTCTCTCTTTTCTTTTCTAAGATAAATAGCCAAACAAAAGAAATACGCTCTACAAGTTGAGAAGTTGGATCCGCGACTTGCTTGTAATCGTTTCAAAGGGTCACGCTCATCATCACTCTGCTCTTAAAAGGGTCTTCACCACCGCGCCTCCACTACTGTAGACAAACCAGTCACACGTAGTTTTTTTTGTCGTAGTCGCCGTTCTGTACAGTTCTCTTGGGGGCCGCATACTTGGCTGAAAAGCGAGCTTGTCTGTTTGGGCATGAACAGCAAAGGACGGCACCGCCAGCGACTAGCAAAGCGCTGGCCGCCCAGCCAATATAGATGGACGCCCCCATCTCCTGTTTCTGATGGTCAGAGACCATCGGGTCATTGAACTCAGCGATGATAGAATTAGCCATCCAGCAGACGGGTACCAACACAAAGAGACCTGATATGATGAAGATAACACCTCCTGCGTTGACGATCCTCGCTTTGTTGCTTTCGTCTGGAACGCATTTGGTGCATTGCGCTCCGGCGACAGTAATTAGTAACCCCAAAGCACCTAGCACAGATGACAGCACCGTCATCGCTCGGGCCAGCTGGAGGTCCCGATGTAGTCCCAACACAGAGTCATACGTCTTGCATTGCATCTGCCCGGTGCTTTGGGCCACGCACGACATCCAGAGTCCCTGCTGCAAGCTCTGACTGACCACGATGTTGGCGCTCAGGTACGCGTTCACCTTCCACATGGGTAGACCGCAGGCTAGCATCTCCATGAGCCAGCCGAGGATTGACAGCACCATCCCGAGGATCTCCAAGGATGCAGACACCATTTTCCCACTTTGTGAGCCTCTCCGCGTGGTTTCTGAGTTCTTTGACTTCAATCCGACTGAGTAGAATTTGTCAGTAGCGCCCCGAGTTTGCTCCTGCAGCAGCCTAGGACTCACTGTAAGGCATCGTCGTCCGCCTCCCTCTGTGTGTCAGACGCTCAGCCACCGTCTACGTGTATTTAACTTTCAGAATGCGCTTGCAGTCCAACTTTTAGAGGAAGGGGCAGAGCTACTGTGTATGAGCGTGTGTATGTGTTTGTGTGTGTGTGTTGGGGGGTGGTCTTCTTCTTTTCAAATCCATCCTCCAATGCAATACAAGGCTGGCTGATTATAAGGAGTAAGGAAAGCAAGGAATGGACAGAGTGGCAACATTTGAATAGCTGGCAGGCATTCGTCGCACGCACAATGAGCGCATAATCCTTAGTGTGCCATCCAGTACTAACGGACTCGCCCAAACACTTTGGGATGATGCCCATGTTTTGATTGGCCCATAACCTGATGAACACTGCAGTTACTTAAACAAACGCTGTCAAATTACGCGTGTGTTCAAAACAGAAAACATTTCAGTACCATTTAGATAAATCATTGAAAATATCTGAGGGATAATCTCTGTGTCCCCCACACCCTAAGAAGAATATGCACCCACCGCAGGAAAAATCCTAATTCAAAATCGTGTTTGGGTCTGTGCATTGAGTGTTTGTGGTAGTTCTCACTGAATCATACACCTGGCAAATTAGAGCAACATTAGAACAGCATGCCACACAATGGTCAGACCATGAAAATCCCTTCATTTTTTACCATGTTGGAAGACACACATCATAATCATCTTCTGCTTAACTATAATTTTATACAGCTTGTACAAATGACATTAACATTAGTGTCTGGCATATGTAACTCTCATGTAATATCAGTCTTGAAGACATGCGAGACAGTCTTTGCATCTTTTCTTAAAATAATTTGCCTGACATGCATTGCAATTCAACAATGACAGTGTGCAAATTTTGTCATAAGTTCTACCAGCAGGCATTTGAAACATAAAGGAGTTTTTTGTATAATTCTTCTAGCATTGATACTTTGTAGATTAATTTAGTATTCAGTATAAAGAACAGTTTATTGTGCCTTGTTCACACAAATTGACAGACACTTAATTCAGGGAGCTGCCATTTGATAAGCATTTCCACCTGCCAGTTTTCAAAAGACACATTGTTAAAAAAAGAATAATAAATAAACACCTGAAAACCATTTAAATTTGTAAATGTATCATATGGAATACAGTTCTGTTATTGATTCAGTAACAAAAACAAAGGGTGATAAATAAATATTGTATTGACCCCCTTCTTTTGACACCCACTGCACGCCCAACCTACCTGGAAAGGGGTCTCTCTTTGAACTGCCTTTCCCAAGGTTTCTTCCATTTTTTCCTACAAGGTTTTTTTGGGAGTTTTTCCTTGTCTTCTTAGAGAGTCAAGGCTGGGGGGCTGTCAAGAGGCAGGACCTGTTAAAGCCCATTGCGGCACTTCCTGTATGATTTTGGGCTATACAAAAATAAACTGTATTGTATGGTACTGTAAATAAAATGTACTATTGTTTGTCTTCTTTTTTATCAGCTATATTAAAACATAAGAACACATCTTTCAATAAAGGACTATTACAATCTAACAAATGGCAGTTGTTACAGTAATTCAGATATTACGAGTTATGCAGAACTTTATTCATATTCTGTTTTTTTTTTTAATTACTGTTTACTTAAAATTCCACACTGAAACCAAATGTATTTATGTTCTAAAGATTTTCTATTTGGAATATTATTCAG
Organism: Erpetoichthys calabaricus; assembly: GCF_900747795.2. Taxonomy (NCBI): domain Eukaryota; kingdom Metazoa; phylum Chordata; class Cladistia; order Polypteriformes; family Polypteridae; genus Erpetoichthys; species Erpetoichthys calabaricus. The sequence goes on along the minus strand of NC_041411.2, from coordinate 18,761,739 downwards.
AATCATAACAGTAATTGTATATGTAGGTTCTCAGCTGTATTTATTAATAAAACATGAAATAAACCTCCTAGAATGTCATTAATTAGATGCTTTAGAGAAGTAAACCAGTAAATTAATAAAAAATATACATCCGTTCATTATCATAATCCAGTTCAAAGTCACCCAGGCTGGGGCCTATCCCAGCAGCATCAGGAACGGAGTCTCGACAGGACACACTTCTGCTTTAAAGCACTAACACACACACTCTCACTCACTTAGTTTACTGTAGCGTCACAAATCAACTGATCACACGCATCTTTGAAATCCTCACACAGACACAGGAGGAAATGGCAAACTCCACAGATGCAGTGTTTGGGTTAGATTTCAAACAGGACGCTGGAGCTATAAAGCAGCAATACTAACCACGGTGCCCGCATACTACTCATGAGTGAATGCTACTTGTCCTTGAGAATGTGGGAATTTATTACACATCTAAGATAATTTCTTAATATGTGGGATACTGGAAAATCTACTATGTTCACTTGTATGAAGCAGAATTGAATACTTCAGTGCTTTGTTATCAAGATATTCAAATCTAGTAGTAGTCGCTTTGTGGTGTATACAGAGTACTTGTTTGTCTGACCAACAACAGTCTCTACTGTCATAATATACAAGAATGTATTAAAATAATGAACTTAATTTAATTGCTATTTATCAGTTTATTCAGAATAATGCGGAGAGGATTTAAGTGATACTGTTTAAGTTAAATTGTTACATCTTATGAGTTTTGACTTAACGTTTAACATTAAGCCACCATCTCCTTATATTAAAGAACTTTTTCCATCCATCCATTATCCAACCCTTTACATACTAACACAGGGTCATGGGGTCTGCTGGAACCAATCCCAGCCAACACAGAGTGCAAGGCAGGAACAAACCCCGGGGAGGTGACAGCCCACTGCAAGTGTTTAACTCATTCTCCAGCCACTGTAGCAATACAGTAAACTGGCCTGACGAGATCAGCCAGCCAGGGTCTCCATGTACATTGCAAAATCACTGGTAAAAGTACATACATGAAAACAGTGTAAGTATTTATATATGCATACATACACGTTTTCAGAAACATTTGAAAATGTATTAAAAATCAAAAACGGAACTCCCTTATTTATATAAGTATTCAGACCCTTTGCTGTGGCACTCCAAATTGTGGTTGAGTGCCTCCTCTTTTCTTTAATTCACAATCAGATGTGTCTAGAACTTGATTAGAGTTCACCTGAGGCAAACTAAATCGATCAAACGTCAAGGCACATGTGTACTTGTGTATTGAAAGTCCCAAAATTCACACTGCACGTCAGGACAAAAAACAAGCCATAAAGTGATGGAACTCTCTGCAGACCATCCATCCATCCATCCATTTTCCAACCCGCTGAATCCGAACACAGGGTCACGGGGGTCTGCTGGAGCCAATCCCAGCCAACACAGGGCACAAGGCAGGAACCAATCCCGGGCAGGGTGCCAACCCACCGCAGGACACACACAAACACACCCACACACTAGGGACAATTTAGAATTGCCAATCCACCTAACCTGCATGTCTTTGGAATGTGGGAGGAAACCGGAGTGCCCGGAGAAAACCCACGCAGACACGGGGAGAACATGCAAACTCCACGCAGGGAGGACCCGGGAAACGAACCCAGGTCCACAGGTCTCCCAACTGCGAGGCAGCAGCGCTACCCACTGTGCCACCGTGCCGCCCTCTCTGTAGACCTCTGTGATAAAATTGCGGTGAGGCATAGATCAGGGCAAGGGTATAAACCATTTCTAAAGCTATAAGTATTTCCAGAATCACAAAAGTGTCAATAATTGCGAAATGGAACAAGGTTGTAACCACCAGAACTCTTCCTAGAGTTGACCATCTGGCCAAACTAAGTAACTGGACAAGAAGGGCCTTGGTTAGGGTGGTCACCAACAGCCCAAAGGTCATTCTAATAGAGCTTTAAAAGTCCTCTGCTGAGGACTAAATACCTTTAAAGAGACTGTAACTGTAAGCAATGCTCCATGACACCCGTCTTCACTCACTGCCAGGTTGATGCTTATGTGAATGAACTGAGCAAGGCTTTACAAAAGCGCGAAAAGTGTGCGAAGATGGCGCCATTTTGGTTCTAACCTGGCCTGTTAGAAGATGAGAAGCCGCGCGTCTGTTGTCAGTACGTGAGCCGCAATGGCGTCTGCGTGTGAATACCCTGTTCGTAGAAGCAAAGCAGTGTGGGATAAGGGCGGAATACGCCTGGGAGGTTCCGGATTCCCTAGAGTGGCCTGGGATTGATAGAGTCCCATTCCATAAATTAAAAGTGTATAACTGGTATTGTAATTTTGTGTAAAAAAGTGAATACTGTACTGTACAGGTAAGTCATCGGTTCGCACTTTCTGTTGGTTATCTTCCAAGTACACGCGCTTGTGGTTGGAAAGTAGTTACTTGTGGAAGTTATTATTGTTTTGGAGGAAAAAAAGTAAATGAAACTGCAGCGCTGACAGTACAGTTATTATTCGCTGAAAACTAAGCAATATACATATTTTAAGTTGTATTTAATCTTATTTGGCGTTTTCAGATGTAACTTGAGATGTAGTTTGAGGAGTGTGAGACGAGTGGAGCCGAGCAGAGCTTTTCTGTATGGGTGGGGATCAGCTTGTTTTTTGGGGCATTTGTTTTTGCTGGATTCTCCGATAATCTGTATCTCGAAAGGCTTTCCTGTTTAATGCAAACGTGTTGCCTACTTTGTAATCGAAAATGATTTTATGTTGTCCCAAAGGGCGTATGTTGGTTTTGTACTGTTTGTTCCTTTCTGTCGTTCGAGCCTTCTGCTTGGGCGCTGTCCGTCCACTTGGCCAGACGGTCCACTAAAAATGGGCAACTCGGTAAATCACAATTGTGCCGGTAGTTCGCGCGTGTTTAAATCTCGACAGTTTTATTTTATCTATTGGATGTAGATGTTTTCAGTAATATATTTTTTCTACTGCCGTTTTTTATTTTAAGTCTCGGAGGGACCACGCGTAGTTTAATGAATCGGCATCTGATACTGATTCGATTTTTATGCTCAGACAGAAGTTTACATGAATTTGTACATTGTGCATGATTTCTCGGGTATTAAAATTTACAAATAAAGATGCGTTTCCAAAAACTCTTTTATCTTATTTCTACATTCAAATGAAAGTTGATGCCTAAAATATTACATTGTTGCAGGGCAGTCAATGCCTGTCGTATTATACAAAAATACACTAATACGAGTGTATTTAGAGTAATGTGTCCTTCAATTTATTGTATTTTAGGGTGCCAGCTGAATGCAGGGGTAACCCTAGACACATATATTTGAGATTACCCTCAAATCCTCATGCGGAATGTTTTATTTACTCCATTTTTTCACAGTGCTAAGCGTTCATGAAGCTCTTAGAAGTGATGATTTACAACGAGCGTTTCCGCATATATGTTTAAGTGTTGTGTTAATAATGATAATTTTATTGTGTAGGTGTAGACGTATTTGCGGTAAAAATCTAAACTGTTGTTGTTTTCGGGTAATCAGATTTTGTATGTGTCAGTAGCTAGTTCAGCACTGGAGGTCACCTTATATACATTGAATTCACACAGCATTAGGTCCCCTTCGCTTTCTGCAGACTTCATTGTCTTAAATTTATCCATTTAAAATGAAATGGATACATTTGTCATTCTTACCCATCAATTCACAAACAATAACACATAATGACAAAGTGAAAACATGTTTTGAGAACAGTTTGCTAACTTATTAAAAATCAAAAACTGAAATCTAACATTCATGTATGTATTTGGACAGTGGTTCTCCAAACTGTACATCCCCTTTGTTTCTAAAACTTGATTGGAGTCCACCTGGGGCAAGCTGAATTGATCGGACATTGTTTAGAATGGCACACGTATATAAGGTCCCACAATTTACACTGCAGGTCAGGACAGAAGCCAATGAACTCTCTGTAGACCTCTGCAATAAAATTGTGGTGAGGCATAAAGCAAGGCAAGGGTATGAAGCCATTTCTAAAGTTGAGAGTGTTTCCTGGTGAACAGTGGCCACAATAAGTATGAAATGAAAGACGTATAACCAGCAGGACTTTTTTTTAAGAGTTGGCAGTTTACAGACACTTCCCATCCTAATGGAACTTAAGAGATCTGTCAGAAAAAATGAGATAAACTGTCCAAATCCAGGTGTGCAAAGCTTGTGGGGATTTACCCAAGGAGATTCAAAGCTGGAGTTGCTCTGAAAGGGGCTTCTACAAAGTACTGCATTAAGGGCTGGAATACTGAATATGAGTGACAGATTTCAATGTTTGATTTTTTTTTTTTTAATTTTAAACCTTTTTGTCAGTATGGGTTACTGAGTGTAGAATGATCGGGGGGGGGGGGGAATGCAAGTAGTGAAGGGGTATGAATACTTTCTGAATCCCCTGGTGTTGGGGCATTCTACATCTGCTCCTATAATACATGGGGAAAAGGACTACTGAATTAACCTTTATAAGAAAATAATTTCGTCTCCATGCTCTAAAACTGAGATTTTGAGAGTGTGCGTATTCCTTATTGTTGCTTTGGAGTGATACCAGTTTTTCATTAGTGAAAATTATAATTATTGTTAGACAGTGAAGGGTTAATTTATTAAAGTATTGTGTTTTTTAACTAATTTAATTAGTTCTTTATGAATTTAATCCCATAATTGTATTCAAACTAAACCTTTCTAATTATTATATAAGGTAAGCAGTAAGTCTTTTATTTAATCCAGCCCGATGTTCTTGGCAAAGACAAAATACTAACTCCCGGGTTTTGTTCTAAAGAAACCATAAAGGAAACGATCACCGTTTACAATGACATGGCTGGAAGCCACTGTTCAATTTTGTAAATTTAAATTATTCGATAGTTATTGATTTTGTTGGTGCACAGAAGTGCCAAGTTAAACGCCCTTGCAAACTAAAAACATACAACACTGTTTTTATTAATATGCATGACTACAGACAAGTTACTTATTTACTTATTTTTTGCACTTCCTCTCAGCACCCAATCCAGGCTACTCTGGGCACTGTGAATTCTGATATTTCTTTTATTATTTGTTTGGTGCTGGTTTGTTTTCTCTCTTTCTCTTTACTGTACTTCCTGTAGTCTCTGAACACCTCAATCTTGATGGCTTATCTACAAAATCCAAACAGCTTCACTAATTTGTTTGAGGAAGCACTTGCATTAGAGCCCGTGGGAAAGCCTAAGGAGGCTCTCACCACATCACATTCACACCCTGTAACCTCAGACAACCGGACTAGACTGGACTTAGCCTCATGTGAAAGCAGCCGGATATGCTTTTACTAATACTGCCCAACCCCAGATCCATCTTCCTTGCATTGCCCTGTTATTTCAACACTCCCCTATGTCTATTTCGTAGTACTGCATGTGAATACAAGGTCTTAGTCAAAAAAATGTGACCATTCTCTCTTAGCAATCTTTGCCTGACAACACATATCCTGTCAAAGTTCTTCAGTTTTGCAAAGGATGTTTGATTATCCAAAGTGTGTTAAAAAACAATTGCGGTGACTGATGTTTAAGAAAAAAAGTAATTCATCCATCTTCTTAATTTCCTAAATCCAGCTCAAAGTGTTAAAGAGACAGATGCTGAAAGAAATAAATTCTGTATTAAAAGCATCAATTGGAAGCCTCACCACTGTACCAACAGAGACGATCTAGACAGTGAACATTATTATTCTTTAAGGAAGACATGTGACTGCTAAACACAACAAGAGACATATAAACTAGGGAAGGGTGAGGTGAATGCAGAGCCTTGTTCTGCTAGGATAGCCTGCAGCTTGCCATAGGCCTAATGAGTGCATGTTCACAAAATTGAAGGGGCAAAGAAAACATATGTAATATAAGTATAAAACTGACAGGTAAATTACATTTATTATCCTAATCTCCTTTTTAGTTTAAAACTGCAGTCGAGGGTGTTTTTTTTTTTTTTTTTTTTTTTTTTGTAATGACATAAAATGACTTAATCCTAATAATGTAGTATGTGTTTGCTGGAATTTGCTCTGCAGATACTTTATCAATTTTCTTTTTCAAGTAATGTGTACTGTATAAGAATTTTAACCCACTACTTGTGAGACATTTTATCATCTTTCCTCCCTTCCTTTGTTTGTATAACTATTTCAAACTTCCACTGCAAAATTAATTTCTGTCAGTGTCTGTCTAATGTACTCCTCTGAATCTTAAATACTAGCTTTATTGTATTTAACATTATAGGCCCTTTTATTGTACTTGCTATTGAAAATTGTTTGAGAAAATATTCAACAGCGTTTTTATTCTCCATACACTTGCTTCATCTAGATGCATTTGTCTGTTTTACTTTTTGCCTGTATCCATAATCTTTAATTTCTTTTATAATTAATTTAAATGTTTTTTATGTTTTGAAAGTGGATATGAAAAATTGACTTTTAAAAGGTAAAAGACTGTGTGCTTCATTCAGATATCATAAGAAGGCTTTAAGTTTATAGCTTATTGCAGGTTTATTTTTGTTAACATAAAAATTCACCATTCTGAATTGTGTTTAATTAACACTGAAAGAGTTAATAAATATAGAATTCTGAGTGTCATCCCTTTTTGGCCCTGACTTCTTATTTCCACTTGGCTAATTCCTGCTGGACCAATAAATAACCTCTGAGCTAATGAGCTTCCCACTACATCCTTTAGGGACACCTAGCATTCTGCTTGCAAAAAATACAACATGCCTGGAGGTCTCTTTTGATATGGAAGTACTGTATCAGGTGGTTAATGCCTTCCAAATAAGTCTAGATACTAAGGGTAGACAATTTGTTTTCTTTTTGCAGGTTGAATCTCTTAGTCCTTCTGTGAGAATGTCTCAGACTGGAGAAAAAGGAAAGGTGTGCTGCATTTCTGATCTAATGGACTTTCTTTGCTTGTAATTTACCCCTTAATGTATTTTACAGGGATCACGGGAACTGGCTAATTCAGGGAAATCAAACTAGGCCAAAGTGCTTCCTCTGTTTTGTTTGCAATAATAGTTGGCTTCAATTTAGATAGAGATCCTGCAAGTTTCTATTCTTTTTTTTTTTTTTTTTTTTAATTCTTATATTTTGTTTTGAGACAATAAACGGGATGCTTGCCACAAAATCATGGCCATTTGGCTGTTGTCAGTTAAGTAGGTCTCAGGTGGTCAATCAATTTAAGACAGAACTGGTCTAACCTTGAGTGGCCATTATCTGTTTTGTAAATTAAATTTTATTAGTGAACATCTTATGTGATACTAATATGAAAAGTTTTGAAACCATGTTGAATGACAGTTTCCTTAAAGTTTAATAAGTGTATCTTAATTTTCTTTTACGTTTATAGTGGGGCCACCAAACTATTAGATTCTTAATAAACACCTGAAGATGGCTTTTTGTAGCAATGCTATTGTTCAAAGACTTAGTTCAGAAATGCATATCTTTTTTTATTGATTGTTTGTTTGTTTTTCTTTTCTAAATCGCTGCTCTCTTTACAGTTTCCAGAAGCGGCAGGCTATGTGGGATTTGCCAACTTGCCCAACCAAGTTCACAGGAAATCGGTCAAGAAAGGCTTTGAGTTCACTCTTATGGTGGTGGGTAAGTGTTATTGTGAATCGCAGTGTCCCTGAAAGATTGACTTTAGCTATTTGTCTTCCCCTAGTTCAGTTTCTTTGTAAAAGCTGCACGTAGGCAGACTCTTTTCAGTTTCTGCTCTTAAAACACTCTTTCTCCCTGCAGGAGAGTCTGGTCTGGGAAAATCCACCCTTATCAACAGCTTGTTCTTGACAGACTTGTACCCTGAGCGCTACATTCCTGGAGCAGCAGGTGATTCTTATTGTATGCACTTTGCATTTAGTTATTGAGGAATTTGCATTTGAGATCAAATTTAAATCATTCGCCAAGTTCTTACTCATTTAACTTACACGTACTGCAGTGTTTCAGCAGCCATTGAATTTAGAAGAGGTCATGTAGAGCAAAAGGTAAAGGGATTGTTTAGGTGTTGGTTTAGCATCCAGAGTATCATTATCTGTATGAATCTGAGCGAGGTCTCCATCTTGTGCTTGTCACAACAGACTTGTGCACTACAGAAAACTAAAGCATTTTAGTGCAAATGTATGCACTTTAATAAAGTTCATTGTTTTTTTCCCTTCCTATACACATTAAATCCTGTGATTTGCCTTTTTTTTTCTTTTTCTAGTTTCCGTGTTTCTAATCTCTGAATAACAAATTACGTGTTCAGCTAGTAAGTATGTCATGTGTTCTGACACTGGGAAAGTATCCATCGAGCAATGGTGGGTTGTGCATGGAGGGCACAACAGAATTAATTCAAATGCAATATATTTTTTAAAAATCCTATACACATCTGTTGCTAAAAAATATTTTACAGTATTATTTAGCAGTTTTTTTGAAAAGAAATGGTTAATATTTCAGCAACAGTTCATGTCCTGCTTCCTGTTGTCTAAGAAATGTCCACAAAAACTTGTGAAAAAATGATAGTAACTCATGCACGTAGGAAGTGCAAAGATTCTTAAATTACCATATGCTGCAGCATTAATCCCATGTGGGGTGTGAAGATTTTTAGCCTGAAAGAGATTGAGCAGATGGGAGATGTTAAGTATCTTAAGGCTGATCAGACATGCTTATTAGATAGAAAGATGAAGTATGTGTTGGTAATCTGTGCGTCTCTGAGCAGAAAAAAATAAATGTGAAACACAGTCAAATATTAATTGTTAGGATTCCAATTCAAATCTCTGTTACAACCAACTTGCTGTGGATGCACATTTAACCCTTTCCCAACAATCCTGCATCAGATTAAGTTGTTTTGTACACATGCTTTGCTTGTTGAAGTGTCCTGATGGGGACAAGACTTTTCATATTGAATGAACCATAGGCATCATTGGCCTTTCTTTGTCATCTTCAACCTTTTTATATCTTTTATTAAAAGCATTTAACGTTCCATACAATCAAGTCAGACTTAACAAAACTAAATTCAATTATGCCCCATGCATGAGAAAGAGAGGAAGGCCAACAGCCAGAGTTAAAGTTTGAGAGTAGTAAAGAGGGAAAGGAGTCCTTCTCCTATTGATTAGATCCTGCCAGGTTTTAAAAAAGTTTTGAACAAATCCTCTAAGTGAGAATTTGATTTTTTTTCCAGTTTCAAAAAGTATATAGCATCAGTTATCCACTGACTTAAAGAGGTGAGTTAGGATTCTTTTAGTTGAGCAAGATAAGTCTACATGCTAATAGTGAAGTAAAGGCAATTACAGTGTATGGCTTTTTGTACACATGCATTCCGTCATTGTCTCTACTGTGCTCTCAAGTGTTGATTTTGACACGGTTGTCAGTTACAAACTCTTGTCAGAATTACTCACCATACTACATTTTTTTTTTCTTTTTGTTTTTGCAATTCTAAATGACCAACTTTATAGAAAAGATTGAGCGGACTGTGCAGATTGAAGCTTCAACAGTAGAGATTGAAGAGAGAGGAGTAAAGCTACGTCTAACCGTGGTGGACACACCTGGCTATGGTGATGCTATTAACAGCCAGGATTGGTAGGTTTATGTCTATGCTTCATCAAGATGATTTTCTTCCTTTTTCTAAAAATATGATTAGATCTTTCTCTGGGTGCCCAAGGTTTTTATATTGAAAGACTTGAAAATTGTATAAAAAGAAGGTGATGTCTCCAGAAATTTGCTGAATTACTTTACAATCCCTTCATCACCATTTTGTTTTTAATCTTCTTTGTGTGCATTTTTTTATTGTGCTCCTTGTTAGTTGATTAGACAAGAGCTGAACAAATTCTAGCCTGGTAAATTTACCATCGTGTATAATATTCTTGCTGTTTTTTCTCAGTGTTGGTAACTTGTGGTGCTCATGTTATGTTCCAATACTAATTATTCTTGCTTCACTACCAACATACTTTATTCAGCAACGACAGGTAGAATATTAACAAAATTGTGCAAAATTTGTCCTGAGATTGGTAAGCTACCAAACTACAATGGGTCTTTTAACACTAATAAGTCATGTGATCTTCAATTCTATTCACATATGTTATAAATACTTAATTGTGAATAATGATGATGCATGGCAGCTTACGGACTTAGGTCATTCAGTTTCATTGCTGTTCACTCTGTCTTAGGATCAGAATTATTTGCCTTCAGATTAAGCAGAGAGATGGAACACTCATAGTCAAAAGGCAATTTATGCTAGGTACTCCACCTTGTTCCAGTTTGCCTGGATAGATTACTGCCTTTGAGATTTCTTCATTGACTTTCTTTTTCACAATTAAATTCACTGCATAAAAGTGGAGTTTGAAGTTGCTTCTTTCATGCTGATGAGCAGTGCCCTTCTGTACAATAATCACAAATTAACTGAACACAGATAATAAACTCAATGGGTAGCTTCATATCTGCCAGCATTAGAACATTTCAGTCTTCTATAGAAGCTGATAAAAATACACTACCAATTGATTAAAGAATTATAACCATAGACAATCGGCATGTGAGAGTCATTCAGTCATTATTTGAGCTCTCTCCGATTGGCAGCTGCTTCCATTTAACATGCAAATGTATAATGAAATTGGTCATTAAATTAGTACTGGTCCAAAACTCTACCAGCTAAGGCACCAGATTGCTGTATTCAAAAGGAATGGAATTGGGTTTGGATTCTGCCTTCCATCATGGAATAAAAGGCAAACGGTCATTTGAAACAGACAACTTCCTGCCCTGGGCCAAAAAGGATATAACCATGTATTTAAAATTCCTAGGAAATGGTGAAGAGTGGAGGGTGTTCCCTCAATATGAATGCCAAATTGTTGACTAGACATTTTCTCTTTTCCTGAAGGAATGGATGTCTGTATATCCAATATCTACTCTCTTTAAGTGTACTTCTATGGACCTCGGCAGCACTGGCGGTATTGTGCTAGTTTCCTGTTGATTGTCCGGAAATGTACATCTCCCTAAAGTCTTTAGCAGACTTTTTTTTTTCTTTCTCACACACATCCCAACCCCCACAACCAACCAAAGGATTTTTTTAGGCTTGTGTCAGTCATACTTAAGGGAAGGTATCAATTATAATAAGACTGAATAAATAATCGCTGTACATCACTATAGTATTTATTGAAGCCTATTACAGCTGTTCTTCCACTTCTAATTTACACTGAGAGAACTATTCCTGGGATATTAAGCATATTGCCAATAACTTTGTTTTATTGCTGAATTACATTCTTGACTATATTGTGGTGATATAGGCTATCATTATTTTGAGGGATTCAGACTTCTGAGTGTGTTGCAGATCTATAAATTGAACTTTTTTTTTTCATTTTATTTTTTAAATATGCTATGTATTTTTTTTCCCCGTTATTTGGTTAGATCTTCATGGGATAACCAAAGACATTCTTAAAATTGAATGGTTACAGAGCAACTGCTCATTTAGTAAATAATCCAAAGTGTTTATTTTAGTACATGCTGTATAAAGCCAGCTTTAAGTTTTGATAATGTGCTGTGCTACTCATACAGAGCTTTTTTTTTATTTGTCAGCAATAATTTATAGACTGTCTCCCACAGAGCGCAACATCACTAGGTATTTTGTCATTGGACAAATTTTTGCCTAGAACATATTTTTCCACTCCTGACACAAAACGTGCATATCCTTCCACATTAGTTAGCCTGTCTAATAGAGTCCTTCTTGAAGCTGGTTTGGATCAAAAAGATCCTGCAAATGGAGAAAGTTAATTTACTGCTTCACCATATTTCCATAATGTAGCAGAAGGAATGCTCTTGTGCTTTGAAATTGTTAGGGCTGTCTTTTTTAAATAAAGTTGGCCTTGTCTTTAGGGAAGCATGAATGGATTAATTTCTGCATTTGGGATTTTTGCCTCAGTTCTGTTACATGCTTCATTTGAGTCTAGTTATAGTCATTAGGGTACTTTTTTTTTTTTTTTTGCAAAGATACATTTTACTGCTGTTACCTTAATAAATACTCCCATGACTTTACATGGTAAAAAATAATTCTAGCAGTAATTAATTATTAGCACAATTTCTTCCTGGGGGAATGTAATTGATGTACTGGGCACTTATAGAATGGTTGAGATTCTGACACACTCAGTCATCAAATCATGGTTGGAACTAACATCCCTCTAACCATCTTATTTCACTGATTTCAACAATGTGTTGTCATTGGAGGCTAAATGTTATACTAGGAAGGATAAGTTGTATCACAGCAGCTTATGTGAAGCCTTTGGACAGACTCTGCAGTAGTCCCCTCCCACCTCCAATGTTTCAGACCACATGATACTCTTAACCACAATTTGTTTGAATGTAAAATGTTGATAAGAACAGTTCAGCATTATGATTAGATCAATTTCTATTTAATTTTTCCAGCTTTAAAACAATCATTCAGTACATTGACAATCAGTTTGAACGCTACCTACATGATGAGAGCGGCTTAAACAGAAGACATATTGTGGACAACAGAGTGCACTGCTGCTTCTATTTCATCTCTCCATTTGGACATGGGTAAGCTTTGTACCATACTGCTGTTCCCTCAACAGATGTCAGCCTCCTCGTGGCTGATAGTTTCATGAATGAGTACAGTATGGAAATGTGGGGGTAGATAAAATGTTTCCATTCAGTTAGTTTAGTTCAGGTTTGTAGATTCATATCCATCATCCCTAATGTTCTTAACACGTGCATAGAGCAGATAAACTTTTTGGGGACCATTTTAAAATGCAGTTACTAGGCTTGTTGACCAGGTTCGGTGTTTGGGTTCATGTCTTAATATATTGCTTTTAGCCTCAAACCCCTAGATGTGGAGTTCATGAAAGCAATTCACAGTAAAGTGAACATCGTCCCAGTCATCGCCAAAGCTGACACTCTGACCCTAAAGGAGCGTGACAGGCTAAAGAGGCGGGTAAGTTTCTTGAGTTCTAAATGCTTGGTGCGTGAGGTTACATTAGAGCAACAAGCCATCTTACTGATGTGAGAGTGAAACTGTTCCCTGTGTTTTTTTTGTGTCAGTGCAGAATGAGAGTTTTAGAGTTTTGCTTTATGTACGTTTTCTGTATTCTCACTTACAATGTGAAAACAACCAATATTGAGTAATTATTTTATCTGGCATTAAAGAATGTGAAGCAGGTCAGAGAAGGAGGAACTGTTGTCTCTAAAATAATGGTTTTGGTAGTCTGCCATCATATTTGAAAAAAGAAAAAAGTTGCTGTTTCTCTGCTTCACCTTTAAGAGAACAAAGTGTATACCAGGTTACAAATTTTGAAAATAGTTAGAATAGCTGAGGGGATAAGAAGAAAGTAATGATGTGGCCACACCTCACACTGACCAAGTTTCTAGTAAAATAAAATGTTTCAGAATTAAAAATCGCACAGTAGGTGACAAACATCAAGCAAGTTACCAAGAATACTTGTAAGAAGTAGCCTGTCATTTTTCCTGAAGCCAGGGTTGTGCCCCGCCACATATTCATCAAGTTTGATGTTAGATTTCAAGTAGTTGGTGCATTGCGTCTCATTACGCCTCTCTTTGGACCACTGCTAGGAGAGGTCTGCTCACCTCATAATTTCTTTTTTAATTTTTTTCTTTCCCAACTGCTTCCTGTGATCAGCTCAGTTATTGTCTAGCCTTTTAGTGACCTGCAGGTGTTTGTTTTTACACTAATCACTCATTTCCAGTTAAAAAAAGCACTTGTGAGGCTCAGGCACTTGGAGTAGAACCTGCTCAGCCCATATTTGTATAAACAGGACTCCCAGCCGTCTGGCATATCTCCAGTGCTGCTTTTATCCATGTTCAGAACCAAAAAAAATATGGAATGTGTTTCTTTTATGATTTTTAATATCACCACCAAACCAAATAAATTCTTTGTATCTGAACAAAATGACATTGTCTAAATAGGATTTCCTGCCTCTGTGACATCATTTCCTTTCCATCAAACACGTAGTCATTGTTTCTGAATAAGACCATGTTTGTTCTCCATACAGCTTTTATTCTTCAAACAATTATTAAATGCCGGCAGAAGTCGTTTGAAGTTCCAGTTTATTTGGGAGATGCACGCAATATGTTTTTCTGATGTACGTGTACAAGTGACTGTCTTATTGCCCCGCTGGTGTGAAATGATAATTAGTCTGATTTGTTCATTAAAAGGGGAAAAAAATCACTTTATTTGAACTCCTTATATGGCCAACGTTTCCAGTGTTATAGATTTGATTTGTTTTATGAATAAAAGGCAAATGTATGTACAAGTAGTTTTATATATTATATATGTTAGTTACGGTATTCAACTTGCATAGAAAATAACTTCATCAGAGGTTAGGTTGAGATTTTGTAAAACCCATTGGGGTTTTGTTAGCCAAGAAAGCTCTACATAATAATAATAATTAACTGCTCACTTACTCACACTCTTTCACTATGGTAACACTCTCTGTGCTGAGGGACACTGGAAATATAATGTGGGCAGACCATACATCAGCATCCTTAGCAATAGTCTTCAATCTTCCTGAGTAATTTTGAGAATGTCTAAAATATCTAATCCATCCAGCACATCCTGTCTCTAAAAAAAGGTACCCTGACATTTGTTCTCTGTAAATGTATCAATCAAATTAATTGACACTTCTCTCTGTCTGAAATTCAAGTAGCTTCATTCAGAGGTCCTTCTACATTGATTAACACCCTACCCTGTCACACAGAACATACCCAATAAACTTGTAAATTTAGAGTACCTGTAGAAGAATCAGTGCTGACTCATTGAGAAAATGTTAACTCCACAAAGGCAACAACCAGGTGCATAATTTGAACCAAGGATGCTTGAAACATGAGTCTGAAGTATTATCCCACGGTGCTATCCTGTGAACCAAAAAATTAAAGATAGTATTAACAATTCATTAAATCTTCCAATAAAAAAGTATGAAAAGAAGGAATCTTGTCTGACACTTAGTTTTATAGCCATACATTCATGCTTTCAGTATATAAGCATTCACCTGTATTCACGAGGTGCAATTTCCTCAAAATGTAGATATGGGTCGTAAATCACTTTGAAATAACCAAAATATTTTGGAGAAAATTTTAGAAATAATGTGGAAAATAAATATTTCTCATGCCAGTCTATTTGTAAAATTCACAAACAATATGTCCATATGATGCTAGAATGCATTCTGAGCTTTTTGAAAGTGTTAGTAACATCAATTTAGCACAGTTAGTTTTTCTTTTTTTAAACATTTTTTAAATTTATTAAAAGCAAGTAACATCCAATACAAGCAAGTCAAACTTGACAAAATTAAGTTCAAATCAATCCCCACCCATGAGAAAGCGAGCTTGGCCAACAGAAAGAGTAAAACTTTTAAGAGTAGGGGAAAAAAAGTGGGGAAGAAAACCATTTTCCCAAATTTAAATGCTTATTCTAAAATGTTATTGATTAGATGCTATCAGGTTTTAAAAACGTTTTTAACAGATCCTTTAAGAGAGAATTTGATTTTTTCCAGTTTCAAATAGTATATAACATCAGTTACCCCACTGACTTAAAAGAGGTGGACTAGGATTCTTCCAGTTGAGCAAAACAAGTCTACCTACCAATAGCACAGTTAAAGTTAACAGGGCAGAATTCCAGTTCATAAATATTAATTTATGAGAAACAAAAACCCAAAATAACATATTTTATTAAAATAACAGCCTTAGGTTTTTTTTGTTTTTTTTTTTTTTACTTGGAAGAAGAAATTGAACAAATGTTACTGTAATAATACCACATCTATAGCTCTAGCAGCGACAGCAACAAACAGTTACATCAGAAACAGTAATCATTAATTTTATCCCAATAGTTAGAATGCACAAAGAACAAACACTACTGCGAACAACAATGAATGGTAAAAAGGAACAGTGGCTATAGTGATACTTCCCCTGGTGTGATCATTATTAGGAACCTCTTTAACAAGATATTCTGAAATAATTGTATTGAACATACAGAACCAGAAACCTGGAATAATGTAATTAATTCAGTCAGGAGTCCATCCAAAAGCAAAATCTTGTTGGGGAAGAAAAACTTGTGGTTACTGGGGCTTTCCAATAGACTCGGTTAAAGAGCCAGGCTTTAAAGGATGCATCTTTTAAATCCTTATCTCAAGATAAGTAGTCTTTGCACAGGTTTTCCAAAACATTTCTTTGCTAATGGTCATTTGATGTAAATATTTAGCTAATTTCCAACAGCGTGATGTGAACATCCTGCAATTTAAGGTTATTAGTTAATTTCTTCTTGTACTTTTAAAAACAATACTGTGTGTATTATATTGCTCACCAAAAAGCCCTTCAGCATTTCCTGGACTGTCATTCACTACAGAGACTGAGTTGTAGGCACGCTATTTGAATGGCAAAGTAGTTTTTGTTTTCTAGACATACATTGTTACCAGGTTGCCTGAATTTACTTAATTTGTCATACCAGTTTCAAATAAAACTGACTCCTACTCCTGTTGTACACAACTCGCAGACACACTCTATCTTATACTCTACTCTGGTTGATAGTGTTCAACACAATAGTGATATGGTGTCCCTAGTTATGACCATGTATAGGTGCTACACTATGCAGAGCTGATGCACATACTACATGTACTAGAGGAACATTTGAGATGGTCTGTCTCCTTTCCTTCCTTATAAATTAATTCTGATATATGCACCCAGATACCGTGCTCAATGTATGCTGTGAGAACTTTCCTATGGTCTAGCAATTTTCTGTTTTGGGAGTTGGGAAGATCAGTTTGGATTGTTTCTATTTGAATGAGGTGAGGAACACTGTCTGATCGCCCTACACGGCAGTCAGACCCTTTTATGTACTTGCTGAATTCAGTCTCTTTTATGTTGTTCAAGTAAAAACTCTTGTTGATCCTGGTTTTAGTTTCACAATTCCAGTCAAGTGACACATTTGAAAGATATGAAGATTAATTGGCAAACTGAGTGAGAGAAGTCAAAGCTGTCTTTCATTATGGTGCTGCCTTCTATACCACTATAATCACCTCCCTTTTACTATGTAACATATTAACTCTGCCGCTCCAAGTCTTCTTATCTTTGTAATATTTATCATGCAGGAAATAGTCATAAGAATGTAAATTGCTAAATGTAAGCACAATTTACCATACACAGAATAACAATTGACTTTCACCTTTTTAATGCCTGACCCCTCAAATTTCCATTACTGGTGTTTATATGTTGAGAAATCCATAAATAAAGACGATACCAAATGCAGAAACATGCCATCACGGTTCAGCTTGGCACAACCAGGTACATTCTATAGCCAGGAAAAATGTTTTGGCACTTTGAGATTGTCTCAAAGGATTTAACTACATCAGGCATACTCTCCTGAGCTGAGTAGCTGTCTGTTTTCATTATTACTGTAAATCATTGATTTATAACTAACATTTTTAATAGACTTCTTGTTTTATTTGTGAACTTTTAAAATTTTATTTTCAAAGCATAGAACCTGGTGGTTTTGCAAATTCTGCACTTTGACTCTCAAACTGTTAATCCTGTCAATAAATCCTTTTACTGAATTTTGATACTCTGTTATTTTGTTTATTTTTTCTTAAAGCTGCTCTTCTTTCTCAGTTTAAATAGAATTAAAAGAGGGCGTGGAATTCTTGTAAGCACGTAACTGTTTAAAGAACAAATCTTGAAATAAAGATGCTTATTGTTGGACATCAACATCTAAACTGTAAGTTGCTTATGGCCCAGTATTCTGAGTTTATCTTGATTCTTAATAGACACGTAGGCAGTGGATTGATTCATATTTGAGGAACAATGAAAACTTTTTTTGAAAAATTTTCAAATTATTTTTTTTTTTTGGTGCAAAATTTCCATGTTTTGTGCAGTAAACATAATTAGCCAGGATATGGCAATGAGTATTTTGCTTTCAAATAACAAATTTGTTACAATGAAGACCTGCAGCTAATCACATATTGGCATGTGTAGCCCGGTATTAAGTGTTCCAGCTGCTCCGTTCATGCGTTTCATAGATTATATGCACCGTAAAGGTGATTTTTCTGAAATGCATACAAGCAAAGAAGAGATAATTAGTCTCTGTAGTTACTTATGAAGCAGTGATTGGGTCCATCATCATAGCATCTACTGGGGCTTTATTGTGCATACTGAGAAAAGAGAGTATTATACTGTACACAGAAGAAGGTAAAAATGAAAAGAAATGGTGACCCTTTTTTCATATAGGCTTCCACTCTCTGTGTGATGTTTAGGGAGCTGGACTGAAAACGATAAGATTATATGTTCATATTATTCTGGGCCATTGTGTAACTTGATTGAGTCACTTCATTGCTAATCTTCCAAGTATTCAAATCTCTACACAGTGTTGTCATGTTCCTGGAAAGTGTTTACAATGATGTGCACCATAAAAAGCACCACATAAATCAAAGATACACTGCAGTACATTTTACAATATATAGTAAATAAATTCAAGGAAACAAGACCACCTTTGATGGAGCAGGCAGTAGTTTGTTACTTTAAAATTCATCAACTTCTTTGGAAACAGGAAATTTGCTAATCTCAGTATAAAGTGAGTCATTCAGAATAATTTAATATGAGTCATTGATCTTAATGTGGGCATAGGCTGCTTGCCAGAAGGGTCTAGTATGCTTCCAAAATTTAAGAAAAGGTTTATATATGTATGTCTGTATGTGTGTGTGTTTATACGTGTATATATGAATGTATATGACAGTATAAACAAGCAACTTAACCAATAAAGGTCTCTATTGTTTTTTCTTCCTATATCTAAAAAATTGTGTTGCTTAGTTTTTAAATGGCCTTTCTAGCACTCTTAACACCAAATGCTGTAAGACACTATAATAAACACTGCCTGCAACTGAATTCAGGGTTTCTTATGGCTAAAGCTTCTCCTTTCAGATTTGTGCGCAAGACAGAAGATAGATAGATAGATACTTTATTAATCCCAAGGGGAAATTCACAAGCAAGGCCAGGCCAGAACACAAAGTCATTACTTTGGCAAACACACCTACAGGACCAATTTAGAGCTTTTAATTAACATGGATGTCTTTGGGGTTGTGGGAGAACATTCAGGCTCCATACAGAGAACAAGAAGGTGTGGGATTTGAACTCAAAATCTTGAGAATTCATATCATGCCACTCCACTCTAAAATAATTTAAGACCAAGTCCACTTCGTAATTCTTTAAGAAATGAAAGACTGAATCCAGTCGTATCTCTTCTGTCTACTCAAGGCAGTATACAAAAATAATATGCTTCAAAACCCCTTAATTGCAATTTATTGCATGTGTAAGGCAATATATACTGAAATCTGCATTAGCATGTGGATGTTAATTCCTATATGATTCTCATTTTGCTCAGAATGCATTTTTGAAGTCAATTTGGTATATTTTCCCCTCAATCAGTGTGCCATAAATATTGTTAGCTTAGGTTTCCAAAGTGAACAAGAATATATTAAATAAATAACATGGTAGCAAATTAACGCAAAGCCAAATTTCCCCCTTGGGACATGAAAACTGATTGACTTGTGAAGCTCCTCTTTAACACTGAGTTCATGAGCAGTCGGAATTTTATTGGTACTGCTCAGTCCACACATAGGAAAGTTAAAAATGAGTATTTTTTTGTTTTGTAAAAACAATAAGCAATAATAACACAGTAAATATTGCCTTGCTGAAAATACAAAACTACCTGACACTTTTAGCTTATTAAATATTAACACGAGATTATAGGTTACATTTTGTCACAACTTTCAAATTTAGGTAACTAGTTTGTTTAAAGAGGCTAGGCGTTACCACTTGGAACATTGCTCTCATGCAGTTCTAAGCAGGGATACTCTTATTGTCCACAATGCATGAAAGTAACATAAGTTGCAGGAGAAAAAAAATAAACTTGTCAGTGCTGCCTTGCATTATGAGAAGTACTATTTAGAGCAGAGGTAGCCAACACGGTGCCCACGGGCACCTGGTTGACCACAGGGACCATGTGAGTTGCCCATAGGGCATGTTCTAAAAATAGCACTAGACACCATGGAGCTCTGTCTAAAAATTGTATTTAATTGTGTTACTGTTCTTTTTGAATCAATAACACTTGCATTGATGTAGATTGGGAGGTAGTCTGCGGTCAAAGTTTAATATCGTGCGCAAGACAAACCTCCATCTCACTCTTTGCTGAGACAAGCAAATAAACGCAGCTACGATGGGGAGCTAGATGCAGTTTTTACCTCCTAAAAATAAAGAAAAACATAGCAGAAAAGTTAAGGAAAAATTTCCAATATATTAATAATATCATTAAAGGTGAACCGTGCCACTTCATATTATTCAGGAAGTTTGTATCAAACAAGTAGCCCTTCATATTACTCAGTACCCTTGAAGTAGCTCTTGGTTTCAAAAAGAGTTGGTGACCCCTGGTTTACAGCATTCTATTGCTTTGTTTGTTGTTGATCACAAAGCTCTTAATGTGCAGCTGTTCTTTGTTTTATCTTTCTGTGGGGATAATGAATCTCTTTGCACAGTAGGCTGTTAGTAAAATGGCTTCTGGATGGAACCTTGCATGACAGAACACTTTTTAGGAATTTGGTGAATTTTCCTGGAATACTGCAGAAGTTAATTTAATTTGAACTTGGTATAGCAAGATGGGAGAATTTAGGTAGGCTCGACTTATCTGGTTATAAGTTTTCTCCATGCTGCACAAGTTCTTTGGCTTCCTATTTCCTTTATTTCATTTTTGTTTTTTTTCCTTTCTAGTGCTTACTTCTGTCACACTTTTGATCATACGTTTCGTTTTGTTTTTCTCTTTTTATGATTAAATTTTTTTGCACACTTTTCCTGTGCACTTTCAGAAAGTTCAGCAGTTTTTTTTTTTTTTTTTTATAGTTGTCTTATCTGCTGCACTCTGCTTTCTGATATGCTGGTGGGGAAGCTGGACATAAAGTCCTTTGTGGTGCCCATTTCTGGAATTTATGTAGGGAGAGTAAATATTTTAGTTCTGTTTTGTTTTTCTTCCAGGGGGTAATTTTCTTTTAAAGTTGCACAGAAAACAAAAAAAGCTCCTGAGCGCAATAAAAGCCACTGGCACTCATGGGGGCTCGATTGTTCAGGAGCAGGGACTTGTTTTGCACTGTGGCTGTGTTGCCGCAGGAAGGTGGTTGGACTATGCAGCTGTAATATTTTATTCTAGTGCTGCCTGACAGAGCTTTTCCCGTCATTGTTTCAACCATGTTTATTCCTGAAAACATTGTCAGCTTTGATGGATTTTCTTGTGTGACCGGTGAGCAGGACTTGGTGAAGAGTTGGGGCACTACAAGGGGCATCTGGTACAGAAATTTTAGCATCTCTTAGCAGCATGGCAATCTTGGAGTGCAATCAATTTATTATGTTGCCTGGTTTTTATGGATTCACATAAACTGGTTGCTAGTAGTACCACACCATCCTACCTAGTAAAGCCTCGGATTTTCTTTTTCATTTAAACCTGAAGTTACATGTGCTTTGCAATTCCTAGCCTGACTAACTCTATACAGGATCTGGGGCCAATTGTTTAAAAACTTTATTTGAATCTTTTTCTACAGGTTGGGGAAAAAAGATTTAATCTATATAAATACACCACTATCGTTTGAAATTAGTATGATCTGGTCACCCAGATATAAGTTCCATGGTTGTTGTTATGTGGATTGATGAACCTACTATGCTATTAAAATGTTTGACTTGTTTCCTGGTGTTTTTTTTTCTGTCAGTAACCTTAAAGTGAATTGCTTATAAGGGCTCCATAAACCTTAACTTTTTTCTGCTGGTGCAGTGATTGGAGATGGGTTGTATATTAGCCAGAACCATAAGTATGGCCATAGGAAATGGGAGGTTACTGTTCATTTGAAGAAAATGAAAGCAAACATATGAACTCAGATATTTAAAAATGTATTAATGGTAACAATGATGATCTCCAATGAAGTCATAATTTAGTATCTGCAGTCTACCGTTACTGTCTGGTGCATGACACTGACGTCGCTCCTCGTGTCAGTATATAGTTTTAGAAGCTGCTTGTCTACCCTTTGGTCAGAGTGTATTTGATGTTGGTACTGCTTTCAAGTTCCTCTTGATTTTTCCCATGTACTTTTCCTTAACTATGGATAGTTGTTTTGCTACCATTTCTAAGCCTTGGGTGAACACTTGCTCGGGTTGCTGTCTATCTGTGGTTGAAGGGTTTTGGTAAATTAATTTCTGATTGTAGTTATCATGTGTGTCTAGTCACTCAAGTTTTTCTTATGATTCACCATTCCAGAGAGTTGGCTTCAGAATGCTGCTGCTGTCTCCATAACTGTTGTTACCAAAGTCCAGCTAGGTTCATCATTGCCCAGTGTTGTCTATATTAGGTCACTACATTAATGGTACACTAATATGGTTGACTAACTAACAATAAAACATGACAAAAAATATTTGTTTAGAATTGTATTTTATGTTTTTTTTCTGTATAAAAACAATGTCTGCTATATGTGTTGCACATACTGTTATAAAACTGCATTTGGTGGTTTATTTCTTTTGTTTTTTAAAATTTAAATATCAAATGGCCATTTAGAATATACAGAAGGCCACAACCACCTACATCAACGTTGGTTTCCTAATGTAACTATAATGTGGGATGTGACCAGCTTCTAAATAAAATGTACCTTGCCTGTAAATATCTTGCCCATATTAACATTGCAAGACTTATAAGTGAAAAAGTCCTCTGCAATATGAATCTTAGTTGAAAAACAAAAGTGAAGGTGTGTGTTTTTGGTAAAGATAAAGTTGTAGCTGTGCTACTGTGTTCATTCTTTAGACACTCACTTGTTCTCATTTATTCCTCATTTACTAATAAGTCTTTATCTGCTCTTCTGCCTGACTTTTATCAGAGAGAGCCTGTTTCTCCAGGTGACCTGTACTCCGGAAAGGGAAGTGCGGTTTCGGACATGATGATGACATTTTTAATGTCGGTCCAATGTTTTTTTGGGATTATTTTGCAATACTTAGGTACAGGTGCAGGAAACGGCTATGAACACAGGTGTCTTTTGTGACCGGAGGAAGTTTCAATGTGACCTCTTGTTCGTATTTCCCCCACCATCCTTAATCTAAGCTGAATCAGCTCTGTATCTAAAATTAAATGATGAACATTGTTAAGGAATTGTTCATTCCACTATTTCATTACTTTACTCCAAGCAAGAGCTGAGCAAAAAATCTGACTTATTTTTGTTTTTTAACTGCTATTTTGATATCGTCCCTATTTCTGAGTCTTGGTGTTTTTTTTTCTTTTCAGCTGTGTCACGTTTCTATACGTACAGATGTTTTAATAAAAAATATAAACTTTCATTTATAAATAAATGCATAATTGTATTAGAACTCTTGTGTTTACTGTACGTCTGTTTATTATGTTGGGAGGAGGGCATGCTTTGTGTTTTCTTTATTACAATATAAGTAAACGTTTTTTTTTTTGTTTGTTTTTGTTTTTTTTAAGGGAGCAGGTTAATATTGGTTTGCAACCCTAAAGCTGCTTTATAATTATACAGCTTGCTGGTCTGAGCAGCAGAGACTGACACCTTCTTGGTACACAAGTTTTGGTAGCTGTACAGAGCATATGAAGCTCAGTGCTGGTTTTTCTTCTCTTTTACTTTAGCAATCATGCCATGGAAAGCATGCCACATTTATAATTTCCTTTTGCAAATGAGGCCCCATTGGAAACCTTGTGTTTGACACTGTGTTCAGTGTGCTATAATAAAGTGACACACAAATGCACGGAGAGTAGAAGTGCTTTGGGAAACCACACTAGAGCAGGGAACTGTGGGGTCAAAGAAAGAAAGGCAGTAACATTCCATTGAGATCCTGTGTGTGATGAAAAACCTACATACCACAGGCTTATGTCATCTTCTGTGATGAAATCTTTATTTTTGAGTAATTTGCTGGACCCAGTGGAGGCAGGGAAATTACTTTATGGGGCTAGGCAGAAAGAATATTACTGTAGTAGGTGGAATAGGCACCCCTGTTGAATACATTTAATCATTAATTTGCGAGTATGATTTTTACATATTTGTGTGTTTACTTGATCTCCCTTCTCTTTAAAAAGTCCCCCCCATGAAATGAGATTTGTTGTGCTAGCCTTTAGGCCCATCTATAACAGGGCCTATATTCTCATTACAAAAAATGGTATTTGCACATATAACTCGGAACAGGGAAAGCAGGAAAACCTTAAATAGAAAGAGATCATGCTGTGCTTGTGCTGATAAATTGATTCTTTTATTTAGCGCATGCTGTGTGCTGGCGCCTGCCTATCTGCCAATTTTGTGCGCTCCACCTGTGCCAGCAGCAGCCAATCCTCTTGAGAGCCAGTTTTTTTTGGCAAAGGCAGTAAGATTTAACTGAGGCGTCACCGGAAAGGTCGTCCGACTCTAAAAGGCAGGCTACACAGCTGGCTGCCGGTGTTGTTTTGGTAGTGAAGTGGCAGCAAGTTCCATGCAAGAAGTAATGCCAATGTAAACACTTAGAGCTAAAGAAAAGCAGTCATAGACGTTTGTAGAAATGTGGCCTTTGTTTGAAAAGTGAGACTAGTGTGTGGTTGGTTAATCAAGGGGGTAGAGTCTGGTGGGATATGTTATCTTAACTATCTGTCTGTCCAGTGTGCCAGCAAAATATTGAAAAATGGTGGTCCTCTGGACTGTTACAAAAAAACATTCTTTTGTTTGGCCTTAAATTTTAGGGAAGTAGGAGGACTTGTGATATTTTCTGAGCATTTAATGGTGGGGTACATATCTCAGGAGACGTTTTTGGATTTTCTAATGTTGCTTTCCTCTAGTGAAGTCCAGAAGACTTAGTGGTTTTCTCATTTTACTTTGAGATCATTAAAGATGAAGGACTAAAATGATTTCCCTTAGAGACAACATATTTGATTGGCTGCTAGTAGTAATATGTATTATTTTGTTTTGGTCCATTAGCCTTATTATTTATTGTTCTTCCTCAATGAATTGTTGTAATGTGTCTTTCAGATTTTGGATGAAATCGCAGAGCATGGAATTCGTATCTACCAGTTGCCTGATGCTGACTCTGATGAGGATGAAGAGTTTAAAGAGCAGACCAGAGTACTAAAGGTATGAAAAGTGTTGGGAACAGAATTAAAAGGGGGAATAATGTTGTTTGGGAGGGCATTAAGTGCCGTTCCATTGCTGGTCCCCTTCCAAGTGATGTTACTCAATTTGGCTATTGTTTCTTATATTATTCCTTCATGTCCACTTCCACTTCAATATATCCTTTATTAAGTCAAAAGTGCATTTTTATAAGCTCTTCAAACAGACATATAAAAGCAGGCAAAGGTGTGAATGGGATCATTTGCTTTAACACAAAGCCCAGTGACCCTGCAGTATATTTCTTTACAGCTCCTACATGTGAACTCACAGCTGGCACTTGCCCTGTCTTCCCCACACTGCTGTTTGGTGTTTTTAATGACTTTGTTCTGACTAACATAGTTCAGCTTCACTCTCATCACTTCCCATGCTAGCTGAAACTATCTACAGTATCTCAGTGTCAGCTGGAGCCTTAACCCACTCCACCTGTCCTCTGCAGTTCCAGTTAAGTTACATGTTTTGTTCTCTTTGTGCCCACAGGCCAGTATTCCTTTTGCAGTGATTGGTTCAAACCAACTAATTGAAGTGAAAGGAAAGAAGATCCGAGGCCGCTTGTATCCATGGGGGGTTGTGGAGGTCGAGAATCCAGAGCACAATGATTTTCTCAAACTGCGAACCATGCTGGTGTGAGTTGATTGTCTTTTTGGCTCCACTTTTGAGGGATGACTTTACCACATTTTTCAATAATTGGTAGAGAAGACTGAAATCACTGCTGCTTCTGCCCCAGAATAGCTCTTGACCCACCAGATTGCCTGCTAGAAACCAGTAGGGTAGTGAGAGGCTGGTTGTGGGGAACTCTTCACTTGGCTTCATTTTGCCTGTTTTGCCTCTTCATGTTATTCTGAGAGTTTTGAATGCACCCCAGTCCAGAGTGGCTCCTTATTATTTTAAAGCCTTTCATTTACCTCCTTCCTGAAACCATGCCTTCTTTGGGGGGAAAGAAATTGTTTTAGTTACTTTATTCAGGATTTATAATCTTCAGAAGAGAGAACCCTGCCTTTGTGGGTTGGTGCAGTGCACCATCTGCTGTACAGATAGAGAATTGTGTTTGCTTTATTTAAAAAAGAAACTTGTTTTAACATCTGTGTGAAAAGTCACATCGACAAACTCTCATTACCCATCTGGTGTGGCATTCATTTTGCACTGTATACTGTGCATAATATGTACAATGCAGTGGTATATGCTACAGAATCTTTATATAATTTGTTAAATGACCTCCCCAGAAAGATGGATAGACAAAGTGCCTAACTTTTTATTACAGGGTCTTGTTTTCTCCTTTGTCCTTAATGGAACATGATATTAATTTATTCCCTAATATGTGACTGTCCTAACTGAGAGGCTTAGTTGACCAAGAAAAATCATACATTTGCAACAACATAGGCAAACAAATAAATACATTTTATGTTAAAGGTGCTCTGGCACCATCTACTGGAGAAGAAGAATACCTTCTGCTCCTATACATTTAGAAAACCTAACCTTCAACTTTGTTCTGATGTTGCTTATCTGTTTTCAGGACTCACATGCAGGACCTTCAAGAGGTGACCCAGGACCTGCATTATGAGAATTTCCGTTCAGAGCGCCTAAAAAGAACTGGAAGGTATATCTAGGAGAGATGCATGCAGTGACTTTGTGAAAAAATACCTTCATGCTAAAATACAGGATTATTGTATGCCTCTGACATTTTCCTCTGCAGAGGGCAGTTGCATAGTCTTTAGTCACTTTGTGGGTTTCACTTTTTTCTCAGTCCTATATTACCACAGACTCATGCAAAAGACAGTTGCCCTTTCTCAAATTTACTCTGAGGGGAGCAAGACTTGTAATGCATGATTAGAACATCTTTCTGCTTAACAGTAAAAGTAGTTGCCAGTCCTTGAGCTGGATGTCATGGCCTAATTCGGTGTACACTTTGATTCTCTTGCAGGGCGGTGGAAGAAGATGTGGTTGACAAAGATAGAATCCTCATGCAAAAGGAGGCAGAGGTGAGGGGCAGTGTCTGGGTACAGCAGGGCTAACGCGGAGAATAGGACCCCATTTTTAAATATGGGAAGACTTCATCTCTCACCTGCTTGTTTATTTTAAGCCTGGTAGTAGGTATTTACCACTTTCTATGTGTGTGGATGGGAACTGTGAGTCTTCCATGGTAGTGCAGAAAAAAACACCTCTATAGCAAAAAAAAAAAAAAAAAAAACACAAAACAAACCTTCCTCACTCCCGTCACCTACCAATTCCCCACTTATGAGCTTTTCATGCTACTTATTTTCTCTTTTTGTAGCTCCGGAGAATGCAGGAGATGATTGCTCAAATGCAGGCTCAGATGCGAATGAAGCCAGCAGACGAGTGAAGTCCTTTCCATCTTCCACTGCCCCCTGCAGAGATGAACAGGTGCGGCCTGCTCAACATCAACCATCCAAACTGTCAAAAGTAGAATTTAATAAGTTGTTGTGGGTGTGAGGGGAATAGGATGAGGGAAAGCAGGAAACTCATTTTTTCCAGTTCCATAGTGAAATGCCTTCTCCCTGTTTTCCAGACGGAGCGCAGTTTCTCCAGGACATTTGAAGCAACACTACATAATGAATTCTTTAGGGATGAGGAAAGAACTCTGTGCCCCCTGGAGTTTTCCTCACAACAGATCACCCATTCTGCAGGATTTCATGTTGGGATAGTTCTGTTTTTAGCTCCCTCCAAGGTCATGCAAACTTTTTTTGGGTGGGGGGTATGTTGTTAATGTGCTAGGATTTCTCCAGATTCTTAAAACTGTTACTTGCTTTGCACTTTTTTTTTTTCTTCTTTTGATGGGGGCAACTCAAAAGGCTGTTCTCAAAAAAACTGAAGTAATTTTACATGGCAAAATCGTCACTGAAGGTTAGTAGCTCCCATTATGGATTGTGCTTTTATGAGAGTTGGTTCCAGTCACTGATGCCCTTTTTCATTCATTTTTTCTCTTTCCATATATTTTGTTTTCTCACACATTTTCCCTTTACTCCCTTTCTGACATGTGCTCAGCTAGGCCTTTACTCTTTCCCTGTCTTTGCCAAGTGTTAATTACTTATTCTCATATACACATATGGCCTTCTCATTTTAGTATCTTGTCTTTTACATATGTATATGTTTCAAAAATCTGTCCATTTGCCACCTTGGTTCTAGAAGTGCCATGTGTCTGCTATATGCATATGTGGTAACCATGTACCTCGGCCACCTTCTCTGTGCAGGATTCTCTTTGTGCTCATGCCTCAAGATCTAAACTTTTCCTCATGTCAGCCCATCGGATGAGAGTCCATGTCCAGTTGTAATACCTAGTGTGAGATATAAACTGCAAGAGACACAGGTGCTTCCCAAAACTTCACCACCTCTGTATAAAATGTCCAAAGGCTCACATCTTTACTTTGGGATTTTTAACACTGTTAGTTTTTGTTGCCTGTACTATTGGCCTCCTATTTTGTATTTCAACACTAAAGTTTTAAAGATGACAAATAAAGTTTCTGTAAGAAAGTGGGAGTGTAGTATATAATTTACAACACTGTTATTTTGATTTTTTTAATGTTCTGTAAATATAGAATCAGTCATTTGGCATCTAGTACTTTAATATTAGTAGGTTGAACATAAGCAAGCATGGGATTTTGATTTCAAAAATATTTTTTATTCAGGCTTTTCCAAAAGGCCCATGGTAAAGCAAAGTGGTGGGTGCTATGTAGTTACAAATTTAGACCACAATTAGGCTGTTTTAAACAAAGATACTACTGAGTTATTTGTACAATTAGAGCAGAGATGCCTCACTTACCAGCAGAGAAAACTGGAATGAGAAAAAGAAAACTACATAGTGACATCTAAACAAATGGTACTTTTAGACACTGCAGTCTGGTCCTTAAGGAGAGCCAGCACAGGAAAAACTAGCTGCCTGAAAGGAGAAATATTGTGGTAATTGAAAGAACATATAAGGTACTGAGGGAGGAGTGCATACGTCATTCACAGTTAAGGGGTATGCAGTAGTGCCAGGAATGCAGAAAAAAATATTTTACCGAATTTGCTTTTTCTGATATGGTGTGGACCACAGCCTGTCCTGCTGGCATTGAGCTCAAAGCTGGAATTTGCCCCCTTGACAAAGCACATTGATCACATGGGATGCTAGGTAACATAAGGATAATTAGGTTTTCAATCCGCCTAACCTACAGGTGGCAATATCCATCCATCCATTATCCTTATGCTGGAGTCAATCCCAGCCAACACAGGGCGCAAGGCAGGAAACAAACCCTGGGCATGGTGCCAGCGCACCGCAGGGCACATGCACACCCACACACCAAGCACACACTAGGGACAACTTAGAATCGCCAATGCACCTAACCTGCATGTCTTTGTACTGTAGGAGGAAACCGGAGTACCCAGAGGATACCCACGCAGACATGGGGAGAACATGCAAACTCCATGCAGGGAGGACCCAGGAGGCGAACCCAGGTCTCCCAACTGCAAGGCAGCAGCGCTACCCTCAGCACCATGGTGCTGCCAGGTGGCAATATGTAGTTAGCAAACATATGTGTTGGTTGGGACAGAAACCCAGGATTCATAAGCTGTAAGGTCGTGGCACTAACCCCTCTGTCACCATGACATACAAGCACTCCCAAGTGGGAGGACTGAAACAGGTATGACAAACTGCAGTCTCTAGGTGCTTCAACAAGTCACAATTCAAGGGACAAGAAATGAAAATCCTCAAATCAAAAATCATGGGACACAAGTCTGCTTTTAAGAATGGCCACTTGTTTCCGGTTTAACTTGTTGGATAAACTACTGCCATTCTATTTCATGTATATTTAATTTTCAGGTTTAAATCTTGTCCTCCACTTGTTTTGCCGTGTTATTTAATAACCTATCCCAAATGATTTCTGTTGTGATATTGTTTCATTATTATCGTCATTAATTTTAAATATATTTAAAGATTTCAATGAAATGCTGTTTGTGCTTGTCATAAACGGCAGTATATAGCATATGGGCATTAATAGACAATATGGCTCTTTAATGTCACTTGTAAGGCAAGTCTGGCTCGTTTAATGCTTCTGTGGGTAATGCAGTTCATTTGGATTCGCATGTGATCGATGTTCTTTTGACATCGCAGGGGGTCGACGTCAACATCATCTTGGATGCTGCCGATTGCATCTTACTTCTCCCTTGTCCACCATGGCTCCATCGCAATGAAGACTGTGTGCCCGTTTTCCCCTCTGATACTTCTTCTCCTATACATGTACGCGCATACGCCCTGCGTTAGACTCTTGGCCCCGCCCCCGGTCCTGCCTGCGCCCCGCCTCTCCGGTGTGCGCGAGTGCAGACTCGCTGTCTTCTATTGTAGCGGAGCGGCAAAAACACATCTTCCACCATGACCACCAACGTGAGGTACAAGAGCCGGCTGGTGAAATCGGGTGAGCATCTCAGCCGCGCGACCGCTTGTGTGTGTCGCTCGAGTCAACGGATCGTGGTGTGTGTTTCTCCCGTCTCATCCTCTCTCTGTTTTTCCTGTCTCTCTCTCGCTCTCCTCTGTCGGCTTCATCCCGGCCCGCTCCGCTGCTCTCGGACCCGCAGTTGACGGAGAGGTAAGCCCCGCGCCCCTTCGCTCTTTGTCTCGCGCTCGATTGTCACTGTGCAGCGCCTGATCTCGTCAGTTTCAGTGCTTATAAGCGCACCGGCACCGTGAGATCAGAAAAGGGGGCGCGTCAGATAACTAAGGGTCTGTCTTAGGACTTGCGGCACATATAGACAGCCTGGGTTACCTTCAGAGGTGGTTCGAGATGATAAAACTATGCCTCAGACGTACTTCGGATCTCCATCTAGTATTGGAACGCGATGCATAGTAGAGTCGAAGCTGTACTGGAGCACAAGGAGCGTTTTTGTGTTGAAATGACACCAAAGGTGGGAGAAATAGATGCTCTTTATGGTGTGCCTGGGCCTGTACAGGAAGAGGAAAGGGGTTTTCTTGGTGTAGTAGGGTGTCAATATACAGAATAAAAAGGGTCTGTACAATTTATCTGAAATTGAACTGGGAGAACGAGGATGGTCTTTATTAAGTATACTGGCTAGTAGGAGGGTAGCTAGATGCATGTTAGAAGTGACTGGAAGAGAGGAATGGGTCTTTTTTTATTTTTTTTATTAAAGAAATAATTCGGTGTGTACTTGGAGAAGGAATGAGTCCTCATCGTCTAGTCCAGTAGAATGTTTCCCTTTATAATGGATCTGGAACCATACTGGATCCACATGGCATATTATGTTATATAGTGAGAGAAGAAAGGCTGATTTTTTTGTAAATTAACTGACCAACAGAAGAAGACTTTACATGCTGAAAATTTTTCACTCATCAGTATGTTTATATTGGGAGACAATAAAGAGGTCCCCCAAACTAGCTGGATCTGTAGTAGAAGGTGAGGATGAGTTACACTCGGATTAAATTCTATAGTCAGGATAGCACAGTAAAGACTTCCCTCTAATATGGTGAGCTGTCTATTAGGAACAGAGCATTTCTCTCACTTTGCAGGCTAGATTCCTGCTGGAGTACCTGCACAGAATTTTAATGCTGTGTCTCCAGCTGCAGGCCGCCTTTGACAAATAGGGGTTGGCTATCAGCAGCATGCGTCATTCATGATGATTGTTTCATTTTATTTTATGTTTTTCTTGAGAGGCTGTTAAAGACTGAAAATAGGGGAGGACTTGTATGCCAGGATTCTCAAACTGGCACATGCAGCACAGTGTACATGCACAGCTGGCTGCTTTATAACTGCGGGATTAGAAATGGGGCCTGTGGTGCTCTGTCATTCAAAAAAAAATATACAAGCCACTCCCACCCCCAGCCCAGTAATTAGGGTATAATAGCTGGAGACGCAGAAAGTACTGAAGTCGGCAAGCACCAGCTGTGAAGAAGGTGCATCAGTGAATGTCAGAGCAAGCAGAGTCATTCAGCATGGATGGCAAGAAATTCTCTATTTCAAAATAAGGACATCTTTGAGTAGTTCAGGGGAGAGCAGCTGAGAACCTAGAGTTCCAACAAATGATTTCAAAACTTCACTTACAGCCATGTGGACATACAATACATGCCTGTTTCACCTTTTTGGATTTAGTACCTGGAGCTGTCCTTATCTCCAGTGCTGATTTTTCTAGGCTGCCAAGTTTAGGCTAGGAGTGCAAGCATCAACAAGCAGAGAATGTATCTGGCTGTCTCTGGGGAGTTCTGCAAGTGCTTAAATGTAAAATGGGAGGAATGAAATAGTGGCGCTAGTAGGGACACCCCTCAGGACAGAGTCTTGCAGTATAGGTGGCTTGAGGAAAACCTCTAAGCAGAAGATAATTTAGGGTATGTCAGTACAATAAGGGACAAAATGGAATGATGGGACCTCTATTGATGCACCTAATGGATATTTTGTTGTATTAAAGGGCAGAAGCAACGTCTTAAAACCAAACCACAAACACCAAGAGTACCATTTTAGAATGGCTCTTTTCAGAACTTGGCAGCGCTCATGCAACAAACCAAGTGAGACCTATCAACTCAACCTGAGATATTTGCATTTCTTCTGCCTTTTGAAATGAAATGACTGTGGTTTTGATTGCTGCTAAAAAAAAAACCCACCAAAGACAGCATGCATGGATTTTTCTCTTGGTGTATACAGCCTTGTCATAAGGGGATCTGTGAAAAGATCCTGAGCCTAAGTCAAGGTACCAAGAAATGAGTGAAAAATGCTTCATATGTCATAAATGTCAGGATTGCAACCAGGTCTGGAAAAAGCTCACAGTCTATCCGTGAACCTGTGTAAGTGCTTGTGGTTAAAGGATTTGTCCATTGCAATTACTTGCTGGGCATGACTTGTAGCTCTATGAGTGTATGATTAGTTTAATAATGCCATTTTGTGTGCAGCTACACATGGAGGTGGGAGTGGTGTCTGAAAAAACAATTGGAATTTATGACAGATGTGGTTAAGGGATTGTGGGGCTAGTATTGTAGATGTTTAAGGATAAGTTGAAAGTTTATAAGAATACCATAATATGTGTTGTGCTGTGTTGATGTAACTTGGCAGTTGCAGGTGTTGGACAAGCAACCTTCATGTTATATAGTGTCTTTTATGTAGTGAATAGAATTATATAAAGCTCAGAACCATACTACAGCAGCACAGGTGCAGGAACTTTGGCAATGTGTCAGAGGCAGGGACTGAACTGGACAGTTTTGGAGGTTTAGGACATCATTTGGCTGAGTGGGTTAAGCTTGGAGTGTGGGCAGAGTAATTGATTGGGCTGGGCTTGATGAGAGACTGAAATGTAATACTTTAAAGGTGTAAAGTGGATGGGGTTTGGCGAGTGGCTGAGGTTTTGCCACTTAGAATGCCTGTGGTTATAGGTTGCAAGTTATTTGTGGTACATAAAATGACTCTTCAGAAATGGAAGGCATTGCAAAAGTGGAGCTGCTTCCCAATGAACTCTCTCTGTTACATTTTCATCATTTCTATGCCCAACCACTTTATGTATATTGCATACATCTGTCAGTGTTAATCTTTTGGAAAGCCTTTATCTGCACCTCTGGTAACTCTTGTTTCAGTGTGTCATATCCTTTATTCTGCTCACATGCTGTTCAATTTTTCACTAGAAAAATTCATTAACTTCCATCTCTTGATGAAAAATCCAGGTCAGGGCAGATTAACGATTCTGTGTGTGTGTGTTTTCTCATGCATGCCTCTTTGTCTCTGCAACCCAATCATTTGCTCATACACACACTCCACTATACATGTGTATATGATTATGTGTGAATATCTGCCTGCTAGGAGGTGTGTTGACATGTGCAGGGCCTGAATGTGTGTATCAGTCATCCACCGAGTGAGGATGTGTACTTTTTTCTCATTAGATTTCAGTTCTGTTTTTCATAGATTTTGAACTGGAGGTGGTTGATGGTGCAGAAAATTGTGCGTATCTGTGTGATTGTAGATTCCTGCTGTTGTGACTTTCTGCATGAGTGCTTATATGCCTGTCTGATGAAATACTTATGAGTATATGTGTGCACATATACCTAGGTGTTCTTTTCATCCACTATGCAGAAGTCTGCAGTAAGACTTAGAATTTGTGATTGTACATGAATGAGTGTGAGTTTAGTAGTGAAAGTGTGTGTTTGTATGTCTGCTAGACTGTTGGTGCAGTTGGTGTACATGTGGTAAATATGCATACTAGACATTTACTCTCAAAAACAGCTAGTTAGTTAGTGGTGGGCTTATTTGCATGCACACTTGCAGACTTGCTCCCTCACATATTCACACACAATTGCTGACAGACTCAAATGTGTGTGTGTGTTGCTGTTTGTGCCTGAGTTGGACCTGCCAGTAAGTACATATGAATGGTGAAATAGTATGTGTGTTGGCATGTATCTTACTGTGCTAAGGGGTTGACGAGTAAAGTCACATGGTGGTCCTACAAAACAAGTGGAGCGTTACAATTTAGCACTAAAAGCACTTCATTCCTGATTTTATTCTGGGTGGCTGTGCCTCTTGGGTTGGTTTGATGGCAGAGGTACCAATTGCTTTTTCTGGCTCTGGACTGGCATGCCCCACTTAAAGGCTCTGTTGCCAGCCAGCAGCAGGTGTGTGGGAGTGTTTTGTGAGAAAGCGGGTTGATCTGGGGGCATTCAGCCCATTTGTCTCTAGAACAGCTGCCTCCCTCTGTCTATTGTATGCAGAGAGCATGCCATCTGCCTGCTGCTTAGCTGAGGGCGGGTCTAAGTGAGGCCCCTGAGGGACATCTTGGCATGGTAGAGAACTCTTCTGGGACACCACCCACTGGCAGGCTTGACATATGAGGCATTGGTTTAAAACTAGTAAAGGGAGGGAGGTGTTAAGGAGATGGTGTTGAGGATTAATAAAGGGCAGAGCTCACCTTATAGCAGTTTGGGAACACAGGCCTCGAACCTAGTAGATATTCGCTTTCATCCTCCTGATATAGGTGATCATCACATCCACACGTAAGGGCACAGCACAGCCTAGGGGAAAAGTTAGAGAGAAGGTTAGGAGCTAAGAAACTGCCCATTTGAGAATAAAATGGGAGGGGGAGAGCCACTTGTGTAAACTGCTAAACTGAAGCCTTTGTAGCCTTTGACAGGCAGGGAATTGGTTGCCACACTCCACATTCCTGTTATGTTTACTCTTTTTCATGTTCTCCTCCTCTCTCAATGGCCTTCATGTGGTCCAGAGTACAGAGACTCCTGCTTAACAATCAGCTGGAGATCTGAATTGAGCAGATCTTTCCATTCATGCTTACAGGAAGAGACTATCAGCCTAGAGAAATAAAATAGAAGCCCTTGCATTCATTTCACTGTTAGAGGTAGGGTGGAAGTGCTAGGAAATCAAGCCCATAGTGGTTACAAAGAGAGAGAGAGAGACCTCACAGAGCAGAGAGCTGCCTTCTATGAGCTGGTCATATGACTTGAAACACATGGGTCTGAATATCTGAAACAGTTCACACAGAAGGTGCCATTACATTTCTTTACTGTGAAAAACACAGAAAATCATCAAAGTTCTTTTTTCCTGCAGCATTTTTGATAAGAGTCATTATGTCGGGGGACCCAGAGCAAACACAGAGCATCTTTCATGTTTTAATGAAACCTCTGTTGTGTGTTCTTCCACACCTGCAGGTGGTGCTGCCAAACCTCTGACAGCCCAATTGATGATCTTCTCTGGTGGTCTATGTTACTACTGCTGAAAGTAAAAAGAAAGCATTCTATCAGACAGGCCATCATTTTTGGATTGGGCAAGCGTTGAGTCAAGGCTGAAGTCAATGGCACAAAGGGAACTGAAATTCTGCGAGTCACTGAGCAGATATGTGTCCACTTGTCATATCCATCTGTGATGTCTCATTATTACAAGTGAAATAACCAGAGAATAAACACCAGCTATTTGACTGCAAAATGAAAGGGCTGAGTCTGATTTGTTTTGCCATGTATAAAAAATATGGTCAGTGTGAATGAAGGAGGGAGGCAGGAGCTACTGATACCAGCCTTTTAAAACTACAGCCAGTGTGTCATGAAGTCGGATTTGTAAGAGCTTCATTGGCCTGCCTCAGTGCTCTTCTCATTTACCTCTGACAATATTAACCTTATTATTTAGAGTTTACAGCTTTTTTTTTTTGCTTATTGGAGCGGGTTTACTGTAGTCTAATCTTGTCAATTCAAGCTCTTTCTGTTGGTAAGCATTATAACATGAATCTATTCAACTGTACTGTTCTACAGTCTTATCACATGGGAGGGGGGATGAACCCATAAAATCTAAATATTTTAAAGCTTAACGTTCTTGGTACATGACTCATGTTGTACACTGTAGCTTTACAATCCTACTACTTTACCTCACTCCTCGGGGCCAATACATTATCCAAGTTTTTATTCTAGATCTGTCAAATTTCAAGTTTTTGCAACTTTACTAAATAAGGGGCTGAATCCTGTTAGATGAAATTTTCCATTGGGTTTAATAATTTGGAGTTCCACCCTCATTTCAAGAGACCATTGTATCTTACACTTTTATCACATATGAATATGATCCTATCAAATTTGAGTATTTTGCATCTTTATTAGACAGGAGTCTGATCATGTCAAATACAACTTTCCAGCAAATATGCAAACTGCAATCTAATTCTAATAGTTTCAAGCATCCTGCATCTTCACATGCCCAAGTACCCTACAGGTTTGCTTCATTTGGGATTTTTCCTGTTAGGTTTATGTATCTTGCTGCTTTACTGATCCTGTCATATCTAACCTTCTCACACATCCCCCCCCCCCCCCTTTGAGTCTGATCATGTTAGATTTCAGCAATCTATAGCTTTACTAGACAGAAGTCTAATCCTGTTGGATCAAACAAGTTTTAAACTCTACATTTTCAGTAACCTGTACCATTACGAGACAGGAGACTGAACCTGTTAGAATTCTAGCATTTTCCAGTGTTACTAGATACGACACTGATCGAAAGTTTTTCTGCAGCTTTTTCCTCCAGCAGATATAAGAATTTATTATTGTAGCTGAATGATCGGAAACCTCTGCTCTGGTTTCACTGCACTGATCCAAATCTGATCATGACATTTTGCTTCACCTCTTTAGAACTCTAATCCTGAGGTCTAATCATTATACAGTTTTACAAAACTGGACATTGATCCTCTTGACATTTTGGATCCAGCCACACTGTCATCCCGTCATGTCTCAACATCCTGGAGCTTGAACTCTTCTGGAGTATGCTACTCTCAAATTTTATGATCCAGCAAGAGGTCTGATCCTGACATTGGGAGTCTGGCCCCATCTGCTGAAGTTTACATAGTGACTCCTCAATTTCCTGTTTATATCACTTTTCCATTAAGCCCATTATCTCACTGCTGCACTTCACGGCCAGACAGATGTAGGGCTTCTCTAATCACGTTTTGGCACCACATTCAAAATCCACTTCAACACACCACAGAAGAGTAAATAAGCCAGATCATTGGTGCGGCTGTTAGGGAGCTGATCTGGTGACCATCACAGTAAAGCGTTTTTCCACTGACAGAGTAATAGCCACATGCTCGGTTCAACCTGCCAAGTGCCAGTTAATGTAGATAAACTGAAGGTGGACCACCTAGCTTCCCCACTCAGCGTCTGAGGCTTAATTGAGCACTCACCCAGTCCCTACGAGGAACACTTGTAGTACACAGCTGAAGCTTACAAAACACACAGGAGTTTCTCGGCATCTGTCTGTCCAATAAGAGCACAAGTTCAGCCCTTGCACACTGCCTCCTCTTTTTCTTAGCTCCACCCGCTACTGTGCAGGAAATTCCAAGTGATTTTCCAGAGTTGACTATTTTTTTGGGTGGTTGGGAACCAGAGTGATGGGAGAGGCCTGTTGAGGGGCGGGCAGAAGCAGAGAGGCGGGCAGCATACAGGATATTACTGAAAGGGGCTATTTTTGTCTCTTTCCTCTGCTTTTGTAAAGGACGCTTAGTTCTCTCTGTAGCAATGGATGCACTTATTCTCCAGGAGCGTCTGGTGGAGAGACTGCTTTCCCCTAGGATCCGAAATGCCAAGCTGAAGGTAAGCACCAGGGTTAAAAAAGAAACAAGGAGATAGATCAGCCTTTAGATACCAAACCTGAGGTTAGAAGCCTGTTTTCAGCTAGCAGACCTGACGTCTGGATGAGGCCAATATACTGATACACAGATCAGTAGCAGACTTGGACATGCCTTTATAGTGACCAGCTGATTTAGGAGTCAGGAGAGCCACTGAGTTACTGGTAGGTTGAGGAAGATACTAGTGTATTAATCCACTGGTCATGGGAGAGAAATCTGAGAACAGTATTATGGTGCTTCATTGACAAGGCTAAACTGAGATGTTGCACACTCTTTTGGTGGTCACATGAAGCACTGAAATATTGGTCTTGGGGTTAGATGAAACTTAAGATACTGGTGTTCTGCTCTGTCTTTCAGTGAAAGATAGTGATAAACTTGTGCAGAAGAAGATGCTACAGTATATTTGTTTGGTGATAAGGATAAAATCGTCTGAGCCTTAATGTTTTGTGTAACTGATATGAGCATCTGGGGAAGCAGAACGTGTTAAGGCTCTTCTTCATTTCGTGAAGAAACAGTGCTTGGAGCTGCAGAGCTCAATTCCTGCATTCATAAGGCTTATTAATTCTCTGCTGAGCAGCACTGTGGGCGGACAGTGATTCATGCCTGGCAATGTCATCAGTTGTAGGAGGTGAGGCAGTTATACAGTATGTTTACTGGGAGATGCTATAGTAGGGGCAGGTGGAAAAGAAATAGCACCAACCAGTTTAGCAGAAAGATACTGGTCTGAAAAGGCCACAGGTCAGCAGCACTGAGCCTCATGGGCCACTCTATTCCTCCCTTTGTCATGAAACCTCCCACATGGCCCTCAAACTATGCTACATTCCATGTGGGTCCATGTATTAAGGCCATCTCCACGGTATAAGTGTATACTGTCTACTAATGTGCCAGTCCATGTCTAAAATCTGTTTTACGTTCTTATAGGCAGCTTCCCACCAGGGCCCATAAACTTGTTTATTGAGATTGGTCTGCCTTCAGCTCTTTACTTGGGGGTCCAAAACTGTTTCCCATAAGATCCTTTATTGAGAATGTACACAAGTTACTATAGCTATACTGTATATTGAAAGCTAGAGGGGCTTCTGCTCTTGGTGCCTGTTGTTGCTAGGCTACAGTTCTCTCCGCATGTTAGCTCAACACATTTCTGCAATAATTTGGTAATTACCAGTAGCTCTAATGTTGCATTTTGACATACCAAGTGCTTCATTTTGCAGGTTTAACCTTAGCTTTGCTCTCCAGCATTGCATTTTCAAGTTCCTTTTTCATCTCATATGCATTTAAGTATCTTACTTTTTAACCTTACATCTAACTGCAAGTTTGTTTGCATATTTCCATGGATAAAATTGTCACAACACTGCATACACCTATCAGTCAGTGCCTTGAACACGGTGGTTGAAATGCCCATCCTGTCAATCATGCTGAACCTTTAAAATACAAATCCAAAAAAAAAGCAGACAAAAACGTGCTGCTTGAAGATGAAACTGATGGCTCACAGCTGGAGTCAAATGTCAGAAGTTCATTAAATAAATTAACCAACTAAGCACAAATGAGTCTCAGGTGATAGTTGAATATTTACTGTCATCTTGGCAATGGAACACTATGGGTATGCAGAGCTGCAATCATCATGTAAGGTGGCCATAGAGAAGTAAGTGTAGAAGCCCTTAGAAAAATGCTTCAAGACACACAAAAATTACCACTTCACTGAGAACCTGTGGGCACAACACCAAAAGACGAGGCGGGTGGAAATTCATTCCAAAAATGTCCAAGAGACAAATAATCTCATCCGTGAGAACAAAATCCTCGAGTTCGAATTCAGAATGAAGAATAGGAAAGTATGTATACTTTATCAGATTCACCATACACTTGAACCTGAAAAGGTTCCTGCAAAAGCAAAGGAGGCTCATTAACATGTTTGGAAAATCAAGTTTGAATCAATCTGTAAATCACTGATTGGAAGTGATAACAGTTCTAAAAATGTAACATACTGGCATGAAACTAGACATTCCTCGACATGCAAACATGTTTACAATTCAAAAGGTGGCGTTTTTTAAAATAAGACAATGAATGGAGCTCATTTTTTAAATTGCTTTGAATAAAACTAAATAAATAAGCACAGTTGTATGATATGTCAAGCTAGGGTCATTCGCAGAATGGGAAAGCATAGAGTTCTGTGAGAGCTTATGTATAGTTTTTAATTTTCTTAAGGAAAATGCACACTCACAGGAATATCTTTTTTCTTTTTCCTTGATGACTCACTTTGTTTCTGGAGGACCAGGAAAAGCAGTATGTTGGATTCGCCACTCTTCCAAACCAGGTCCACAGGAAGTCTGTCAAGAAGGGTTTTGACTTCACATTGATGGTGGCAGGTGAGTGGTTTGATTAACTCAATTGAAAACAAAAATAACCCCCCATGCCTGACTAGTCTAAAGTTGCATTATTGTCTTCAGTTTGTAATGCACAGCCCATTTTAATATTACTTAAATTCAAACTAAGAGTGAAATTTCATAATCATGCTTCTTACCAAACAATTACAACCGCAAGTGGAGGAGTGGGGGTTTAGCCAGCCTGTATTAGTTCTCCTTTTTCATATGACAAATCTCCGGAATATACAGTGGCTCAAATACATCTCTTCTTTATATAAGTATATGTGTATTGTTGTCCATTTATGCATTATTTTCCCCTCTTGCAGGAGAGTCCGGTCTGGGGAAGTCAACATTGGTCAACAGCTTGTTCCTTACAGATCTTTACAAGGACCGCAAACTGTTAAATGCTGAAGGTCTGTATCCAAAGCTATAGTGAAATGAACAAATCAACCAACATGTATTTTATATAGTACATTCTATACAACATTTATTTAAATGGCACATTATCATACAGTAGTGTAGCTCAAAATGCTTTACAAATAATAACAGAGAAATGACAATAAAAAGAAGAAGAACGTCTCTAATGGCTACAGTGGCAAACGTCAGTGTCCAATTTGAAAATACAGTATATGTTGTTATCAGATAGCCAGAGAGGAGAGGAAAACCACTTACAGTACTAATACAAAAATTGTCATCTATCACTCATCTATTTTGTAAGTCTGATTATCTTACTACAGGGTCATGGATACCTGAAACCTATCTCTGTAACAATACAAGAACTAGCACTTATGCAGACACCTATGTTCACTAACACACTGATAATTCAGAGCCTCCACTGAGCCTAACGGTGGGGCTGTGCATTCTGGGAGGAAACCACAGTCTCTAGAGGATGACCATACAAACACCAAGACAATATAAACATAGAAGATAACATAGAAGACATACTGAAAAACAGCTTACAAATATTTAAATATTACACCTTTAACATGAGCACTATAGTGCACATCACTATTTTTCAATTTAGTACCTTTCCAAGTGCTTTAACAATCTTTATATCTCCTTCTGCAACTGAACCTTTCACAAAGTGCTTTGCAAAATCAACCTTTTTATATAGTATTTTCATGGCCAATACTGTTACAAAGGTCTTTATAACAATCTTCATATAGCACCTTTCATTGTGAATAATTTCATACAATTCTTTATAAATGCAGCACGTGTGTATATTAAGTTACATAATGCAACAGCATGGTGTCACATTGGTTAACACTGCTACCTGACCCTGCATCATTATCTGTGTGGAGTTTGCACATTCTCTCAGAGTCTACGGGATTTTCCTCTCTGTGTCCGAAAGAGTTAAATGGCAATTATTAACTAGCCCATATGAGCACATGCCAATGAGTGTGTACCATCCAGGGTTGGCTTCCCTGCCCCCAAGGAGATGAACTTGATTAAGACAGTTTAAAAGCAGACATGTTTTATAATAAGTAACATTAATCAGTGATTTAGACAGCTATCACATAGTGCTTGCCTCAGGCAATATTACAGTTTTATAAAAGGAACCCTGGTTTAACGTGGTATAATTTCTTGTGTAAAATAAAAAAGTATATAGTATATTGTGACTTTCACAGTGAACAATCATAAAACAATTATAGAGTGCTTTTTGCAAAATAATGCTTTTTCAATAGGGCCCTTTATATGGAGGAATGGAGAATTACTGTATAGAAATACCATAAAAGACGTTTTGCAATGAACACAATTCCAAAGCACTTTACAGTCCTATAGTGCATTTCACTATGAGCACTACTCCTAAGCATTTTGCTGTTATTTGATCTTGTAGTAACTACCATCATAAAATGCCTTACAACGTTTATACCATGCAGTGTTTTTCTAATTCATTCTTAAAATCAACTCATTCCAGCTTTTCTATGATCAGTAATTTTTGTGTTTGCAGAACGGATAAACCAGACAGTGGAGATTATCAAACACACTGTGGACATTGAGGAGAAGGGTGTCAAGCTAAAGCTGACTATCGTAGACACCCCCGGGTTTGGAGATGCTGTCAACAATGCAGAGTGGTGAGCTCTAGTGGCCACATCCTACCCTTTCAGAATCTCAGTCTGTGGTTTCATTTATACACACACACACACACACGAATTACAGGGAGCTGCCAGGTTGACTCCTCTCTCTTTGTTTCTAGTTGGAAGCCCATCACAGATTATATTGATCAGCAGTTTGAGCAGTACTTTCGGGATGAAAGTGGCCTCAATCGGAAAAACATCCAGGATAACCGCGTCCACTGCTGCCTATACTTTATCCCACCATTTGGTCATGGGTGAGTGATATTCATTTTTTCCATCTGAAATGATGGGATACATTTATCTGCAAAAGCTTAAGTTGAAAATGTCTTCTGGTTAAAGTGTGACTCCTTTTTGTGCTTGTAGCTTACGCCCAGTGGATGTGGAATTTATGAAGGCTTTGCATGAGAAGGTCAATGTGGTTCCACTCATCTCAAAAGCTGACTGCCTCACACCCAGTGAAGTAAAGAAGCTGAAAGACAGGGTAAGCAGGAAACAAGGAGGCTTTTTAATTAGAGTGTCTAACTCACCAATAGTTTAATATGCCTGGGTTTCCTTTGCTGTTTCTTGTCCAATGTCCAAAATTGGGCCTGATCTTCATGTGACTGAAAAGGAGCAAGGTTCTGTAATTTGTGCTGTAAAAAAAATTTAAAAAAATAAAAATAACACTGTCTGAGTGGCATTTTTACCACAACATAAAAATGCAATCTTTAAACATATAGATAGTCCAACTTCTATGTCATTTTTCCAATTCTTTTA
This sequence comes from Erpetoichthys calabaricus, assembly GCF_900747795.2. NCBI lineage: Eukaryota > Metazoa > Chordata > Cladistia > Polypteriformes > Polypteridae > Erpetoichthys > Erpetoichthys calabaricus. The sequence goes on along the minus strand of NC_041411.2, from coordinate 18,718,305 downwards.
AGTACTCATTTGGGAAATGAAAAAAAGTCAAAATTAAAACATGAGAATCTATTACAAGGCATTGTCATTGCATACTCCTAAACTGACAATTAAACGCTATCAGACAGGCACATCCCACAGTTCTACCTTTCTGAATATCTTAGCAATGAGTGGATGGGGAACAACTGCAACCAGAAAAAGAAAACTTTGTGAAGACAGCTGTGAGTTGGCTACTGAGTGTCACTCAAATCAGTCATCTTGCCCAGCTGATAGCATTAGGCTGTAACCAGATTATTTGTCCTGGTCTGCCAGGCATATATACTTTATCCTGAGTGCTGTGCAATTTACATGCATTTACTCAGGGGATGTTTTTTTCCCAACAAAACTTGTTTACATGTATACAATACATTTTAGAGTGCGCAGGAGTCTTGTGGTGGATTGTCTTTGCCATCTTGCCTTGAAGGGATTGTTTGCTATAATCCAGAGCATCAACTTTTTGGCTGGGTGGTGAAAATTGGGAGGGGCAGAAAAAGGGCAGGGCATTGGAGGCAGCATCTGGCAACCTTAGACTCAAATCAATTGTTATCAAATTTTACTTTAGTTCTGCTGTAAAATTTCAAAAACTTCTGAAGTGTGTTCATACTTACGGAGGACTAAAAGCCACATAGCTAGCACAGTGAATCTTGGGTATCTTAAAAAAAAAAAAAACAAAAAAAAAAACAAGAAACAGAAGGAAAATATTGTTTGCCGGATAGAAAGCAGATGATCTTTTAATATTGTTATTAATTTTATTTTTACACAAGTGAAAGGTTTAGTTCAAGTGCATGGTCAGAAAAATGATTTCAAATACAAGTATGCAAGTATGACATTATAATAAGTTACCTTGTTAACAATAACACAAGCCATCAGCACGCTTGAACAAGATATGCCTTCTGTTCATATCTGTTCTGCCCAATGGTTTTAGTGCATTCACACTTGTATTGGAGTGGCTAAGTACTGGTGTGATGGATGACTTTAAGTGAGCTTTTTTTTTTGTGTGTGGATTACAGGTAAGAGAAGAAATTGACAAATTTGGAATTAAAATATATCAATTCCCAGACTGTGATTCAGATGAAGATGAGGAATTTAAGCAGCAAGATAAAGAGCTGAAGGTAGGCACTGCATCACAGACAGAACATTTGTTTTATGTAGTACCTTTCTACAGTGAGTATCGCAAGGTACTTTACAAGTAGAGAGAAATACAACAATAGTTTACATTTTTAAACAACTGTATCACAAATGGTGTAGACTGCATGCTCATTTTTGCACAGTTAGTCAGAGGTGGGGATTAAACTAACAACCCTTTTTGGCTGAGATGCCTCCTGTTAACATAAATCTACAAGAACCGGGAATCATCAAATTAGAAACTGTTTTCATGTATTCCAGAATCCATTATTTTTGTTTATTAGCTTGACAGAGCTTCTTGTTTTACACTGACTGATAAAGACCTAGGTTGGATTGTCAACTGCCATTGCCATATCAGCCTCATTAACATTTTATTCTCAATAATAAGAGTTTTGTTGTATGGAATTTTTTTTCGCTTTACTGGGAGCTCTTCCTTAATATGCACTTGACTCTTTCAAGTATGAAAACTTCCTAATACATTTATTTTAGCACATTTACAATGCTGTGTTAAATGTCCCTAAAATCTTTGGTCTTACACAGTCTGCATCCAAATTGCACAAAATGCACACACATTTGAAATGTTGATACATATCAACAAGTGTAATTGCACTGCCTGCACATGTGATGGCATCATAGACTGAGCAATCAGTAAAGAAGGAAGGGAAGGTGACCATATTAAAGCAGTCACCGTCATGTATTACATTATACTATCCTATCAATTATGTAGTATCTTTTGTATATAATATATATATATATATATATATATATATATATATATATATATATATATATATAATACTGCTTAAACTTACTTCTGGGCTATTGATCTGGTCAGTTAAGTAGCAGAGGGGGTTGTTAATCAGTTTCAACTGCTTTGGTGCACTAGCAGGGCAACAATGAGACAACCCCCAAAACAGGAATGAATGGTTTAACAGGTGGAGGGAGGCCCCTGACATTTTTCCCCCCTCATCTGTTTTTCCACTTGTTTTGCTTTTGGCTATGGTCAGTATCACTACTGGTAGCATGAGGCAATACCTGGACCCTACAGAGGTTGCACAGGTAGTCCAACTTCTCCAGGATGGCACATCAATATGTGCTATTGCCAGAAGGTTTGCTGTGTCTCCCAGCACATTCTCGGGGGCATGGAGGAGATTCCAGGAGACAGGCAGTTACTCTAGGAGAGCTGGACAGGGCCATAGAAGGTCCTTAACCCATCAGGAGGGCCCACTGGTATCTGTTCCTTTGGGCATGGAGGAACAGGATGAGCACTGTCAGAGCCTACAAAATGACCTCCAGCAGGCTACTGGTGTGAATGTCTCTGACCAAACAATCAGAAACAGACTTCATGAGGGTGACCTGAGGGACCGATGTCCTCTAGTGGGCCCTGTGCTCACTGCCCGGTACTGTGGAGCTTGATTGGCATTTGCCATAGAATACCAGAATTGGCAGGTCCACCACTGGTACCCTGTGCTTTTCACAGATGAGAGCAGGTTCACCCTGAGCACATGTGACAGACGTGAAAGGGTCTGGAGAAGCCGTGGAGAACGTTATGCTGCCTGTAACCTTGTTCAGCCTGACCAATTTGGTGGTGGGTCAGTGATGGTCTGGGGAGCCATATCCATGGAGGGACGCACAGACCTCTACAGGTTAGACAATGGCACCTTGACTGCCATTAGGTATCAGGATGAAATCCTTGGACCCATTGTCAAAACCTATGCTGGTGCAGTGGGTCCTGGGTTCCTCCTGGTGCACGACAATGCCCGGCCTCATGTGATGAGAGTATGCAGGCAGTCCCTGGAGGATGAAGGAATTGATACCATTGACTGGCACCCATGCTGTGCTCACCTGACATCAATCTAATAGAACACCTCTGGGACATTGTTTTTTTCTATCCGACGCAGCCAGGTTGCACCTCAGACTGTCCAGGAGCTTAGTGATGCCCTGGTCCAGATCTAGGAAGAGATCCCCCAGAACACCATCAGTCGTCTCATTAGGAGCATGCATACAAGCACGTGGGGGCCATACAAAATACTGAGTACAATTCTGAGTTGCTGCAATTAAATTTCGGCAAAATGGACTAGCTTGCCACATCATTTTTTCACTTTGATTTTTGGAGTGTCTTTGAATTCAGCCCTCTGGATAATTTTCATTTCCATCAAACGATGTGGCATCCTTTCGTTCCTAACACATTACCCACTCCATATCAGTAGAGATATCCAGCAAGATTTTTTTCCCATTGAGATGTGATGTGTTTTCAAAGTGTTCCTTTAATTTTTTTGAGCAGTTTATATATATATATATATATATATATATATATATATATATATATATATATAGCACATTTAGTTATCTACTCCATGTATATAAAATCCTAAGCCTAAAAGTGCAACGATTTTGTGTGACTTTTTATGTCATTTTTTTGTCACGCTTTAAATCGGGCTTATTTTAAAAGCTACATATATATGTTTGGTATCATTCTTTTCAGAATTTATCGAACTCTAATGTGATGTTGTTAGATTTCAGATTCTTATTCCATTTTTAAATTATAAACTAAAATATCAAGAAAGTGGTTTTTAATATCAAAAATGTTGTGGTTTTTATTTTTGATCGAGTACACTATCTTTCACAGGAACAAACTATTCAAACGAAATTATCTATTCAAAACACCAATGTTTGTATTTAGGTGATTTAGTTAGCTGAAGGTCGAGTTACGATGACCCATTGCATACCACTTTAGTTTTCACGTGATTTTTCCTGTTATTTAATTAATTCATTTTTAAAAAAATTATTTTTTATCTATAAGAATGTCAGTTAAATGGACATTTAGATGGATTGTTTATTTAGTCTCTCATCAAGCATAGTGGACCTCAGTTTAACGGGAATACTCCAATCAGTAAGAGAGTAAATATTTTATTCTCATTTCATGATTTTTATTCCGTTAAATATTAATTAATTTTTCTTTTACATATTTATTGAATTTTGTGATTTTTGACTCCAATAAATAAACATTTTTCTTTTGTACATTTTACTAATATTCTGGCCGCAACTGGGGGTTGGGCACCGAAAGCGCCAGGGGGCTTGGCCCCCCTAGTTATCTTATAAAATGTGATACAGCATTGGTGTCTACCTTGCTGGAAGGATAGCCACCAGCTCCCAATAACATTAAATTGAATAAGGAAATCAAAAATTGGAGAGATGTGTGGAACTTCTTAATATAGTACATAAATGTATTTCAAAACAATTGTTTTTACATTAAAAAAATCAGCTAGTCAAGACTTTCTCCATATTTACAACATAACTACTGTACAGGAATTTATCGAAATATATGCAAGATGCAATACCCCTCGACATTTAAAAAATGTGAAATTTAAGAGATCAAAGCTTGACCTTTCAATTGAATTCAACATTCACTAAAGTCTTTTTTTCCAAAGTCCTAAATGCATATATCAAATTTTGTGAAAATCTGAGCAGTGGTTTAGCTGTTGTTGGCATCAGCTTTAAAAAGGCTGAATTTGAAAACCTCAAAGCTGAATAATTGGAATTCACTTAAAACCTAATCTGCTCTTAAGAGTAATGAGTGCAAGCGTTGTCTTTCATAGCAATTGGTCCATTTACTCCCGAGTTACAGTGTGCACCAAATTTTTATCACTACACACATACCTTTCCAAAAATGCTCAAAATATTTTTAGAAATTTCTTAACATGTTTTACATTTAAATCCGTAAGTCGATTTTTTCTTGAAGATTATACTTCCTCCTTATGTTAAATATGGATAAAGCAAAACGCTTACATGAAATTTTTTACAATGTTATTTGAATACAACAAGTGTCTTTATTCTATGGTAAAATCTTCATTAAATACTGGCAAATTAGAAAAGCTGCCTTCACAAATGCAACCTAAAGCATATTAAGCTTGAGCCCTTTTTTTGTATTCATATTGTTGCATGTTTATCGTAACAGTCAAGTTCTCTGGAGAATTACAAAGCAGAATACTGTATTGATTTTGTCAAAACAATATTCTACTACTTTTGTCCAATTTGAACTCCTCATGTGGAGGACGACAAGAACCTTAAACTGATAACAGCACTATTCTGTTTTTCCATGCATGTACTGTTCGCTCTAAGGAACAAACACAGGACCAGATCCACCATTTATTGTTTTGATCTATATGATCACATGTTTTTCCTGCAGTACTAAATGTTGCTGCTACAAGTTAAAGTGCAAAGAATAATAAAGAGTGAGTGCCTTGGGTCTATGATTACTAGAATTGAATCCAGCCCCAACACCCTGCAAGTCTGAATTCAGATTGATTAGGTTCAGGTGTTGTGCTCTGACATACGCTGTGAGTCACTGTTTTGGATTAGTTTAACATTATGACAAAAGGGCAAAAAAATGGGCAGGTATGCACAGTGCATAGTATCAGAATAACTGTTTTGGAAGAAGGGTAAATAATTCATGTCAAGGAAGTTACACTTAAAACATCAACCCCATCCACAGCAGATTCTCAATAAATGCTATCTTGTTCACAAGCTTATTAATGTATGCTTTTACCTTAGATGTTGTAATTGCTATATGGATTGAGCCATCTATTTTTTAAACCACTTATTAAAATTGAGGTTTGAAAATTCCACAGCCCATACAGCCAACATCTGCCATCATCCTAGTTCTCTATGTGGATACACTCACACAATAACAAGCACACACGCACATATTACACATAAATGTATATGCATAAGAAATTTTAAAAAGGGCAATGCTGAGAATTTAGGAGACATGCTAAGAAATGATTCACAGGAGCGTGTGAGATGGTTCAAATGCTTCCTGGTTTTAAGCTACTTCGTAAGATGCAATCTTTGATCCAAGTGAAGAGCAATAGTCATTGGATTTTCAGAGACATATTTTCACTTGCATGTCCCATAAACTTGCAGCACATTGCCACTCTCTGGTGCCATGATGAACAATAATGTGTCAAAATACCTAACTACATTTTATTTCATAGAAAAAAAACACACTATCTTACCTGATCCACTCCTTATGCCTGTTTGTATATGACTTGTTCACTAGTATTTACACTACAGTGCTATGTGAATCAAATCAAATAATCACTATAAGCAGGCCTGTTACATCACAAGATACAATAGGTATATGCAATGCTTTACTCCTGAAGTCTTTTTTCTGTCCCCCTCAGGAAAGCACTCCATTCGCTGTCATTGGCAGCAACACTGTTGTGGAAGCCAAAGGCCAAAGAGTCCGTGGGCGCCTCTACCCCTGGGGTATTGTTGAAGGTAAGCCAGCTCTTGTTTGTATATCAACAGGAACTAGATAAGTTAGAGATTTCCTAAGTGGCAAATCTGTAATTTCGCTCATTAGAATATGGATGACCCCATACTCATTTGGGTTGATATCTCTTTGTGCTTTACCTGCAGTTGAAAACCAGTCACATTGTGATTTTGTAAAGTTGAGGAATATGCTGATTCGCACACACATGCACGACCTGAAGGATGTTACCTGTGATGTACACTATGAGAACTACCGTGCACAGTGCATCCAGCAGATGACCAGGTAAGCACACAAGCATGGGTTACGTTCTAAGTGCTGAGGTTAGCAAACTAGGTGTTGGGTCAGACCAGATATTTTACATAGTATGTGTGGCTTTCTGACCTTAATTAGTCTAAACCACCCACTCAGTAAGATGGACCCATGTATAGAAGTCCCTAAGGGCCTGCTGCACTACAGGAGTACCACTGACTGTTGATGGTAAGCTCTCCTGGCAGCACTATATCTTCTATATTCTTTCCAGCTTTAGTTTACATGAACCAGTTCTGTAGCACTCCTTATGGCAGACTACCTCAAACAAGTCCCATGTTAATGCACATTCTCTAAGTATCACATAACATTTCTCTTATTGGATTCTATTATTTGCCAAATGGGCCTGTCTGTCATTTATTGACTCTCACTTTATTTATACTGCTAAGTAAAACTGTAAAATGCACATTCAGATCACAGTATTGCTTCCTGGGTTACATTTATTATTTTATTCTCTCTTTTACAGTAAGCTGACTCAAGACAGCCGGATAGAAAGCCCCATTCCCATTCTTCCTCTTCCAACACCAGATGCAGAAACAGAGAAGCTGATTAAAATGAAAGACCAAGAGGTTGGATTTCTGAAGGACTAATGTTAGAGGGGTGGGAAATGGCAGCAAGATAAAAGAGGTGCAGCAACTGAAGGGAGTAGACACTCCCCCAGTCTTAACCAGGAAAACAGATAAATAAATTGAAAAGGAAGTCCATGTAAAATGGTTAAAATATATTTTAACATTCCTCTGGTAACATTATAGTCAGAGAATGCTTAGGATGTCTAAGAGTAGTGTAGAGTTTGAGGGTAGGTCTAGCGAACAAATTTTACAAAAGGAGGAATATGAGATCAATGTACACACAGCAAGGTGAAAGTAATTTATGGATTACTTGAGATTTAAGACCAGTTACCTCCCAAGACTGAGATGCTACTATTACTGATGGATCTCCCTTAGACCAGAAAGGTTTTAAATGGATTCCTTTTAGGGTCATTAAAAGTAATACAGGGGAATTATCCTATAATTAGAACAATGTTAGTGTGTGTCCTTTTAGGATGATTATAAATATTACAGGGCAGCACCATTTTGCATGCAGTCAATGTGGAGTTTGCATGTTACCTCCATGTCTGGATTGGTTGTCCTCCAGGTGTTCCTTTTTTCCCCAAAAGGCCCCTGAAAGGTGCAGGTTAGTTCAACTGGCAATTCCAAATAGGCTCCCGTGGGTGTTCTCTGTAACTGACTGGCACTTTATTGCCCAGAATAATGTTTGGCTCCCCTGTGAGCTCCAACTGAGAATGTAATGCTTAGAAATATTAAAGGGGATGTTCACTGGATAAACATGTACTGCAAACAAAAAGCTTCTTCAGAGGAACCTGCATGAAAATTACTATAAAGATGATAATGGAAGCATTTTCAGGATTACTAGAGATGTTACAGTGAGTGTGTCAGTTAGATGCAAGGTAGACGTCCAGACACAAACACCTACCTATCACGTAGGGTGCCCCTGAGACTGAAGTGTACTTTCTACAAGAGAAGGCTATTCAGGATTGTTACATACATTAAACAGGTATCCTCTTGACACAGCAATAAATTAAAAATATTATGGAGTCCTTTATGATCATAAGAAATAATTAAACGGCTTACCTGAGAATGAGTAGAAACAATACCAAGGGGCTCCACTGAGACTAATACATAAATCATAAATATGATAGGATGCACAAGAGAGACTGGTATTATAATACATGGAGAAACCACCTGATATCATAGTAAGAGATATTTCTGAGTTACAAAGGACAGGAGAGAGGGAGTGTATTGAGGTTAAGCTCTTTTCTATACCTGGGGGTGATCAAACTGCAAGTGAAATAAGTGTAAGCCCACCAAAATGCTTAACTATGAACTCTCCCACATTCCAATAATCTTCCTGTGTCCCGCTTTTTTCAGCTCAAACGAATGCAGGAGATGCTCCAGAAAATGCAGCAGCAGATGCATGAACAGGAGCAGTGAGGAGGAGATGGAATCTTATCACAAATCGGACAGAGTGACCTATCTACACCCTGGCCAGCGATGTGCGGGGCATCGCAGTTTAGGAGAATAAGACATTGTTCAAAAATAGGGTGTAACAGTACTTGATGTCAGTCGGTACATGGAAGCATGTTACATACATGGTGTTTTAAAGCAAACAAAAAAGTGAAGCACTTCCGTTTTTAAAAGATGTATGTGATGTTTGTCAAAAATGTAAGGTTCAATATTTAATTACAGTATCTATTTATGACTGAGCTGATTGTTTTCTTTGCGGTGGAGGGGTACTTGACTGTGTCATTGCCATTACCATTTTTAGCCACCAGAATACATTGCACATCATGAACTTGGAGCCACTGATGGTGCGAGAAGTAAGTTCTAAACTTACAATTCCAATTACGTATTTATTTATTTTATCAAAGCTGTCCAAAATTACCAAAAATGAGTATCACAACTTTTGGAGAGCAATAAACTTGATTTTTCCAGTGGTCTTGCAAAATGTATAGGGGTGGTACAATGAGGACCAAAACTTCTTTTTCAAACTATGCATAAATGAGGGGGATATCAGGAACTCTTCTGGCTCTGACAGCAAGATTATGACATGTAAAAAGAAGACAACTGTCATGGAAATAACAGGATGGAGAAATTGAAATAAGGGATTAGATGTATGATACTCAGATAATTCTGATAAACTAGGGGGCTCCACCCCCTGCTCGCTTCGCTTGCCAACCCCTGTGTTTGGTTTACCGGATATACAATACAATACAATTTATTTTTTGTATAGCCCAAAATCACACAAGAAGTGCCGCAATGGGCTTTAACAGGCCCTGCCTCTTGACAGCCCCCCAGCCTTGACATTCTAAGAAGACCAGAAAAAACTCCCAAAAAAAACCCTTGTAGGGGAAAAAATGGAAGAAACCTAGGGAAAGGCAGTTCAAAGAGAGACCCCTTGCCAGGTAGGTTGGGCATGCAGTGGGTGTCAAAAAGAAGGGGGTCAATACAATACATAGAACAGAATAAATCCTCAATACAGTATAAAAATAAAAATTCTAAAAGTACGGAGTAGAATTTCACATTAGATGATATCACATAATATAATTTGGATTTGTTTTAAGTCCTGGAGACCTCATTCATCAAGCTGCCTCCCCCATTTTTCCATTCCACATCTGAAATAGCGCTAATCCGATGCTGTCGCGCTACCCTTCGATCTTTGTAAAGCCTCTATAGCCACTGTCCTTTTTGCTACGGCCCTGGGACAATCTCTTGGCACCAAGTGTCATGTTTATGGTCCCCGTGAGACACACCGTGGCAAGTCTTCTTGGTCTCGCGGATCTTTAAAATGTCTTCTGAGATGATCACGTATCGTAGCCTTGCATTTGCTTTCCAGGACAAGATTTCTTTTTATAATAGAGAGATATCATTAGGTACGTTGATAAATATCATTAGGTACGTTGATATATAAAGTGCCTTTCATAGTCATTTTCTAATCAATACATGCCCTAAATATTGAAGGAATAAAAGGAGCACCACATGCCTCTGCTTGGGAACATAGATATTAGGTAATTATACAATGTGAACTAGGTCAGCCTTGGAACTTCTACTTTTAAAATGTAAAGTCTGTGGTTAAAAAATAGCTAGGGCCAAAAGTACATATAAACATACTTAATTCATGTTGGTTAAATCGTCCATAATAATGACAAGAGTGACTGTGCCATTGTGTGGAATTAGAATGATGTTAAATGGTGTCCTATATCACATTCAGTTCCATTAGGTTTGCTCCTATTATGGCCACACCCACTTGTGAGCACAGAACAATATGCAAAAATGACAGATATAAAATGAAGAAAAACATCATTCATTACATACAGTGCACAAATAAAAAGACACATACTGTATATACAGGGTAGTTTTACGTTTAAATTCTGTCATAATTCAGCTGATTGTGAAAAGGGCCATGTCAAAGTCAAACAATGATGGCATCATTTGGACAGAAGACATCTGGAAATTGGTCCATCTTCTGTAACAATCCAGCCACCCAGTGGCAGATCAAGTGCCTCTGTAGACACAGAGAAGGAAAATGTAAATATCTTAGTAAGCACATTCAGGCATGAACTGTGTAACTCCTGCTTCTGGGAGGCATCAGTCACTGTATTTGAGGAGTGAGCTGTAGTTAGCATCTCAGAATGCCTAGCACATACTTTTTTAGGGAGTGCTGATCTCACAGTTATTTTCAGGAGGTGCCAGCTATAAGTGTTTAGACACTGTGCTATTGGAAAGTGTTACTGGGGAAGCCTTAAATGTTATGATGTACAATGGCAGATAAGACCTTGTCTGATGAAACATCCTATAGACATAATGCACCTAAAAAACAACAAGGCGGCCATTTCACACTATGGCTCCTCATACCATGACAGCCAGTGCACTACAGATGCGGTTAAAAATAAAAAGCAGTCAATAACTGTAGCCATAATAGTATTTGTAAAAGGAGTTCCATCTCTGAATATTATAGAGGTCAATACATTTCTGTAGACAGTGGAAAACATTGTAATTGCCTGCCACATGAACTGCTGGTCATCCTGTGGTATGTTTTTTTTTTTTTTTTTTGGTTCTGCTCATTTATTCTTATAACTAAATTTGAGACATGCTGCACTGCCCAAACAAAATCACAGAGAGCAATGATTTGGACATATGTAATTGTTCATAAAACTAATATAAGTGTTGTAGTGCCACACCTATATCACTGTAATCTGAAGCCACCCGTTGTCAGTCTGTATACAGCAAGTGCAAAATGCAGCCCTCTAGTGGTTGTCATGAACGTAACGAGCATCAGGTATTTAAATACAGTACTGTATATGGCTTTGCTTCCATGCCAGTTTTAATGCCATTTAGGCCACTGCTTTTTGTTCCTGCCCAGACTTTTTATTTCATTTTCTTTCACTTTGCCAGCAATTTTAACATGCTATATGCTATATAAAGTAAAAAGGCAGCGAAGGTGCAGTGTCAGAGTATAGACAGGATAATGTTGAATTAGGGGATTATGTTGAATATGTGAGAGAGGGAGCAATGGAGATTGAAGGTGCTATACAACACAACATCATTTGATTAACTGAAGACCATCAAATCCTAGAGAGTCATGACACAGATATGAGAGAGCAAATAAGAGATATAATGGTAATTCATAAAAAAAGCAAAATGATAGTCTGTATATGCCTTATTTCTCCTAAACACATAGGAGATTTTATAAAATGTGCATCTTAGGGTGTGAGGACTCTGCTCACATCCTTCTCTTCTTCTTTTACTTTAGAGATCTACCATTCCATGTCTCCATTAAAAACCCTCTCACACATAGTCTCTTAACAAAAGTAATCATAGTTTCAGGAGACGGAGCTAAACGTGCAAAATGCAGACAGCATTTTATCTGACTCAGTGTGCCAGCTAGAGGATGAGACCTGGACCCTCCAAATGACACAGACATAGACAAATTAAAAGCCTCGAGCCCTTTCAACTGACTTGAATGAGGGAGCAGGGCCTCCAAACCAGAGAGTTGTGAGTCCCAGCACCTTAGAGAGCAACTAGGGTCTTTCTTAAGACCAAAAACTCTGGTTCTGAGTTAAAACAGTTAAAGCCTCTAAACAAGGCACCCCTTGATAACAGATATTAAAATCTGAGGTCATAGGGTGCTCTTATGGTGACTGACCTAACAATGCAAGACTAATTCCACAAAATTCTTATATATATATATATATATATATATATATATACAGTATATATATATATATATAAGGAAGGCTGTGCCACAAAAATGATCTGGGGTATTGTCACCTCACATGTAGGGATACATGTGAAGATTCATAGCTTTGCAAGCTCCATGCCACACTTACCCCGAGTACCTTTTCTGGAGCCCTAATCAGACAAAACAGGACCTCAATCCTCTTAACAGATTCTCATGTTAGAACTTTCCCAGCCACTCTAATTTTCTCTAGGCCATTAATATGCCTCCCATTTAGGGTGCACTCAAATCACCAGCATACTTTACAATAACTGCGGTGGGCTGGCGCCCTGCCCAGGATTTGTTCGTGCCTTGTGCCCTGTGCTGGCTGGGATTGGCTCTAGCAGACCCCCATGACCCTTTGTTAGGATATAGCAGGTTGGATAATGACTAACTGACTGACTGACTGACTTGACTTTACAATAATTTTATGTATTATCCATTTTTTCATATTTAAGGTCAGTCTGTATTTTTTTCTATATGAGAAAGGATTTGTGAAATGTTTTTGATTAAAAACAAAGGAGCTTAGTGCTACTTCAGTCTTCTTTTATGTATACCATCCAAAATACAGGAGTATGAAAGGCTTCTCTTAGTTGTCATAATGAACCATCTTCCCATGCTACATATAAAAAGAGCTACAACTCAAAATATAAGGAAGGTAAGGAAATAGGTAGATGGATGGTGATTATAGAATGTACATCAATAATCAGTTTTTTAGGTTTAAAACTTGTGACGCAACTAACAATCATGTAGCCCTCAACAAATTATAAAAATACATAAATCTAACCCCAAATGACAAAAAATGTAAAAAAAAAAAAAAAAAAAAAAAAATCAATTCCTTATGTGTTATTTGCCACCTGGTGTTAGATTGATCTAATTTTAGAAGCTGGTGAGGATGACATAATTGTTGGTTATGCAAGGATATATAAAACAATACAACTAAAAGAGTGTGGACTTACTTTTTCACATTTGTGTACTATATAGTATATAGCATGTCTATAACAAAAGAAAGAGGATCCAGTAGGCTAACTGTATCAGAAACACACAATCGTGTAAAGAATGGGCTGAGTCATATGCAATTTAAGAGTATCCATCACAGAATTTGACATTATCTACCACAGCTTCAGTGCCAATCAGTCTCCTCTGTTATCAGTGATTGCAGCCCTCTCAAACATCCTGAGGATACTACTCCATACCCTCACTACCAACTCCACCCCAACCAACTGTTTTCCAAGGGGGAGAATATGCAGAATACAGGAACTGTGGATATCAGCTGGCTTATGTACATTTTTTTATAATAAACCTTCAGGTGCCAAAATCTTTTCATCATCAGGGATTAAAACGCAGGCTTGCAAAATAATAGCATTCAAGACAGCTATGATGCAGTTTGGCTGCTAGTTTATATGTTCTGGTTCTATTGTAAAAAACAAAACATGAAATTACATGATGCTTCCTTAATGGGACAACATTCAAGTAAACTTAATTTCTAAATTCATTAGAAATCAAGGGGTAAAGGAAGGAGCTACAAAGGAATAGTGAGTGAGAATGGAAGCATTAGCAAAAACTACAAAATGTTTGAGTCATTCTTTACAATGAAACTGAATAAACCTTTTGGCATTACAAGGCTCTTCACAAGTAACAACATAATATAATTCTATTAAAAATAATAAACTGTAAAAAATGTAAATGAATGATAAATAGCAGAGAAATAAAGACTGAAAAAAGCCAATAATTACAAATGCAACTAGCAATAAATATTAACGGCCAGTGCACTAAAATCTGCAAAGTAAGCTGGTTAGAAAATAGACTAAACCCAGAGATAGTCAGTGTAAAATGCAAATGTGAGAAGGTGTTTTTGCATTTAAACTTTCAAAGTTAACAATGATAAAAAATCATAGACTTATAGAGAGATGGCACAAGAGAGTAAGAGCTGCAGAAACTGCACAAACCATGTCAACGTAGAATAACCGCTTACATTAACATGCACATCTTGGTTATGTAAGAAGAATACATGACTACCTGAAGAGATACTCACACAAACACAAAACATGCAAATAATATTCTGTATTGAAATGACTCAAACATTACAGTGACAATGGATACAATACTACCTCTGCAGATGCATTTCTGCTCAAGTTATACATGTAGACTGATAAGAGTTTACTTGGTCACTGGATCAGCCTTGGAGTTTCAAATATTTTCCCTATGACCCCTAAAACAGAATGTGGGCCACATCACTACTGCTGTACAACTGGTCCTAGGAGCATATAGTCATAGAGCTATAGGGGCCAGCTTTTGGTATGTGTGAAGCAAGTCTGTTAAAATAACACATACAATACACAGGTTTCATTTCCTAATGTGTATTCATGTTGGGTTCATTAGGAGATGCGGATTATCAGTTTCAAGTTTTATAGCAAATCCCAACAACAAAGTACAATATCATTCTGGCACATCCTGAGTCACAAACAAACTGATTTTATTTTATATTGTGCATTTCAAAAGTAAAAAGTTTAAAAAGTATGGAATTCAGTGTTAACTGCTTATGTATAGGATGCCAGACCTGGCAGGATGACTGAGTCACAGGTGGAACCTGAACAAGCAGCATATATTTTACACTGCTTACAACTAGACCACCAAGCTGGTTCCCCAGATGACTCGAGGGAGTCCTAAGCACTACCATCTACCACAAAAAAGCACAATAAAATAAGACTTATTTCTTGGTTCAATATATTTAGTCGATCCATTCTCATTCAGAAATGCACAGTGTGCTGTATAAAATCATTCTTACAAAGCATTCATTTAATAATTCAAATAAATCCTTTTTTTGTTATCAGCAAGTTGTTTCTTATTAGAACACTGCTGGTATTGCAAGATTTAAAAAAAGTAAAAATCCCACAACCAAAGACCAGCACAGAATGTTACATTTCCCGTTTACCCATGCTATATTTTTTCCTTTTCTAAACATAAACTCTCACACACACACAAAGTGCACCAAAGCCTTTCAAAACGAACCCTTTTAAAACAACGTGACAGATTTTTTTTCTCATTTTTTATCAATTTAGGAGAAGCTTGGGCCCCATTTCCCATGCTGCCAATACTTGGAAACCATACTATTATCTTTTATCTTTACTTCCTGGGGTGAACTTCTCCTAATCATCTGTTGACAGCTTCTCTGCTTTTCTAAGCCTGCATTTGCAGAAGGAGCTCATTTTCTAATTTGGACCAGACAGACAACACAGGACTCTAAGGTACGTGTAGGTGTTTTTACTGCAAAACTCTTCTTTTCATTGTTTTAGGTATGGGGTCTTCTTTATGTGGCAGGAATATTAGCCAATTGGCAGTAATAAAACAACATATTTTGAAAAATGGGATTGTAGACTATGGATGATTCTTTAATTGTAAGAAACATTTAAGACTACATACATGAAGAAAAATGATTAGTCTCTTTTTTTTTATAGGCATTAGTTGCAATAACTTCACAATACTATAAGACACATTCTCAGCATATTCTCTGAATGCTTTGCATTATTCTGTACCTTATAGTTACTGTACTGTGAAGAAACCACAGAAATAATTATTGTAACTTTGAAAAATGTCACTGCAAGCTCAAACTAATAAGAACTGAGTAAGGATCCACTGAATTCCTGCCTCCTTGAATCTGCAAAATATATTATCAATCCATTCATCATAAAATCTCCTTATTCCAACACAGTGTCAAGGGTGATTGAGCCTACACCAGTAAAAAAGCTAGACCCAACACTTGGAGGGGTGCCACTCCATCTCAGGGTACACTAGGAATTTGGGAGAAATTTATAAGCTGTACACAGACATTGCCCAGTTGGGGACACCACAGTGGCCCTCCTATATTATAACATAACACTGTCAAATCCACTTAATTCAATGAAGAATGGCAGAAGGCTGGAGCCTGTGCAGCAGCACTAGGGAGCACTACGGAACTGGTGCATTATATTATATTATATTATATTATATTATATTATATTATATTATATTATATTATATTATATTATATTATATTATATTGTCAAATGTGAATTTTGCAAATTAAATGTTTATATTAATGTAAAATTATATATGCATGAGCCAATAAAAACCTGTATACATTTATAGACAAAATATACATTTTTAAATTATTTATTATGGTCCAAATATTAATAATAACATAAGAAATAATCCTGAATTCTGCTTCATTTAATTCAGAGTCACCAGGGGCTTGAGACTATCCTAGCAGCATCAGGTGCAAGACATGAAGCATCCCTGAACAGGGTGTTAATACATTCAAGGGGTCAGTCATACACACACCCACTTTCACAACAGGGCTAAATTAGAACTGCAAATTAACCTAACATATACCTGGGTGGATGGGGGTATTGGGTGTGGATTTGAGCACCTGGAGTAATAGTAATAATGTTTTGGAAATAAAAATTTATTTATTTATATTACAAAAAGTGAAGTTGACAACAAAAGAAAGGAAAACAAAATCTGAATCAACATAGATTTTGAAGAATATAAACTACTGACGCCAACAACTGCAAAAAGGCAAAATCAAACTTCATACAATATATATATTGATAGGATATCAATAAAGGTCTCTCTAGCTGTCTTCCTGTTAACTATACAAATTCTGTTTTGAGCACAGGTGTTTTGTCAAGCCAGAACATCACCAGCAAACATCACTAACACTCTTATTTTCTTCCCATGTATTTACTAATATTTTAATGTATGCTGTACCTCTAGTCACACGTTATGTAACTGATTTAAATCAACCAGGCCAGAAAAGAAGTGAAGCAGAAAATTATTCAGGCAGGAAGGAACAAAGCAGGGTGTAACTTTAAATTGAATGGCAGTCCATCACAGGATGTTCACTAATGAACTGAACAATAGTGGAGAAATACATAATTATTACAAATACCCTTAAATACATTTACCAGGTCAAAGAGGGTATAAAAATAGAATTCACTAGGAAGATACTGCTTAAAATACAGTGTGTTTAAATGTATTGCTCTTAAATTACACTGCAGACTTTCTGCTCACTATCTGTGTAAAATTTATATGCTCTTCCCACCCTACATGTAGATTTTTGTGGGTGTTTTAGTTTCTTGCTGTATCTCAATACTTGTGCGTTAATAGGTAGCTCTACATGTAATGGACCACACATGTTCAGAAAATGGTGGTGACGGATGTTTTTTGATTTGCAATGGACAAACGTCTGTACTAAACACAGCTGAGTTTTTGTCCCTCATGTATATGTACATGTCTTGTATCTTTTAAGGTGCTTTATAGTTTTTTTGTTTTTTGTTTAACATTTTAAGTACAGTTGATTTCAATGCATTGCTCATGGTTTCATACAACTAATCAAAGGTTGCAATCCACCACACAGGTCACTCTGTTTGCTCAAGAAGATTCATAATTCCCCCAAATTCTTGGTGCCAAATGAGATTACTTTATACTTACAACATAACCATCTTAATTCTGTTTCTTTATTTTTATTAACAGGCTGAAAAATGAAATTTCACTCTTCACTGGCTATTCTGTGTTGTTTGCAACTTGCAGTTGCTCACAGGTGCCCACAAAAATGTTACTGTAGTCATGGTACTGTTGACTGCAGTGGCAGGGGTCTTACAATAGACATGCTACCTCCAGGGTTTCCGAGTGATGCAATGCTCCTACACCTCAATGACAACAAGCTTACCGAGATCTCCAAAGGGCTTTTTGACAGTCTCACCCACTTGAAACTGGTGTCCCTGCAAGGCAATCCATGGCACTGTGACTGCAACATCCTTTACTTGCATTCTTGGCTCTTCAAGCAGGAGAATCGAACACTGTACAAGAACATTGTGTGCCACTCTCCAGCCAGCCTAAAGGGCCGACTGATAATGTACCTTACAGAGGACGAGGTACTGTCCACCTGCCAATACTGGTATTGTAATCTTGCTGTTATATCCCAGGCTTGCCTCTTCATCTTTATTATCATTCAGGCCATTCTCCTTATTTTCCTCATTACCTTTCTCCGGCGATTTGAGAAGCTCTCTAAAGAAGCCAGCCGAACTGCCAGAGATACTCTTGTTGGTGAAGAATTTCACAACAACTTCACCTACAGGCCAATAAAAGACCGAACAGTGTGAGTTCTGCAATGAAGCTGAACATTTTCTCATCTAGAAGTTCCAAAACAAATAGGGAAGCAACAACAGACTTTGACTAAGAGGTGTTTGTATAAGATGTCATAACTCCCTGTTTGTATTCATTGTGTTTATATTGGTTTTTTTTTCCTTAAGACAAAACGAATATTCAGTCGGCCTGCAAGGAACGTTTCGTAAACAAAGCCACATCAAAACAGTTTTCAAACAAATTTGACTTCAAGCATACAGTAAATCTTGGAAAGTTAACTAGGTTGTACTCAGTTTTCTTTCCATATGCAAAAGACATGTGTTAATCTAATTGGCAGCTCTGGACTAGACTGACGTATAAGTGAGTATGCACTTTCGCGGATCAGCATCCCATCCGTGGTTGTGTGCTTTTTTGCATCCAAAGCAACCTCGGCCGGAAGCTGAAGTAAGTTGAGGATAGATGGATGGAAATTAGAGAGGTTACTTAAAGTGCTACCTGAAAACAGAATACATTTGGTGAGGTTCTGCTAAGTGCTGTTGTGCAGAATAAAATCAGCTAAATGATAACAAAAATTAAAAAGTGAACTGCCACTTTAGAAACTGGGTGAATTAGACTGTCTGCATTTGTGAGAATACAAAGACAAAAATATAGAAATGGCTTCTGAATGGTAACAGAATTGTGAATATTTGTACTGTATTCTACAGCTTCTGCTTCCACTTTATACACTTGTAACTGTGTCTGTCCGTACTTGGCATACAGCAGTAGCTGGATATTTTACAGAAACGAGTTATCCCATAATATGCATTATCCTGAAAGTTATGTTCATCTTGAGACAATTAAAAGAGACATAATTCATGTCTCCTCACCCTAATTTGGTAATATTTTACCAAATGTAAATGTAAAGACAAGAACATGTATACATTTTTCAATGACCAGTTCAATCTTTACAAAATAAAGGGATTTTTTAAAATACCTGTATATGTTTTTTAGAATATTGTTTTGGGATTCAGACAGTGAATATCTTTTTATGGTTAAAACAATAATGTAACCTGCAATTAATAAAGGATCTGGCTATTTTTGCTGTCATTGGTTCAATCTAAAAAGTACACACATCATTATGTTGTGATTGTATGACAACAGCTCTAACGCATTGATTGTTTTGCACACTTTGGAAAAAACAAGGAGATGCCACATAAAGGGATATGGCATTAATGCAATTGCAATCCTCTGTATCCTGCTATAAAGTGCAATATGTTGCATCCATTTACACGTTTCACAGTGTAATTAGGAAATAATCATAAGAACATATTTGGGAAAAGAGGTTATTCAACCTATCAGTTGTCACCACTCCCTATCAGGTGAAGATCTGAAGCTACCCAGAGTACAATCTACCACACTGCTCAAAAATGTATTCCATGTTTAATCTGAGATAGACTGGCACCCCTCACTGAGGTGATTCCAGCTTTGTACCTCATGTAGTCAAGATGAGCTTCAGCTTCCTGGTATAGTACAATAAGTGGGTTTAAACATGGATGAATAGTGGGGTCTTATGTTTAATTATTTTAAATCTTACATTACTTGAAACACTTCCAAGTCCAAAATTTATTTAAATTTCATTAGTGCTGAGCACTTAAGATAACTGTTTTTCCAATCCCCTTGAACCCATCTCCTTTTCAGAGTTGCTTACACTATTCTAGTTTTAACTAAGTTTTATAATGGACATTGGTGTAAAAATAAAATGTATCCATTATCAATCAGTCATAACCAAAATATACCCATTATGAACAACAAAAGAATTGTGTAAAGCACAACAAAAAGCACAGACAAACATCACATGGGCAGAGATTTGTACATCGGAATTAAAAGCACCATATTATGACTTGTTAATAAAAATGCTAGTACAATTGACTTTAACATTTCCTCTGCCTAATAAAGCAAGATCCACCAATAACTTAGAAAAGCAAAAAATAACAAAACCATTCATAAATGAACATCCAGAAAGGCACCATTATGTAAGAAAATTAGTCAGTAGAAGGGCTAATTTGCAGTGTTTAGTGTCTAGCGTTTAAATCCCCTAATACTTTATAATGTCGATGTAGCCATGAGAGGGCGGCACAGCCTTCACTATCATCAAGAGTTCATCTTGTAGAACACAAACAAATGCCAGATCATGATCTAAGAAAAAAAAACAACAACTAAAATTATATGTTTTCTTCTCTCTAAATTATATATTCCATGGTAAATTTGTAATTTAGACTTCTGGAAATCCTATTTTTATGACTAATGCATGATGATGATTTAATATTGAAGCAGGCAGACAATACCTTACATCTACAATGCCATATATCTAATAACAGACTATTTAATATGATAGTTTAAACATTTTAATTACTTTAAAACAATGGTTTTGTGTTAAGTTGATTTCTATATAAATGCTAAAATATGAAGCATTCGTCTATTAAGTATAATAAAACAAAGAGGAAGAATAAAATGGATGGATGTTTATTGGATAAACACCTGCCATTATTGCTGTTTCAAAACCATACATTTCATTCACCACTAAGCTATATTTTAGATAGCAATATTAATATTATCAATTGAGCATCAATCTACATGGGAAGGATTAAAAAATACTGCAACAATATTGTTAAAAGTAATTACACAATTCCAGTATTATTCCACTAATAACTGATTTTTGAATCTCTGGAATACATTTTAGAAGTTAACTAATACAGATCAGTTCAGAAGCAAAAATCAAATAACTATTCTTTGAAGTTTAAACACATAAAAGGACTAAGTCAACCAATTTTTGTCTGGATTTAATTCAAATTTAATTCAGTTGTAATTCAATTTAATTGTTTTTTGTTCTGAAATTAAACATGAACAGAACCACATACATTACCCATGTGAGACGCACACAAGAATAATTACTGATAAATGCACTAATCTTTGATGCACCAAAAGGATTAAAGGTAATGAAAACATTCAATGTAAAGGTTTGTACAGAACAAATGTAGGATTGTAAAACTGCATACCTTTTTCATTTATCTAAAGAGATTTAGATACAGAGAAGAGGAAATATATTTAGAATACATTAAAGAATCACATAATGTCAAGCACATTAAAGACTGTATGTGCACTCCGAAAGGACATGAAACAAATCACAGAAACTAACAATAACCACATGAGTATGGGGAAAATATTCAATAAAATACTGATGGAAGTTATCAGTTTTGTATTTTTGTTGGAATAATAGTAATATTGCGTATTAATTTAGATTGTTTTTAATGCAAATTGAGGCTTTCAAACTTCATCAAGAGTATATCAGAGCTCAAGTGGCACAGAAAAATCTACACTATGCACAAACACAACAGATGTACAACTTTTTATATGTCGAAAGGGAGAAAAACCAAGTCTTGCATACGACATACTACAATTATACCACTTCATTCAACTGATGTAATGTTACACCCCCTCAAGGATACAATATTTCATGAATTTTTGATAGATAGCCCTGACAATACTGACGAGATCATCTCAAAACTAAAAATACTGTCAATCGTGTATTTGAGGAACTCAGCAGAAGTTAAGGTGAAGTACATTTAGGACAAAATCCAGGAAAGACTTCTTCACATGATGAATTTCAAACTACAAAATTATCTTATTATAATGGAAACCTCGAAAACACTTAAGCATCTGAATAAGATTTTGGGACAACTTAAGTATTAGCTAACCAGGCAAACATGGTAGGCTGGAAGGCTTCCTCTTATTTCTCATATTTCTTATGTTTGCTGTCTAGTATGAATTCAGTTCCTAACACTGTACTGAAAATATTTCAGCATATGAGCATAAGAGTACCAACCGGAGCAGCAAGAAAGAAGCTGTGACCTTGCCTAAATTGCATTAAGCAGTAATGGAGAGGTGCTGACCTTTTGTCCAGCAGTATAAGAAAACTCAACCTGGTGGATATGCACACCTACCTGAAGGCAGCACTGGACACTGGTAAGGCTGCTGGGCTCAGTGAAACCTGACTGGAAGTGTTGAAAGCACTGGATATTGTCAAGGTGACGTTGTTTATTGTGTCTATTTAATACTACATGTAAGGCAAGCATTTGAGTTGTACTCAATTTCACTTTTTTTTTTTTTAAAGGCGCATTGAAGTTTTAACTAAATGACCCAGAACAACGACTTTTTATTTAAACAGGCATGGGTCTGAAGAAGAAAGTCAAAACATTGATGGTCAAAGTTGTAATTGTCACTCAAACATTCAAAGGTCAAACTAATAAGCCCTGTCTACCTGGAAAATCTTTCCCTGTTTAAAGTTAAACATAAACACTTGACCTTTTAAAAATTCTAGACAAATTTGTACAATGACACACAAAAAATGAGCACAAAATGGAGATGGTGTCACAAAAATAAGAAATTTATGCAAATTCCTCAGAGAATCCAAATATGTAACAAATAAGTAAAGAATTGAATCAACATATTACACAAACCTAATATCATGACCATCTCATAAGAAACCAAACATTGCTTTAAACTGAAGATGCTACACTATCCACTGTGCCTCCAAGCCACCCATGTTCAATTCAACAAAATAAAAGTATTAAATAAAATACCACTAAACTACTTGTTCCCATTGTAGCCAGGGTAGCCTGACCACCTGGGACTCTGAATTGCATTAAGAAGGCTTGACAACATATGTTAATATAGGTATGTATTAAACACATTAAATATTAGTGGCCACTACAATATTTTAAACCTGTGAAACATTTGCTATATTCTGCCATTTTACTGTACTACAAAATAGTTTAAAATGTTTAATAAAGTTAAATGGTGTGACAGTACTTTTAGCTTTTATTTTCATTTAACCAAGGTGTTATATGGCAATGGGGGCAATATGAAATTTTTGAAAACACAGAAAGTAAAATAATTAATTTAAAACATCACTACACCAATATTGGTAAATAAACTGCTTCATCCTTCCACTTTCTAAATTGTTACTAAATGAATTTCCAAAAGAAAAATGAAGCCAAGATGTCCATCAAACTGCTTCGACAGTTTGAGATAACGCAATTACTTTTCAATCTGATCTCACATCAGAACACAAACTGCTCTGCTGTCTTCGCTTTGGTGGCTGATGCGACGGTTGTCGGAGTGCGTCACGCTCATGCCTGGACTGGAAGGCAGTCCACCAATGGTGTTTGTGAGCATGAAGTAGAATTAGAAATTGTGGTTATACATCCCAGTACACGCGTCATGGAAACAATGGGATTTTTTTTCTGTCAGCAGCAATTTTCACAATAAGAACGTTAACAATTTTTAACTTAAAATAAATGAGCACGGTACGCCCAGCGCTAAGGGGTTTGGGGCAGAAACGGTGCGTCGCTTCCTCGACTTCTCAGCTGTCTTGCGCCCTCAGTTCTGTGCAATTGGACTTTTTTCACATACTTGCGCCGCTTGAATTCATTGCAGCCTTCTCGTCGATTCCGATGCAGGACGGAATAAAAGAAGCAGCTTTGTAGCTTTGGAACAATCGTTAGTTTCTCAGTGTTCTTAAGCCAGTGCTTACTGGTGATTTTAATTTTGTTTTAAGTCGATATCGCTTGTTTAGGAAGTGAATTGCTTCGATTCATAATAATTCACTTAAAAAACTTTTGGAAATGCTATGGCGAGTTCGACCTCTGAGGGAGCAGGCAGCCGAGAAACTTAAAGGGTGGAGCCAAGGGTGCTGGAGAGGCATAAAACCAACAAACAGCGCTGAACGGAATACAACGAGGACTACAGGTCAGACAGCTAAACTAGAGAGATTTTGGACAAATTTAAATAAATTAATACGCAAATTATTAAACGTATTGTGAACTGTGACAATAAATAAAAAGCAGCATTAAAATCTGAGAGTAAATAAATGTGTCACGGAATGTGCTTTTGCTGCTTGTTTATTTTGTATATACTGTACAGTATTTAATTTTCTCCATAATATTCCTCCAAACGCAATATGAAATACAGCTTGATTCACTTTCACTAGACAGACAGACAGACAGACAGACAGACAGACAGACAGACAGATAGATAGATAGATAGATAGATAGATAGATAGATAGATAGATAGATAGATAGATAGATAGATAGATAGATGGCATTCATCGTTCGTTCCTTGAGTCTCACAGTGGTTGTTTGTTCAGATCCCCATTACAAAAACTGTTAAATGGTCCATTACTCTTCTGAGTGTGTGTATCAGTTCTTCATTCACCACACCTCAAATCGTTTCACTATGTTTATTATTTAAGGAATGCGTTTGTTTAAGGAAAAAATATTACGTTTTGTTTGAAAAGGTGCTACTAATACCACAATGAAGTATCAAATAAGGAGTCTGATTTATTGGATTGGATTTACTTTATTGTCATTCAAACCATACAACAAGGAGTGCACAGCTGAACTAAGTTGCGTTTCTCCAGGCTGAATGTACGAACATAAACATAAAGATAAGTACACGTTATACTGCAATAGATAGACATAAGCAGCATAACAGACAGAATATATGTATAATAATACAGTATATGTATAATCGCGTCAACGGAAGAAAAAACATTTACATAATGCAGACATAACAGCATTTTTGGGAGGTATGGGCTGGGAGGGTGGTGTCTCTGAGTACAGTATCTTAGTAGCTCTCCTAAGACAGCTGACGAGTACAACTTGACAGCATGACGAGTACAACTTTTTAAACGGAGTATTCGTTCTTACTATACTGTTTATTAGGACTAAACGTATAAGGTTTCACTCCGTTTCAACTCATACATGTCCGACTTCCATGCTGGCTGATCTCTGGCACTGCCTCTATGAGCAAATATTTTCACTTTGTATATGCATTTTAATCTTTCATAATGTTTTTGCTCTATATTAACAGTGAATGATAATAATAATAATAATAATACATTTTATTTATATAGCGCCTTTCCCATGCTCAAGGCACTTACAGAATATAATAAAGAACGGCAGCGTATACAGTATATAGCATTGTACAAACCAGATAAATAAATAAAGAAGATTAAGACAGTGAATTCTGAAAAAAAAAGAAACAGACAACATAATTGATGGTCTAGCACACACACACAGGTTACATTAGCATCTTGACAGAGAATTAAACTGAGAGAAGGGTAATAAAGTCAAATAGAGCTAAAAGCCTTCCTGAACAGATGAGTTTTGAATAGTTTTTTAAAAGAATTCATGGAGTCAGCTGACCTGATTAATTTTGGTAGGTCATTCCAGAGTCTGGCCCTGTCACCCATGGAGTGTAGATTAGTGAGGGGCACAACAAGATTGCCAGAATCAGAGGACCTTAGTGGGCGGGCAGGCACATAGTGATGGAGAAGGTCACTGATGTAGTTTGGCGCGAGGTTATTTAAGGCTTTGTAAGTTATTAGTAGGATTTTACTGTATATTCGATTCTGTAAGACACAGGGAGCCAGTGGAGACGGAGCAGGATGGGTGTGATGTGCTCGCTGCTGCTGGTTTGAGTAAGGACTCTTGCAGCTGAGTTTTGAATAAGCTGGAGCTGTGATATAAGATTAGAAGGGGCACCTGCCAGTAGGGAATTACAATAATCGATGCGGGATGTGATAAAAGCATGGACAAGTCTCTCAGCGTTAGAAAAGGAGAGGAAGGAGCGAACACGGGATATGTTACGGAGGTGAAAGTAAGAAAGTTTCTTAATGTGATTTATGTGGGCGGAATAAGAGAGGGAGGAGTCAAAAATGACACCAAGATTTTTTACAGTAGAGGCAGGTCTGATGAGATCACTGCCAAGATAGACTGGGAAGGAGCTCATTTTATTAAGTTGCATTTTAGTCCCAATTTGCAGGAGTTCAGTTTTATTGCAATTTAATTTTAAAGAGTTCTGCTCCATCCAGGTTTTAATTTCACTAAGGCAGGTTGTGAGCTGAGAAAGCTCTGATGAAGTTCCACTTTTAACATTGAAATGATCACAGATAGATGATGTACATGACATCTTAGAAATCAAAATTGTGTTGTTTTAATATCGCTTATATTCAATTGATCCAACTTGAATACTGTTCAGCATCCCTGATAGCGTGTCTAAACATAAATAAATATTCCCTGACATAGGTGATAAATTAATTCATATCTGTTCATTTATTCATTATCTTTCCGTGAGAACTTCATTAAAACCGTAAACTCCGTGAATATTAAACTCCGTGAACTGTATTATTTATTACCGAGAACCAATTATACAATAATACAAACAGATCCCTGCAACATTTGCCGCTTTCCAAATCCGTCTGTTTACCGCTGCAGGAGCGGCCACTAGAGCGGTTATAACGAAAGAGCGCCCCCTCAAAAAAGGTGTGGCGAAAAATATATCGCATCCGTTGTGTTTCAGCACTGCCATTGAAAATGAATGGAAAGCGGTTTAGAGAGTTTTAGCTAAAGCAACCAAGTCCGCCCAATGCACATCTAGTCAAGAATAGTTGGCATAGACGAGCAGCCAATCAGAATGTAGTATTTCGGTAGCGTGGAATGCGGTTCGATTCCCAGACAAGGAAGAAATAAAAATTAGCGTGTATATGGCCATTAATTTAATGATTTTAATTAAAGAAAAAGACAGATAATGATAATACAGTCTAATATTAAAAAATAAAAAAATGAATAAAAATACAGCAATTATTTCAATGTATGATACCACCGAGATCATTGCCTGTATCATCAATTTGTTCTTTAAAATACAGTAAGATACTGTTCTGATTATGTGCATATTAATCGTTACTAGTGAATATTTGGATTATAGCACTACCTTTGATTTTATTTACTCACCAATTGTTTTACATGTTTTTAAACACTACAAGCTCTATATATTTTTAAGAGGACTGTTTGTTACAATTATAAATACTATCTCCATCCTGATTAAAAAATGATTCACGAATTAATTAACGACTTGTTTCGACTCTTATCAGTACAGAGCTGAAGATAGAGTGGAAAGCCACAGAACAGCGCCCCCAAAGGCGGAAGTAGCGGAAGATGTATTGCATCGGTAATAGTTTAGAGATTTAAACAATTTTACCAGAAGTAACTACAACTGTCATATGACGAAATCGCACAAGCAGGCATATACTAACTCCTCGTTAGTATAGTGGTAAGTATCCCCGCCTGTCACGCGGGAGACCGGGGTTCGATTCCCCGACGGGGAGGTCAACATTTTTTCCCCTCTCATTGTAAAATGTAACAGTACATTAATTTTACAAAGGAAGAACATATAAACTACACGCTCGAGCGAAAAACCTAAATACACATAAAGCTATGCACATTTCTTCATAAATTTCATTATAGAAGCATAGTGCACAGACAAATTTTTACCAGACGTCCTCAAGGGGCATAGTATCATTTTTAAAAACAGACCCTAACTTTAATCTCCAGAGACGGATCCCGTTTATAGTAAGCTCTGTATTGATTTCTGTGCTATTTCCTTGTAAATTGATGCCTTCTGCCTTCTTGAAGACAACACATCCGCCAATCTATGGTTCTAGAGCTGATCCGCGGTTACCAGATCTGCAACCCCTTGTTTGATTTGTATTGTGCTGCAGAATGACGTTTTACACTGTTGCGCGATCAGCTCCATACTTGAGCCGAGGTTCTGTGACGTGTGAAGCTGGCAGTGTTTCTAATTAGTGGGTCGCCCCTGTATATCGAATTCTTCAACAGTTCTTTAATCAACAGGTTGTAGGTTAAACACAACAAATAATTAGCTTAGCAACCATACGTTTTATTATGCAGATTGCGAAGATACTACCTTAAACTATGGTTAAATTCTTCTGAAACAGAAAAAAAACACCATTAACTGTAAAATAACACACAATCGCAATACGGGGCAGCTTCGTAAAATATAATGTGGTGTGCGCCCACATGCGCGGTTCAAATCGGCCACTAACAATAGACTGCGTACTGTCAGATGATGTCCTGAGTTATTTACTGTAATCTTTTATTGAAATGACGCGTTTACACCAGAGCCACCAAAGTATATCCATTCATCTCTCAGACTCTCGCCATAAAATTCATGGTTGTTTTGGGGTTTAAAGTCTATCCCACTTGGGGCAGTTTTTGCTAATCGTTTAAAGAGTAAACCACTCCATTCACTCACTTCCACAGCGTCTCACTTGACAGCAGCATTGGTGACCTGTTGAGCTGTACTAACAAGCCCCAAAATCCTTCAACATTAAATTCAAGGCAGTACCCAATCCTCTTTCCGCATGAACTTTTCACACTGTATCCCCTGTCTGGCAATTCTTGGTGGTATGTTTTCCTCTCATTTCTCAAACAAGTGCAAAATGTGTTAAGTTAATAAGCTAATAATCTCAATTGTGTGTTCAGTTAACATTAAACTGGCCCCTGGAGTAAGCCTGTCCCATGATATCGTAGACTTACACCTGGTCCAGAGCCTGTTCTTGCCTTCCACCCAGGGCTGCTGGGATAGGCTTCAGCACCATGACCTGTGAGTGGAAAATTAATGCATGAATGGGTAGACTTTTCTGGTTTATTAAGAACCTTAATGAAATATTTTGATAATGGCAAATTTACCATAATCAACACATTTGAATTGAAGAAATTCAGATTCAAAAGATCTCCACATTTTTTATAAAACAAGAAAAATGCCTATGTTTAGTGCTAATAAATATTTCAATCCATATTACTAACCGAGAATGGTAAACCGGAAGGCACAGACGCAGGTACACGGCACGGCAGGAGACATAGTGCGCAGGCGCCTACAGCGCGCGTCTCATAAACCGCAAGCGAAGTCTGATCCACCGTGAACGAAGGAGTCACGGCTCAAAAACGAAAGAGCTCAACTAACAAAGGAGTCACAGCCCAAAAATGAAAGAGCTCAACTAACATAAATAAGACATGAAGCAACAACGTGCCCATAGCTAACGACTAACGACACAGCCACACAGAAAAGAAGATTCTGCACTGCACCCCAGAGTCAAATGGAAGACAATACAGAGTCCGCAAAGGTCCACAAAGATAGTACGGAAGGCGCGAGAAAGTACGAAAGGTGCAGGCGCCTACAACGCGCTTCTGAACTAAACGTCCACACTACACAGCATGGTCCGGGTAATAAGAATAAACGAACTCTCCATATTAAACGTACGGCATCCTCACAAGTCCAAACCATATAGCATATGTGAATCACATTGCAGTGATGCATTATTAACAGTACAACCACAGAAAACGCTCCGTATTAACAGTAAGTGCAATTATCCATATTACTAACGGTAGACAACGGATAACTAATGGAGTCATGGTCACAGCTCCAAAACGATCCAGCTCAACTAACGGAGCTACAAAAGCGAGCCCACATGGATAAAAACAATAAACATAGGCGCCTACAATGCACGTCTGAAACCGCGGAAGAAAAACTGTCTCGGCTCCAAAACCAAACAGCTCGACTAACGGAGCTACAAAAACGAGCCTGCATGGACAAATACAATGAACATAGATGCCTACAACGCGCATCTGAAACTGCGGAAGCAAAGCAGGCACGGGTTCAAAACGAAAGACCACAACTGACGGAGATACAAAAACGAGCCCGCCTGGATAAAAACAATGAACGCAGGCGCCTACAACGCGCTTCTCAAACAATGCAACCAAAGGAGTCACGGCTCCAAAACGAAACATCTCAACTAATGGACATACAGAAACGAGCCTGCCTGAATACAATTAATGAACGCAGGTGCCTACAACGCGCCTCTCAAACAGCAGAGGCAATAGATGAATGGCAAAGAAAGGAACGACAAACGGCCGCTACACAATTCCGCCAATTAGCTGACAACGCATTCTGTAATGAGTCCACTATTATTGAACATTCATTAGGATTAATGAATATAATTTGCTGTCATTGTCATTCACTTAACTTCCCTGAAGAAACAACTGGCAATACAACTAATGAGTTTACACGTTGTTGTCAAAAGGGTCAGGTTAGACTGCCTCCTTTAGATGAATATCCTGAATATCTATGGAAGCTTCTAACTAATAATGTACCCGAAAGTAAAAACTTTATGGACTGCATTAGATCCTACAATTGTTCATTTGCTTTTCCTTTGTTCGTCATCTACACCTTTACACTCCAATATATCTCATACATACATCAATGTATTTCGGGTTACCCAACATCAGGGGTTGGCGAGCGAAGCGAGCAGGGGGCGGAGCCCCCTAGTGTATAATATAACCAAAAGTAAGTAAGCAGAGGATCGGTTTTAAGTTTTGCTGCCATATGTCTGCAGTCAAAAAATGTATTAAAAATCTAATGGTTTAGTGTACGCATTCTACAAACATACATCCATCGATCCATTATCCAACCCGCTATATCCTAACTACAGGGTCATGGGGTCTGCTGGACACCATAAGTCAATAACAAGGCACTTAAACAAATGTAACAGTCTTATCTGGGCAACTGTAGCAGATCTTCAGCCTAACATGGAACACATCTGCTCTGTCTCTCCTAGATTTTAATCAGCAAGGCCGGTGACATAGGAGTTCATGAACTCCTTTTTGAGACAATGGCTTGCAACTGTTTGTAAACAATCCTCAAGCAATACATTTTGCTTGCCTCAGTCATAAAAGCTTCCTGGAATCAGAAAGAAAGACCCTTTGATGCCTTGTCACACTTTGTGATGGAGAATGTTTGCATTATGCAGATGTTACCATGATCATTAAGAATCACAGTCCTAAGCTTGCTTAGCTTTCATGTTTTTATCACCCTGCCTTTAACAGGAGAATAACATTGTAATGTAATTCATTTTTTGTCTTCAAGATTTTTATTTTGATTTGCAATTAAGACTTTTATTATATACATGACATTATAGTCACTGGACAACAACATCTTCAATCAAAATCAGTAATCTATAAACAGCACCTTATAATCTGAAACAATTTAATTGATTTTCTATATGTCTTGATGCATGCTAACAAAGTGTATTTTACAATTCTATGTAAATGTTAAGATTTTCTTTGATTCAGATGCTTTGTCTGTGGATATGGTTATGTATGCTTTGTTGTTTGTCCAAGAACAAAGATATACAGAATAAAGAATTTCTGGCCAACAGTAATAAAAAATGATGAACTATATCACGAAACACGATTCATTCATTTTCTACCATACTTATTAAGTACAGAGTTGTAGGACTAGGAAGCCAACCCTGGACAGGATGTCAGTCCATCACTGAGCACACTCATGCACACAAGTTGCCAAATATCCTAACACTCATGTTTTTATTATTATTATTATTATTATTATTATTTTCTTCATTATCTGTTAATTACCTCATTTCAGTACAGTTCTTGTAGGCAGCAGTAAAGTTCAATTAATATTGCACGTGCATACAGTATTTAATTCAAGTTTGAACCACATACATAATATGCTTATGGAATATTATTCTTTCATAGTCAATACATATTTTATTTTGACTTATTATTGTATCACATTATTCACTTTTTCTTTTTAATGTATAGCCTTGCTTTTTGCTTCGAGTATTATGCTTTACGAATATAGGTCTGTGACAAAAGTATTTCTTGAGCTCTGCAAAGAGAAACGTTAAGAACGTTTTTACTCCTAGTTAAACTAATTTATTTATTGTGCCCAAACAACATTATCTAAAAGTTATACCAAGTGTTGCCACACCCTGGGACTGCAGAACCCCACACTTGATGGATCCCAGACATGTTTGAGCAACAGAATCACTCATCTGTTTAATCCTGGGACCTTTGAATTGCAGCCCTCTATTCCAAACATCTCAGTATGTCTTCACAGCACTTGGACAAGATGAGAGCTGAAGAATCATGAGCACCGCAGCTAGCAAAGAGAAGCAGAGAGAGGGAAAGTGTCCTACCTGCTAAAGTTACATTCACCCTGCTGACATTCAGTGTGGGGTTGGGGGTCTTCTGGCAAAGTCTGACGTGCGTTAATACTGAATAATTGTTTAATACTAGCAAAGTATAAAATAATTATTTGTTACATGACTGTTTTTTATTGTTTTTGTGATTTTAGATAGATAGATAGATAGATAGATAGATAGATAGATAGATAGATAGATAGATAGATAGATAGATAGATAGATAGATAGATACTTTATTAATCCCAAGGGGAAATTCACATACTCCAGCAGCAGCATACTGATACAAAAAAACAATATTAAAGAGTAATAAAAATGTGGGTAAAAACAGACATAACTTTGAATAATGTTAACGTTTACCCCCCGAATCCCTTCCCCCCACCCCCCGGGTAGAATTGAAGAGTCGCATAGTTTGGGGGAGGAAAGACCTCCTCAGTCTGTCAGTGGAGCAGGACGGTGACGGCAGTCTGTCGCTGAAGCTGCTCCTCTGTCTGGAGATGATATTGTTCAGTGGATGCAGTGGATTTTGCTGCCATTGTGGCTTAGCAACAGAGCTTTAAGCAATAATGTATTTTTCACGTTTCACTTCCTAACAATGAACTTGGTTCATTTGTGGAGCTAAAGCCCCATTCTGGACCCGGAGTTCTATATGATGCTGGCTTGGACAGACACCCCTAGTTCTCTTAAATGACAGCGCTCACACAGCAGCCTTGAAATGAAGTATTGGCAAAGACTCCTCCCCAAGACAAACACTTATTTAGAAAGCTTGGGTTGAACAAAACCCATCTGGAAACAAATTTTTCTGCTGAAAAGTTTTAGACAAGATATGTCATGTTTCATTTTTATTTGTCACAATAAATAATAAAAATAACATTTTAATTTTGTGTGGTGTTGCTTGTCCTGCCTGAAGGGAACTGTTTTTTTTAGTGTAAAGTGTGCTCATTAATTTACCCTTACAACTTTATTCATAACATGAGATCAGAGTATAGCTTTTATTTGGCCTTCCCCAATCAGCATAAAATTACATTCACAGTTAAATCAGTCATTTTCCGTTTTCATTAAATGTTTTGTTATTGCAGTCTTGTTCTTCCTGTCTTTGTGTAAATTTCCTTCCAGAGTACAAAGGCGTGCTTTTAACTTGACTGTTAATTTCTCCCAGTGTGTGAATGGAGAAAGAGAAACACATAACCCCTGACCTTTAATGATGTCCAGTACGCTCCATTATTTTTTACTTTCCTTCAATCAGGTTATTAGCAACCTCTTGAGGTTAAAAAACATCGAACCATTCTACAGGAAACAAAGTACTTTAATTTAATGAGTTGCCACCCTAACCCGGAATAATAAGTGAAAACAATAAGTCGCTCTTTTTCATAAATTATGGTTTGTTAACACAATATGGCACAATGGCGGAGTAAACAGTTGAAGAAACATACAGTAACATAGCAATAAACAGTAGCAAACCCCTGCTACCTCTCTGGATTTACATAAACACGTTTTCAGTCCCTGCCAACCCAATGGCTTGTCCTCTTTCACAGTCATCTATAAACACACCAGATTATTCCATATTCTCTGACTCTCAGACCACTCACACTACCTCTCTGCCAGGAAGAGCTTTTCGCCCAGGCCACTTCCTGACTCCAAACCCATTTGGCCAGTGACAAATGGGTGCCATTTTAGTCCTTTTCTGAGGTTACTTCTGGGACAAACCAGAGATATACTTCTGGTGTCAGGAATCTATGGTGCCTTGCTGTGTATCCCCCCAACCGGTAGCTTTAGTGGTGCCAGCACTGCTAAGCCACTGTCCCCGTTATCTGGTATTTTTGACCTTCTCTGGTATAAATAAAAGGACACTAGATATTAAATGTTACTTGAGGGAGCCTTATGCTTGCACTAGTAGTTTGATGAACTCTCCTGGTCTCTTGCCTAACTCCCCAAACCTCTTCAGTAAATCAGAGTATTCTGTGGCGTACTTTGCAAGCCAATGAGGCACAGTGACCTCTAGTGGTTGCATATCCAGTTCATAATGCCTCATGGGTGCATCTAATTACACATTCAGGATAGGACCTGCCAGAGAGCTCGCTGTGTGGAGTTTGCATGTTCTCCCCACGTCTAACTGGGTTTCTCCGGGTGCTGCTGTTTCATCTCACAGTGTAAAGACATGCCGGTGAGGTGAATTGATGTTGCTAAATTGGCCTCAGTGTGTGTTTGTATTTGCGTTCACCCAGTGATGGATTGGCACTCTGTCCATTTGTTATTGATGACTTGTGCCCAATTACAGCTGGAATATACTCCAGTTGTCCTGCAACCCTGTCCTGGATAAGGAAGTCAGATGGCTGGAAGGATAGAAACTGAGTGGCTATTGATCCACTTTACCATAACTGTGGACCCTTTTAGTAAACATGAAGCATACAGCCTGCCCACACTACCCCAATTGCAGGAATCTTAACAAAACATGGACCTAACTGTTTCTGCCTGTTGTGCCTTCCTGTTTCTTGCCCCATATGTGCTGGTTCTTTTTTTTTGTTTACCCATTATTTGACACCCATTGCATGCCCAACCTATCTGAAAGGGTGTCTCTCTCTGAATTGCCTTTCACAAGATTTCTCCCATTTTTTTGGAATTGTTTTCTTGTCTTCTTAATGAGTCAAGGATGGGGGCTGTCAAAAAATAGGCACTTTTAAAGCCCATTTAGGTATTCCTTGTGTGATTTTTGGCTATACAAGAAGTTGTTATTTTGTTCTAGTCTGATGCTTACTTTGAGCCCAAAGCTGCATTCCTAAATTTAAATGCAGTACAATGAATCTGTGAGGCAGCAGTACTAAACATTTATATGAGCCTAAAAAAATAAGACATGCTTGTAATAGGGTTGAAATAAAATGGACCCACTGTGAAGAAGAAATGTCCTTACATTCACAAGCTCAATTTGTCTCTTGGGCATACTGAATCCTCCTTTTGTTTGAATAGTCAAAATGATAGGTTGCTTTCTGCATTGTGCAGACCTGACTTTATGTCTAGAGAAAACTGTGGACGCAATCTGGGAAGCATGTGCTGTCTGAGTTATGTGAACCTGTAACCAGTTTAGTGAATGACCAGGACTCTTCTTATATGCAGCTGCTACCAAGAACGATCAAGTAGGACTTATATTAATGGATGAAAATTCACGAGCTTGGGCTAATGTATAGCCTCTAGCCTACAGAGCCATAAACATTAGACAAGTTTCATAAAGGATGGATGTCAACACTTCTTAAGGGACATCATGGGCATTTGAGATCAAACCCCTACCTCTCCATTTGTTTTTACTGATTGCCAACTAGACATGCCAAAATCTCAGAATGAAAAGAATACCAGCCAGATTCATTCACAATTCTCAACCTGATTATTATACTTTTGGGGCAAAGGTGGTTTTGGGGGTATCAGGCCCCAAGCAGAAAGCAATTCTGTTTAGGCCACAAACGGACCCGTCCAGAGAATCTGGTCTAGAGACATCTTTAAACTTTCCAAAGTGAAAACACTGGGGACCAGGCACCTTTCCGGAACAAATGTTTATTAGTTTCAAACACCTTGGTTAACACAACCTGCATCTTGTTCTAACCTGCACGTCGGCTCTTTTTGTGCAGTACTTGGCCAGTGAGCAAGCATCTGTCGTTCCGCTGTCTGTTTAAGGGCGGCACGAGCAGATCGTCAGCGGTGGGGGGCAGCAGCAAGCCGACAGTTTTTAGCCGGTGGCCCACTGTTGGCTTGCGGCTCGCTTTCTGGAACCTTTATTTGGATAGGTCTTTTGGGAACTAACAATGGTCCCCCATATGGCATTGCTCTGAAAAACCACTCTGGCACCTTTAATGTTAAGAGTGTAGCCACAGATCAATTTTCGGGAATGTATATGAACAACATCGTTACGAACCTTAACCTTTGACAGAGAACTATCAAATATCTTGTAATTTTAATTTTCAAGTGCTGAAAATCACAACATTCCTGAAATATGTTATATACAGTAGTGGGCATCAAAATGTTAAGGCAACATGGTTTGATTTAAAAAAAAAAAAAATCACACCTTTGATGGCGTCCGGATGCGTCCCGTCCAGGAAGGGGTCTGTTTGTTGCCTGTTGCTGCTGATACAAACGACATATCTCTGCAGCTCTGCATTTGACTACGCGGGTTAAAAATAAATAAATACATAAATAAATATTGATAAATGTGTATTCGGATATTGATCCGTGCCCATCATCAACAACGATGGATCCGCGTCGTTCATGTTCAATAGTTTGAGGAACAGTTTTTGCCGGAACCTTTTTCACGAGTATAAGGAGCAGGCGGCTTACTACTACCCGCACACCCCCACGGCACGACGTAGCAACATGTGAGTGTTGTAGTGCTGCCTGACAAGGTACTTGATGGCGATCTTCTCTTCTTTTTCCAAGAAGTGCAGGATTTGTTTTTAACCTGCCCGTCTCACGAGTCCGGTAAGTCCGTGAAGTTTGCTTCAATTTGGAAAGAGGGCCAAAGTAGTCAAGGTGGGATCTGGTGACTTCAAAGTCAGTTTGTCTCCATGCACTACAGTGGCATCGGTCAGGTAACTTACTGGCGGGTAGCAAACACAACACTGTCCGTCTATCTGTAATCGGTTGTATGCTTTTGAAAGAATATGTGTTTATTTTGTTGACAGTTTAAAATAGGGTTCCAGCGTAGTAGTTTCGAGCTCCTTGATTTTGTCTTGCTCGAACTTCACAATATAGTTTCTGTTGTTTACTCGTGCTTGTTAATTGTACGAAATCCAGAGAATGTCTTCTGTTTCCCTTGCTCATGATTGATGTTGTCCATATTATCAGATCCAATTTGCATTTGTTTAGATATTTTTTTCGACAAATTGGAAAAAAAAACAACATTGAATTAGAAAAAGGGTCTCGAACTAAAACAAAATCTGAGATATGTACACACAGTATATAGTCCAGTCTCCATCCAGCGTGCCATAAAATATGCCTTTCTATTATGAATACTGCAAGTTTAGAAATGCATAAACTACAGCTATGTCCTTATGTAATAGTGTACCTATATATTTATGTACTCTGTGTGTTTATGTGTATGTATACTTTTTAACATTTCGAGTACGAACTGGTATGCCTTCCTTTGGGTTGTGCAGTGAGTGAGAAGTATGGATGCAATTCTACTCTCCTAATAACATCAAAATGCTAGCATAAACAAACACATTTTAATATAGTGCTTCTTTATAATGTACAGTCACTTAATGTGCTTTTCTAGTAGAAACTTGAATTCATATTTGCTTTACAGCTAGAGCACAGGCAAGTAAAATGACTGGCTGTAAGTTAGACAAAGATACAAACTGAACTCATGGCCTTAATTTTAAAGTTCTCTAGGCAATTGCACCTACCTGCCAAATGGGTGAAACTAATATATATATATTTTTTTTTGTATAGGTTTATAGGGTCATTATCATCACATGTACTGTGCAATTCATAGTTATACTGTATGTACTAATCAACATGCAGTGTGTTGCCAGAATCAGTGAGCAGACAGCTCAAATTTAAGAAGAAATTCAAAATATAAATGTGTCCAGTTAACTTTTTTTTTGTGAAATTTGTGAAAATACACTTGTATGATGCAAAAAAAAAAATGATTACTCTCCCTGCATGGCTAACTTCTATTCAGAGTAAAAACTTTGACGATACATGGAGTTTAGTAATTTTCAGAGTTGTACAGAAACAAAACAATACTTGCCAATTCAAAATTATATACAAATATGGTTATGTGGAGTTACAGTATGTGCTCAGTTAGGACTTTCATGAAAGTGAAATCTGTTAAAAGAAACAGCTAGTAGTTATTAAAAGAAAAAAATACATATGTTGTTACATGTAAGCTGGAAATCTGTGAAACAACTTATTTTAAGTGTATAGTTTTTATTTACTAATGGTAAGTTTTCTTACAGCTATCATTTTACATAGCTTTAAATGTGCAGCAGGACAGAGGCTTTGTACAAATTCACAGCTGTACAGCTGGATAATACGTAAGCTAAGCAATTAACAAACACATATTCTGCTTTATCAGTTTTGTGGTGTCATGTCTTAATTGTAATATTTTCTAAATACTAGATCATAGTATTCCTAATCACACCATGAAGTGGTAGCACTGCTGCCTCATAGTAAGGAGAACAGGGTCCCAGGTCCTCCCTGTGTAAGCTTGGGTTTTCTCTGAGTGCTTCAGTTTCCAAAATTAGGTGAACTGGCAACACTAAATTGGCACTAGTGTGAGTATGTGTGTTTGCCCTGCAATGGACTGGTGCCCTGTCTAGGGTTTGTTTGCACCTTATGCTAACTGGGATAAGCTCCAAACACTCCAAGGCAACCCTGGCCTGGATTAAGTAAGTTAGAAAA
The DNA here is from genome assembly GCF_900747795.2 of Erpetoichthys calabaricus. NCBI lineage: Eukaryota > Metazoa > Chordata > Cladistia > Polypteriformes > Polypteridae > Erpetoichthys > Erpetoichthys calabaricus. The sequence goes on along the minus strand of NC_041411.2, from coordinate 18,679,389 downwards.
TGACATGACATATATTAAAATGTTGTGGAGCTCTGCTTAGGAAGGGCCAGTAGTTGCAGGAGGACATACTAGGTTTAAAGCCTGACCGAGTCACTGTCTGTGTGTTTTTATGCACAGTCCACTTGTGTCTTAGTGAGTGTTATTTTTGAGAAGTCCAAGTTTCGTTCCACTTTTCCAGGACATGAAGGCTACATTAAGTGGTGTTACTATGCCCTTTGAAGGACTACGGTTGGTTCCTTTTTTGTTCCCAGTGCTACTATGATATGCTTTGGTCCCTGAGCACCTAACTTCAGTTAAGTGTGACTAAATTCAGGCTATGGATAGATGGGTTATCCTGTGCACATGTTTTTATTACCATTGTTGACGTATCAGTAAAATAGGCTTTTTCAAATAGCATGGTTTCAAAAGAGACTTTTGTTAGATTTTAATCATATGTTTCGATATGTGTACTAATAGATATTTTTTGATTTGGAATACTGTAACTAAATATGTGACATTCACTATTCCAATATGTTATTAGCATAGAACAATAAATTAATGCTATTGCTTAAATGTATGATAAACCTTCTAGACTATTTCTGTAAATGCTATAGTAATTTGGATAATAAAGCTTTTTTTTTTTTTGTCCCTCGGCCTGTGCTCATTGCAGGATCTAGAAGATTGGGAAATTGAGAATGAAACACAACAGCAAAGAGCATTCCCAGCCACCAAACAATAAACTGCCGGAGCCTAGCTTCAATGTACAGATTGAGTTGCAAGGTAAGCGTTTTAAGTACTGGATAGGTATAACCACCCAAGAAAAGCTGAACTTTTTTATCCTTTTATCTTGTAACTTGTCATTTTATATTTTCTCTTTTGTCTTGTTATGAGTTTGACATGCAGTTAGTCTTGCAGCTAATGCACTGGACTGCCTTGTATTTGTTTATTCAGCATTTGTTGAATAGAGTGCATTAATTAGATCATCCTTTTGGTTTTTATTTGAAAGTGGGTAGGTACAAACCTACATCAGGGAATCGGCACATTTACAAGTTTTGTTTCTTACCTAGATGGACAGTCATTGAAAGGTGTGGATGAATGCAATGCCCTTGTTCTCCCAGCGGCAAAACCAAAGAAACGCAAAGTCCAACAAACAGCTACGCCAAAAAAGGCTCCCCTCACTAAAAAACAAAGGAAACTCCTACAAAAGGTGTTGGAGAAAAAGGAAAAAAAATCTCAGGTAATAGAATTCTTTTTTACTTTATCAAGGCTCTGTATATATATTTTGTTATTTGTGAGAAGAAATCCTCAAAAATTATATTTTAATAATTAAGTATTATCAGTGTTTTTTTTTTCTGCAGTTTGTCAGTACCTTTTTTAAGTTTAATGTATGCACACATTTTATTATCAGCGGGCAGATATCCTAGAAAAATTAGCTGCTGTTCAAGCCACTGAAGCAGAGATGAAGCTCCTGTTCACCACCTCCAAACTGGGAACTGGCAAACGTCTTTATCACACCAAACTGTAATGTACCTCCTGTAAAATTGACTTTTCTGTATGTTCACTTTTGAATTTATGTGCGTTCTGATAACTGGTTAGTTTTAACTAATTCAGAGTTGCCCTCTTCTGTGTTAACAGAGAATATAGTAGTATCCTGTAAGCAAAATGAAAAGAAAATCTCACTTCATTGTCACTAAGGTATACATAGGCAGTAGTGTCTGTGTTTATTATGCGACACCACTTTTTAATGTGTGCTGTTCGATAAGCAGGTTTTGCAAATTTTCAAGAAGCAACTCACACAAGTCAGCTTTATTAAGAATTGAACGCGCTCTCAGTTTGGCCGCTTAACATTGTCAATAAGAGTTCAATAATTAAAATAACAAAACTAGCTGAAAGTTTTTCTTGGAATTGGTAGTGTGTTTTTCTTATTAATTGTGAAAGGTTCTTTTATTTTTGAAATGGCTTCAATTTGACTTTCGATTTTTCAGTAAGCTGTAAAAATCTCAGCCCTTCTGAAAAGTGTTTTTTTATTTAGACTTGATGAGGAAAAAGAAACTGAAGGGCCAGCCAAAATCAGTAGTGTTAGTGGAGCGAACCGAAAACGAAGATGGAGAAAAGAAGATGAGGAGGAGTGCACTGTAGCATCGGAGAGCAGTACAACATCTGATAGCTCTGATGATGAAGAAATGCAAGAAGACAGACAGGTTGAGACTATCACCCAAGCAATTGAAGTAGTTGAAGAAAAGACAAAGGAAAGTGTTAATTTTCAAAAGGAAAGCCCACCTGATGGATCAGGAAAATCAACACTATTAAACCTGCCTTCAGTGAAAGCACCTTCAGATCCTGCTGTTTTTGTCCCTGTGGATAGGCTGCCAGAAATCGAGGTTGGTTATGATTTATATGTGTAAGGTGACTGGAACATTCAGAATGCACATTATAGTACTTGGAATGAGTGTCTGTTTGATTCACACTCTTTAACTTCTGCATTTAAAGGTGTGGGGCACTAACCATGTGACATGCTTTTTCCTGCTTTGTACAGAATCTGGAATTCAAAAGCACTTTGAAAGTGATCTAGCTCCAAAAGATATTAATTTACATAATTGTTTGAGATTATCTGGTCACATAGCACAAGCAGGCTGCCTGCAACTTTGTCTTCTAAACCTACACTCACTAATTAACTTTTATACTCCCCGTCCTTGTGACACAGCATATTTGTTTTTGACTGCAGTTACTCTGGTTCTTCTTTCTCCTTGGCTTTGACCAGAAGATAATTCTAGGTACCTGAGACATACTTTCTACTCTTTCACTTCAGGTTGCTCGGCTGAAGCTTCCTATTCTGTCTGAGGAACAGGTTATCATGGAAGCTATTAAGGAGAACATGGTTGTAGTTCTCTGTGGGGAGACTGGAAGTGGTAAGACAACCCAGGTACCACAATTCCTGTATGAAGCTGGCTATGCAAGGTATGTTTTAATTATGGATACCTACATGACTGATACTGGTTTAATGTTTTGAACACCTACATGGGTGTTTTGGTTATTACTGATATAGCTCATTAATTGAAAATAATATTACTAGCAAGAAAAGTTGTTTAGGAGTTAAGGATGTAAAACTTAACGTAGGTTAGGCTTTATTATATGTTCATACAAAGCTTTGTCCCTCAGCCCCTACAAAGTTAAATCAAACAAATTGGAATGATGATATAACATTAAGCAAAATAAAATTTAGGCCATATAGTGCACATCTATATGTTCAGCTACAAAATTTGTTTTCTCCCCCCAATTAACTGTTATGAGAGACAGTGCCCATTTCTGCACAGAAATCAAAACAAACCATCTAAGGGGTGTCTATTGTAAACATCGCAGTACATTAAAAAATGCGTTATGGAAGAAGAAAAATAGTGCATTTAAAATTTATGAAGATAAGGTATAAGTTACAACAAAATGATAAACTAGCTTGCTTGGACTAAACATTTAATCTACATGTACCCACATTCTTTAAAGGCTGATTAGTTTTGTATTTAATAATGTGAACCCCACACCTAATATGCCTAACTTGCTGGGGTCATCAGACCTTGACAAGAAATTGCACAGAAAATTAGAAATTAGGGTTGGGCTTAGTAAAAATTCTGATTTACCCACATATTTTTGTCGTTATTATTATATATCAATAAATTGTTAATGTATACATTAATTTCAGGAGTGATAAAATCATCTGCATCACAGAACCACGGCGTGTTGCAGCAGTGAGCATGTCTGAAAGAGTGGCCAGGGAAATGAACCTTTCAAACAGGTGAGATTACTGTACGCCTGCTCCCATGACAGATTTTTTTTTTAAATCAGTAAACTGACTGTGGTATCATTTAACAGGATAGTTTCATATCAAATCCGATATGAAGGAAATGTTACAAGTGATACAAAAATCAAATTTCTCACAGATGGAGTTTTGCTGAAAGAGATCCAAAAGGTGTGTTGTTCAGCAGACTGCGATATATTGTAATTGTCTAAATATTTACCTGCTCTTCCACTTTGACCTTCATTTTGGTTTTTGTTTTCCTATATTTTAGACTTCTTTTTTCTTATCCTTATCACTCTTTCAGGATTTCTTGCTCACAAAATACAGTGTTGTAATTATCGATGAGGCTCACGAGCGAAGTGTATATACAGATATTTTAATTGGTCTCCTCTCTCGAATTGTGCCCCTTCGTAATAAGGTAGGTTATGTGCAAACATTGTTTAAGTGTTTTGGTTTATCAGATTCATTTGCTGTAGTGCTGCAAATCATGTACTCGGGAAAATTCTTGTATACCATTTACCCTCTACTAATATTAAATGTACTATGTGTGAGTCTTTGTCACAGCTTAAACAGTGTTTTTGCACAACTGCATTTCGGGAGGCTTTTGGTTTCACTGCTTGCATGCTATAAAATGTACAATGGTACTTGAGAAGAATTAATTGTTAAGAAATATGGTAGTTGAGAAGATGTAATTTGTCACAATTTGGCATTTGGTCTTGAAGCACTATAACCTTTGCACATTTTGTCTCTCATTTGAAAAGAAAGGGCAGCCCTTAAAGCTTATCATTATGTCTGCTACGCTCCGGGTTGAGGACTTCACAGAGAATACTCTCCTCTTTCCTACTCCACCCCCTGTTATAAAGGTAGTTGGTTTGTTACCATAAATAATTTTGCAGTGTTGTCATGCATGTCTTAGGAGGCCATTTTTCATTTTATTGTCTTTTTTGGACACATTAAAGACAGTAAATACATAAATATTATAATAAAAATATTACACAGATATTAATGGGAGGCCAGCGAGCCACTAACCCTTTTAAGATGCTATTAGATAACATAAGATAGTAGAATAAATTGGTAATTAGAAAACCATAGTCTAGAGTGATGGTACGAAATTCTTCTTGTATTGTGTTTAAATCTTTAATATAATTTTATCTAATAATAATTTGTCTTCAGATTGATGCCCGGCAGTTTCCAGTCACTATTCACTTCAATAAGCGCACTCCCATTGAGGACTATGTTGGTGAGACTTTCAGGAAGATCAGCAAGATCCATCGTATGTTGCCACCAGGTAACTTTTTTATGTATTCAGGGAGAAGTGTAAAAAACTGATAGCAAGAACAGTGAATTTACAGCTTAAAAGGCATTCACGGACATTCTAGGTATTTTAATGGTAGATTGAGTATAAACTCGGAGAAGTGAAATTGAGATCTTCGTGTTTTTAATGTTGAATGTTGCACTGAGTCTAAATCTGTATCCCAAATGTAGCATAGTTTATACAGATAGCTCAGTTTGAAATGAAAAAGAGTTACCTATTCAAGAAACATTATCATCACTTTGGTAAAATTGGTTTCATTGTTCCAATTAAATCTTGGGAACATGCAAACACTTTACAAATGCCGTACCAATGTACTATTTCTGGTATACTGCACTGCAGTGGCTAGTTATGTCCCCCAAACTCTGTACACTTGACATCTTCCAGTGGGTTTATAGAAGTGTACCTTGAATAGTTGCAGAACAGAAGAAGAAGAAAATATCTGGGATTGTTAAAAGAATCGGCACGGTGTGTTTTCATGTAATGCACAATTTATTATAAAATAAATGCAAGAATATAGTGATCATTGGGGAGACAAGTAAATTATATCATTTGTTAACTTTAGCTAGTGTAAATGCCTTTGGTCTTGATTTCAACAGTAAATATTAAAAATTGCCCATTGGAAGAGTAAAATAATATTTTTTTTAATTCAAAGGGTCTTGTAAATAAAGTACAGTTGCATTTCTGTTTCTACAATTATTCTGCAGTGAGGTTAAATCTGTAATCTGGTGGTTTACAGATCAGCACCTTGGTCACTAGACCACAGTGTTTAAATAAAATATGGATAAAAGTCTGTAGTGCTCATGGGGATTTTCTGGATTCCTCCGTGCTGTACAACATTTGTAAAGATTAGAGGATTTTATATAAATGTGTATGTTTATAAAACTATAAATTGATGTATTTTTTGGGGATGGACGTCATCCATTAATAGTTACTACAAATCATTTTTGGGGTGATAGGGTTTTTAAACCACCATCTGACTGCTCGGCTGCACCATCTCAAAACTAGCGTTCATCTTGCCACAGAATTCTCAAGATATATACTTTGTTTTGTACTTTGTATTTTTAAATGAAGAAAGAAATGAGTTGGGGTCCAAGTGGGATATCCAGTTCATTTTCCTTAATAGAAAATAGAAGGCATGAACATTCAGTGCCAGCAGCGAGTATGGCACAGTCAGTTAAAATATATCTTTTGCTTTACTTTTGACTAGAGACCATTTATTTGTAAGATTTGTGAAGAAGTAACCTTATTAAAATGTTACACTCTATCACGCAACAGAGTACTTTGATTTTTATTTTTTAAGACAATAAAAGAAAAGGGGGGAAAAAATATACAATATTTGCCTTTCATTCAAGGGGACCGTAAGTAAAGGATTTAAATCATAAAGACTTTGTCAATATTACCAAAGTTGTAATTTTGCTCAGTATAAAAGCAAGAATTCTATTTCACAGATTACAGTTATTTAATTAGCATTTTGACTATCAAATACAGTACTATCTTTGTTCAAAGCAAATCAATTAAATAAACCATAAAAAGATCCTGGAATGTGCTGTTTTTAATGTGTGCATTAAAATTCCTGTTGTTGCTTAAATAGAAGCTATTATGTGGATTAGTGACAATAAATTGACCTAATTTCTCCCTTGTGATGGAATCACATGTCATCCATTTCTGGTTCCTTCGTTTTGCCTGGTGTGTGAATAAACAGATCCAGAAAGCAAATCTAATACTTTGTGTTGCATGAGCAATTCTTAGGGCTGCTTTTTGTGTATTTCTGCCTCATCTATCCATCCATCCATTTTCCAACCCGCTGAATCCGAACACAGGGTCACGGGGGTCTGCTGGAGCCAATCCCAGCCAACACAGGGCACAAGGCAGGGAACCAATCCCGGGCAGGGTGCCAACCCACCGCAGGACACACACAAACACACCCACACACCAAGCACACACTAGGGCCAATTTAGAATCGCCAATCCACCTAACCTGCATGTCTTTGGACCGTGGGAGGAAACCCACGCAGACACGGGGAGAACATGCAAACTCCACGCAGGGTGGACCCGGGAAGCGAGCCCGGGTCTCCTAACTGCGAGGCAGCAGCGCTACCACTGCGCCACCGTGCCGCCCTCTGTCTCATCTATTCTTTTGCAAAACAGTTTTACTGGGTAGGTAAATATAGTGTGTTCAGCATTGTGTAGTTCAGTTGTACTCTTTAAATGGTGCTACTGAGCCAAACTGAAATGTTGCCTGCAATGTGGAAATAAGTAAAAAGAAAAACTTATTGCTTTATGCGAGTTTTGCTGGGTTGGTAAGTATATACAGTATATCTGGTACTTCAGTATCAGTCAGATACTACATATGTTCTATGTCCTAGTAGTTACTGCTTGGTGTGAATTATTCATATTGAATCTTGTGTTATGCCTCACTATGTACAGTATATACTGTACTTGTAAAGTGAACTCTGCACAAGCAAATGCAGTATACATCAGAGTGCACTGAACAGAATATCAGTTAGGAAACATTCATTTGCATTAAGTCAACTTGGCTGCTGCTAGTGTCAAGCACAGCTTTCAACAGTCCATCAGTAGTAATCACACCTCAGCAATAAATTCTGAAAGAGGCATTTATTTTTCCAAAATAGCATCTGCACTACTTTGAGTGCATGCCCTCTACTCTGGGTAATTTTTTAGAATTAGCTGATGCCTCTGCATTGCTTGACTAGTTGTCATATACTGAATAATAAAGAGATATTATATAATTTACATTTTTATATACAGAAATCGTTGTTTTTCACTTGCTTTTGCTTACTGTTGTCATATCATACTGATTTATTAGTTAAGGCAGTGTGCATCATTTTGGTGCAATAGTCAAGTTCTGTTACCACAGAGCAGATCATTAAGTTAAAATCCCGACCTTGGCTCTGTCTGTGTGTAGTTTGCATATTCTCCCGGTAGCTGAACAGATACTTTAGATTAACCGCCCACAATCAAAAGAGGTTTTTCTGCATTGGTTCGAAGTCAGTGAGTGTGGGTATCTTTGATTTTGCTCTGTAATGGGCTGACACCTTGTCTAAAGCCAGCTGATTGATGTGGGTTGGTAATGGATGTTAACATGTATGAATCAAGCAACCCAAAACCCCGTACAAGAAAAAACTGTTTCAGTATGGAGACAAAGGGCTGTCCAAATGTTGCGCTATCCTAAGTGATCTGAATCTGATATGATTTGATTTCAGGTTGCTGGTCACTGCCACAATCAGAGAAGTGCCTCAGGTCCATACGCTACATCGAAATAATCAGAAGTCTAGTTCTTATTTTTCTGGATTATAGATATAATAACAAAAACAAAATGATCATAATTTTACCTGGGGAGTAATCTTAATTTTTGGAATCCTCACTCATAAAATTATTTAGTTCTTAATAGCAAGCCATATTTCTTTATTTACTACTGCCAGAGGCACAATGAAATGAGGATGAAAACAAATGCTTTGTAGTTTAATATAACTTGTCTGATTTCATGTGTTACCTGTTTTCTGTTTATCTGAATCTGTTTTATATACTGCTTGTCCTGTTTGTGATACTAATATATACATTTTTATTTTTGAAAAATTCATAAGGACAAGTTTATACTAATGAGAAATGTTGACGCAGTGGTCCTCTTTCAATTCCTTTCTTCTTTTCATTTTTTTAAGGTGGCATCTTAGTGTTTTTGACAGGGCAGGCAGAGGTGCACTCACTGTGCAGGAGGCTGCGGAGGGCCTTCCCTTTCAAACCAAACAAAAAACCTGAAGGTATATATATATATATATTTGGATACTCTTTGTCTTGGCTTATTAAGTAGCTTTGGTAAAATGGCCTTCCTTAGTGTTTGGGGTCTTATTTGTACTGATGTTGATTAAAAAAAAATAAAAGAGTGGGTGGGTGTGTAATGTTTCTGCCAGAGTCCATAATGAACACCAGAATACAATCTGGAAACTAGTGCAGCATGGCAGAATTAGTTTGATCATTGAGATGAACTAGCATTAAAATACTAATAAAATTAACACCACTTCTCATGGCAGAGATGGATGAATCAGAAGAGCCTATTTTAGAGAGAAAGAAGCTGAAGAGGACAAAACAAATGAAGGTCATGGTGGGTATCCATAGCTATTACACCTGTTAAGTGTTATGTTTTTATTTATTTACATTTTTAAGCCATTTCAGCATTATATAGCCAGTGATAACATGACTTTGAAGAACATCTACAAAGTTAAATATAAATCCTGTAATAGACCTAATAATGGGTAGAAAAAGTATACATCTATTATTTATTAGGCACAGCAGAATTACTCAATAACACATTTATATAAAACAGATTGAAAGTTAGATTCCATAACACACTCTTTTTCCTTGTGCTCACAGTTCCTCTCCTCCCTCTCAAGAAAAGTGAACGGCAAGACAAATCTATTGTTATCGGGAATCCCAATGCATGCATCAGTATTATAAAATCCATCTGTTTTTGACCAGAATATGTTTCCTTAGCTTATATAGCTCATTGCTTTCCTTCTGCCTTTCAATGATGTTTCAAGTCACATTAGTGAATGTGAATTATTATTAAATACAGTTTGAGTACAGCATTTTGTTTGTTGAATTTGCAAGTTACTTTGGCAGACAATGTGGCATCTGCTAACACTATAGGCAATATAGAGCACGAAGAATACATTTACATTTTTACTTTTCTCCAGCCACAAACCACTCTCATCCCCAACAAATGTTAAATCTCATTATAGCTCCTGTAGTCGATGATTTGTAAAAGGATTAACATTATGAAAAGAATAATTATTTAATTTATAACTGCTTGTCTATTCTTTGACTGAGATTGAAGCTTCTTTTTTATTAAGGCTGATTATTTGGTTTAGAATTTCTGACTTTATACCTGTCATTTATTCACTTTTACACCTCTCCTTCCAGATCTTTCTTTCTTGTTTTTCTCGACACTGTTACATTTTCACTTATGGTTTTACAGGATGTTGATATTTACTTACTTCAACAAAGTATTCCTACTTAGTGGTGAAAGGCCATCTAAAATTCCGACATCCATAGGTACAGTATGCAAGGCAGCACTAACTCATACTGTACAAAGCAGTAAATGCAGAAAAGGATATTAAGCAGAGTCTGTCAGGCTAGAATTGAGATTACCTGGAATTTCACACACTGCCAGTTATGTCTATGGTAAATAATGATTTCTGAACATCGTTTTGTATAGACTATGCCAAAGATCAATCTTGATAACTACTCGGCTCTTCCTGTGGATGAGGGAGATGAGGACAGGGATGCTGGCATTGATGATGAAGAGGACCTGCCTGATTCAGATCTTGATCTTGATATTGGAGATGACGACACCGGTGAAGAAGGTACATCAACTAACAGCGGACATTCTTTTTATTGTATATGTTAATTCATATGTGAAGTAATCTTGAACCTTTAGATAATCATAAGAATGGGTTTTGCTGAAATTGTGTATATGCAGAATAAAGGCAGTTTAATGAATGTGAGTGTTCCTTTGTCCAGGAATTGCTCCTGCTTGCTGGGATATGCTCCAGCTTCCCTGTGACCCTCTTGTGGATAAGCGTATATAGAAAATGGATGGATATTCTTAATGAAAAGAGGATTGTTTGCTTGATATCTTTACAGTAAAAAAGACCACTAAGACATAAAACATTTTCTAATCTCTGTGTACGTTTAACTTTGTTTTGAATTGCAGGTATGAAGCCGGACCCTACTCTGCCCCTCTATGTTCTGCCTCTATACTCCCTATTGGCCCCAGAAAAGCAGGCCAAGGTAATGTGTATTTTGATAAGAGTACATCTCAATTAATTAATTAATTATCATTTGGCCAGTAGTGTTAAAATCTTAGTACTGTATACGGTTCAACTGTCTGTTAAATACAGAATTGTAAATTATTAAAAAAAAAAAAAATGAACCTTTACTCTTGATGCCATAGAACAATTTAAAAGTGGTTTATCAAGTCAAAACAAATCTAGACAGATTCCTGTTTTTGAAAATCTGTTTGTGCTTTGTTTTTTGAGAATTTCTACTTCTAATACACTTCTAATAGTGCCAACCTCTTGGTGAATGTACTGGCCAGTAAATCATATGATTAACCATTTAGACTCCACTACTATTCAATAATTAGCTCTAAATTACTTCCTTAGTCTGCTATAATATCCATTGCAAAAGAAATCTGGAAACGTTTGTAACATTGGTCTTTAACATTTATTAAGTTGGTAAAAGTTTCAGTTAAAAAATATGCATGTAGATCATAAACCCAATTAATACATAGTTGTAATGCTCAGAATTTAAGCCTTCACTTCTTTAAGTATCAGTTGATACCCTAAAACTTTTCTTAATAATGTCTGTTAAAGGGATTATACAGCAGTGCACTTTTGTCTTCCTGCTCCTCAAGCCATACCAGAAGATGCAATTTCAGTACAGGAATGAGTGTTATAGTATATTTAATCCCTTCACTTTGATTTTTCATTAATGTGATGGCTTTCAGGTGTTTCGCCCACCACCTCCTGATACAAGGCTGTGTGTTGTTGCCACCAATGTAGCTGAAACATCCCTCACTATCCCAAGGATCAAGTATGTGGTGGACTGTGGGAAAGTGAAAAAGAGATATTACGATAGAGTCACTGGAGTATCCTCTTTCAAAGTCACTTGGACCTCCCAGGCCTCGGCCAATCAGAGAGCTGGGCGAGCTGGCCGCACTGAGCCTGGCCACTGCTATAGGTGAGTACTTGGCAGCAGTTGAAGTTTGGAGCAGATTCAAAGAAATAACGAGGCCTGGGCTGGTCTTGTGCTTGTAGTTTTTTGTTTTGATGATAGATTTTCACTAAATATAAAAAATTACCCATCAAATTATTGGGGTACCTCTGAGACAATTTATCAACCAACAAATAACAAAAGGTTCCTGGTATTTGTATTGAGCTAACCAACATTACCAGCATGTTACTTCCTCATTAGGTCATAAGGGGATTAAATTTCACCAAGTGGAAGTATTCTGACAAATAACAACAGTTCTCACAGTATATCTTACAATATTTCTGGTGTTGATTTAGAGGAGAGTTGGATACAGAGAAAAAGTGCATTTAAATTTATAACATAAGTACTCTGTTAATCTCTGAATGCTATCTAAAACTCATTCTTTTGTTTTTGCAGACTGTATTCATCTGCAGTCTTTGGTGACTTTGAGAAATTTACACAGGCAGAGATCACGCGGCGACCAGTGGATGATCTTGTTCTTCAGATGAAGGACTTGAACATTGAAAAGGTCTGAGAAGTAATTAATTCATGAGTGAGTGTATGTTCACTGCCTAATGGTGATTTGAAAATGTGAGGTTTGTTGGTTCACTCTTTGGGATGTATGAAATATACTTTGAGCAGTTTGTTCAGGAATTTATTTTATACTGCTGGGAGTTTATTTCTGTGCATTCTACCTTCTCATACTCACAACTCCAATCTAGGTAATAAACTTTCCGTTCCCAACCCGGCCCTCATCCGAAGTGTTGATAGCTGCTGAGGAGCTGCTTATTGGTCTGGGTGCATTGGAAGAACCTGCAAAGTCTGGCAGGTAGGATGGTAATTTTATATCAGTAAAATCTAGTATTGCTGTCCATTTGGGGATGATTGCAGATGGTGTTTGCTGAGCATGCATACTGCTCAGTTTCACTTGTGGGTTTTTAGAAATAGATTCATATTTTTAAAACACTGGAACATATGCATTAAACGCTCCTTATGAACTTCATGACCCTTACGTTCCCTTATTTATTTCAATATTTAATTCATGTTAATTCAAAGTTCACATACATTCTACCCTTGGATGAAATCACAAAGATTTAGTCGACCTAAGATAATAATGTTTCACATTCTGTACTGGCCTCATTGCAACATACAGTGTTAATTACGCCAGTTTCCATTGTAAAGCAAGATTATGGCTTAGGTGTCAAAAAGATGGATTTAAAAAACTTTGTTTTTGGCCAGGGCATGGCAGCAGTTCTCATATATGACAATCTCTCTCCAAAATTTTCAAACTTGGAAGCTTTCTACAAACACTTCATATGATCACATGTATATTCTGGCTTTAATGTGTTTGGATGAAGAAAAGTTATTGCTTACCACTAGAGAGTCTTATATTGGTTCACTGGTATTCTTAAAACATCTTTTGAAACAGTTGCTTTCGTTGGTGATTTCCAATAGCACAAATCTGTTTTTTTAATCATTGTAGTATACTATGTTGTCACGTTTTCCTGCATGTATGATGATGTTAACATATATATATTGTAGCAGATGTAGCGCTTGTCCACCTCTTGAACCCTCAGGTACCACTCTTGAGACCAGGTGAAAGTACAATAACTATTATTTTTATTATTGTACAGTGCACAAAGCACTCCACACACCACACTCATATATTCAATAAACTCTTCACAATAACCAACCAATCCTCCTCGCCCAGACACTTCGCCACCCTACCTCCCAGCTCAGCTCAAATGTCTGGGCTTACCCATAGTCCTTTTATAGCTCCTGACCCGGAAGTGGTTCTAAGCACAACCCACAAGTCCATTTACTTCCGGGTCAGGGCAAACAGTCCTCTTCTTCATCCCGGGAGCACGTCGCTTCCTCCAGTCACGTGACCGACACGCACTCCCGGGTTATAGGGCATGCAAGAGCCCACTAGCCCCCCTACAGTGACTCCTGGCGGCCCCCAAGGTATCCAGCAGGGCTGTGTCACAACACTACAAAGTTCATGAGGCCCTGCTGGAACTCGGGGCACGAATATGCTGTCCGGAGGGCTCCTCCTAGCGGCCTGGGGGTGGCGACCGGAGTCCATAGCCGGTCGTCCATCACAATATATATATAATATTATGTTTTATGCCATTTTCTTAATTGTTACCATACCTTACTGTTTAAAGAATTCTGTTGTATCTCTTGAACCATGATTCTCACCCACCTGCTGTAATTTCAGGCACCAGGAGCTGGAGCGAGCAAAACTAAGCTGTCCTATCACCCACTTGGGCAGAGTAATGGCTGCCTTTCCTGTTGCTCCTCGCTATGCTAAAATGTTGGCACTTGGCCGCCAACATGACTGCCTGCCTTATGTCATCACTATAGTGTCTGCTATGACAGTGAGGGAGATCTTTGATGAATTTGACAGGTTAGTTTGTTTGTGCATCATACAGTAAAGATGATGATCTGCGGAAACATGGAGCTAAATTTTGAAGGGGAATGTCTTAAATAGTTCTATGTACATTTTACTTTCCCACAGTGATACATGCCTTGTGTTTATTTTTGATCAGCATATGATAATCTAAAATTAATCTCTATGGTAAAAGATGTATTGGATTAATATCACTGAAATGTTCTCAATACGAGTGGCAAAGTGGTCATCGGTGTTTTTTATTTTTTTTAGCTTAAGGCATAGCTGGGATGGATTTGTGGCCTTTGTGTAGCTTACACATTTTTGCTGTGTTAAAAGTATTTTTATTTCAAATAATACTGGTTTTCTTCCAAATACAAAATGTGCATATTAGTTTAATTGCTATCTGTAAATTGACCCTGTATTAATGTGTACATGTGTTTTATGATGGAAAAATATTATGATCATGATTGGTTTCTGCGCTGTACTTAATGCACCAGGGAAAGGATTCAGCTTGCAGCATGACAAAAGTAGAAAACAAAAATTTTTAATGTGTGGACTGATGTCAATTGCTGCTTTGTTTAGGTTGTAGTGGCAGTTGGGAGATTGTTCATGTGCAGGTGGTGAACCATATTGAAAACCAGAATAGCAAATCACTGCAAAGCGACAGGCATAAAACAGTTTTTCTGTAACAGTAGAAAGGATTTCTGATATACATGTCCAGTACAAGAATCGCTTAAATATTATTTTGATACTGGTAGAACAGTAGTTATAGCATATCTCTTACTTTCTTCTTCTAGACCAGTTATTAGTGAAGAGGAGAAGGAAAAGCTCACAGGGAAGAAAGCCAGAGTATTGCAAATGAGATGCATTTGGGCTGGTCAGGGAAACTCTCTGCAACTTGGTGATATAATGGTGATGCTAGGTAAAATCTACCACTTCTCAGACATCAGCTTGTTTCTTTATACATGTTTACTTCGTTTTCTCTGAATTAGCAATTTGAGCTTACATGTTATCTGTGCTTGCTTGCAGGTGCAGTGGGAGCCTGCGAGTTTGCTGGCTGTACATCCAAATTCTGCAGTGATAATGGACTTCGGTATAAAGCTATGGTAGAGATCCGCAGGCTGCGGGGGCAGCTCACAAATGCTGGTAACACTTTTTCTACTTGATTTTTTTATTGTACAGGTTTTTTATAAATTATAATTTTTAATCACCTTTTTATTGTTAAGAGAAATTTAAGATGTTTGGTGTTTACTTGTTGTGCTTTTAAGGTCAATTACGTTAGAATGGAAATGTTCATTAGTGTCTGATGTAATCACCAGAACTGTATAATCTCTTATGATGTGGCACAGATGATTAGATTTTTTTATAGCTAACTGGCTCTGTAACAAGTCTTTTCCCTTATGCACATTCCAGTGAATTCAGTGTGTTCCGATGCCAAGCTGTTTGTTGATCCTAAGATGAAGCCTCCAACGGATTTACAGGTGACATACCTGAGGCAGATCATTTTGGCAGGACTAGGTGATCATGTTGCAAGGAGGATCAGTACAGAAGAGTTATTGGATGTCAAATGGAAAAATGGTTATAAGGTATGAAAACCTTCAGTAGAACATGATCTATCAAGTGAACTTGTGTAGTAGTTACATGGTTTAGCTTCATGCCGTGCTTAGCTTAGCTGGACCAATGCCTGTAAAGCGCAAAGTTGCTAGTTCAATAGCCAGCAATTGACTCACTGTATTATGAGTAACTGTCTTTGAAAAAAAATATGCCAACTACAGATGTATAATTGCAAGCACTTACTTTGTTTTTTAACTAAGGGAGAAATTAAGCCAAATTGTACACAGAAGATGTTTTTTGTCAATTTTGTGCAAATTCTGAGACATTTTAATGTCCCTTTTCACCCTTAATCCTTTCATTCTTACAGGAGCCACTATAAGATTCACAACTGATGCTTCTATTGTGCTTGTATTTTACAGCAGCAATATTAGCAATTATTTTACTATTTGCTAGTTTTATTTACTTGTTTTTCACTCAACCATGACAACCACTGCAGTGACTGTGTTGTATCTGTCAACAGACTCCCCTCCTGGATGAGCCTGTATTCATACATCCCAATTCTGTGCTCTTCAAAGAGCTACCAGAGTTTGTTGTCTATCAAGAGATAATTGAAACTTCAAAGATGTACATGAAAGGTGAGCCCATACATTTCTGGAGTCTCAAATGTACTTAACAGAAGAAGATGATTGGTCCTGGATTCCAAAGGATGGAAGGACCACTCGTGATTGTAACCAACAGCTTTGCATTGCTGCCAGTGCTTTAATAATCTATGTGACCTTTCAAGAAAGAGCTTTAAATAGATGGTTAATTTAGTACCTTTTTCCAACTGTAGGTGTATCTGTTCTGCAGCCAGAGTGGATCCCCGTTCTTCTTCCTCAGTATTGCCATTTTGGAAAGCCTCTGGAAACACCTGGCCCATCTTACTGTAAAGAGACAGGAAAAGTGAAGTGTCACAGGGAAAGCACATTCTGTAAGTAAAGTCCTACCCTAACTATGTTGTGTCTTTGGGTCTTTTCTTGGGAAGGGGATTTTAGTGACTTACACTTAATATAAAAATCCATAGTTTAAATTGAAAAAATATATATATTTTTGCCAATTCAGACCGAATAGGATGGCAGCTTCCGGCAGTGGAGGTGGACTACCCCCAAGGGTTGGATAAATACAAACATTTTGCCAAATATTTCTTGGAAGGTGAGGTAAGTGTCCATACCCCACATTACCCAGATTAATTTCAATTAGAGCTCTTGAACTTGATTTCATAAAAAATGTAGTGGAGTGAGGGCTTGGTGTAGTGGTACCCTGGGTGGGGTGACATTTGTGTGGAATTTACATGTTTTCAAAAGCTTGCTGCAATAGAAATGCGATAGATTGACAGCCAAATCAAAATGAATTCTGTGTGTGCCATTTGCAGAACTATGGTGTGAGTGTCACTTTCAGAAATAGTGGTCAAACTCCAGGATTTTTCTTTCCGCTCAGCTTTTATTTGGTATTGAGAACCAAACTGTATTTTATATATTTTTCTTACTAATAAAGTACTACAACTTAACAGATGTATAAAGGTTTAACAAATAGTGTGAAAACAACATGCTGTTAATATAGAAATGTGCATAGAGCCAACAAAGTTTTTACCTTAGAATCAAATATATTGAAATACATATTCTTACAATGAAATATTCGAGTAACTAGTGAAGGCAGAGCATGAAGCAGAATTTGAAATGACAGAGATGAGAAAGATCAGGTGGTTGTGACAGTTAATGGAGGGTGCAAACATGGACCTAATTGTGTACAGAACAATTGTGTCTTGAAATTGTACTCACACCTGGTAGTTTGTGGAATGTACTCAAATAAGTATTTAATCATGCAATAACACAATAATAAACTGTATCTTAGAGCAGTAATATAGAGCAACCATTTTCACTAACTGCATTTGCTGTGAATCAGATATATTTGTTTAAATTTGAAAATAGGTCATGTTGAGTTCTGTGTAAAGGAACAAATTCCTCCCGTCACAAAACCTGCTAGACAACTTTTGATGCTGTGAGTTTTAGTGCATCGTTTTTAACAGCTTTTCCCATTCTATCTCTTAGAAGCTTTGTTAACTATATCGCTTGACAGTGCAAGTTGTCAACTGTCAACATTCTGCTTAAGTGATCAGTTTCTTCATGTATTTTTATATTATTACAGTCTTCAACGTGTCTTTTTCTTTTCTTGCAGGTTTGTTCCAAACTACTGCCTTTCAGAAGTTGCTTGCTATCTAGTCCATCCACCATGTTAAAGAGTTGGGCAAAGTGAGTTGATTTTTACATAGGGTTAAAGCTTGTAGACATGCTTTTGTATGTCCATCCTCCTGCCGTGTCCAAGTTAAATTAGCCTGGAAATTGGTAAAAGGGGCCTAAACCCCCCAAAAAGTTCTTTAACTGGACAGTGACCTGATGAATTCAGCAAGCTTTTTTTACATTAATGTGGCCTAACTGCCTACTGTTGAACCAAAGGCAGTGTAATAATGTAAAAAAAAAAATCATATGGTTTTATGATCAACAAAGTAATGTATCCCTATTAGATAAAGCTTTCTGTATTTTATTTAAAAAAAAAAATGCAAACATTTTAGTGTTAGTCCTTCAGACCAATTCTTTTTTCATGTTAGTTTTAAACATTAAGTGTATAACCAAACTAAATGATTTATAATGTTGTACCACCAGCTTGATGTTGCTTCACATTCTGCAATGAACAGTTAAAAAAAAGTTTAGAAATGTAAATAATGGTAATATTACTATAAACACCTGGCTGGAGTGGTGGCTCTGAGGCTAGGGATTTGCACTGGCAATCGGAAGGTTCGAATCCCATAAACAGCAAAAGTGACTCTGCTCTGTTGGGCCCTTGAGCACGACCTTTAACCTGCAATTGCTCCGTCCTGGGTATGACGTTAACCTGCATCCAGCCCTGCAAGTAGGCCCTCCAACCTGTAGGGAAAAACCTGGGGGTTGGTGGCAGAATTGGCTCTCCAGCCACCATAAAAAAAACCTCAAACTGGTTCCATTTCATCCGAACTGGTGTGGTGCTGAGGTGGGTCACTTGTTGCATGGCTCCACACAGGTCCTAATCTGGGATCCTGAGTTGGTTTGTCATGTGGTGGGTGCAGCAATGTGCTGTACTATCAACGTGTGTTCGTAACCTTATTATAAAAATAATTGTTCTTTTTCTGGCATGTTCACCTTCAACTTACCAGTTCTAGGAAACTGGCATTACTAACAACATTACAAAACAAATGCAAGTAAATAGCTAAGCACTTGTGTTAAAGGCTGACCTTTAAAAGTATAGTTTAGTGCTTTCCAGTCCTGGTCTTAGGAGATCCCTGTGGCTTGCTGGTTTTTGTTTAAACCAGTTTCACAATCAGTGAGTCATTTTATTTCTGACTTATCTCATTGTTTTTTTTTTTTTTATGTTTTTTTGTTCTTTTGTTTCTCTTCATTTTGGAAAAAAAGCAATAGTGTGAGACTTACATCTACAACAAATTTCATTTTCCTATTAATACACTTTTTCTGCTAAATTTACAAGCTCAGATATACTTTAATATTGACAATTAACAATGAACAGTGAAGAAAGCTTTAACAACATAAATTTTATAACTGGGTTTGCTACATTTTATTACAATTTGTGTGTGTTTCATTGGTATATTATAATGGATTTTAAGAACATCATTTAGTTTTTATATTGTTTTTCCCCAAGTGTTTTATTAATTTAAGCAGTTATTTGCCCTGTTGTCTACTTCAGTTGCCATTTATTGTCATTATTTAATTACAACTTATGGGAGCCGATTCGACAGAAAAAGATTAACTAAAAGGGAAAAAGACAAAAGATGGTTGCAAACTTAAAACTATGACAAAATGTAGTATTCTGAATTTCTTATATATGTAAATCTCACACTGCTGCTCCTATCTAAATGTAGGATAACAAAAGAAAAAATACTGGCTAATTGTACAGTCAGGTTAACTAGAAGTAAAATAATTCACTGATTTGCAAAAGTGGCAGGCACAGGAACCCCACAGGATGGGGATTGGAAAGCACTGGTGCATAGTTACTTCAAATTTATTTTGACTTTTGTTTCAACCAGTTTGCATTAAACCATCAGAGAGCTCTTCTTCTGTGGTCTCTGTGAGGATCCCAGTGCAGTGACAGGGACACTGTGCTACAAAAATGCTGCCATCTTGTAAAACAGAGGTCCTGACTTTCTGGTCATAAAACGTCCCTGGGCATCTTTCAAAAAGAGTAGGGTATTTGGCGATGTCCTGGCTGACTTGCCTTCCATGGCCTGGTCATTCTGCCCCCCTAATCATCCCCTGTCCCTTATTACCTAACTATCTCTCTCACTCCTTCATCACTTAATAGCTAATCTGTGGCAAGCGTACTGGCTAAAGAATGGCTGTTGCCGCATCATTCAGTTGGATGCTACATATTGGTAGTGGTTGAACTGGTTCTCCCCTGTCTATGTAAATCCCTTTCAGCAGGTTAGAAAAGTGTTGTATAAATTATAAAATTACCTTAAACCAATTGTTCTAATTACTTGTAAGAAGGAGTACCACCAGTAATAATGCCCACCTGAGATAAAATTTTTAACAGAACTTGGATTGTGTAAAATGAACAGATAAATTTAACACAAATGATAATGGAGAGGTAAACAAAGGGAGAACACAAAGTTTCTGACAAAATGAAAGCCTGCTGTCATACATGGCTTACGTATACAAACCTGTTGCTTTCCTCCTGTCTTTAAGGTGGGGTTTTACACTTTTTTTTTTTTTTTTTTTTTTATATAATCATGTGCCATTATCTCTCTTCCACCGTTCTAATTTTTTTAGCTCTCGTCCAAGAGCCTTTGCTCAATGAAAGAACTCTATATATTTAACCTGGAGGTTACTTCTGAACCATACACCACCAAGTTACAGGGCCTTATGCCAGATACCAGCACCAGTGACCACTGAACCCTAATATGGCCTTAAAAGTGAAAGTTCAGTGTGAAATCTTCTGGGCTGATGGTTTAGTTGATAGGCAGAAGTAGTCTCTGGCTGCTTGCTGTATCTTCACTAGTTTCTCAATAGTTCTCCATACCTTTGCTGTGTTACTGCACTGTAATGGCCTCCATCTACCCACATAGGTAATTAGAGATACTATTCGTTTCTCAGTGTGTATTTTTATCCACCAATAATAATAATAATAATAATACATTTTATTTATATAGCGCCTTTCCCACGCTCAAGGCACTTATCTTACCTATCTAGCTCCATTTGACTCCTACAGGTAATTTTTTTTTTTAAGACACTGTAGAAATTGACAGACTTCACTGCTAGCATCAGAAGCAGTTGCACCTCTTAGAAACTATAGCGATAATATTTTATTTGGTCTCATTTTTGCCTAAAATTATTCAATGTGCAAAATTCTATTGACAGAATCACAAAATTAGCATTACACTTGGAATAATTAGAACAATATTCAAGTAAAAAAAAAAAATCACACTTGTTTGGACAGAAATGCTGCTCCTCCTATTGTGTGCAGTGTTTGAGACCCAAACTTTGGCCGAATCATTAATGTTTTCCTTTCCTATGTTCCATTTCTGATTGTCATCCATAGAAAATCTTTTTTTTGTTGTTGTTTTTGCATCTCATGCGAAGCTAAATATTAGCTACTGTACTTTAATTTAGGAATACAAATTGCAATGCTTCACATATTCTAATACCTTTTTTCTGCTTAGTACTATGTGTTTATTCATTTATGCCTGTTGGTGTAATTAATAGTAGGTTACAAGAGGTCTAAAACTTCTTTTTGTAACTTTCTAAATGTTTCTTTTTTTTAAACTTGACAGGCTGCAGCCTCGAACTGAGGTTCTCTTAACAACGCTAGTCTCAAAAGAAGCAGACTGCAGGGAGAATTTAATTGCCGCCTGGAAACAAAATCCAAAGTGTAAGTTTATGACATGTTTTATCAAGATCTCAGGGTAGTTAGATTAGAGAATTTTGCTTTCATTTCTCAATCTCTTGACCCCTTTTTTGTTTTCTTTCCTAGATTTGTTGACTGCTTATTGCCAGTGGCTTCCTGAAGTCACACATAAAAAAGTGGCGGAGCTTTGGCCTCCCTTATAATGGCCTTCTAGAAAAAAAAAAGGAAAGTGTTAACTGAACTTTTAAAAGTCCCTACACAACCCAGGGAGGACTTCCAAATGAAATATGCCTTTATATTGATGGATGCTGATAAAATCATCTGAAGAGCATATTGGATGGAGAGTGGAATGGGGCCTCAGTCTGGATCGTCTCTCGCTCTTTGATTTGTAACAGGCAGGGAGGGACATGGCTTAAAGAGCTGATGGCTTTTTCATAAATAATCCTGATACTTTTTTTTTTTTTTAAGTATCTGTAACATGTACTTTGATATCATGGCTATCAATCTTGATGACACTTCTCTATGAAGTTTTATGAAAACTGAAATGTTTCACTTGCATTCAAGTGATGGGGGTTCAGTGTAACAGTGAGTATTTTGGAGAAGAAGCGGTTTCATTTTTTTAATCATTAATAAACACAATCTACTACACTCTGCTTTGGGAAGATATGTGACTGTTTTAGTCAGTCAGTTAGTTATGGTTTTACTATGTTTCCTTCTTATTTTAAGCCAATTTGCTCAAGTGTTTTAATTTAATGCAGAAAAGTATTAATCCGTGCCTCAGGGTGAGGTGTTGTTCTATCGCCTAACAAGAAAAGATAAAGTTTTTGTATTTACATAACCCAGGTTTTGCACATTGAATAGAAAATTGTCACTGACTCCATAACCAAGACTAACATGGTGGCCATAACCATATAATACCTCAATTCCACCTTCTTATATTTAAAATAAAAGTTATAATCTGTGTGTGATTTTTTTTTTTTTTTTTTTTGTATTGATGAAAAAATATAGTGCTGTAAGAAGAAGTACTTCTTTGTTTATTAGTCTACCTACTGCTTTGTGAACATCTGAATTTAAAATATTTGAATTTTATTTATTTTTTTTGTAATTTCAATCAGCTTGTATAACTCAGCAAGACAGTGCACTGAATAAACAGCAGGAATGTGGGTATTTTCAGTGTAGGAATGGGTCTGAATTACTGAAACTTTTCCTTTAGAAAAATTATTGTAAAAAGTGTAAAATGAAGAATTGGCTGCATGTAGTGTTTGCTTTTTATTTTTTTAATAGATATGTGTTGTCTTTGTATTGCTTTTCGGGCAGTTAACGTCCTTGGGGTAGGTGCTGAATTGTGGCCTGCCGTTCCCTTTTGCCACAAGATACTGGGCATAGGGTTAATTGAAACATTGTTGCTTTCCACCTCGCCTTCTGGCACATAAAACTGGTTTTATGTAAAACCTGCTGATTTGATACTGTGGATCTTTCATTCTCTTTTCTTTTAGAAATCAATAATGCTGCCTTCAGTCTTACAGTTGTTTCAACAAATGTTTTCCTTACTGTGGCTCTTGGGTGTTATTTTACTTATCACCTATTTTTGGGATCTGTTTTTACCATTTGCACACCTACCATGATCCATGTTTTCTTGCAGTCCTGCCACTTTACTAACATCTGTGGTTGCCCAGAGAACAACTTACTTTGGCTGACTTGGATTTTCTGCGGATTAGGGCAGGCAGACTCGTGCCAGCTTGTCATCTGTTGCAGCAGGGCTCCTGAAGGACACATCAGCACCAGCTGCTTTCACTCTCCTCCAATCAGCCTGCTGTTGCTAAGGCTGTAGATATGTTTGACTGATTTGCTGGCAGGACCTTTGTGCCATGTGTTGGCTAGCAGGAAGAAGGCTGTGCTCAGCTGCATACACAAAGGAGGGCTTTGCTGTAAACGTGGACTGGACTGGATTCCTCCACAGTTGACGACTTGTGTGTCACATGCTTGATTTATCAGTCTCACGAGGTGCTAGGAGTGACGGGCGGGGGTGGAATGAATTTGTGCATCAGTGACTCAGCTGTTTCCAGAACATTCAGGTTGTCCTGGTTTACTCGTGGGACTTTGTTTTTCAGCCCTACTTATTCATTTCTAATATTAATAGGTATTTTGATGACTCACAAGTGCCTACATAAGAGTCTGGTTTTGTCTGCCATGCATTTAAATTTAATTTGTAAAGCTTTTGTGACAATTCATGGTATAAGCAGGTCTATTTGATGGCAAATCAGACAAATCATTTGAATGTAGAAGTCTTTCAGAGTTGAGTATAATGAAGATATGATTATGTATGTGGTAATTTCAAATGTCCAAAGCAACAAAAATGTAGAATTGAAGATATAAGTTGTGTGTGAACATAAGATACTGTATATTCACAATAAAAATACAACAAATGGTATATAACAGCTAAACAAAAGTATATCTTGCTTAATTACAGACTTGAAAATTGTATTGCTACTCTTTGATTGAGGCTACGGCTAGCCGTGGTCGTGTACAGTACCTGTTTTGGGAATTACAATGAGCACTATCTGGCAGGTGTGCATTTTTGTGTTTTAATGTGTGTAGTTCTACATTGATATATATTTTAATGTATATTTCTGTGGCATTTATATAAGTAATCAGAATATTTTGCTCTTCTTAAACTCTACCAAGGGTAGACATTAACATTTACTACTGGTTTCATTTAAAAGCAAATTGCAGTTTGCTCCTTTCTACCACTTAAGCATAATCACAGTATTGTCATCCTTTGCACACCTTCTTAAACCTATATCATCACTCCATCCATTTCACCTGCTTGTTGGTTTCAGGGCTGCTGTAATTTATATTGCTCAAGGCAGAAACCAGTCCCAAATGTGGTGCCAGTCTATTGCAGAGCTTAATCTCACACACACACACACCTACACATGTTGGGCCAGTTTAGGGTTACAAGTTAAGAGAAACTGAAGGAAAGTGTCAGGAGATCATGTGGTTTATTGGGAATAATTACTGCTTATCCTCTCGGGTGGATTATGGAATCAATTGTACAATACAAATGACATTTTTCAATTGCACACATTAGTTTGAACAGTTATGACATGGTGAAAAGGCACCATCATCCAGGGTATAAGCAGATGATAATGCAACATTAATGACATTCTGACCTGTCACTTATAGTACAACCTTTGCTGGCAGGTCTGTCGAGTGTGGAGCCACACACTCAGTGACATCTGTGTGAGGGTGGCACCGACTTTCAGTAGTCTGGGAATTCTGGGTATCAACCACTGTCTATTTTTTGCCTAGAGGTGCAGGTCCACAATGCTTGGTTGAGTATGGCACTGGACACTGCCATAACAACCAAATGACTCCATTTACTGATGGACAACTGTTTGTAAAAGTTATTTACTGTACTACCAGTCTTGGGGGGGTTATTACTCAATGGTTTTCCTGCAAGTTACATCTGCTTTGATGGGAGCAAGCATGAAAAAAGAAAATGTAGGCTGTACATTGGAGTGGCATCTTGTCTGGGGATAGTTTGTGTGTTGAAACTGATGCTGCCAGGATAGGCTGAGGCCCATGTGACCCATATTGCACAGGTATGAAAATTAAAGTACTGATAAAATACCTGTAGTGCTTTTGTATATTAAGGCCTTTAAACTTTGGTAGAAATGATCCATTATATATCTCAGGTTAAAGGAAGGTGGTTTAAGCCACAACATAGACCTTTCATTCTTAAAAGAAAATAAAGTCTGTCCAATTCTTTATTTTTGACAACTTTTATGAGTGATTTATCTTCTACAGCTGTCTCCTTTATTTCTGTTCCTTTTATTGAAACGATTATGGGTGTTTTTTCAAATTTTTTTATATTAATAATTTGTCTAATTTTATTTTAGCTTCCCTAGAGTTATCAGTATCATCATTGCAATCGTTGTGTCCCTTTGACTTTAGTGCTGCTCAATGCTTCATTCTCAGTGAACAAGTTTGGCTATTTAGGAAACATTGGTAACTCCATTTTCTAGAGGATATACCATAACACTCTATAGCAGGGGTGTGCAAAGTCATTCCTGGAGGGCCGCAGTGGCCGCGGGTTTTTGTTCCAACCCAGTTGTTTAATTAGAAAACAATCCTTGCCAATAATTACATTTCATGGCTTGTTAGCGCTTTAACTCTGCCATGTCAAGTCATTCTCAAATCCTAGATTTTTTTTCCCATTCTAAAGATATCATCCAAATATTTTGAAGTGTAAAACGGATGGGTAATTCTCAATCCTTCACTTTTTTCTCTTCTCTTTCCTTCCAAGTATTTAATTAAACCAAATAGTGCCTGATAAATACACACAGGCGTAAAGGGTAACAAGCAAAATGGAGAACTGCTGGTTTCTTTTGTCATTTGCATCTTATTGCTAATAAGGAGCAATTACAAACCAAGAATGCAGCTGTTTAAGACTTAAATAAGCAATAAGGGTTCAAAATCTTAACGAGGGAGATAACTAAAATGAAGCAGAAGTGTTTCTAGAGCAATTAGTGCTTCTTATTAAGCAATTGGGTTGGAACAAAAACCTGCTGCCACTGCGGCCCTCCAGGAATGACTTTGCACACCCCTGCTCTATAGATTGTACTGCTTAACTCTAGGTAACTACTGTTTACATTGGTAAATTTCAACAAAATCAAACAAATTTCTATTACATTCTAAATTAGGAATACTAACAAGCAATTCATCCAGGTTGTTCAGTCTGCACCTAGCAAGCAAAGGTCAATGGCTGCTCCGAGTGAGATGAATTTTCATACCGTTTAAGAACCGGAGGCCTTTGCCCAGAAGCTGGAACACGTTGGTGATTATCCTCAAGGCCAAAGTGAAGGCCAGAACATTTATATATTTATTTCCTACATTAATGTAAAGTTGTTTATGTATCTGAGCCCTCGAAATGTAAAACGTAAACGAATAAAAACAAACTTAATGGGAAATATCACACTTTAAATAATTGTTTTAACGAAGCATCCTAATCGTTGCCATTACCCTCACATTTTGTAAAATAAAATGGTGCCGATATTGACAAGACGTTTGTTTTTTCTTCATGGTGGCTCGAAATGCCTTCACCGAAGAATCATTAATAAATATGACGGTTTGACTTCTTTTTTTACCTCGTAAAAGAATGTGAGGGCCGTGAAACACATCCAGTCCGAGGAGTTGTCAACTCCAGCCCGCATTTTCGCCGCTACTGCTCTTTCCGGTAAACGTCTGCTCTCTCTGGAAAGTACTGGACTAGGCAGGCCTCATCACCGCCATACACCTCCGCCGATCGCGAGTCGGTCAAATAAATATATATAAATTATTTTAATTCCATCTTTGTCAACCGTAAACAAAAATATAGTTCATATTGCAAAACAAGTTGTTTAATTTCAATGTTTTCTTCTCAGTATGTTAGGTACTGCATGTCCAGTTAGTACCATGGGCGACGTCTGGTGGAAGGATACACGTGCCCCTTATAAAAACCGGTGCCTTTTGTATGCCGCAGACATTTTGAAATTGCATTGAGCGGATTCATTGTGAAGAGAATTGTACTTTGTCAGAGGCTTAATATTTAACACGTAAGGATATTTTTAGTTTTTAATTATATTGTTTTGTATCATTTTGAATTATATTCTCATTAATAAGTTTTTACGGGTGTAGTGAGCTTCTTAAATGTAAAGATTAAGCTACGCAGCTATTGTAGCCTTTTTTTTTTGGAAACGCGGTAGCTCGGAGAGTATGTATTGTTTTTTACAATTTTTGTTCCGTAGTTAAACCGAATACGCTGAAGCTTCGTTATTGAAATGGATTGCTGCTTTTTTAATACATGTGTAAAGTTTTTCTTTTTCTGGTGTGATTGAGGTTATAAATGCTTGGCAGTAGTAAATCGATTTGTTAATGTAATGTTAGATGCCATTTCCTTTTTTTATTGTCGCTGGGAGTTAAAAATATGATGGGGGGGGGGGTGTGTGGTTAATGTGGCTTGCAAGGGAGGGCAAAGCCTGCGCAGTGGGTGGAGCTACGTCTGATGGTGAGCGGGTTTGACGCGCCTAACAACTGGCGGTGTACATTGTAGGGAGGGTGTTGATGGTGTATGCAATTATAAACCTCTCTCATTTGATAAAGGGTAAATAGGAAACGGGTAATTACGTGCTGAGAAAATGTATTAAAGGCTTTAGATTGGTTGTGTACGCCTGCCGAAGGCGTTTTTTGGCAGATACGTTAGCGTGTGTATCACTTAACTCAATCGCATTGCTCGGTATATTTATTTCAGTTCAAATGTGCTTGCTGAGTGTTTAAGTAAAATTAAAAAGTGCCAAGTGTAGTTTTTAAATTGTATGTGTTCCCATTTGCTGGAATTTCTTTGACAGTCCGGATAAAAGTTGTACATGGTCTTTTCCTAACTTTGTTTATGATGGATAACAAACTGTTCATTTTGTTCTTTACAGACAGAAATGCAGATCTTTGTGAAAACCCTGACTGGCAAGACCATCACCCTTGAGGTTGAGCCCAGTGATACCATTGAGAATGTGAAGGCCAAGATCCAAGACAAGGAAGGCATTCCCCCTGACCAGCAGAGGTTGATCTTTGCAGGCAAACAGCTGGAAGATGGCCGCACCCTCTCTGACTACAATATCCAGAAAGAATCCACCCTGCACTTGGTCTTGCGCCTCAGGGGTGGGATGCAGATCTTTGTGAAGACCCTGACTGGCAAGACCATCACCCTCGAGGTTGAGCCCAGTGACACCATCGAGAATGTGAAGGCAAAGATCCAAGACAAGGAAGGCATTCCCCCTGACCA
This sequence comes from Erpetoichthys calabaricus, assembly GCF_900747795.2. Classification (NCBI taxonomy): domain Eukaryota; kingdom Metazoa; phylum Chordata; class Cladistia; order Polypteriformes; family Polypteridae; genus Erpetoichthys; species Erpetoichthys calabaricus. The sequence continues at coordinate 18,650,838 of NC_041411.2, read as the reverse complement.
GCAGAGGTTGATCTTTGCAGGCAAACAGCTGGAAGATGGCCGCACCCTCTCTGACTACAATATCCAGAAAGAATCCACCCTGCACTTGGTCTTGCGCCTCAGGGGTGGGATGCAGATCTTTGTGAAGACCCTGACTGGCAAGACCATCACCCTTGAGGTTGAGCCCAGTGACACCATCGAGAACGTGAAGGCAAAGATCCAAGACAAGGAAGGCATTCCCCCTGACCAGCAGAGGTTGATCTTTGCAGGCAAACAGCTGGAAGATGGCCGCACCCTCTCTGACTACAATATCCAGAAAGAATCCACCCTGCACTTGGTCTTGCGCCTCAGGGGTGGGATGCAGATCTTTGTGAAGACCCTGACTGGCAAGACCATCACCCTTGAGGTTGAGCCCAGTGACACCATCGAGAACGTGAAGGCAAAGATCCAAGACAAGGAAGGCATTCCCCCTGACCAGCAGAGGTTGATCTTCGCAGGCAAACAGCTGGAAGATGGCCGCACCCTCTCTGACTACAATATCCAGAAAGAATCCACCCTGCACTTGGTCTTGCGCCTCAGGGGTGGGATGCAGATCTTTGTGAAGACCCTGACTGGCAAGACCATCACCCTTGAGGTTGAGCCCAGTGACACCATCGAGAACGTGAAGGCAAAGATCCAAGACAAGGAAGGCATTCCCCCTGACCAGCAGAGGTTGATCTTCGCAGGCAAACAGCTGGAAGATGGCCGCACCCTCTCTGACTACAATATCCAGAAAGAATCCACCCTGCACTTGGTCTTGCGCCTCAGGGGTGGGATGCAGATCTTTGTGAAGACCTTGACTGGCAAGACCATCACCCTTGAGGTTGAGCCCAGTGACACCATTGAGAACGTGAAGGCCAAGATCCAAGACAAGGAAGGCATTCCCCCTGACCAGCAGAGGCTGATCTTTGCAGGCAAACAGCTGGAAGATGGCCGCACCCTCTCTGACTACAATATCCAGAAAGAATCCACTCTGCACTTGGTCCTGCGTCTTCGTGGTGGCAATTAAAATGTGTCTCATAAGCACTTTCAAATTTAATGTTGGTTGTTTTCACTGTTAATGTTTCAATAAAGTTCAAGCATTCCTGGAAATTGTGTTTTGTGTTGCTGTATGTACACAATGGCATTGGGTCAGTTAAATTGTCTATATTAATGCAATAAACTTGTGCAAGGTAATAAAGTTTATTCTTGTCTCTCTTCAACCCCCCACACACATTTCCCCCCAAAAATTTTATAAATCCGGTTTCCTGTTCTGACAATATTCCACCAACGTGTATAAAACTTAACACGAGATGAGCCCTCAACTCTGAAGAGCAGTGGCAAGAAAAACTGCGTTGACTATGCTGCAACGATAGAAGCTATACTAAGGACGATGGGTAAAGGTGAAGTACCTATTACAAACCTACCAGGCGGCATTCGGTTTGTAAGCAATATTGGTATACAAAACGATCATACGGTATAGTTTTAAACGTATCAGCACCAGAAGGGGCTTTTTCTACAGCGTAATTATATACTGGGTTTCTTTAGTAACGTATATAAACACTATAAAGGAAGGGGATTCCTTCCTAGATCAACTATCCTCCATGCTACGCCCTGTCAGTGTTTGCTCACGAGTGTATATGCTGACCCCTCATGAGCTATATAAATGTAATGAATTATTATAAAGTACAAGTTTCCACCTTGAAGCGGGTACGGCAAAAAATCACATCCTGGTGCAAGTATACTTTGCAGAGCTGAAGCTTACACTTGTACATAAGCGGAAGAGCTTTGCGCCATTGAAAAAAAGGTAGAGCGTTAATTTACAAGCTTTAACGAACAAATACTGGCGAAATAAGTATTTTTTAATGGTAGCGAAAGTCTGCCGGTGTTTAGCGTGTCCTTCAAAAGATCACTTGGTCGTTTTGGACATGGGTCGGAGATCGTTTCATTTCGATAAGCAGACCAAGTTAAATTACCTGTGCAGAAAATTTGTCATTTAAGGTCTCACGTTTATTATAAAGTCCATTTTGTACTATATTGTTATTCAGAAGCTCCGCCCTTCAGGAACTGAACAAAGGCCCTTTGTCGAAAGACGACTACCGAGTGGCCCAGTGGCCTAATGGATAAGGCATCAGCCTCCGGAGCTGGGGATTGTGGGTTCGAGTCCCACCTGGGTCGTTTATTTATATTAGGACGCAAAAAGGAATTGAGCTAATTGGGTAAAAACAAGAAAAATAAGGCAGGAAGAACACGAATAAGAAGCAAACGGGGAAAAGACCCGGCGCATTACTTCCTGAATATATCGGCATTCTTTTACAGCAGTAAACGAATGTAGACATTACACGAAATTTACACACTCGGCTCTTTACATAATGAGCGAGTCGTCGTATACGTGATCGGACTGCTGAATGCCCTGATATCTTAGCGGTGTCCTACACGACAACAGCAGTGCACTGCATCTTTGGAGCCGCTGCGATTTAAGGTCTTTTTCATTCAAGGTAAACACAGCCATTAACCATTATAATATATACAGAAAGGGCTCTACGCTCGGGTGATATTTAAAAGTCATGACACAATTTACTGAAATTATATACATCCATCCATCCATTATCCAACCCGCTATATAATAATAATAATAATATCCTAACTACAGGGTCACGGGGGTCTGCCGGAGCCAAACCCAGCCAACACAGGGCGCATGGCAGGAAACAAACCCCGGACAGGGCGCCAGCCCATCCCAGGAAATTGTATACAGTGTAGTTTAAATTATTTAACACAAAAGGAGCAAAAGTTAGCAAAACCTTACAATTGTGGAATTCATTTTGCACGTATACAGGAGGACCAGACCCCTCATGGACTCCGTGATCATCAGAGGTGACTGTGTGCAGTGGGTGCAGACCTATAAATACCTGGGAGTGCAGCTGGATGATAAATTGGACTGGACTGCCAATACTGATGCTCTGTGTATGAAAGGGACAGAGCCGACTATACTTCCTTAGAAAGCTGGCGTCCTTCAACATCTGCAATAAGATGCTGCAGATGTTCTATCAGACGGTTGTGGCGCAGTGGTGTGCTGGGGAGGCAGCATACAGAAGAGAGACATATCACGCCTGGACAAACTGGTGAGGGAGGAAGGCAGGCTCTATTGTAGGCATGGAGCTGGACAGTCTGACATCAGTGACAGAGCAACGGGCGCTGAGCAGGCTCCTGTCAATCATGGAGAATCCACTGCATCCACTGAACAGGATCATCTCCAGACAGAGGAGCAGCTTCAGTGACAGCACTGACAGACTGAGGAGATCGTTCCTCCCCCACACTATGCGACTATGCGCGGGGGGGAGGGGGGGGGTTAAACATTAATATTATACAAAGTTATTGTCTGTCTGTTATACTGTACTGTTATCACTCTTTATTTTAATATTGTTCTTTATCAGTATGCTGCTGCTGGAGTATGTGAATTTCCCCTTGGGATTAATAAAGTAGCTATCTATCTATCTATCTATCTATCTATCTATCTATCTATCTATCTATCTATCTATCTATCTATAAAGGACTAACTCTCGATAGTGTTAATACTTTTACAAAAGTTCCAGATTCGACCTCAACTCAGTTCAAAAGTGGAATACTGGTGCTTTACAAACAGTAAAAGAAAGTGCAATTGGACACACTAATAATATAAAAATCTAAAAAACATTTAAATTCTGCCATCTCTCTAATGTGTTAATTCCACCAAGCATGAACTTTAGTAATTATACACAATCAGATGTCTTAATTATACTGTATATATTTTAATTTTCCTAGATAAAAATTATTCACAAAATGACTAGTCATTTACGGTTAAGTATAATTAAGTTATAATTGAAAACGTTGCTGTTAACGATGTTGCTATAAAGCGGAAAACACGGTAGAGCGACCCCTTTAAAGGGTGTGCTGAAAAATCGATTGCATCCGTAGTGGTTCAACACTACCACAGAGTATGAATGGAAAACGGTTTAAGGATTTTAGCTGAAAAGATTCCCGCCGGCAGTCTGCAGCTTCACTCTGTTGGATTCTTTAGATAAAAGGCCCTAAACCGATTCCCATTCTACACTACCGATCCGATCTATTTTCCACCACTTCCGTTTCAATGGGCGCTGTTCTGCGGTTTTCGCCGCTCTACAGCATCTGCGTGCAGAAACTGGCTGGGGCGTTTTTCTTTTTTTTCTTAGTAAATCGTTACGTTTAAAATATAGAATGCTGTAATTTATAATCGATGATAATCACATCGATCTCTACTCTCACTACCTGCTTGCCTGGCAGCAGTGTTTATATATAGTAAAATTGTACTGTAATGCTAATACTGTTGTCTAGGGCCTTCCCTGTCTATCACCTTTCACATCCATGTCTATTGTCACTGCCTGCTCGCCTTCCTGAGGCGTCTGTTGATTAATAAATAGGTGTAGCATTTTCATCTATTTTTTAACATAAACCGCAGAGAAAACACACTAATATATTGCTAATACTGTTATCTATCTGTCTAGTGCCTTCTCTGTGTGTCTTTTATACAGTATATTCTCCCTGTCTATCTATCCGTCTATGTGGTGGCTTCCCTTTCTGCCTATTACAGTATACTCTATCTATTGGCCTATCTATTATATAGTGCCTTGTCTGTCTGTCTATCGGCTTCTCTATCTATTATATTGTGCCTTCACGATTTTTTTCTGATAGTTTAATAATCAGTCTATTATAGAGTACCTTCTCTTTCTATCTAATGGCACATATGTCTTTTTATTATACAGTATAATGCCTTCCCTGTCTACCCATTATGCAGTGCTCTGTCTGTCTGTTCAGAACTTAAAAACAAGAACAATTGTTCATGTTAACTGCTGTCTCAATTTATAAAAATTATATTTTAAAAATACAATCCCACAGACTTATTGAAATTAAAAAATAATAAATGAATCACATGTAATTTAAATCCAGGCTTAAATCCTTAAAACAATAAAACATAAAAACTGGCTTTTGGAAGGATGAAGATATTACTGTTTTGATTGACTGACTAATTAATATATATAACAGTATTAGCAATATATATATATATATATACTGTATATAACTCATTTAACATACTTTTATGACTGGAAAAAAACGACTAAAATTGATATTGCTGGTTTTTTTTTTTTTAGCTTTTTTCCTCTCCTTCTTATAAAATTAAAAAGAAAAGCTTTCCCCCCACCTGGGAATCGAACCCGCGTCTTCATCGCAAAACAGTCCTGTGTCAACTAGTCATCGTTGTCCCCCGCTCAGCCAATCAAAACGCAAGCAGGACAGCTTTGCAGTGAAGATATAGGTTCGATTTCCCGGAAGGGTGAAAGCTTTTTTTTTTTTTTAACCACAAAAGGACGTACAATTTTATAAGGAGAGAAAAAAAGAAAGCACCATCAAAACTTTTTTCTTTCAGTCATAAAAGTGTTTTATATATATATATATATATATATATATATATATATATATATATATATATATATATATATATACACATAAATTAAGTAAAAGCTCTTTTTAAAATATTTTTTTTTAAATTCAGACTGCAATTAACATAAACAAGTGTTCTTATAGAGATTTACAGAGAGCACTATACAATAGACAGACAGGGAAGGTACTATACTGCAGTGCTAGAAAAGTTACATCAACCAGATAGAAGTCATCTGAGAAATGAGCTGGCATTAACAGCACGAGCGCCTATGAAAACGCCAACTCTACACAGTAGCACGCGCTTTTTCCAACTAGTGTGGCAAAAGACAAGCAGTCCTTTTAAGAACAGCGAGTCACCTTAAAGAGCCATGTAAAGAGCAGAGAATCCATCTATTCTGGCGCTCGTCGCTGACGCTACAATACTATATAATAAACAGAGATAGAAGCCATTAAGCAGATAGTCAGGGAAGACACTATATAACATGCATATAAAACTGTCAGAATAAAGCACGGAAGATAGATAACGGTATTAGCTATATATTACAGTTTTGTTATATTATTTATTAATTCATACATACATATAAACTCAGCGATATGTTTTAACAAAAAAGAAACCTGTTAGGTTTAGCATGGAAGTAAAAAGTAATTCTGTGCGTTGCATACTGAAAACAGTGCCTGTAACGAAAAAAATATCCGTAGTGGTTTAGCAGTAGCGTATAGAATGCAATGCTATGTTAGCGCCCCCTAAAAGGTTTTGGCGAAAAATATATTGCATCCATAGTGGTTCAACACTACCATAAAAGTGAATCGGAAATTTAGCTAAAGTGACTACGACTGCCGCGTTGGCGAAATTCAGAGCCTCAGGACAAACAAAACACCTCCTCGTTAGTATAGTGGTGAGTATCCCCGCCTGTCACGCGGGAGACCGGGGTTCGATTCCCCGACGGGGAGACTTGAAATTTTTTAACTTATTAATAAAATATGCAAAATCTAGCAATCCATTATTTATGAGAAAATCTTAATATTTGAAAAAGTCAACTTAATCACTACCATAAGACTAATATACAACCTTTAATAAGAATACAATGTCGACATTACTGATTTATAGGGTACTTAAGGTATGGTATTCGCTGCGCCGAGTTTCTTGCAGGGCGGCACGGTGGCGCAGTGGGTAGCGCTGCTGCCTCGCAGTTGGGTGATCTGGGGACCTGGGTTCGCTTCCCGAGTTTGCATGTTCTCCCCGTGTCTGCGTGGGTTTCCTCCGGGCGCTCCGGTTTCCTCCCGCAGTCCAAAGACATGCAGGTTAGGTGGATTGGCGATTCTAAATTGGCCCTAGTGTGTGCTTGGTGTGTGGGTGTGTGTCCTGCGGTGGGTTGGCACCCTGCCCAGGATTGGTTCCTGCCTTGTGCCCTGTGTTGGCTGGGATTGGCTCCAGCAGACCCCCGTGACCCTGTGTTCGGATTCAGCGGGTTGAAAAATGGATGGATGGATGGAGTTTCTTGCACACCTTCGCATACTATACTGTATTTTTTAACACGGCCACTGCGCGGCGCTGTTTATCACCTTTTTATCAGTTTTTTTTTTAAATGGGCCAAGTCGCGTCAAGCATACAGGTTAGATATCAGTTTTTTCGGCCAATCACTGCTAGGCTATATGTTTATGTTCAAGTCTAGGTAAGGGTAGCCAGCTATGAGTATTGTACATAACTGCTTCAGGGTGGTTTTGGTCAGAGTTTTCTGTTCTTTTATGGATACAGAGAATACTCCATTGGTCAGCAACTTTCTATCCCCACCCACCGAACTCTACATGGGTTTCTACCCTCTTTGCATGTCTACACAGCGTTTTCCCTGGGTACTGTGCTTCTCTTCTCACCTCCCCTAAGATATGCACATTTGGTCAGTTGTCAAATCCAAATTGTTTCCTGCGTGAGTGTGTCCATGTGTTGGCTGGTTTCCTGTACAAGGTTGTCTGTCACCTGCCCTACACCCAGGGCTGATGGGATAAGATTTAGAATTATGGGATCATAAATGGGTGCTGCTGCCTCATAGTGCCAGGGAGCTGGGTTCAGATTCTGGGCTGGACAGTATGATGTTTGACGTTAATCTCCATATTGGTGTGGGTTTTACGTGAGGCATTCTGATTTTTCTCCCATGTCCTGAAGATATGCAAATTGCTTAATTGGTAACTAGACTAATAACCAATTCATGATCATTTGCTTCTTAGACAGGCTCCAGCTCCATGTGAACTCTACATCAGATTCCTTGGGACAGAAACCATTCTTGACTAGGACAATAAGTATAAGGCAGAAACCAACCCTGGACAGGCATTGAAAATGTACAAGCTAATCAAACAGCCCAGAATTATTTTGTGTCAGACTATGCTGAAAGTCATACATTAACATCTTGATAATAAGATCAAATTCACAAAAGGTGTAATATAAAGACATGAAGGAGTAAGAGAGAAAATATGGAACACAGCTCTGACTAGGGCTGCACGATAACAGAAAAAATTATTATCACGATTATTTTGCTCAAAATTTTTATCACGATTAATAATGACGATTATTCCTTTGGTAAATGAAGTCTCTGACCAAAGCAGTGTAGCCTCGGCCAGTTATTCACAGATGCTGCCCTAATCATATTAGCTGCGTTGTCCGTTGTGATACACACAAGTCTTTCTTCCACCAAGCCCCAAGCGGACATCGCTTCTTTGAGGCCCACTGCAATAAACTCCGCTGTATGGTCTTGTGGGAAAAACGAAGTTTGCAAAAGCTTGCTTTTCATCTCAGACTCGCTGTCAATAAAATGAACTGTCAAGCTCAAATACGGTTCCGCAGTTCTGCTTGACCATAAGTCGGTCGTGGCAGCAAAATATTCAAGGCTGAGCCTGAGAATTTCTCTTTCTATTTCTTTTCGGCATTTCGCATACAGCGAGGGCAGCGCAACATTGGAAAAATGGTTGCGTGAGGGAATGCTATATCTTTTATCAAGTGTTGCGATCATTTTGTTAAACCCCTCACTGCTCACGGTGGTTATTGGACACATATCCTTGGCTATATGGTACGCGATCGCCTCTGTTATTTCCCGGTGTCTTTGCGAGCTAGACAGATATGGTATTGCGTTGAACAATGTCCCTGATATTGTTGTCTGTGTTGTGGATGGCTGGTAATTTTTTGTTGTTGCTGTTTGTGCCTTCAGTCGTTGAAATTCTTGATAGTGTACTTTGTGGTGGCTTTTAAGGTGGTTGATGAGGTTTGTTGTGTTACCTTGGGACGTTTGGACTTGGACAGGAGCAAAGTTTGCACAAGACTCGTACCTGATCAACATCACATTCCTCGAAATCGAAATTGTTCCAGACAACTGAGTATGACCCCTTTTTAGGAACTAACGATCGCACTTCTGCACCTTCCTCACGTTGCTCCGCCATCATATGTTTATTCTGACTGACTGTTATTGCTGCTATTGACTTCTACTGCTTCAGAAAGCGCTTGCAATCTAGACGCAGTAACGTCATAGTGACGCAGTCCAATCCGTAAACTCAGCCCATAAAAAACAGTTTGGTCTTTATACTGTAAAATCGCGACGATATTTATTAACTGATCGTGGGTCATAAATATCGTTATCATGAGAAAAAAAAGATTAATCGTGCAGCCCTAGCACTGACACATATACATATGCATATGCAGGGCTGACTTTGAACTGGCGATTAGCCTAACAGTCTGTGTTGGAAAAGCCATCCAGACATGGAAAGAACTTTTATACACCACAAGGGCAACAATCAGGAATTGAACCCTGGACAACAGTGAAGCAGCGGCATCAGCTACTGGAGCATAAATCATCCCTGACACAAGAGGGTCACTGAAAATGACAAATCCTATATATACTTTTTTAATTTTACAAAACCGAAAGACTTCATTCATTGTCAGACAGTTATGGTAATGTTACTGCCATCTCATTTTTATTTTGTCAAGGCATTGAAAACCAAGTCAGGAAGGAATGCCAGTCCACCACAGGCTGGGAAAGAAAACTGGAGTCCCTTTAGAAAACCTTCAAAATCCAAGGAGAACATGAATACATTGCACACAACTGAACATCATCAATATTATTATCTCACAGTTACATTCTTTTGAAATTCCTTACAGTGGGTGTCATGTATCGTGGTCTGGAGTCTGCCCTTCAGCACTGTCCTATTTCTTATATAAAACCAAAGAATTTTATTTTTAATTTTTCTTGTAGTTTTCCAAACCCAGTTCAACCAATGAAATGCCCCCTTGAAACTTGGGGCGAAATTTGTGGGGCTTGTGCAAAATTTGTTAAACACAAAATACATGATTTTAGAGGATATAAATGATATGATGCATCCCTCCAAAATGAATCCCCTCGAACCTAAGCATGCTCTTTTTAGAGAATTAGATTCCTTCCGTGAAATAGGTTCATCCGATATCCGTACAATAATTTCGCAACTAAAACCTTCTACTTGTGTTTCTTGAACCAGTCAGAATAGGCTTATTTAAAGAAATCTCAGATATGATAACTGATATTGTACTTCACATACTGAGTATGTCATTATTGTAGATATGGCGGTCTTCTTAGGTTGTATAAAACTGCAGTAGTTAAACTCCAAGCTCAAGAAAAATAATATTGACTCCTCTGTACCTGACAACTTTAGACCTATTTCTAACTTAATTTTTAATTAAAATTCTAAAAATAGCACAGCATTCTTATAAATCGCCTTAGCCAATGGGTGAGCCTCTCCAGCAGCGACTTAAATTTGTTTCAGTCTTATTTAACAGGTAGAAAATTCTTTGTTAGTTGCGGTGATTATACTTTAGGGTTAGGGTCCATGATATTATATATGTATACCACAATGATCTACTCGGGGCCTTCTGCTTTTTTCAATCCACATGCTCCAATCAGACCAGATTATCTCAAAACACAAGGTAACCCAACACAGCTATGCAGATGACACACAGCTTTACCTATTCATAGCACTTGATGACCCTGATGCTCTGGACTCTAACCTAATGTCTGGCTTTTATTTCTAAATGGGTGAGTGGTAATTTTCTGAAGCTAAATTAGGAAAAATCTGAATTCTTAGTCATTAGTAAAAACTGAAATAATGAAGGTATTAGAAATTAACTTGGTCCCAGCATTAAAAGTTAAGGCAGAAGTAATCATAGACTCTGAATGAAACTTTAAATTGCATATTACTACAAGTCAATATTGCTGCTACTTCTTTGTCTTGTCTTTGCACAATGTCTTGTCTTGTTTGTGTTTTAATTTTAAATTCAAATCTTAATTTTAATTCTATTTTAATCTATTATTTGCACTTCATGTTGTTACACTGTGGACCCTGAGCTTCGCAATTTTGTCTATCTGTATACTTGTATATGGTTGAGATAACAATAAAGTTCACTTTGACTTGACTTGGATTGCATTTTTCCATCTAAGGAAGATTGCAAACGTTGGAGCTCTTAAACTGAAAGATGTTGAAAACTTAATTCATGTTTTTGGTTTTAGTTGGCTAGATTACATCAATCGCCTGTAGTTAGTTCAGAATGCACCTACAAGAATCTTAGCCAGAAAACAAAAATCTGAGCACCGCTCACCAGTTATAGCATTGTTGCACTGGTTACCTATGTTCTTCAGAAATGACTTTAAAATACCACTCATGAGATATAAAGCCTTAAATAATCTTGCTGTTCCTATATTTTGGAGAGCCCGTTTCACTAATCTTAGATATTCTAACAATCTTCTTATTATTCCAACAGTCAGTCAGTTTGTCATTGTCCAACCCGCTATATCCTAACACAGGGTAGCAGGGGTCTGCTGGAGCCAATCTCAGCCAGCACAGGGCACAAGGCAGGAACACACCCAGGCAGGGCGCCACCCACCACAGGGCACACACACACACACACACACACACACACACCAAGGACAATATAGGATCGCTAATGCACCTAACCTGCATGTCTTTGGACTGTGGGAGGAAACCCACGCAGACACAGGGAGAACATGCAAACTCCACGCAGGGAGGACCCGGGAAGTCCTGCATAAAAGGCATTGATGAGGTGGCCTTTTGCTGCAATGCATCAAAATTTGGAATACTTTACAGATATGCCAGGCTAGCACTGTGCATCTTTAAATTTGTCTTTTTCGTAGCAACACCTTAGTTCTTCTCTTAATAACTTGCTATGCACAGGATTATCATAGTCTTAAATGAATCTGAAATCTTTAATATTCTTCGCTTTTCACCGTTTTCTTTTCCAGTTCTCCTGTGTTTGCATTCTGAGCCCCCATAACGATCTGATCAAAGTCCCAACTTGCCATGAAACCCACTGCATCAAATCCTAAAATAAAGTGTACAAAACAATTAAGGAACTACCTAAGAACTTTTGGCCTGGGACACCTGCAGATTTTATTTTTTTCTCCAGCTTAACTGGATTTTTTTTCAGTCCTCCCTTGCCACCTGACCCTATCATTGGACTCACATTTAGAGACTTAAAAGCCAATTCTATATTCAAGGACTCTATTTTTATTAATTATGTATCTATGTTATGTATTTCTTCATTACTTCTTCTGGCTGCTCATTACTATTCTTTAATTTGAAATTGTTATTTGACTGTTTCTTAGAAAACTTGCAAAGAGCTCTGAGCTACATCGTTTGTATAAAAATGTAATAGAATAGAAATACATGTATTAATAAGAGACTATGGAGATGAAAACGAGCCGTGGAGTCAGCTACTAGTCTGTAACTTTTTTCAGATTCTAAAGCAGCGTATTTTAGTCTCTCGACGGACGAACTCCGAGTGCTGAATAGAATGCTCCATGTTAAACACATGTCACGGGATAAAAGAAAAAACCTAATTGTAATTATAAAACAGTGAACAAGGATGATTATTATATATACAAAACGCAAACTGTAAAATGCAAAACCTTCTCAAAAATTACATCCACATCATATAGCTTATTAATGTTTTAAGTACATGGCGCGCTACAGGTAGAATACTCGAATTACAAAGTGCGCGTTACGAGTAAAATATAAAAATGACAAATTGCGACTATTATACTGCGCTGTTCATAGTTGCCCATCCCACTTTATGTTGAATTTACAAAGTCAGGGCAAAATGCTTAGTCTTCTATAAAAACATAAATTTCATTACTTGCGCTTACATTTGGAGCACTGCGAAGCTTAAGACTTTTTCTTGGTTTTCAAAACTCTACCAATTGTTTGATAAAAACAACCCCGTCACCCCGTGCGTGTTCAATTTGAATAAACCGGTAAATAAACTGAAGCGTGGACAGGAAGTGACGGCTTAAACCCGCCCTAAATCTAACGTCATTCGCTCGAAGAGCGGAATGAAAAGCTGTCAATCAAAGAAATACGCCTTGCCATTTCGCTGACGTCATTAGTGAGGCGGTCTCCTCCGCTTTGTGGGGTGTGGTTAACCAGAGAAAGGCGTGAGCAGTGGCACCTCAAAATCTCTACTGTCTCGTTCTGTTGCTTAGTTGAAGTTGTTGAAGTCGTTGTGCTTAAATGTGAAGTATATAGTTTTTTATTACTAATAAGTAATAAAAGATTTTGAGAACAAAATAAATGTATTTAATTATTAAATAAAAAACACAGAACACAGTAATAGTACAATAGTAATATGAACATAAAATTGCACATATTAAAAATAAAATCACACCAACCTTAACAAAAGAAAAAACAAAATATTTATTACACATGAGATGAATTAGAATATTAGATTTTTTAGTAATTTCATTTAATGATAGACAAAATAATATTAATAATACTTTATACAAAACAACACTTAATATAATTACAATGAATAAATAATTAAATAAATGCCCAATATAAAATCTTTTTTTTAAGTTTTACTTTTCTTGCTTTTAGTGAAGCAAATTCATCAATTGTTTTATCAAAATTAATTTGCTTTGTCAGTTCCTGTTCGATTGATAAAATTGCCATATTTGACCATTTTTCCTAAGCAAGTGACGATCTTTAATATGTTTTGATTATTTTAGTTTGCCAAAGCTTCTTTCACCAGAAGCTACAGTAACAGGTAGTGTTAGGAATACTGTATTCTCAGTACAACGTCTAAATTTGGATAGGACTGAACTAAACTATATTCATGAATCGTTTTTAAAAGATCTAAACTTGTTGCTGCCTTAAGGTCTAGAATTAACGTCATTGCCTGATTTTTGGAACTAATTATTTCTGATGAGAATTCTACAGCATTTCTATCGTTTGGATATTTAAGGGATATAGAACAAGCTGCTTTTTTAATTTTCTGTATCCATCGACTTTAATTTTTCACCTGTTAAAAATTCGAAATCAGACGAAATCCCATATAGTTTTTCATATTTCCATCAAAGTTGTGATATTAACATATCTATCCATCCATCCATTATCCCACCCACTATATCCTAACTACAGGGTCACGGGGTCTGCTGGAGCCAATCCCAGCCAACACAGGGCGCAAGGCAGGAAACGAGCGAGAGCGTCCCAATTCGTCAGTTTGCTTAAGGTATTTGACGAACATTGAAACGTACACTTGGCTCTTTTTTATTTTGAAATTTCTTAATGTTCACTTTTCATCAATTTGTCGCCCTTTCCCATTATTCACCCGAGGCAATTGCCTCGTCTGCCTCACCCTTGTCTCGGCTCTGCCTGAACAGGCACGAGTAATTGGCACTTGTGAATTTACCGAACACCTCGAGCTAATACAGTACTTTGTACTTAGGATCAGAGCTGGTTTAACAGATATGGAATGCTATTTTATTGTTATTATCACATGGTTAACCAGAACTTAAACAGATCCGATTAATTCACCCCAGGGCCTCCTGAAGTCTAGTTTGGCAGTATCTAGAACAGATCTGGACAAAGTGCTTGTCACGTACTTCATACCGACGCCCATATTAAGAGAAGGCCACATCCACAGAGAGGTAACATGCAAACGCAGTCGAAGTCAGGCCTCCCTATCCATGTAGCGGCAGTGCTTACCAATGCGCCACCATTATCATGTGTACACACCTTCTTAAAATTTCAATAAGGTTTTACCTCAGTCGATCACAGACAATGCTACCTGTGTGTTTCATTTCAAATGCAGTTTTATAGTCGTGTACACGATCCGTGAGATATTTTTTGCTTTGCCTCTCAGATTAGTGACACATGTATGATAGCAGTAGAAGGAAATTAATGCACTGCCATACATTAAACGTATATAGTGTATTCAATAGCCCTGCTAGATTTCTGGCCGCTGAGCAGAAGGCAACTTTTTTTGTAAATAAAGAATGTGGAAGGGAATGGCTAGATATTTCAGTTATTTTCCACACCCTCTTAAACGTGCTTTGCCTTTTCTGATCATAACAAAAAGAAAGGGAGCATAATTGGTTTATCATTAATAAATGGTGGCAGGATTTCTTTTAAAAACAGTTCTTGTCTCGATGATAAAGTGCCCGTTGAACTACTTAAAAGAGTCTGCTTTTGGGATAAAACTGTCCCACCGTTTAGTGCTAGGAGTGCTGGTGGTCCTGCACCATTTACCAGAACAGAAGAGGCAGGAATAATGACGGTGCAGGAGGGGCCGTCATAGCAGCATCATAGACCCCTGGCAATGTAGTTTTAATAGCAAAACAGAAACATACACGGGCATCAGAAACATTGTAGGCCCCCACCAATGCCTATTGTGCCCATATGTTAAGGCAGTCCTGGTTACAGGAATAGGCAGAGTTTGACATTTTGGCTTTTTCTGGGTATCGGGCGAACCATAAAAGACAGATGCACTTTTTAGAATCACAGCTGTACTGCTACATATTTACATCACATCCTGTGCCAAATATCACATATTGTTGTTAATGTAACGTTACAATATGAAGTCTCGCTTACATTAACACACTTTAAACCTGGAAATTAAAAGAGAAGTACACAAATACCATAAATGACATTTAAAACAGCATCAAACACTGCTTATTCAAGTTTGTGTGTTTATTGTAATTGTGGCAAAATAAGCACTTGATTTTTTTTTTTACAACCTTGACAATGATATGGAACAGTTACATCACAATTACAGTTATGATGTTATATTTCTGCTTGGGTTGAAATGCCATTTTTCGGCTGTTTGGTCCATTTTTGATTTCCTTGTAGCTGTTATTATTCCTGGTCGTTTAGGTTCTTCTGTACTTTACCTGTGTATCTTCCTTCGTGTTGCAGGGGTTTGCACCATCAAGGGACTGCCTTCAGCCCTATAAAGGTGGGGACAACCCACAGGCCCCTGCAGTTCATTCTGAATGTGCCCCTGGCGTGGTCTGCTTCTCTCGTCTTGCTACTGTTATTCTTCTTTGTGTGATCATTCTGGATTTTTTTCCCCTCTATGCTCTGTTTATGACTTTGCCATGGATTATGTATTAAGACTCTATTTTCTTTTCAAATCTCCATCTGTGCCTTTGTGCTCTTCAGAGCTTGTTTCTGTTCATCAGGGCATTTTTTATATATCTCTTATTTATACATATTTTCTCATTGCAGTTTTTGTTTCTAGCCAGGGTATGTCAGTAATTCCACCCCAGTAGCCATTTTAAGACATTGTTTGGGAACTCTCAAGTTCACAGTACACTACAAAATATTAATAGTAAAATGGATGGATGGATGGATATTTTGACGCTTTCTGGGACTTAGTTAACCGATTTGAAAGTTGGAGTAGTTTTATGTATTTGCTTCATCAAAGAAACATATCATTTTTTGTTTTTATTTTTTAATATTTTGTCACAGTGATATTTGTGATGGACATTTGCTTAGGCCACCGCATCGCTGTTTCTACCAGTAAGCATAAGCTGCACAGTACCAATACATTTGCTGGTGCTTACTACCGAGGATCTGATTGCCAACAGGAGCAGCTATTGGAAATGGAAAATACTACATACAAAATATGCAAGTTGAAATAACCTCTCTCAACCTAATAACGTGCAAGAGAGAGATTTGTTTGGGGCAGGACACATTATACTATTCAATCATCCATACCTTTTCTGAATGCACTTATCAGGGCAGGATCACAAGGCAGATGGAGCATATCCCAGCAAACACTAGGTGCAGGCAGGAGCAACCTGCTGGACGGGGCTTCTGCCCATGACCGCATGAATGGACACACACAGGCCAGTTTAGAATCACCAGTTCACCTAACATGTCTTTGGACTGTAGGAGGAAATTGGAGGTAAACCCACATACAATCCCCACACAGGGCGCACCTGGGAAGTGAACCCTGAACTGTGTGGCAGCAGTGCTACCACTGGATCACTGTGCTGTGTATTCATCAAGTATTAGCAAATTTACATTAGTTGTGACCTTAAAAAAATGTAAAAATGACACCTGTTTTAGGAACTTAGTGCATCTATTGGGCAGCCTGGGTACAGGCCACTTGGGTGAAGGAAGGCAGAGGTCTTTAGTTCTACTGTGTGCCTTTCTAAGACAGAGTGTGCTATTTGTATCCATGACAGATCTCAGCTCTTTATTAGTAATACTCTGTTCCAACTTCATTCGCCTCGGTAGTACTTTGTGGAAATAGCTGTGCAGATGCTATGCCTGACAGCCAGTTTGTATAGTCTCCATTGTGACATCCAAGAAAGGGCGTTGGTGAGCCTTCTCTTCTTGATATAGCTGAGATGTACTGGGCCCATACAAGTTGTCATTGATGATGACCCCAAGAAGTTTAAACTTGCTAACACTGGCCAGTTTGGTGTGCAGTGAACTTCACCTCAGCTAACAAAATAGATGCATTTCAGGACTTTTCATTTGTTATAAGAAACTTTGCTATCAGAAGTAGATTTTCCATAGGAGGAGTAAGGGTATGTATTATCACTATGTTTATTCCAACATTCGTGCAGCCCGACAAGCTCTCATTTTCCTTGTGCACTGCCTTCCTGCACATTTCATACCACTGCTCACCTCGGGTCAGAGCCAACACTAATTGACTCACATTCCCCACCTCCATGAGCCAATCCAAGCTGGGATCCTTAAGGAGAATTGCCTGTGGCCAGGCACCCAGGCCAGAGGATTTCAGCAGTGGATAGAAATCTTGTGAGTGCTTGTAGGTAGGGGCTGTCTGTCCACACGCCCTCCTCCACATTGCGCACTGACTGGTGCTAACCCTATTAATTCTGCTCTGTGCTATTTCTTTTCTCCAGGTAATCCTGGCACTATGATGTCAGAAGGCAAATATATTCTCTATAAGATGCTTCATTATTAATGGTGATTAGGCCACTGATGGTGATGTAACCAGCAAATGTAATGATTGAGTTGGCACTATGTTTGGCTACATGGTGAACATGGAGATGCCCTGTGCAGTGTCTGTGTTGCAGGCCAGCATAGACGTCTTGTTGCCAGTCTGCACATGTCGGAGGCAGCTAGTTAGGAGGTCGGAAATCCTGTTATACAGTAGAAGACGGCAATAAGTTCCATATCCAGGTGCTTATTAATCAGGATTGATTGTACAACATCAGTAAGTACTTGGCTGAAGCGTTTAAACAAAACACCAGCAGAGCAGTTTTAATTTTCTAAATGTGCTAGAATCATTTGACGTGTGACTTAAACTGTTTGTAATATTCGGTTTAGTTTTGTTCCAGCGTCAGCCTCTCAAAGAATTTCATTACAATGGGCATGAGTTCCACCATTCATTCCATAGCCACTGAGACAGTGCAGTTTTTGTGGATAATTGTTTCAGTGAAGAACTGAAAATGTTAGTAAAATGTTAGCTGTTTGGTTAGTTTTTAAAATACATTGTGGAATTCCAATCCGGACCAAATGATCGATGAGCTTTGACTAAATTTAAAAATCCTTCTTGCCCCATTCATGGAAGTAGAAAAGGATGAATCATGTGGTGCTATGGACTATCACATGGAAAATATTTTTTCGTCTTAATCAAAGCAGACGTTCATCGCTTCTTATAAAAAGTTTCTGCATTTATCATTCATTGGAGTGTGCATGATTTTTTGAGGTGGCATATCTGTAATAGGACTAGTTTCCAGATAAACTTTAAAGTTTATGGCATAGAAATGGAATATTAATTTGGATTCTTTAAGCAGTATAGAAGTATTTTGAAACTTAAAATCACACCCTGATCATGTTAAAAAAATATTATTTTTATCATTGCCCGTTTCTCTTTAAATATCTTTTAGTTAAATGTAAATGTATTTTGTCTAGTAATTTCAAGAAGCAGCAACCTGAAGGTAGACAGAAGAGTAAAAATAAATTTGAAACCCAAAAAGGTTACTATTAAGTCAGTATTCTGTAGTGTTATAAATCTGTTATAGAAAAATATTTGTTTCTGAGGAAATGCAATTTCACTCTTGTTAGTTTGAAAGAACATTTGGAGAGAGAAAGGGTAATTCAGATTAAAGGGGTAATTGTCATTTAAAGTTTAAAGTACCAAAAACACAGGACATAAAGTCAAAAGTATGGAATTACAGATTAGAACAGTGATGCAGTCCAGTTTTAACAAATGTGTTCATTTGCATAAAACCATACTGATAAATGTCAAGTGTGTTTGAGTCTGAAATATAAAAGTTTCCTGCAAGGAGACTTTGGCATAAATTCATATTTTCACTTTTCATTTGTATAATTGACTTAATTTTCAGCACAGTCACAATGGTCAGACCATCACACAAAAGTTATGTGTAATAAATTCAGATCCTGCATTTACGTCTACTAGATTAACATCATTTACCTTTTTACTTTCAACAGCACCATTGATTACAAGGAAAATGAAAAAGAAATGTGTCCTTTGAAGCTGGAAGGTCCAGCCAAGCTCTGTGGAAGGAAAGGATTACAAAAACCGGTGAATGACTTCTGTAGTGGACGAGTGCTTTCTTCTCCTGACAATAAAAAGAACTTGATATTCATCACAGGCTGCATATAGCTTAACGAGTTCTCACAACAACAAGGGAAGAGAAGAGGATCATAGTTTGTTTTAAATCTTGAACTGGGCTTTTTAGGTTACTCTGATTTGGGTCCATATATTATTATGATCCACATATATGTACTTATTTAGTGTTTGTTAACTTATTTATGTTAGGTAAATCAGCAAGGGCTGCCCCATGGATGCAGCATCCTAGATTCAAACCCTGTGCCTGGTTGTTGTATCTCCTCAGGATTTCTCTCCACATCCCCATATGTATTATCTTGGGAACATGAAGGCACACTAATGCCCTCACCAGCCTGCCCAAGGAGACTCACCCAAAATCCAGCTACCTCACACTGCTAACTGCTGGCTTTTTCACAGTAGGGCCCAAGCAAGGAGAGCTGGTATAGTAAATAGAAAAGTCTCAAAATATATCAAAAGTCCCACGAGACAAGGAATGACAGCAAATTCCAGCTTGTATGCAAAAGGACAAAGAATCTTTATAAAGAAAGGATTTTTGACTAAAACAGCAAAAAGAGGTAGAAAAGAGTTCCCTAAAATGCAATTTTACAGCAAACAAGTCCCAAGGCACTAATCTAGAATTGTATTCCGTAAACAGAGAGCAGAAAGTCAGAGAACAAAAACACTCCAAAGTGCCACAATATTCATGATAACTCCAAACAAACACAATGAGCTCCTGATTTGAGTTTACTCAACGTGGAAGGGCTCAGGAGTGGCGACATCAAAGTAGCCCAGCCTCCTGGGGGTCTACCCACAAAATACATGGAATGGAGGCACATTTAGAAAAGACAGTACATAATTACATACATCACAGAAAATACATGAAAATAGGAAAAGTAATAATTCAAAGACAACAAAAACTGCAATAATATACATAATGACTCACCAGATTCACTATGGATTGTCTACTCTTGTGCATCTTAAGCTTAACACACACACACACACATATAGCACTCGGCTCACGCAGACTGGAGCACTCATTATAGGTGATGCATGCTCAGTGTGTCACTCCTCAATACTTCAGATGAGGACTCACTGGGATTGGACTGAGCAGACCAGTTCAGGTGTCCCCAGACACTGGAGGCTGCTGCACCTACCTACTGTGCACTAATCCTTCCCATGCTGCTCTCTATTGGACGGATCCCTCCTCATTCTCTATCCCTGTGAAAGAGAAATGGAAACCTGCCCACACAGAGTAACTTATGCTACTTTTTATGTGAATCACCTAAGATTTGCATTCAAAGTATAGACTTTTAATACAAAGTAGTATTTATTAACATAGACTAATAGCTGCAAAATATGCATTAATAGTAGCAAAGTCTGAATATGAAGCTCTTATGAGCATACACCCTGCTGTAAAAGTAAAAATGCTTCACACCAGTCTAGTAAGAAAAATGATACTTTTTAATAAGGATATAAAAGCTGACAAGCAGTGCCAAAGGATACAACTCTGCATGGGAGAGAATGTGTCTTTAGGTTGCTTGTCTTACTTCAGAAATCAGGCTGTTGATGGCATCTGTGACATGCATTTCAGCTCTTGATAATCTGTGTTTTATGCCATGTTTCTCATGTGGGGTTCTGTACCCCATAACTGTACCTGCAGATAATTGGCTGCTCACTCTGATAATGGGCAGCTTTTTCCAAACTTTAATCACAGTCGCTTGCCTGATGAGTCCAGGGTCAGTCCTGTGATACAGATGGCCTTCTTGATCAGTCTTTCCAGGCACCTGACCTCCCATTAGCTGGTTTTAAGGTTCCCTAGCAGAACACCATGTAAAAGAGTACACTGACCAAAGCCAAGGAGACTAACAAAATACTATTTAGGAAACCAAGATACTTGGAGTTTGAGTGAAATACTGTGTGCTGCCATCTTAATTAGTCTTTGCATAGTGATGACATACATTATACTGACAGCAAACTATGTGACTGGCAACAAACACAATGGCACTGCAATGATGTAAAAAAATAAAATTAATAATTAACAAACATAAGAAATACCATTTATAAAAAACAAACGATGGCACCAGAAAACAATGATGATCTCCAGATGCATTCACAGCAATTTTATGCATTATACTAAACTGCCATTTTATGCCTGATGCTGCCAGGAAACTGGATAAAGTGGGGTGGGTGGAACACAACTTGTTTTTTTTTTCTACATAATTAATTTTTCTTACATGTATACAGGACATTATATTCAGTTATATGCGGTTGGACAGACACATTGATCAAAGACATTGTATTTGTATAGTAAAACCACATCAGCAATATTAATGATTCTGAATGTTTCATTCAAGCTTTTGAGTCAGAAGTTGGATGCTTCTGCAGTTAAGGACAATTAGTGGAACACATCCTTTTTCTTTTGTCATACAGTGGCACAACGTGTATGACTTTCTGATTGTCACCTGGATACAGTGAGTGAAATACGGTTGCTTGAGGACCTGAGATCTACTGCTGATATTAGGAAAGTGGGAAACATTATCTCTTGGCTCACCCTGAGAGGCAATTTTAGGAAAATATCATCAGGATGTGGAAAAAGAAATTAACCTGGAATTAGGTTTTCACTGTATGCAGGAGGAAGTCACATGGTGAGCGGATTGTCTACTGCTAAATGTCAGGAGTAATGCAGAAGAAACCACAATTTACTGTGCCATATCTTGGAGCTCTTGTGATCACAGTTCCGCTGTGTCTGCTGTATGGGTTCATTGTAGGCACCAAGGAATTCAATTGGTTCTGGGGGCCATCCTCTTAATGGTTTTGCATGGGAAGTTTGTCTCTTTCACAAGTACTGAAGAGTGCCATGAAATAGACTTGTATCACTTTGAGCAACAAAGGAAGCAATTTTATGTAGGAGCTTTTACATAAAACAGGGCAGATAGAAACCATCCTGATAAGTCAAAAAAAGCATTTTGTTGAGGGGCCTGGGATAACACTGTCGACATTGTAGCATAACACGTAGGGTAAGGAAGAAAGATGGGAGGGAAGTTGGAGTGAAAATTACAGAACAGACATTTCAGATGCTGGATGACTCTTATTAAGATTTTTTGGAAAAAAAAAATAATAACGAAAAACAAAAGAAAAAAACAAAGTCAGAGACTATTGTCTAAAACAGGTGAAGACCTGCCAGCTAACGCATTACGCTGAACCATGTGAACAAAGTTAGAAGACTTCAGTCCTGGTGTACCTGCCATCCTCTGGTTTTACATGAACTCCATGATGCCCCTCTCCATAACTTTCCAGTGCAACCAGTACATAGAAAAGCCATACCACCCTCCATCAAGGTCTGTATCCATGCATAGACTTCATGACTTGGATTGACACTGCAGGTACAGTGCATTTATTTCCTTCTCTCTCTAAATATTTTAAAGGATATGTCCCTCTCATCAATCACTTTTGTTCTGCCTGGCAACTTTACGCCCATGGTACTGTCCACCATACTATGTAATGTCTGTCTGCTTAATACTGTATTTTAAAGGAGATACATGGTGTCCCTGAAAATGAAGCCCTTGTATCTGGAACCTTCTCTAATTGCCTAGTCTTTCTGCATACCACACCAAAAAGGCGATGGAAGGACAAAAGACTCACACATCAGAGAAAAACAGCATGTAACATGACTTTTAATGGTGCTTTAAAACCTTTTGAAACAAATAGCTTTTAAGGCACAGGAAGGCAACACATTATGTGAATAAGGATTTCTGGACCAATAAGAAAGACAGACATTTCAGAAGGCTTCGTGTCTGTTGCTGAGCTTTTGGCACTTTCATCTGTGTCCAAGTGACTAAGTTCAGACAAATGGTCCAAAGGTTGAACAACTTGGAAGATTCAATCAAAACTGCATTTAGCTGTTAATGATAGACGGCAGCAGTGCATGTCAGCTACATTGTTTTTCCAGCTTTCTAAGGCAGAGAGCACATTCTAACAAATACAATATGGCCATTATGGCCTTTTCTATTAGTCTCCAGCCTGTGCTCGGCACCAACCTGTCCTATACTACCCTTATACTGCTTCCATTGCTGTCAATCCCTAGACAAGCAGGCCACACTTGCATTATTTATTCAGTGGTGCAGAGAAGCAGTGGAATTTATCAACATGCACAACATTCTCAAACCAATTTAGGGCGTGCATCTGTTCATTAAAATGCGTTCTTTTTTGAGCTTGAGTAGCAGTAGGTGGAAACACTAGACTGATTCAGTACTCATAAAACAGGCATGGACGAACTGATTGTATGAATTTTCTTAAAGGGACAAAACTTAATTCCTAGTCGACAAACTAAAATGCTTATAAATTAATATTTAATTCTTGAATTCGTTCTTTAAGCAAGTTCAGACAAGAGAGTAACCACAACTCTTAGTCATATAAAACATAACCAAACATACATTATGGGGAACATCAACATGAGAAAAAGTATGACAGATATACAAAAATGATTTTAAACATTTTTAGAGGCAGAAACTTGGCTGCACTGAATGAAAGGTAGAAGCCAATCATAGACAGGAAGCCAGTTCATTGCAGTTAATCTATCCATATTAGTTTCAATAAACAAATTTGCTTACAGTGTGTGTCTTGGGACTTTACAGCAATGTCTGACTTCTTATTGGACATGCGGCCTAAAGGAACAAAAAATGAGTTTAGTGCTAGTGTGACATGGAGTAAGGAGGAAAGAACTGCAGAGAGGAAGAGGACAATAATTAGCCATTCCAGTGCTCTGTTGAGGGCTCCCAGTGGCACGTGCCAGGGTGTACAAGTGGACTGGTGTTTATTGACCTACATGTGTGTCTCTGCTGAATTCTGCTGTTCGCACCTCGCTAAAGTACAGCACCAAGTAATTGTGCCAGGCTAGAGCAGGTGCAACAGGCGCATGTCGTTTCCAACTAATTTGATTTTTTTTTTTTTTTTTAGGAGTCATCTAAGGATATGCATTGTAAAAGAATAAAAGCTGTTCTGGTTGTTTTTTTTTTAGGAGTCATCTAAGGATATGCATTGTAAAAGAATAAAAGCTGTTCTGGTTTCATTTTCAATTGTGCCTTTCATTTTTGAACGCCCTAACAAAACTTTGAAGAATAATTTAAAAACACATTTTCTGAATACCATAACATTGAACTATTGTAATTTATTATTTATTTCTTGTCTTACATTGTTAGTTTTTTTTTCTTTATTGCTAATGTTGATGTTACAAATAAGCCCGTGAATATTATAGATGTCAGCCTTATCTCATCTGCTAGTTTCTTGTGTTATTTCTGAACACATGATTTTGTTGTTACTTTGTTAATTGTTTTAATAAGCTTTATAAGAATTTTATTATCAAAAGGTATGGCCATCACTTATCACTACATAGTCAACTTAAGAACAATGATAGTTGGAATGAAAGAATACACTGAATGAATGTAAATGTACCTGCTGTGAGTGGGCAGATTGGCAGCCAGGTGAGGTTTTGACAATTCCTTATCCAGACTGATCATTTACCTCTCTTAAAAGTGAGCTAATCAGCTATTTTGTTTTCTTGACATTTAATTCTGTTTTTTAGGCCTACATCACATCAGAATTTGTGGTGAGATAGTCTCAACCCCAATAAAGAGTGCTGTGAGGTCATTAGCAACCTTGGGCACTCTTACAGAATTCACATGTGAAATGCAGTTTTTCACATACAGCAAATAAAGGAGCGCAGATTAGACACAACTATGTTTCCTGGCCCATACTCAAAAGGTTGATGGGATTGGAGATGTTGTTCTTCAACTCATCCAATGTCAGGAAGAAAATCTAGTATCAAATGACGCAAAGAGTGATATCCAAGTCTCTCAGTTTATCAAAATCTTTAAATGAACCATTGTATTCAGGTCAGAAATGTGTAACATAAGAAGGAGTTGGATGTGATGTTTCTAGATGTTAAACGATGTGATGTTGCATCACTTACACAATGTAATTCACTGATCTAACTGCCCTGTAGGCAGACTGATAAGGATCCAAGTGAACGTCAGACAGGAAGATAGCAGCACACGATGCACAACTTTGGAATGGTATTATAAAAGTCATGTATGGAAGGGTAACCAAGATAAGCATTCTGTTTGCTGCCCAGCTCCTTTATAATTGCAATAATTTACGCTTCCATGATGATGCTGTTTTACAAGTTACTAATAACAGTTAAGTCCAATTCACTGTTTTAGAAACAAGAAGGGGGGGCATTTTTAGACTTTTGTATCTATTGCCTTGAAGGTAACACATGTTATACATCATTTTCTTGCATCATGAGTCGGCCCCAGTGTGCATGTACATGTCATGTCTTTTCTAGAGCTGGCATCCATCACACTTGGCAAGTGAATTTATGTGAATTTCCCCTTGGGGATTAATAAAGTCTATCTATCTATCTATCTATCTATCTATCTATCTATCTATCTATCTATCTATCTATCTATCTATCTATCTATCTAAGTGTTGCATATGTGCAGTTTGGTACCCTGAACTAGATACTTTATGGATGTGGGGGGACATCCATTACCAGAATTTCATTTTTCCTTTGGTTCAGTTGAAATTTATTTGTGGTTTAAAAATACCATATTGATTACTAAGGACTGGCAGTCTAACTCCTTGGCCCCTAATGCCTTTATAATGTGTTAGTGTCAATTGTCCTTTACTAAATGTCAAGCACATAATATAATTTAATGGTCATTTAAAACTTTAGAAAATGTTGGAGGTAAGCAGCAATCTGTAACAATGAACCCCTGTACAATGTACCTTCTGTCCACCAGACAATGCTGCCTGCACCAGCTTTCACTGCCTTGAGAATTCAGAACTTTAGGCTGAGAACGTTCCAGTATTCCATATGCTACGAAGTCATCACACGAAGATACCCTTTTCTGCCACTTATTGGCAGCATGGCTTAAATGAGAGAAGGAAACAAATTGCTTACTTGTCATGGCCAGTCTAATATCCAGGCTGAAATGCTTTCCTGGGCAGTTTTTATTTTTATTTTTAAATACATTGAGAAATTGCTATTTCCTGTGTGATTCTTTCACATAAGATAACATCCCGTGATGCTTGTGGTTGATTCTGCTCTGCAAACAAAATTAAAAAAAATACACATCGCTATGGTCAAGCTGTGAGGTCAGGATGCTTTATGCTTACAAAGACCTGCAAGTGATATTGTGTCCTTTTATTATTTTCAAGTTTATATGCTTACTGTTTAGTAAAATTACAATACAGCTCTATTGTTTCAATTATTTCTTTTTTATTCTACAGAACAGCATTTGAGATGACCCCTTTTTTGGTGTTACTGCACACTGCTATATTTATAAAACTGTATACAGTAGTAGTTTGTGCTTCTAAAAGGAGTTGCACTACATAAAAACTAGACTGGTTTAAAGTATAGCAGTATGGTGGTTCAGCAGTTAACACACCTGCCTCACCAGGAGACTAAGATCAAATCCTGGCCTGTGGAGTTTGCGTGTTCTGTATGTATTTGCTTTGTTTTTTTTCTGTTTGTATTGGGTGTGACGAGGATGGCCAGGATTAGAAATGAGGACATTAGAGGGTCAGCTCAAGTTGGACAATTGGCAGACTAAGTCAGAGAGGCGAGATTGCGTTGGTTTGGACATGAGCGGAGGAGAGATGCTGGGTATATTGGGAAAAGGATGTTAAGGATAGAGCTACCAGGCAAGAGGAAAAGAGGAAGGCCTAAGCAAAGGTTTATGGATGTCGTGAGAGAGGACATGCAGGTGATGGGTGTGACAGAACAAGATGCAAAGGACAGAAAGATATGGAAGAAGATGATCCGCTGTGGCGAACCAAATGGGAACAGCCGAAAGAAGACAACAACTCTGCTTTTCCTCACACTTTCTACATAAATAAATGGGTGATTCTAAATTAGCCTGGTATAAGTAAGTGTGCCCTGCAGTGGAATGATATGCTTTGTATTCTTGGTTTCTGCCTTGCACCCATTAAAGTTCCTGTTACCATGAATTGCATTTATTAAGCTTAATTATGGTTGCCTGAATAATAAAGAAATTTCTCGCAGCATCTCTGGGCATATTTAGAGCTCTACTATATGAATCACTGAAGTTTCTACAACCGCTTGAAGGATTATAAGGGTGATGCCGTCTCCTCTGCAGAATACTGGGCTAGGAGGCCTATCTGGGTGGTTCATGCCTGTGCCTTATATGTTAAATTCAGTCTGTGTAAGCAAACTAACATTGTAGGTTTCTGTGGCAGGAGGTCTGAAGGAGTAAAGCAGTATTGACCAGTCTCCTTCACATTCTTTTGCATTTCCTAATGACTGATACCAGATGTGTTGTGGATGTTGCTGCAGACTTCTTCTGGCAAGACTAGCAGTGGTTGGATTACGTTCCACGCGGTCCTGTTATAATTTTCTTTATCCCTGCTGCATACAACTGCAGGGTTTTATCATGATAGCAGATAATAGTACAATCAAATTTTTATAATACCAACAAAACGATGCACACAAAGCATACAGTCATACATAGAGTGAAACATTTAAATACATAATGAATATCTTTTCTAAATTTAGAGCACTCCTACTCCTTACTCCCTGCTGGGTGTGTTTCGAAATATCGTCTAGAGTGAGTGCTCTCAAGTCACAGAGCTGTACAACATCGCGGGTCTCTTTCCTTTAATGTGTTCCTAAATATTGCTGCATTCTTCAGACTGACAGTCATGTTCATGCATGTAAGGAAAGAAAAAAAAATGCTTGCATGGCCTACCTTAAAATAATTCTATCAGACACCACTAACATTGAGGAAGCTTTGATTGTTTAGGAAAACCATTTGATTTGGGGAAACCTGTCCTTGTTTGATTTGTATTTGTCATTGGGCATGGAGCATGCATGAATGATTGACATTCACGGGAAAGA
Source organism: Erpetoichthys calabaricus (assembly GCF_900747795.2). Classification (NCBI taxonomy): domain Eukaryota; kingdom Metazoa; phylum Chordata; class Cladistia; order Polypteriformes; family Polypteridae; genus Erpetoichthys; species Erpetoichthys calabaricus. The sequence continues at coordinate 18,622,612 of NC_041411.2, read as the reverse complement.
CTTCACACCTTAATAAGTAGTTATTCCAATATCCTTTTACATAATATAATATAATATAATATAATATAATATAATATAATATAATATAATATAATATAATATAATATAATATAATAATCAAACAGAAAAATACTGGGTACCAAAACAAACCTAAATATTGTTCCAAAATGCGCTGTAATTGATATTCTTTTCCACATATAGCATCTGCCTACTTTAACCCTGAGTGTGCAACAGGTGGTTACATTTTTTTCATAGTTTGTTCTTTAAAGTCTTATTCAGTTTCATTCTGTGAAGTTGCTTATTGCAATATCCAAACAACACAAGTCATTTAAGTCCTTCAGACATAGTTTAAATAAGTTTTTCATGCTGTTGTGTATCTGGGGCAGAGCTACATACAGATGGAGAATTAGAGGGTAAAGGATAAAATTGTGCAAAATTATGAGTGGAGAAAGTAGGGCAAATGCAAGTTCTTAATTTAAAATTACGATTGTGATAAGGATACATATAATCAGACTGAATCCAGTTAAGAGAAAATACTAGACAGTATTTCTCTATGTAAAACAATGCAGATACATGGCAGCATAGGCAGTGTATGCATAGTATATGTGTTTGTTTGTGTGTGTTATGCAGAAGTTCAGTCCCACAGGACTGCAGGTTTTGTGAGAGAATAGCATTCATCTTAAAGAAATAGCATAAACGGTTAATAAATCTCAGAAACCTGTTCAGGTACACCAGGAAACCAGATAAAGGTCAAGTGAACAACAAAATGTACTGAAAGATGACTAAGAAGTCAGCAGATGTCCTGTGAACAACCGGAATGGACAGTTGTTACATACACAGAAATTTCAAGGGTGATGGTTCAAGGGTTTAAGAAGAATAAGAATATAATAAAATAGACTTTTATTTTATATAAGTAATTTGTTTGTAAACCAATGAACCAACCGGAGTAAATGTATATTGACACTGTTATGTAGATTCAGCTGCTTGTAAAATAAACCTATACCCTTAAGTTGGACTTTTTGATACTATCTGAGGGTTTTCTTTTTTAATCCCCCCGCCAAGGATGTGCCTCCTGACACTCTGCTCCACACTGCTGCTCAGTAAGTGACCGACTTGCACAATTTACATTGGTCTGCCAACTGCCATAAACACCCAGAAGAAGAGGATGAATTTGACCGTTCTCATCATGCTGCACCAGCCTGTTGTAAAAAATGCTCCCTGTTCAAACATCTACTGAATAGTAATACATGACACAATGAACAGCTTTATTCCTGCCTTGTTCTTTGACTCAAAGAGGTTTCATCAAACTTGTTCTACTCTAGGATTAGAGTTTCTTTAATTAAGATATCAATTTCTATGACAGTTTTCATCCCTGTCAACTTTACTTTTCATTAGACTTGTAATTTCATCAAACAAGCTGTTATTTCCCAGTCTCTGTCTTTATAAAAAAGACTAAACTAATATTTCTTAGTAAGCTTTCCGGTATGTGATACAGAGATACTTTGTTTTATGTTTATTGTCATCATCTTTATCTTGATTTTCATACCAATTTCCAGGTGCCCTTGCCACCAATGAGCACACTAGTGGCTCTGACACTCAAGTAGCTGCGCCCTTCTGTGTTGTCTGTCCTGGAGTCTACTTCACTCATTGGTAATCACCATTATTAAAATGCAATTAAGGGAGCAAAAAAGGTGAATAAATAGAAAATGACAAAAGAGAGATTTGTTATGGCGCAAATTCTTATGTTTCTAAATGTAGTATAAATGTATATTTCACACTACTATGCTTTTTTAATTGCAGACTAAAAGAAGAAAACATAAAAGACTAAATAAGCAATGACATCACTTCAAGGTAAAATGACTGTTTGATTATGAAACAGGTTGGAACAAAAACCTGCAGCCTCTGTGTCTTCCAGAGCTGAACGTAGGAACCACTGGGCTATGTCAAGGCTGAGTGGAAGTCCAGATCTCAAGTCAACAGAAATGTCTTGGCAAAGATGAAGTCGTGAATGACTGATGGGTTGCAGTCATTGCTAATAAAGGATGTTTCACATCTTATGGAATGACAGAGTTCTCTTACTTTTTCATGTGAATTATTTTTATTTGCCAATTTTGTTTTCTACTCCTGGTTCCTCACAACTAGGGGTAGTCAGCCCCGTTCCTGGAGGGCAGTGGTGACCACAGGTTTTCTTGTAAACTATTTTCTTAATTAGTGGACAGTTGTTGCCATTTTTGTTGCTAATTAACTTATGTTGCCTTAATTTTCATTTCCTTGCTATTAAAGCAATTGTTTTTTTTTCCTTAATTAGCAGCTAAATAATAATGAGATACAAAATAATCCAACCCAAGACCTGCCAACTTTTGTCCGCCATACAATATCTGAAAATGCAGAATGATGTCAGGAATGTTGATCTGCTCAGGTCCACAAAATATTTTGACAGTGCTCTTAGAAAAAGGAAAATAAACACCTTCGGAAATCTCTGCTATGGCAGAATGACAGCAGCAACAAGCCATGAAATTAAATAACGGGTTTAATTGACAAGAATTGGCTTCTGATTAAAAAAGTAGTCGCAATGAAATTGTTTGGAATTTGCAGCCCTGTCTCAGCTGGCGATCTGTTGGCTCACTTCACATCTCATTTGTGTTGGGCTACCATTTAAAGAAAAAAGTAGAAACTGAGAGGACTGGAAAAACAATGAAATTAAAATGAAAGGAAAAGAAGTCAGTTGACAGCAGAAATTGGACACTGATAAGAAAGTGGCAGAAAGGAAAACCTGCACCCACTGTAGCCCTCCAGGACTGGAATTGGGCACCCCTGTTCTAAAGTATTTGTAAAATTTATATCTATTAATATCCTTTGTTAAATCTATTAATTTACCTTTTTTTAAGAAAAGTTATATATATATATATATATATATATATATATATATATATATTTCTTGATTTTTTAAAAATAATGACTAGCGTTGATTATACTTAATACCCATGACATTTGGGAAACCCCTGTGAAAGCGCCTATACATTACATGTTTGGACATTTATTATCGTTAGGCTGTCTTCAGCACGGTGGGATCTCTTTAACTTGGTTCTCTGAATGGTACAAATGTGCAAAGATCATCACCTGTTGCACTATTTGCAAATTTATTGTCATGACCAAAAAAATCAAAGGTCATTTGATTTCCCGAAGCACATTATCAGCTGAAATTATTTACAATCCCAACCCTAAGAGCCGCTCAGGCGTGCAGCGGCAGGGAGAATCGCTGAATTCTGGCGCGGTCGTAACTTTTCTGATGACTACGTGGAGTGAGTGTTCTGTGGAGGGACAAACCAGAAAGCAATGAGCTTAGTAGCATGGAAAAAATAGCACTCAATCCATTCACTTTTCTCCCATCACTACTGTAATGTGAAACGTGAGAAATAAGTAGGCCGACTGCACGGTGCCAAAACGGGACACAACTCACAAATCCAGTTAACATTTAGTCGAAGACAGCGGGCGGGCTTTCGACTTTTGTGAAACTTCAAAAACGTTCATGAAATCAAAAAAGCGCCGCATCCCCAAACCACCTCCTGTGTTTTCCGCGTGGTTCAAAATTGACAAAACGAGACATTTTGTTAAATTCCGGGACGCGATGCATAAATGCAGGACTGTCCCGGAAAAATGGGATGTCCGGTAAGCATAGAAATAGGGGGGCAGAGAAAGAAGCATCAAAGCGATTTATATACCCTCATCCCTCATTGACAAACATGCATGCACGTACAGTACTTGTCTTTTGGTAAAGCATTACTTTTTATTATATTAGCAACAGCACCAAGGCAGAACTCGATCAAATCCACTCATTATGCAATCAACACAGCTAGAGTTTCTTGTATTCGCCATAAGCAATATAGTTTGAGCCGATTATTATTACATTTCTGAAAACATATAAATCAAGTATAACGATGCTCTCACGCTTTCTGAGACCGATCAATACAGCCTGTAGATGAGTCCGCGAGGTAGGACCTGGAACCCTCCCACTATAAAGCCGTGTTTCCGCGCGAAGACTACATTTCCCATGACCTCCTCATTCTACCTCCTCCTCCTAGTCTATCTGGGCTAGCCAGTGTGTCACGCTGTTCGAGCCACAACCGCTCCTGCCCCCAAGTTTGTAGCACTATGTAAAGGCGCCCAGTCCACCAGAATGACTCGAGATGTGGCAGCAGACTCAGGATTGCGAGGTCGTTGGTGTGCTCATATTGTGGAAAAAACGCCGAACTGTCTCCGTTGACCTATTTTTGGTAGAACGTAGCAAAGGGCACGTCAGCTTCCCCGCGCCACTAGTTTTTACTTGTTTGTTTTTATAATTCGTTACTTGCTGCTATTAGTACCTTGACCTGAACCATGGCCACTTCGAAGGGTAAAATTGCCATTGGTCTGTGTGTCACGGGACTTTTGATGACGGTTTTTGGCATCGTCCTAATGTTTGTTGGACCTACTGTGGTGAACCAGCAAGTTGTTAAGGTAAGGTTTGCAAACTCGGGGTCCCACAGCTGCCTTCACGCATGTCTGTGGTGAATGCACTGCCAAGAACAGTAAAAAGCGTTTTACCTCAAACATTTACATGAATTGCAGTTTCTGCAGAGCTGCACAGATGGCTGCGAACATGTAACCAATTCAATTGAAAGCCTTAATACATTAGCGCAGAAATGCGTATGTTCGAACGTCTCCTATCTCTAATGATACGCTTTCCTAGTTTATTTTACTTGTATGCTTGTTAATGAAAAGTTAATAGAATAACTTAGGTCTTATAACTTTGCTTCAGTCATCCATTATTTCGTAACACTGCTTATCTAAATTAGTGTACGAAGTTTACATTTCTGGAAAAGCAAAGCCAGATCGTAAATCTGACAGGCGGATTGCATTGAGCAGCAGCGGCGGCTTGCCAAGATTCCCACCTGTAGCTGTGCACCCAGACATCTGAACTGCACCGATCTTGACTACATGTGGAGTTAATAATTAATTATATCTATACAGCGCTTTTAAAATCTACTCAAAGCGTTACATAGACAGTTGTAGCTGAATAATTGTGCAAAAGTAAGCCAATGTTTGCTTTGATGCAGAATTCTTACAAGTAATGTGACAGTTTACATGAAATGTCGGATTTGGACATCTCTCAACATTGTGAGCCAAGATAGCTGGGAAAAATCGTATTGCATAGGAAATCAATATCCACGAAACAATTTAAAACCGCAGAAATTTCAAAATGACCCCCTGCTCTAAAATAAAAAAAAATATACAATGATAAAGTGTGCTGTTATAAGGGAAGAACAGCGATTTGTTGAATTCGAGATGTTGCGTTTTACGGTTAAAATGGATTCGACCTTTTAAGAAATCGGTTTATCAATCACTGTGCAGCTGAAAGTTAAAAGTTAGTATTTGATATCATGGCAAATAAATTTTAAAGTGGTCTCATGAATAAATGACTGACTGGATGTGTGAGGGAATGCCGATGTCTTTGAAATAAACGCAGCAGTTTTATAGAGAGTTTATACTTCGAACAGCTTCATTGTGTTCTATGTAAAGGGTTATTGTGGTGTTAGTGCACGACGAGTACAGTACTGGAGGTGTGCCGGGTATTAGAAGTGTCCCGAAGTACTGCTGCCAAAATGATGAGTGTTTAAATCAAGTGATCGTTTAGTTAGGTAATGTAAATTCACACCAGATATGGTAAATGAATCCGTGAATACCCACCCTTTTAATGCCACGAAAAATGGCGGTCACTATCTGTTTTACCGAGCCGTGAGACGGATGGCCACGTTCTCCATGCAGACCTTCCTGGCTTGGTGCTTTTACTGTGTACCCTCTGCTTAATGCTTGATTTATCTGGATGGAGGTGCGAGCAGAAATTGACTGGTGTCTTTTCTAAGGAGGACACTGCATGCCATAACGTTGTATGCTGAAATTGTTGGAGGGAGGGATACGTTGGCAGTTGTGTAGATTTTCATTTCTAAGCCTAATATTACCAACTTTTGATTATCATTTTATAATTTTCACAAATGTCTTTAATCCTTCAGCTGAATAAACTATTGCATACATACAGAAAGTGACAATCTTAAAGAGTAGCACTGAATGTTGCTGGGGTGTCCTAAACAGACATGTCCTTGACCTTACCTTTCCTTATCATTCTCAGACACTTGTAACTCAGTATAGGGATTTGGGACAGGAGCTCTGGATGCAGGGGTCCATGTCCAGCCTACTGTGGGGCCCACTCTTGCATACACCTATGCTCATCAGCGCCAGTTTGAAATTGTTAATCCGCCTAAGATGTGCCTTTGGGGATGTTAGGCTACAACAGGGGCACCCAGTGGGAAGCCCAACAGATATTCAGGGAATGTGCAGGCAATGATTGGGTGTGGAGTTTGAACCTACGATTATGGATCCAAGAAGAGGTAGCACTTAGTACTGCACTAACGTGTATTTTCTTTTAGACTTTTCTGTTTTATTTTTATTAATTAATTCATACTTTGATAAGTTTCCAGCAACTTATTTGAATGACAAACTACAGTAATATGTGGTGGTAAAAAAAGCCTGTTGAATTCCAGTATGTTTTATGTGCATAGATTAGTTTGTAAAAGGTAAGGTATTATGAAACATTATTTACTTATGTTTGTTTGTTTGTTAGGAGTACATGGAGTTGCCTGTGTGAAATAAAGTGCAGGTGGGATCACTAAATTAATTCCCCAGAGGGGAATTGCCCCAAACCCTAATTTTACTACCTAATCCCACAATGTTGCAAAACTGTTCCTAAAATTCAGGTGTGGGAACTAAAGTTCCCCAAGGGGAATTCATTTGGAAATAAGCATCACCCCTGGAAAAATGGGGAATCTGTGTAAAACTTGACAGAAGTAGGTGTGACAGTTGAGATCTGCACAGGACAAACACACAACCACACATTTATATACACAGTAAATATATAATTTAGAAGATTACAAGATTAGAGAGTTCAGCTCTTTTGAGTACTATCTATCTGAAATTCCTAATGGCTTTATTTTTTAAGACGCTTTTGTTTAATCTCAATTTAGAGTTTTCAGTATATTTTTCTATTTTTCTTGGTTATGTTTTATTTCTGGTGTAGTAGAGTATAAATATATTTTTGACTTTGTTCAAGATTAGTGTGATTTGTTTTTTTATATACAAGAAACTTTGTCTTATAAGAGTTTATAATTCATACTCTCCTTTTGCTGAGTTATCAGTAAATGGTGTGCTGGTTATAATGCCACAAAATTAAAAGTATTAGATTTTAGCTTGGCTTAAACATTGATAGAAAGTGTTGTGTGGTCCTATGATTTTTATATCTCTCTCAGTATTTTTTTCAGCTCGTTTCAGTAGTTTAAAAAATGTCAATTTGTTGTTCTGCTAGTTTATGAATGTTTCAGTAGTCCCTTCATGGCAGATATGCTACTTTACTAACTTTATGTCAGAACTCTCAAAGGAGATCCTGAGGTACTGGAGGCTGCTGTTTGCAGACTTAAGTTCTGGTTAGGATTTTAGTCATAATTTGTAATTTAGTAAAGCTGACACAATACTTTTATTAGCTCCATGCTCTATATTAGCTCTGTGTGCAAGCAGAAAGTGTCCCCTGCGTGTCTTTCTGTTCGATTTTAAAACTCGGTCTTGTTAGTGTTTTATATTAATGTGCTTGGCTTTTCTATAGTGAGTAGAAAACTTCTGACACAGTAGATATTCTACTATATGTGTTGGAAAATACTATAATAGAAGCATTTCCATTCCATTTGAATCTTGGGATATGGTACTGTGGCAGCATTGACAATCTGAGGGGGAGGCTGGCACAGGAAAGTTGTGAAGATGTTGCATGCAGGAAAATATCGTTTGTATTTATATTATCCCTGATTCAATTTACTCGCTTACTTTGAATTTTGTTGCAATTACACTGTTTTGACATTTTGACTTGTGTGTCAAACCATTGTATGTCAGAAATGCATGTCATTATGTTCGGTGTGACATTTCAGGAGTCAACCATTAAAGGCATATATGAACTGTGATTCTTGAGTGTTCGATTGAGCACCTTGATCCTCAGCATCTCCTTTCATATTTGTATCAAGTATCAAAATGCTTTTGGCTTGTTTAAGCAGATTCTGTTCAAACCTTTGGTTAGGTGACTAGGCCAGTAGGATTAATTTTTCCTTATTTTTGTGTGGAAGAGTAGATCCTATATTATGAAAGGCAACTTTCTTTAGTATTGCAGAAAAAACAAGTGTGACATTCCCTGTTGTGCTTTGAACATAATGCAATGCCACTGAAGTAGACACTGCAGATTTATCTATGGTCTGTCTTGAACAGAAAGGATATTGACTTCAGCACTGGAACAATCTGTCTTTAGCAGATAGAAGTCAGTGTGACTTTTGTAGATACTGCCTACTATTTAAATTGTACAGTTAGTTAAAGGTTTAATCTGTTGCCAGTGATTAAGTTCCTCTGTTAATAAGAAAACATTTTAAACAATTGGAATGGTGTTTGCTGTTTCATTGTGCACCTTTTAAAAAAGCTGCTTACACAGAGTGTGACATCTGGGTGCAAGAGCCACTCTACCACACCCAGGCTGTAAGAAGATATTTTTTTTTCTTTCTCATTTCAGTTGTCTTTGCTACTTTTCCTGATAGTGCTGAGTGATGCAGCAGATCTTTCTGAGATTGGGCAGGATTGTTGTTTAGTGGCAGAGTTAATGTGCTCAAGGTTTGAAGAAGCTGTGTGAAAACTTTCAGTACTCAACTACAGTTGGCTTGGAGTGTTGACTTTGCCAAACTGGACACATGCCTGTTGCTGGTTTGGCATTTTACTTCCCAGGCTGGGATGTAACCGATTTAAGTTCTAGTATCACATTTCATGTTTACTTTATGCTTACTTAGCTGATGTGTGACAATGCTTGCATAAGCATTCAGATGACACTCAAATATGCTTAACGAACAAAAGGCATACTTTCACTAACCAGCAGTATCCTCAGCTTATTGGCTTCCTCTTTCTAGTCACTCAAGGCAACTTTCACAGGCACCTGCTGCACTCGTCTTTATATGAGGCGTTTGTTTTTGTTTCCTACCCCCTCACCTCAGCCATTTCTGTTTCTTAATTCAACTTGGAGTTGCTTTAACATTTACAAGACTCTGGTGTATTTGAAGTGTTCTCCTCTTTCAGAACGTTCAGATCAACCCCAACAATGAGCTGTCTTACACCATGTGGAGAGACATTCCAGTCCCTTTCTTTATGTCCATCTATTTTTTTGATGTCCTCAATCCTGAAGAGATCTTGATGGGAGAGAAGCCAATGGTACAACAGCGGGGGCCTTACGTTTACAGGTATTGTAGCCATGACTAACTAAACCCAGCCTTTCATAACACTAGAACAGTCTTTATCTTGTGTTTTAGAGCACATCTCGTGAGTGGGCCACCTCAAGTTATTTCCTTTTGAAATGCACCCTTCGTCAATTAAGGATTCCAGTTTTTGCCATGAGTTTTTCAGAGAGACTAGTCTTAAGTTTGTACTGTATGGCTTCTGGCTTTTGAAAGTCTACTAAAATGGTGTGTTATTTTCTTTATGTGATGAAATTGTCAGTGTCCTGTCCAACTGTGCTTTTCTCATTCTAGAGAGTTCCGTCAGAAAACCAACATAACATTTCACAGTAACAATACAGTCTCGTATCGGGAGTACCGCAAATACCATTTTTTTAGGAACATGTCTGTTGGAAATGAGTCTGATGAGGTCACTCAGCCAAATATGCTGGCATTGGTAAGTTTAGTTTTCCTACTCTGGTGCCTCCATGTGCAGGATTTCAGGTGGAATACCATGGGATTATACCAGCTGAGGCCCTAAGTGGATGTGTTGTGTGCTCTTAGGGAGCAGCTGTAATGATGGAAGACCAACCTGACTGGATGAAGATAATTATGACTATCACATTTAATCAGCTCAATGTGAAGCCATTTCTGAAACTAAGAGTGGAGGATCTTCTGTGGGGCTACGATGATCCCCTTGTTGATTTCCTAAACAAGTGGTTTCCAGGCACAATTCCTTTCTCTGGAAAGTTTGGGCTATTTGCTGATGTGAGTATATCTAGTGTTCATGTTTGACTAAGGTGAAAGGTCAGCACTATGTCATAACTCAGAATTTGGGTAGCTTTAGTTTGTTCAAAGTATCCAACTTGTTGCACATTTCTGACTCGGATATTTGTGTTTCCCTTCTGTCTAATAACATGTCAACACAGCCCAAGTACTCTTGAGTCTGGGGCGATGGTTGGAAACCAGTAGCAAAATATTCTGGAATTCCTCACTCTCCTAAAAGACCAATAACCGCTTACAAACATGGAAACCCTGAGAACATGGTGACTGTACTGAGATGTGAACATTTGTCAGAGTAATATCACAGAATACAGAATGTCGAAAAAATCCCCAGCACCTCATAGGAGGCTACATATTTTGGCACTTGTTCACATTTTAACAATACAATGCAGTTTAAATACATAACAATGGTATTTTTGAGAGGCTGGCAAGTCCTATAGGGTTTTTAGGCATAATGTTTTGTACACTGACTCATTTTAAAATTGTCATTTTTGGTCACACACATCCACATTTCAGCACAAATGTAAAATTCAAACGAGTTACTATTATTTTATTTTTTTTATATTCCGAGTCAAAATATTTGCTGCCCTCCTCCTATTGGGTGCTTACAGGAGCCAATTGTAAACACTATTCTAATAGTGAAGTAGATATTTAGAAAAGATTTTCATTTTCTTTTGGTTTTTGTGTCTTGGCAGACTATAACTTTGCTATTACAATAAGTGATCCACGATTTAACAGCATTGCATTTATTCTTACTCATTTTGTGCTTTAGCATGAACAACTAAATAGTAAATTTGTTTTTAATAGTGCACACCATGAAACAGCCTGCATTTTAAAATGAGCTGAATCATTAAATTCATTAAAAGGGATGACTCTTAGATAAGGCAATGCTATAAACTGATAAATTGAGCACAAGAATTCTTAAAATCTTCTTTGTACAAGTCCTGTCCACTTAACATAGCAAGACTGATAAATCAGCTAAGAATTATAAAAATGTGTTTTATGAAAGAACTCTCATTTTCAGTTAAGATTAATATATGTGCATTGGACATCATTAATCTTTACAGAATAAATCCACCAGTTTATATTTTACCATTTTGCTACACTCCCCCAATCATTTGAAACACCTTTTTAAAAAAAGTAGATCGGAGAGAGAAGATTTGGCATTTTGTCCTACAGTTGTCTTTTTTTGTTCCTCTCCAGGATGGAATGACTGAGGTTGTTGGCTTTTTGAGGAGATGGGTTGTTATATATTGAGGTTTATGTGGAGGATGCCCACTTACCCCTAGTGTATATTAGTGCATGTGGTCTGTAATGGGCTGATTCAGTCCTGCAATTAACTGCTTTCCAACAATTCTGAATCTGTTTTGGCCAGAGAATATCTTTAGTATCTGTATGGTTTACAGAAAGTACTTTGTGGCAGACTATTCAGTCAGGCTTGTATGAAAAGAAGGTAAGTGACAGAGAGTGACACATTGAATAGTATCTCTGGGCAGTGTATAGGATGCTGGTATGATCAGAGCTCCAGTTGGAATGCTGACCTTTCTAAAAAGTCTTGGAAATCTGAAGTTTAACTGTAATAAGTGTCCCTGGTCATTAAACCTGTTTATCTCAATTAAATTATCTTTATGGCCTGCTCAGAGGTTGTCCAGAGATTATAATAATTAAGATAAGAACTCTCTTTTGCAACAAAAGGGCATATTGACATTTAAGAAACTGTTATGAGCAGCTAAATTACCTCTTATCTAAACTACATTTGTTTTTTTTGATTCCCCTGTAGTTCAACAACTCCAACACGGGTTTGTTCACAGTTCACACTGGAGCAGATGACATCAGAAAAGTCCACATGGTGGATTCATGGAATGGACTGAAGAAGGTAAAAATGCCCCAGCTTGATTATACTCCCAGGTACCACTTACCTGTTGAGCTTTGTATTTCCTTTTGTTTTTTGTAGGTGAGTTACTGGAATTCAGATCAATGTAACATGATTAATGGTACAGCAGGACAGATGTGGCCCCCTTTCATGACACCTGAAAGCACTCTTCCATTCTACAGTCCTGATGCCTGCAGGTACTAATCCTTCTTTCTACAGCTTCAGCTTGGTTTTGGACTGAGGGATTGTATTGGCCTTTGCTTTATAGTCCATGAAATGAATACTAGATGTTTGAGGGTAAAGACTTTAGTATGTTCAGGAGGGACATGTGGAATATGCCAGAGAATGGAGTGAAACTGTTAGTATTTTCCATAATAACACTGACCTTTGAAACGGCAAGCTACGTGTATAACATGGATCTTGTATTGTTCAAAATGCACAGGTCAATGGAACTGGTCTATGAAAAACCTGGAGAGGTATCCAGGATTCCAGTATATCGTTTCATTGCCCCAAAAACGTTATTTGCCAATGGAACTGTCTATCCCCCAAATGAGGGTTTCTGCCCATGCAGGGAGTCTGGAATACAGAACGTCAGCACATGCCGTTACAGTAAGTGTCACAGTACAGATGTTGTTCTCTAGGAGATTTAAATATTTTATACTGTTTAGAATACCACCTCACATGAACCTGATGGAGGGTGCTGAGAGGAATAAACAGTCTTTGTATCACCACTTGTACATTAATACTGTAGAATGATAATGAACAAGCATTCTGGTATAAAGCATGAAACATTGGGAGTTGTTTTTGCTTTTTAAGTCATAATATATTTTCATTTCCAAGGTTCTCCAACTTTCATCTCCTCACCCCATTTCTATAATGCTGATCCAGTGTTGCTCCAAACAGTGGATGGCCTAAGCCCTAATGAGGAGGAGCACGGGCTGTTCATTGATATCCATCCGGTAAGTGACCGTTTACTTTTGCTGAGATCCTGTGAAATTTATCATGGGACATTTGAAGCTCAGAAGACACTTAATCCAGAAGAAAATGTACAGTAGATGTGTCTGTTCCTGGCCCAATACTGCCCTCTAGTGAAATATACCATCAGTTAAGTGTGTGGCGATTTGTGTTTTCTCCATTCTTTCTGGTTCCTTTATTTTCATTTGGTCTATTTAGTTTAGAACAATTGGGTGCTAGAGAAACAGAGAAAAACACCTCAGTCATACTTTATTTAAACTATGTATTGTGGCAAAGGTTATGATAATTCTAACCTAATAAAGAGTAGAAGGCAGAATCTCATCCTGAAGAGCATTTCAAGACCAACCAAAATTCATTGTAAGGAACATACAACTCCCATGTTCAGTCTCTGCTAAGGCACTAAGGCAGAGTAGGATGATGCAGGAATTGTCTGACTTTTTACTGAAAATGTCATTGCGTGTTTTGCCATTAACCGATATGTTACACAAGATTAATGAACAATGTTACACTGAACCACTGAGGCATCTGCAAGAAAGGACCAGGAAAAAGAATTTCAAAATTAACAATGCACGCAGAACTGCATTGTGCAACATGACTGTGCTTTGTTTTTGGTTTAAGAAGGATAAAAAAAAGTGGTTATTGGTTTGCAACCCCCAAAATTTGCCAGATCTCCCTCCCTGTGACTTGTTTTGTTCTCAATATTAAAATTGAGAGTGATGGGAAGACTGTTTGCTAGTTTGAGATAAATTCAGGAAAAAAATCGCATGCGGCTCTAAACGTGATAAGAAAAGATGAGTGCAGAAAATGTATCCAGGAGTGGAAGAAGCGTTGGGACAAGTTGCATTTCCTGTTTATGTCGTCCACTTTTTTTTCCCTACCCCAACCCACACTCATTTAACTAACAATTAAGTAAAAAATGCATGTATTTTGCATGTTGTGAGACAACAAATTGATCCTGGACATATGCATCATACAACAAAGTAACCAGTTTTTATTTTTTATTTTTTTAATGGATGTTTCTTATTGTTGTACAGTATTGTTCACCAATGGCTTATTGTATCAAACTTTTTTCTTAAACCTCAGATTTCGCTTTTGAGTGTTTATATTGATTGTTTCCTACAGTGGTGCATTATTCAACACTAGAAGAAAATGTTAGTTTGCTACAGAACAGTGTCATTTGATAGAATATACCTTTGCTGCACATATTAAGTGTGCACTTCTGAAATGTATTACATTTGGGTGTTAAGTGTTTTGTTATAAAATAAACAGGCCAAGTGCCTGGTAATCTTTCACACTTGTGAAAAACTGCTCCAAGACCAGTCTGATCTTGAAGAGTAAGAGTTGTCTATGATTAGCTAAATGTTTGAATATTTAAGACCATATGGTACACTATTGTCATTTCTAGATGGAAGAAAACAAATGTATAAACTAGTTGACTAAATTTAATATGTATATACTTAAATTACATGACTGCACACCACCTTTTAGAACTGCAGTTTGGCTTGAATACTTGCAAGCTTTTGGTATTGGTCAGTATTGAATTTGTAGTCTTGTAGATTGTTTGGTACTTATAAGTTTATATATTTAATGCATGCTTATTTGAAATCTTTTGACACAGAGACAGCTGTTCATGCTACTTTATAAAATAACCAAATTATAAACGGACTTTATTCTTTGCACCCAAAGTAAGCGAGACTAGCATCCAACTTAAGAGAAGCTTAGTATCGGTACTTACCTGGTAGTACTGAATAATGTTTGACTTTGTGTAAAATTTGCCATTAAAATTGATGTATACTAGCCACAATTATTGATGAGAGATTAGCATCCCTGTATATGTTCATGTTGTACTGTTAAAGTTTTTTAGCTTTTTTTTTTTTTTAACCCTCTCCATTATTTTTCAGATGACTGGCATTCCCATGAACTGCTCAATCCGACTGCAGCTAAGCTTGTATATAAAGAAAGTCAGTGGCATTAGGTAAGGAAGCAGGCTATTTATTTCTTCATCTAACCTCTACCACCTTCCTTCGGTCTGATGGTGTGAGAAAAGAGGTTTGATTTGTTAGTACAGTTAGTTTTGTGTACAGGTTTATTTTATAAGTAATTTTCCAGATTTTTTTCAGATGGCATAATTATTTTAGTTTGTCTTGAAGTTCTTTTAAATATGCATGACATTAGTCATCATTATTAAATGTGGGATCCACCTTGTATTTTTAAGACAAGTTTTAATACTGATATAGTGTCACTAACAGAATAATTGGCGGGGAGAAAAGTTTTCTTTTAAAAAGTACGTACAACCTAAGTTATTTTGTGGTCTTAGATATTTGGAGATGGAGGTAAGAGTCTTTGACACTTTATGCTAGTCCTTGCATTCTAGGGTTGTGTCTGTAATTCACAATACTTTATCAGTTATAGGAGTGACTCTAATCAAGTAACTTTTGGACAAATGAGCTCATATTGCAATACAACGATGTTGAATTGAGGAAAGAATGTTTGTCTCCTAAGTATTAATTTTTTTTTGTCTTTATTTTTTATTCTAATTGACCTCTTCCCTGGGTAATTCTACAGTTTGACAGCTAACATTGCACCTGTTGTCCTTCCTATGATCTGGTTTGCTGAGGTACGTTTTTAGAGAGTTTGTGCTTTTAAACTAAAGCTTTCAGTGATGAAGACACAAGTGTATCATGTTTGGGGGTGGGTGTAACCTACTAAAGTTTATTAATGGCTCATTACACCGGTTGACTTGGAGAGTTGAGAGCTCCCTTTGAAACCTCTTCATCTGATTTCTCCTCCAAGTTACCTTTACCTCTTTATACAGTTGAGTAAGTTCCTGCTGTTTGACTGTGTGATGTAGCCAGTTTTCATTGCTTTATTCCAGAGTGGTTACATTGATGGACCAGTCCTGACAACCTTCTATAACAACTTGGTGCTCATTCCATTTATTTTGAAATTTCTTCAGTACATGCTGCCTGTAGTTGGCATCCTGCTACTAGTCATCTCTTTGATTCTGGGACTCTATGATAAGGTAGGATGGAATGACTTGGGGTGGGGGGAAGAGCATTTGTTGGATAAGGCAAATAATGAAGGGTGAATTCAACAGTAATTAGAATGAACAAAAAGGAGCGATCTGAAAATAGTGTTAAGGTTTGTTGGTCAGCCATTGTAAAGCTTGCAAGTGTGAACTGAAAATTCTTGCGATGGGTCAGGGTTGCAATGATTTATTGGTTAATAATGACGAATAACTGCAGTTTGGTAACGGGCATAATGGCTGTGATGAGGGAAGGTTAGGATTAGGCTTTATGAATGGGGAAGATTGGTGATTAGAGAAGATGGATGGACGGTCAATGACCATGGAGGGTGGTGTAACCAGTCACTGCAGCAGTTAAGACGATGGGTGGCCAGTGTGTATGATGGAAGGTCTCAATTTGTGCACACCTACACTTGAATAAAGTGGGTGTTCGTGTGTGTCACAGTATGGGGTTGCTTGGGTAGTGCTACATTAACTGGCTTTGTGTAATTGTGGGTATAGATTGATTGAGGGAATGTATGGATGCAAACCTTAAGTCTTGTATCATTTATTTTTATGCTAATTTTCATATGTCGGATATAGGTAGCTGACCTTTAACTTAAGATGATTGAGTTTTGTTTTAGTTTAAATTGTTACGGTTTATGTTACATTTACAATACTACCATACAAAGATATAAACTTTGAGAACTATAACACCTTACTAATTCTATTAACTGGATGTGTTCCTATTCAGCTCTAATTCAGATGACTTCCTTCTGTCCCTGCATGATTCAAATCTAACAGTAAAATATATTTACTTTTTTTTTTTTTTTATAAAAATCTGTGCAGGTTTTAGCGGGTTAGTGTGGTGGCTGGAGTCCATTCTAACTGTCCTCAGTTAATTAGTTAAGTTTTCAGTGCACTGTATTTAAAGAATATGGAAAAATTGTGCATGCCACATTGATAACAAATGCTTGCTTCTGTATATAAAATACACAATATATTTTAAAGATTTGGTAAAATACCAAAATTAGCTTTTGAATTTTAGTATGTGAAGTAGTTGTCAATTTCCACATTTAGAATAAGACTGAGTCCATGTAAAGTCCCAGCAAAGTAGATTTTAGTTCATTGTTTTTATCAGTTTTATTGTGTGAAAAGACTAATAGCTTTTTAATCCTACAAGATTAACAATTGGGGTGTGTTGCCAGCAATCTTAATCATTTTCGTCTTGTTAAGACCATTTCACATATACAAGCCAACAGCCCTTTGGGCTTACTAAAGGGTTCATAACTGGAGTATAGTGTAATGCCTATTTGGCTTTGGGAAAAAATGCTTCTTCAGATAGACCAGCTCACCTGACTTCTCTTTGAAAACACCCCTCTGAATCCATGCAAGCTCAAAATGAATTTGGCCTTCCATAATTTAGTACCCACTTACCTACGTTTTTCCATGCTACCCTTTTATGCTGTTTAATTTTTTCAGTGCACCTTACATAATTAAGTGCCTGTAAAACAATGTGGGATACATTGCCATCACTAAAACCATGTTTGTCATTTGAATGGATGCACATTTAACTGGGACTAACAGGCATTAACCTTGCTAAGGAACTTGCTGATGTTTCTTTTTGAAAACTGACCCACTGCGAGACTCTGACCCCTGTAACAGAAAGTGTCATTGTGGAAGGGTTATTAAATGTAAGTTAAAAAAAATAAAAAAAAATTGTGATAGTTTTGCACAGACACACAAGTGCAGAATACAAACCTTTCATGTCCAATGAATCCAATGTTCATCTTTAAGGATTTAGATTACACTTTATTTGTCCCCAAGGGTAAATATTTTTTATAATTGGAAAGGGTTTAATAAGATTGCTGGGTGCTTTAATTCCAGGATATACTGACAGACTATTCTACTGTATATGTGGATTGCCAGAACTGCAGTTTTAGTTTTAAATTGTCTTGTCCATAGGAATTTTAATTTAGAGAGGAAAGTTCCAGGCCCACCTTAATTTGCTATGTGCTTTGACCACAAGACAGTGTGCAGAGCAGAATATAGCTGTGGAGCATTCGATGATCTTTAACCATTAGCAAACCACAAGGAGTCTCACTCTGTGGCTAAAGGAACTAAATTTCAAAATCCACCAAAAGTACGTTTCATAGGAAATAATCTACCCAAGGACCACCTAAAAAACGTCTTGTGTGTGACATTGGTTATTTTGTAAAAGAGGGAGAGAGCCCTAGTGCAGTAAAGAAATGGAGAGATGGTTATTTGTGCCGTTTGCTAATCTCGCTTACCTAGCTCCAGAGTACGATGCTTGAGGCGTGCACTGCTGTGTAGTCTGCATGTTCTCTGCTTTTGTGGGTAGCCATTCTGACTGGGAAGCACTGCCATTTCAATTTCATTTGATTCCCAGGCAGCAGGTGGCTAAGTTCGCAATTTATGTAATCATTTAAATTTGTTGTGCTGTATTGTAGCATTAGATGATGCCAGAGGGATCACAATAATCTGATACTGGCATCAACATCTGTTGCTGTAGGGACTCCATGTTAAGATGGTAAAAACATGTGCACAGATAATTTTCTTATCAAAGCTAACACTGGCTTGACTAAGTTTCCCTTAATATATTAGTGACTATTCACACATAGATCTTACAGACAAGTGTTGTGGGCCGCAAAATAATAAAAGTTTAGCTGGTCCATTGTCACAGCCTTAAAGGGATGCACACCCTGAAAGAATGTGTAGCTCAAGTGGAACCAATAAATAGACCACCATTGCTCTGCGGCATATTTGTAAGTGGTCAGATGAGGCTTTGCTTACTTTTATGCCCTTTCAAAGCCTATTCATTCCACTCTAGCTTTAGAAATTCTTCCTCAAACTTTGAAAGTCTTTGTGAAAAATATATATGTCTTGCTTTGGAGAACGGTAGGTTTTATTCTGAAAGTTCCAGCCAGCAAGTTTGTTTTTGGGTAAGGCTTACTGAAGTAGACTTAGTAAATCTGAAAACATCATTTACTGTACACAGGCAGTATATTTAACCAATTTAGTGGATCTTTTACTCTGGAAAAGTGACATTCCCCATGTAGAGCAGGGGATTCATTTTTATTTGTTACATCCTCTGAGGAGCCTAATAGTAAACTAAGCATGTATGCAAAGACATTTTCCAACTTAAGGTGCAAAACCAACTTCAAAACCAGAAGAATTCTTTTAAACATGACAGGTAAATAAACTGTAAATTATTTAGAGAATTGAGCTGAAACAGCACTTAAATATCCCTTTAACCCCATCAGTTTTTCCCCTTCAGAAGTAGCTAAGGGCAATGGCAAAGTTGCTTAATATTTCTAAATAGCAATGCTGTCCCACTCTTAAGTGTAGTACATATTTTCCCCACACATGAAAACTTAAAATCCTTTTTATTAGGACTGCATGGAAACGGTTATTGGCATTGATTGTGGCAGGTGGTTTGTTGGATATGAGATTTGTGCATTTTACTGCTTTACGTCTATCTTTCATGGTAGTCCTTTTCTGGGTAGCAAGCCCCAAATCCGGGAAAAACCTATTTGAAAGTTTTCCCTGCACATAATTTGAAAACTGAGCTACAGCAAGTAAAGTGATACTTTAGCAACGATTATTTAAAGCTCCAACAGAAAGATATACAAAGTATTGAATATTCTAAGTTAACAGATGTATCATGTTCTGAAGTTTGCTAATTGAACACCATTCCATTAAAAGTACAAATGGTACTTGCTTAAGTGCACAGATCTCCCATCCCAGGCAGGTTACATTCATTGGTGACTCTCAGTTGCCTCTGTGTGTGAGATTATGTCCTATGAAATGGTGCCACATCCAGGGTGGAAACTTTAAAAAGTTCTGAATACATTTGTAAGGCACTGTTCTTCTGCTAATATTTGACTGTCTAGCTGAATATTATACAAGAGTACATAATGCTTGAAGTATTAGGGTGTTGTACCGTGTTAGCCATTGTGAATATCGTGAGAAGTCCAGCAAAATGACACCTTTTACTGGCTAACTAAAAAGATGACCATATTCAAGCTTTCAAGGCAACTCAGGATATGTCATGTTTCAGTGCACCATGTCTGAAATGCTTATAACTGGATAAACAGCAAAGCTTCCACAAACGTGCCAACCAAACAGGCTTCATATTTTGGTACGTGTGTTTCCTGTAGCACAACTGATGGTCAAAATATTGTTTAATTATTCAGAAGTCACATTCTTTACTTAAACATTTATTTGAACCATCACATTAAATGAAATTATATATTGTGTATTTCAAAACAAAATTTAAATAGAAACTTGACTGATCTGAAAATTGGGGAGAGATTAAAGCACAATCGTACTAGTGATTGCCCCCCCCCTTTCTCTTTCTCAAGTAACTGACAATTTTTGCATGAAATAAAATTGATTAATAAAATGAAGGCAATTATATAAAACTTAAATCAAATCAACTAAGTGAAACTTTTAATGTCATTAACACCTTAAAGCTCTAAACCAAAAATGATTATTTTTTATGGCCAGGTCTTTAGTTGTAATTTAAACCACTCGAGTGCAAATGAGCCAAAACAGGTCGAAAGCAACAGCCCAAGTGAGAAGCTTACAAACAATGCAGTGATACATGAAGTCCATTTCTAGATGGGTAAGCGCTTTGTACAAGTTCTATTTTTTCTGTCTCTTACTGTTTTACTTTTGGGACCAGCCAGTGTGAGTGCTCTGCTCTGTATGTCAAATTATATCATACTTTAATTTGATTTTACTTGTTGTTGTTAATGTGACCGTTTTTCCACTCACCAAAATATGACTCATTGGCAGGTTATATTTTTATTTAATACATTAAAAATTTTTTTTTTACAATTTTAGTGAGTTATAAAGCAGCTAGGTTTTCAAATTTCCTAACAGAACAGCATCCAATAACGACTGATTTAACTATTTCAACAAGTAGGCTATCTGGTGGCATTAAAGAAATATTTCATGGAAACAAGGCTACTTGTAGTAGGTAGTTAGGTGTGCAAAAAAAAGTAGACCCGACAAGAAACCAGAAAGTACTTAATGGAGCCAGTGACTTTGGGACTCCTAAAAACAACCTCCCTAGCACTGCTCCATCAGTCCTGTCTGAATGACCCTACAGTCTCCTTCTGCTTTGTGTTCCTGGTCTCAAATAATTGCTTAATGTATGCCACACATCTAAAAGTGTGGCTTTTTTCCCCCTTCCAGAAAGAACACTCGCTCTGGATAGCACCCTCAAGATTCTTCCTGGAGACAGTTGGGAGAGATAAATGAGCACTCTGGCAGTGTCATATTTTGTGAAAGCAGATCCAGAACATTGCCTTTTCTTATTTAATTACACGCTTGAATATATGCATTTAAGTGAAATAAACATTTGATAAAATAATTGTTTTTCTTTATTATAATCTTATCTCTGAAAGAGGATAAAACATGCTGCATGGTTTGGAGTTCTGAACCTCCATTTTCCATGTCTTTATGTACATTAAATGTAAACTAGTGTTTAGTCTGTGGTCAAGTTTACCATTGGTTCTTTAATTCATTGTTTAGGCTAAATGGTAATGTGACATACGTTCTATTGATGTGACCTAAATTAAGTCGACATAATCGGCTATCACATATTTGGGTTTTATCTTTTAGCTAGAAACAATATTTGTAAATTTCCTCCTGTCCATATAATGGTGGAACTGTGCCCTAAATGAAGAACTTAAGATTATTTTATGAACAACATCCCTGCCATTTGGGTGCAAAGGAGAAGCCAATTCAGACTGCTCACCAACATGTTATAGTGACATTTGGAAGGACCTGCCATGCTCAGTTTGCATACAGGAGAAAGTGGAGTTCTGGATGAAATTCACATGAACATGCCAGGTGTTAACTTCAGCCAGAAAATAATGTGGAATCTGCCAGGAAGATTTTTTTTTTGTACTGAAAGGCTATAAAGCACTTTTCAATGAAAGTAGCAAATTAAAGCAGAGAGGTTATTAGGCTGTGGGATACACAATAGGCCTATTTCCATAGTTTTTATTTTGAGCAACACGTTATATAAAATGTAGTCATCTTAACTTTGGCTTTACTTTGTCTATTAAACTAATTCTGCCATATTGCAACTTTTGTTGTCCAGAAATTCATCAAAGTTTATCACAACTCTGAAGATGAAGACACAGCACCAACAGAGAACTGCTCTTTTGCACTAATTCACAAAACGTGTAATACTATCCTCTTGTGAGGAACCAAGTCTTCAGTCACACTTAAGAATACATCAAGGGAGCGTCTTATGATGTAACAGATGTGTTCTGTGGATTTTTGACTAGGCCGACCTTCCAGCTGGGGAGTCTAGAATACTCATACTTCACCAGATGGCATGAAATGTATTAACATGAAAAACAATTGCCAAAAATGCTTATAACATGACTAAAATGAAAACCATCAAGCACTTATTGTATTGGGTAAGAAAGTTGCGTCTTCTACTGATTACTGAGGCTGACACTGTTGTTTCTACTGATATTTAGGATGGGGTTTTACCACCATTAAAATTATATGCAAATACCTCCCCATCAATCTACAATATCTGTTTAATGGAACTGAACATGTAAAATATGGGATTTTTAATTCATACCTCCAACCAAAATAAAACTATTTTTGGGATACTAAAGGCATTTCTGACATTGCTTACCAACGCTGAGAAGGAAGATTGACTTTCCAATCGAGCACTGCCTGAGGAAAATCTAAACAGTCTGCAAATGTGTAAAGACTTCCTATTCTCTGTAAAAATCAGGCAGTGGATTATGTTCTCTCTCCTAACTGTAGAACGGACAAGCAGTGCACTTGTTGAATGCTTGAATGCCATCTCTACAGAATTACAGAAGTACTGTTTGGCAAATGAGGAGCTGAGCCTAGAAACTGCATAAAAAACACTACCACCTTGAACTCTGTCATCATAGTAGCTGGATTATAAATGAATGATTACAAGCATTATCAGGCTTTTCAAACACAAGTTTAAGAGTGAGCTCAAAGATGAAAGCGGGGCTCTGCAGTATTAGGATTTAAAAAACTTAATTAAAAGGGACAGACCATCCTGCACAAATGCCACTTCCTTTAATGTCTTACAGCAACACTTTAACCAGTCCATGTTTGAATCAAGCCTAAAAAGCAAAAATTTAATCAATGAAGAGGAATAGGTTTCAGTTGTGTTCTCATTGCTTTAAAATTAGAAAATTCTACATATACAGAGTGTTTTAGGTAAATATTTTATGATTAAATATCACACATGAAACCTGGCATATACTGTACTATTATTGTTAATGAAGCTCTAGTGCATGGTTTTTAGCCCTATAGAGTGTGGACATTTTCCAGCTCCTTTCCTAGGTTTAATTCCAACTGCAAACTAAATTCACGTAATTACACTTGTTCGAGTTGTTGTTAGTGTTGGCAAGTTTACATTGCACCTTTGAAGTGCTACACATTCTCAACACAGCCCATCTAAGCAGCTTTACAGACATTAAGTATTGCAATCCACCATTAAGTTCTCTGGAAAAACACACGGCTGCTAACTGTGCCATACACTGCATTATTTTTGTCTGTCCCAACTGTTCATAATGTGGTGTATAATTAGGTAGAAACATGTAAAGGAGACATAGGTGGGCATTGTGGTAGAGGAGACTGGCAGCCTTATTGAAGAGATTAGGGCCAGAGACACCAGTAGTTCCTTCAGCTCTCTATGAACAATGGTGCATGCCACTACTCTTAGTAACACATTTCACTATTTTATTGAAGCAAAAAACAAACAAAAAGGAATTAGAAAAGCTGCAAAAATATGTTAATTTGAAAGAGTAAATCACTAGGAACCTAATTAACCAATCAATGGATGTACGTGAAGGAAAAAGTGCAGCTGGGACGCTAACAAATACAAAACCAGGTCGGTTAGATGACCAAAACACACCATGATGAGAGGAAAGGAGACCTCACAGAACACCAGGAAGAGGGGTAGTGAGAGCCCACCTATCTGAAGAAAAAAAATAATCTAAAATGTTACGAGCTACATTGGGTCCCAGTGAGGCAAATAATGTACAAATGGAAAGCACTTGACATGGCCGCAACCTGAGCTAGAAGTGGATGCACTTACAAAACCTCTCCAAGATAAAGCACATTAAAAAATGGGTAGAAGTCAACCCAAACAAAAATCTAGAGAATTGCAGACCTCCATGATGATGATTCAAAATGGAATGTGTTGTAGGGTGGCCAGAAAGAAGCTTCTGTTCCTTTTAAGACTACCACAGGACACCAGAACAAGCCTGATTTTGTGGAAATACATTTTTTGGATAGACGAATCCACAATTGACATTTTTGGTCACAAATCAGCAATGTTTGGACAAGACTGCCTCCCACAAAAATAACCTTGGCACAAATCGAGCATGATGGTCAAAATGTCAAGATCAGGGGCTGGGTTTCCTCCTTTGGAACAGGACAACACATTATTGAAGAAACCATGAATTCTGAGGTATACCTTCAGATTGATAAAGGGACAAAAAAATGTGTCTTTGACCTGATGACAACAACAATGAGAGCATACAAGCAAATCTACCAAAGAATAGCTCAGGAGAAAGTCTCGTGCAAAGTTCTGACCTAACTCAACTGAGATGGATATCCATCAAGACAAATTGAGACTGTTGCTGTAAGAGATGATTACTCCCAAGTTACTCATGCTAACTGAGGTGACATTAAGGGGCTTACGTTTTTGCATAAACTCAATCTAATTTTTTCATTAACTTTTGTTAAATAAACAATGGTAATACATTATTTTATTCTTTGTGCCATTTTTTATTTGGAATGTCATTATGGTGAATCAGAGTTATGATAAATAGATTAAGATTTATTTAAGATTAATAATTAAAATGTAACGTCTAACATTCTTAACATAATATTGTATTATGAATGTGACACTGGAGCAAGGAGATTCCTATGCAATGGAATTTCTAAGCATAAGGAGATGAATCAAAGAGAAACGTCCCAGTGGCATATCTGTCCTGAAGTTAGGGTACATTTTCTGTCACACAATGCACAAACCTGCTTTATAAATCACACTTTGGGTAGGTGGAACAAACAATGTGATTACAAAGATGAAGAAGCCTATCTACTGGCAGCTTTGTCATTCTTTAAAAGCATAAAATACCTACAATTGTAAAATTAAAAAAAAAAAACAACAAAAAACCTGTAAACATAAAAATGTTGATCAATATAGCAAAGGTCAATGCATGATAAAGTTTTGTCAATATACTACAGCATAGGCTGGCAGGAGTGTGAAAGGGACATTTTATAATGAAACAAGACAAAAGACATGACGCTTAACTGATGTTTTAATAAAACTTTGTTTTATGAAACAAAATATAAACTACTTACTCTATGTCCAAAGTTATAAAAACAAATACAAACATGTATAAAACAATGATGAGGTAGTCTAACAAAGAACCATGCCTGGGAATCAATTCTTGCAAACATCTAAAGCAATCATTTCCTAGAATGAATATTCTAAGACATTTTATTACACGGAATCCCATCAGTACTGTACTGATCAACCCATTTAAACACCAAACCTTCTCCTGAAGTTTAAATCCGGGCCAGTGGGTTGTTATTCCCATGTTCTACTGTTGGAAGTAAAAACCATCTGACCAAAAAGTGCCAGATTACAGGTATTCAGTGGACTTGCTGCTTTCCGATTTTTGAACCTGCAGTCAATACAATTTCTGAAATTCACCAGAATCAACTTTGGTTAAAATAGTAACACAAACTTAAGAGAGCCATGTCCTGCTTGACACAAACTGTGGCAGAAAATTAAACTGTAGTTAAACTGACACATTCCAAACAGGAGAGGAATACACAAGCATAGTAACCATTAAAACTTTAGTACTCTGCCCAAGTTTAGTAAACCGTCACAAGCAAACTGTCACCTCTAAAACCCAAATGATCCTCCACTCAACATTCATTCTTGGGTAACCACAAACTCTGAATGGAACACAACCATTTGATTAAATCAGTCACTTTCTAACCCGCTTAGTCCTGAACAGGGTCACGGAGGTCTGCGGGGGCCTATCCCAACTAGCATAGGGCACAAGGCAGGAACAATCCCAGGACAGATTGCAAGCCCATCGCAGGATGAACACACACACTAAACATTTGTCAGTCTACCAAAACTGCGCGTCTTTGGACTGTGGGAGGAAACTTGAGCACTCGGAGAAAACCCATGCAGACATAGGGAGAACAGGCAAACTCCATGCCCATTTGATTAAAAAAAAAACGGCAAAAAGAAATATTACACACTAAACTATTTCTATTTCAAATTACAAAATGTTGAGGCTAAGCCTAGGAGCCAGCGGTGATAATAGTGAACTCCAATGTTCATTCTAAAGCAGAGGTTCCCAAGTTTGGCCCTGGGGACCTCTGTGGGTGCGGGTTTTTGTTCCAACCTATGTTTTCAATTGGACTCGTAGCCTAATTAAGTAAGTGGTTATTTTCCAGTTTCTGTGTTTTAGGGTAAATGTATAAATTCCAAAACCAATTTTTGGATTTGTGTTTATTTAAATGTACCAAGCACTTGTATGGGGATAATGTAGTGTTTTTTGTTTTATTATTTTTTCATCCTGTTTTTCATTCTGCATTTCCAGGTGTTCTGGATATTTAAGCCATTATTTACCATTGAGCACATTAGTGGTTCCGACGCTGAAGTAGTTGCGGCCTTTCTTCTTTCAGTGTTTGCCTAAGTGTCTGCTGTGGTTTTTTTTTAACTGTCATTATTAGGATACAATGAAGGGAGCAAAATACACAGAAAAAGGCAAAATAATAGGAAAACAACAAAAAATACGTAAGCCTTTAAAGCTACAACAAATGTAGAAGTATGTCTAAATGCCCTATAAATGTAAAAATGCAGAAGTACAAAAAAAAAATAAAAATAAAAAAAACACAGCTAATTAAATGAGATCAAAATATTAAAATAAATCAATTGTGATGCTGGTTGGACCAAAAACTGCAGCCAAATGGGGTCCCCTGGACTGAATTTGGGACCCTCTAACCCAAAGGGTAACAGGGTTGTATAACAACCAATCTCTCACTGTGAAGTCAATCCATGCAAAACACCTGCTCAATCACATTTCCTTTTTTAAAACTAAATTTGGAATCAAAAGGAACCAACTGTGAAAGTCAACAAGAAGGGTACTGGAACTTATGGCAGTGGTGAAAGGCTGTTCTGAATGATCCTGTTCATGCTTGTTTCCTAAAAGACTTTGAAAATATCAGAAACAACAGGACACGGTGCAAATAACAGTATTATCCCTTTTTCTGCAATGCAAAGATTTATTTTCCATAAATCTTTAGGCTGTGAACTCGTACCAGCTCAATTCACATTCCCTAAACCATCTATAAAAGCAAAAATATTCAATGCTTTGTCTTTCAGATTTCAAAATGACTGCTGAAGCAGAAAAATAATGACGCCCATACCAAAGCATTAAATTATAACTTAAAAATCAGCATCAATTTAGACTGCCTGCAATGGAGACATACAGACAACATGGCTCTCTGGGACAGATATTGGAAGAGTCCTCCCATTTCACCTCATCCTAGAGTACTACTGTTCCATTCAATAAAGCTCACTGCAAACAAAAAGCGGTCTGTTGTTTATCAGCTTTACGCCCATAATCCAAAACCTGTCACTTCCTAACGCTTTCTGAAATGATCTTAGTCACTTAATTTAATCCAGTGGACATCGGCTGTCTGGTTTCTCATCAGTTCTGTTCTGCTGAAGATGCCTCTCGCAGTGCTTAATGAATTTTTTTATGATACAGAAAGTCC
Organism: Erpetoichthys calabaricus; assembly: GCF_900747795.2. Classification (NCBI taxonomy): domain Eukaryota; kingdom Metazoa; phylum Chordata; class Cladistia; order Polypteriformes; family Polypteridae; genus Erpetoichthys; species Erpetoichthys calabaricus. Next base: position 18,594,804 of record NC_041411.2, on the reverse strand, counting down.
GGCTGCACACCAAGCAGTGGTAGGTGAGGTTACCATTGGCCTTGCGCATTTGCAACCGAAGCCGCAGTAAGCCAGAATGGCCAATGCAGTTGGTACAAACACTGCACCGGAACGGGCCTTTCATTTCTGCATGGAGTTGCTTATGGTGGGAAAGTGTGGAAGAATGACGAAATACACGATCACAAAATGGACAAGGGTACCTGCTTCCATTTTCTAAAGAAGCATCATCTTCTTTGGGTGTGTTTTTTTGACTGTGGTGCAGCTTCTTGTGATCTGAGAGGTCTTCTGCATGCCAAAAGATACTGTGGCAAATCTGACAAGAGAATTGTTTCCTCTGCATGGGCTTGGGGTTATTTGTCTCAACCGGTTTGTGGTGTTTGAATCGCTTATGATGAGCAAGGCCTGAGGCATGCCGAAAAGACTTGTCACATAATGTGCAGTAACACCAACCGTAACGCTGAAGTACCTGAACACCATTCCTCTTCACAGTGCTGTGGTGAATCCTCTTGTGGTGAGAAAGGCCTGAAGCATAACTGAAGGCCTTTTCGCACTGCAAACAAGCAAATTTTCTCTCACGTGCCATTACCTCTGCACCTTCTATTTCTTCCAGGTTGTGGCAGCGGCGTTGGTGAACTTTCAACTGAGAAACAGACACGAAGCTTTCTGAGCAGCAAGAACACTTGTGAGCAAATTCAGACTGTGGTACTTCTTTTTCCACAGCAGGGTTACAAGAAGACTGCTGGTGAAAGAGTAACCCATCTTTCTTAGAAAAAGCCTTACCACAGGAGTTACAGCAGTATATGTTCTGTCTCATATGCTGATGCTGGTGGATCTGCATATGACTTGCTCTTCTAAAGCATCTCCCACAGTCCAGACAAGTGAAAGGCTTCATGACTAAGTGGACTTCTTTGTGTCTCTGGAGGTGATAGGCTTTGTAGAACGCTTTCCCACAGGAAGAACAAGCATACTTCTTGTCTTTAATTGTATTGCTTAAAGTTGGGCAGGGGGCTACATTTTCAGTGGAGCCAAAACTCTGGTTTTTAGCGTTTGCTCTCAGTTTTTCCTTTCTGTTGGCCCGATTCTGTTGGTCTATCTGTGCCTGTTGAGCTACATGTGTCTGATTATGGACCTGCAGGCTGGAATAAAGCGCAAATGTCATTGGACAAAATGAACATGTGTAAGGTTTATGGACCCCATGCACTCGTCTCCTATGTTTGGCATACTCTGCCAGTCCTCTGATGTTCTTACCACAGTCTTCACACACACAAATGCATTCCGTGAACTGAGATTTTGTCTTTGAAAAATTAAAGGAGTGATGTGGTCTAGAGTGCTGGAATAAAGACGAAGCCCTCTGCATAACACCATTTTTTGTCTTAATGCCAAGATCCATCTTCTCTACCTGCAAATATGAAAAACATGTGTAATATTAAAGAATCTACATAATTCAGGAGGGCCCCAAAAATGCCTTTTGGTGAAACCAACGGAAAAACAATTAAATTAGAAGAAAATATCATGAAACATAAAAACGACATCACATTCAAATTACAATAGTCCCTCATCTGGAGATTAATGAAAGGAAGGATTCTCTTAAACCTGCAACAGTCCAACTCTGCAGGAGATGTAACAACATTCTTAAATAGGGATTTTAGTTCAGTTGTTCTTCATACAGATACCCTGATGTAGTTCTTGTGAGGTCTGAGCTGGGTCCACTGGAGAAACCTTGGGTAAATAGATGAGAAACTCCAGATATCTCAAAATGAGTTCTAATCTATTTCTAGAAGAGGAACTGGAGGAAAACTCAAAAGGACAAAGTAAGGGAGATAAAGTAGTACCAGGATGCAGAAACTCTTTTGTAAGGTCAAAAACCCTTCCTGCGCATCCTATCTTTTCCAGTCACGCGATCACGAGTCACAATAAAAAAGTCACAAACGGCAGTTCATTTCTTGATAACAAGACACACCCCACCTAGTACTAGGTGCAACTGCTAAGAGGATTGTAACCCTTAAAACTTGGAGAGGAACTTCTGTAGACTGGCAAAATTGCAGTTTATGGGGCTGTGGAACATCCTCAGCAAAGCCTGGGGACTCTAGGAACATAGAATAACTATCAAAAGCCCTTGGGGATAATAACTTAAAACGAGGCTAGCACTCTGGGGTCCCTAAAAAAGTATTTCATGTGATCTGAGCATGTTTTGTATGTTGTATTATATCTATAGAAATAAAATCTTAAGGGGTTTTCATGTAAATGTCTGTCTGTGTGTCCGTTAATCACACAAAAACAAATTAACCTATTTTCACAACATTTTACATGTGTCTTGCCATTTGTCCAATGCTCATCAGGCTGCACAAGGGCGATAATATTTGAATCATCATGCACAAAGTTCTGTAATGGCCAAAGCAGAATCTTATCTAAGACAACTGGTACATACACTTTTCAATTAATTTGGTTTTGTTGTGCAGGATTACGGCTTTTGTCTAACAGTATGCCTTTCTATCTCACTGTGGGTTGTGTTTAGCCATGTTGAATTTCCAAAAAGCATTTTTTCCAACTTTATTTATACCCAGTCAATGCTGGGTACTTTGGCTAGTGCTAAATATAAACTGGCATTTGTGGCTGGAAAATGTATGTGTTACTTGTATGCAGTTCTATATTACACTGCCAATAAGGCTCAAAAAATGGCAGGCATTATGGCCTTGATGTCAATACAGTTAGTCCTGTCAACTAATTAACTGAGCTAGTTAATTTGGTCTTCCAGAAAATACACAAGTATTTGATAAACTAACAGGTGAGACAGCTAAACAAAAATATAAATAGAAGTAATGTTCACTTTAGGTCTGAGTATGTGACACGTCTATAGTGAGTTTTTCACAGTACTTTGTCACTAGTTAATAAACAGAAAATTCGAACACTTGCAAAAACCGATTTAAAAAAAAAAAAAAACGCATTTTTTACATTTACATGCATTCAAAAATGGATCAACTATTACAAACATGTGGAACACATTCCAAAAAGACTCTCAGAAATCTGTCCATTGATAGATATTCCAAAAAAATTTAGACCATTCAGTCCTTCGTTCTGCAATGGGTCCAACTCACTGATCCATCCAGTATTGTGGTTACTTAATCCCACTCAGAGCCATGGGACAACAGACTATTACAGAATAAACCCTGGTAACAAAGCATTGTCTCTTATTAAAAATGCTCGTTACAATAATGCAGTGCTCCGCAACCTTTTCTCACCTACGACACACCAAAGTTCTTCCTAGAATTCCGCTGCACATCAAAAGCCAAAATATATAGCAGTGGCGTAGCTGGGGGGGGGGGGGGGGGGGGGGGGGGGGGGGGGGGGGGGGGGGGGGGTATGGGGGTGTGGTCCGCTCCGAGCGCCAGCTATTTAGGGGCGTCCAAACTACGGTAGTTTCCTTTTTTTTTTTGTTCCTTGAGGAGGCGCAAAAAAAATTGCTTTCAGCTTTGGGCCGTCAAATTTTTCACCGCCCCGGGCAACATGATCTCCAGCTACGCTACCGATATATAGATATTAATTTAATACACAAATTTTACAATAATTTTTCATTTTTTATTATAAGTATACATTTATTATAAGTATACATACATAAAAACTATACTATATTTACTTTTATGCAATCTTAATAATTATTATAACATAATGACTGATTAATGTGATACCTGCGCTTGTTTCAATGAACACAAAAGTTTTATATTCGGCTCAATATTTGACAGTGCAACCCGAAGTTCTTGGTCAAGATCTTTTAAGAATGACCGCTTATCATTTTTAATTAACACAAGAGTTGTTTGTCTTTTTTGGCGTAACTGGGATGGTTTGAATTTAGATGGCGATTTAGTTTACTGGGTGCCATTGCCTCGTTTGATAGCTGATCGCCGCAAATGATGCATTGTGGCTTTGGAGCCGTTTCGTCACCACACCACGAGAATCCATATCGAATGTAGTCTTCGTTGTACTTCCATTTCACAATCTTCTTTGTTTTTTTTGCAACACTTGTGCTGGGTTCTTCATCATCTGTACGTGAAGACGAATCTTTTCCACGTAAAAATTTATCCATATTTAAAGGGGTATAAAACTAAATATGAATCACACGAAGAACGTTAACCATACACAATTCAGCAACACAACTAACAGTAATGAATGATAACTACTGTCGCAAGACGAGTGAATGCGACGTAGCACGACTAACACATCGGCTTGAATTGAATCTAGGTGAGGGTACGGAGCGCTTTGCCTATCAAAGCATACTACGGAGTTGTCTGGCGACTACGTAGGGCCTACGTCGTAGGCGACAGGCGCCAGGCGATGGGATTTATTATTTCAGAGAAAAGACACATACAATTATGAAACCTTTAAAAGGCTATTTACGCGAATATTTCATTGCACGTATTCTCGTTATTGTGTTTCTATGGAGGACCGTTGAAATATTATTTAGTTAGAAAATTGTCTTATTTGACCGCGTCACACCTGTATCGGCTCAAGGCACACCAGTGTGCCGTGGCACACCGGTTGCGGAGCACTGCAATAATGGACTTTCCAGTCAAACACAAACCCCTTCATTACAGGAGTGTCACAATTCTCAGTTACATTGAGCTGCACCAAAATCCTCCCAGACACAGAAATAACTGGTGTACTTATAGATTAAGGTGTGCTGAATCCACTTCTGTATTTGGAATTGTTCTGCCACAAACTGTTCCGGTAAGATACTGGATTCAGTTAAAAAAAATCTTAAATATATTACATTTGTTTTATAGAATATGTAATAAGTATTTTTTATGCCAGGAATATTATATGAAGTATATTTGGAACTAAAAACTGTTTTTGGAACGGAAGTATATTGGGGCTAAAGCTGAAAACCCTCTTTGTTCTTAAAGGCGAAAACAACCCAAAATCAGAGAATATCAATTGCAACCCAAACCCAAAACATCGGACGAGATTCCACCAGGACGTTGTGGTGGAAGACACCCATGTTCATCTGCCAAGATCTGCAACACCTTCAGAGATCTATGAGAAGAAAAAAACGGCTACTTTTTGTAAGTGTTTTGTAAAATCACGTGTAATTGTTTTTAAAATAATTATTACATCTCTAATTTTTTTTCTTTGTAAACTTTCATCTCTCAAAATCTGGATGTGATTGAGCGCATATAGTAATCGCATACATTTTTTAAGTAAGCGAAACCATTAATTTATGTATTTTTTTGTGCTTCGAAGCAGTTTTTCTTTTTGGCAGAACCTATGGTGTTGTGTTGAAACTCTGAACCGGGTCCGAGTGGGGTGGTATGGTTTGGGGGTCAGTCGACTGTATGAAACGCGTTGTATTACAGGAGACACCAATCAACCTAACCAGCGCGTCTCAACGTTTGGAGAAAAGACGTCAGGGAAACATGTGGGGTGTGTGCAATCTCCACCGAAACATCACCGAGGCCGAGATTTGAACCCACCATAGCCACCCTATCATTACAAATGCGACGCATCACTGGTCATACTTGTCCATTCAGCATTCACATTTAGTCCGCCTATCCACTTAAAGAGTACCACGGAGTGCTTTAGGGCAGGGGTAGGCAACGTCGGTCCTGGAGTGCCACAGTATGTGCAGGTTTTTGTTCCAACCCAGTTCCTTAACGAGAACTCAATTATTGCTGATGAAGCACATATTGCTTAAGTGACATTTTAATGCTTCATTTTAGTGGTCTCGCTTGTTAAGGTTCTCCAACCTTAATTGCTTATTTCAATCTTAAACTGCTGCATTCAGTGTTTTAATTGCTCCTTATTAGCAATAAGATGTAAAACAGGGGTAGGCAATGTCGGTCCTGGTGAGCCGCAGTGGCTACAGGTTTTCATTCAACCCAATTGCTTAATTAGAAACCAATCATTGCCAATCTCAGACCTTATTTAATTGTATGGCTTGTTAGTCTGTGCAATGTAAGGCTTTTATATCGTAGATTTTTTTCCTTTCCAAGGATATCATCCAAATGATTTGAAGCCTAAAACAGATCATTTTCAGTCTGTCACATTTTTCTATTAAGTGTTTTATTAAATCAAACCGTGCATGATGAACACACACAGATGTAATTGGAAAAAAGCTAGCTGGAGAACTGCTGGCTGCTTTGTCTTTTACATCTTATTGCTAATAAGGAGCAATTAAAACACTGAATGCAGCAGTTTAAGATTGAAATAAGCAATTAAGGTTGGAGAACCTTAACAAGCGAGACCACTAAAATGAAGCATTAAAATGTCACTTAAGCAATATGTGCTTCATCAGCAATAATTGAGTTCTCGTTAAGGAACTGGGTTGGAACAAAAACCTGCACATACTGTGGCACTCCAGGACCGACGTTGCCTACCCCTGCTTTAGGGGGTTCTCCTCTGGTCCCATCTTTGACTCGTATCCCTCTCCCCCCGCTTTAAATTATGCCCTAATCTGAAGAGAATTGTTTTTCCTGAGAACTGAAGATAGTTCGCTGTTTGAAGGAGATCGGTAAAGTACAATAGCACGTTTTCAGGCTTTACTACCAACGGCACGATATTCCCTTAACCAGACGCGTATTAGAGGGATTCGTTCATTACTGGCTTTGTTTTGCTGTTATTTTGTAGACCTCCAGTCGTGCTTTCCAAACAATTCATCACATACACTCTGGGAAATCAGTCTTTACAGTATTATGTTGTGCCATTTATCTTCGAGTAAAACACTTGTACAAAGAAACGCTTTCAAAGACATAAAAACATCTCGCACATATTCAGGAAACTCCGACAGAAGCAAACTATAGGTATATGTATTCGTTTATATATATATATATATTTTTTTTAAGAGACTAAAAACGCATCGCTGCGATAAAACGTCGCGGCTCTTGATGCACTCGAGAAAGCGCCTGCGCACCGCGAAGCTACACAAAGTACAAACATCCACAACGCAAACACGAGGCGCGCGAAGCAACAACAAACGCCGCCTCAGATAGGCATGTTAATGTCTCAACCCTTCCCCTGAAGCTGCAAAGCCATGCATCGCGCAAGCATCTTTTTCAGACTTTAATCGGCGGATAAAGTTATTTACAACTCCTTTACCTGCTGCCACTTTGCTCGCGAGGCAGGGGCGCTGTACCCGCACGCAGTTGAGCTGCGCAGCTCTCACCACACGTGTGCTGAGCTTCACATCGGCACGTCTACAAAAAATAAAATGACCAAAGACTACATAGCCCAGCAGCCTCTCCGTTGCGTTTACCGCGCTCCACCAACGGGCGTGCTTCAAAACTCTTGTAACGCAGCCGGTCCGCGAATGTGTTCGTCATTTATCACGTGTTCCATATATCGTTCACGTTGGAGACAGTAACTACAATAAGCGCAACGCGCTACCAAAAAATAAATAAATAAAACAGACGAAAGTTTCCGACGGACTCTTACCTATCTTCTTGCTCGTTCGGCGCCGTAGCGGCAAGTAGGAGAGGCCGAGTCCGCCGGTCACGTGCCAAAGCGGGCGCACGTTCTGATTGGATGGCATCTGTTTCCGGTAGGCATTTGATTTTTTGGACCGCTGGAATTGGAGTAGGACGTCCCAGTCCTTCGTCGTGTTGGACTTGGGGAAAGTTCTCGGATCTGCGGCTCAGCGTTCCCCAGCAGGAGGTAAGCACATTTCTATGCTTGCTCTTCGGTTTAATGGTCGAGCACGTTTTACACTTTGTTTCTTAACTGCTTTCTTGTCAGCTGCTATTGGGTGTCCCTTATACTAACGGCAATACGCCTATGTAATGGCTCGATGGCAGTCTCAGTGTAACTGCCAAATCAGATGGGTTTTTCTTCTTTTTTTAGACTGTGTGTGTGTGTGTGTGTGTGTGTGTGTGTGTGTGTGTGTGTGTGTGTGTGTGTGTGTGTGTGTGTGTGGAGTGTTTATTGTTTGTCATAATATAATGGTATTTATTGTGTTCATAACAATTATTTAAGGACGGGGTGTCGTTTTAGAGGTCGGTGATTACGAATGTTATGCTGTTTTCGATCCTTTACTAGGGATTTGGCCCCTAGATAGACCTCTGCCAGCGAGTGATAAAATGACACATTTCTATTTAAAATTAAACATTTTAAATTGAAATACGTGTTTTCATATTTGAAATATTTGACGCAACTATCATTGTGTACTTATACCTCATGAAGAAAATATTCCATTTCTTATAAACACCCCGAATTACGAGGGTTTACAAACTCTTTCATTTATTGAACTTTTGTAGGGAGGGTAAATAAAATTCAGAAAGAATATAAGGGGCTGCACCTGTTGCTGGGGTGTGAGGGCGGATAGGTGGGACTGAGTGGTATCATCAGTGATAATCTGTAGATTTTATTTTGTTTACAGGATTAATGAATGATTGCTCACAAACCGTAAACTACTAACCTTGGTTACCGTCATTTGATATTTATACAGAATGCTTGACTATAAGCAGCTGAGAAGCACTGTGTTGCATTTTTCAAAGTAGAATAGTGAGTGCTTCGTTTTACCTCATTTCTCCCCACAACTACAGCCTAGTATGTTAAAGTTCACCTTTGTTGTTGTGAAATTTACATTGCATTTGGATGTAAAAATGGAATCTTATTTGGACTGGAAGACCTGGCACCTTTCAGTTAAGATTGAAGCCCAGTAGTGTTTCCCCTTACCTATGTTGCTTATTGTCCATGTGTTGAATATTTGCATTTTCTTAATTTGATTTAGCTTTCTGACCACGTTCACTGAAATCATTGCTCTGTGCAATCTAGTCAGTGCATGTGAATATTTTCAAGTTTATGTGCTCATATATGGTATATAGGAGTTTCATTGCTATGAAAAAAACTGCATGCTGGTGTAAGTAAAAGTGTGTGTGTGTGTTACTGAATGTCGTGGACCATTTGAATATTAGTTAATTTGAGACTACTTGCTTTCAGCCTGCTGCTTCTGGCAACGATTGAGGTGGTGGAAGAATTAACTATGTGAACCAAACCATCTGTTTCCTACACACAGCTTGCAGCTCCTCCCCGGGACTGTTGAAGTCCATTTTGGTGTATTACTCCCCCAGTTTTGAGGTACTACAGTTGCCTTCCAAATTGTATTAATTAAATTGTATTGTTAACAAACACTTCCCTGTAATATACAGTATTTACAGCATTTTTAGTCAAATGACATCCTCCTTCTCCACCACCACTGTCATGGCTTAACTATGCTTCTCAACCATTTCAATGACCATTTCTGCAGAAAACAGCCCATTCTCCAAAGGTATTTTTGGCACTACCCCCTTAATGGAAGATGCATCCACCGATTCAACATGCTCATGATTAATGGTTGTTTTTTTTTTTTTTCCTTGCATTTGCTAAAAAATTACCTGGTTAATGCCTTTATTTAAATATTCACGAAAAGCATGCACTGTGTCTTTACTTCATCTAACACCACTTCACCATATTGTGTGACTATCCCTCAATCAAATCAAGAAACCTCTCTGCTAATATTACATAAAAGACTTGATGATTCCTGTCACAGGTGGTGTCCACCAAGTAGGCTGTCAAGTTACTGCTATGTCAAGAACTAAAAATAATCTACCAGTGGCTCTTTGTGGTTGCTTGGACTAATAAGGTGTTGAACAGTGATCGGTTCAGAATTCATCTCCATGACATTCATCAAGATGTGCAAGAAGCTCTTTCAAATGTGATGCATCTGTCAGGTGTTACTAGGAATCCTTCACTGCCCATTTATTAGTGAAGGCCACTTAGTTGTTATTTCAGCTGATATCCTAATTATCTAAGGTTGCTCATCACAGGGTTCCGTCTTAAATGTATGGGACATAAAGCATCAAATCAGAGGATATTGTTTTTGTCTTAATAATCAGCATTTCATGGACAGTATCTTAGTGAATTGTATTCAGCCTAGTTTTGTTTATTATGAACAGTCAGTGACTGGCACAGAAATCCAACAGAGTGTCACTGCTTGGGTTATCTCAGGCAGGTATGCCTCTGACATTCCTAAAGTGAATTCTAAGTCTCCTAATCTGAGCTACACAGTCCGATTAGATGGTGTGCTTTCATATTCTTAATCAGTTGCCTCAAAGATAACTACTTCACTGGTGCCAATTCCAGCTGGGGTTTCTGGGTATCTCATCTCCTGTCTATCTTAGGGGTAAGTTTAGACAAGGAATTGGACAACTCTTCTTAAAAATGAGTAGTTCCATAACAGAATCTTTTTAATTTTTATTTGAAAGGTCTAATCTGTCCAGAACTACTTCAGTTGAGATTGTCACATAACTTGTGTTGTGCCAACCCCCAATACTTCTCATCTTGGAAGTAGAAACTTTAAATGTTGCCTCAGCATTGGTGTTTCAGACTGAGCCTGGTAAGGCTATATGGGTTACCCAGGTGGTGGTTACTTGGTGATCAGCACTCCCTCAATGAATATATCAGTTAAAAAATGGTTAGACATTGCTTGAAACAATCATATAGAAGTGGGTGATAAACTGCTTGACACAGTATACTAGATGATATTCTTCTTGCGGTATGAATTAAAATAATTCAGTATGCTAAAAATTAGTGAAAAACTTGGAACACATTTAAATACAAAACTCGCAAAACATAGAGATCATTACCCACACTCCACTAGATTGCCACACTCAGTTTGTTCAGCTTAAAACTTTCACATCCCAACCCACCGCTATTACTTCAGGTGTGCCCCAGGTCTCGGTCCTGGGGCCCCTTCTTTTCATTATTTACCTCCTTTCCCTTGTTAATATCTTTCGTAAATATAACATTAGCTTCCACTGTTACGCTGATGACACCCAGCTCTATCTCACTAGCAAACCTACTGTTTCCTTTCCACCCTCCTCGCTTATTGATTGCATAGCAGAATTCAAATCCTGGTTTTCTTCATATTTTCTTAAATTAAATAGTGACAAAACTTAAGTTCTCCTCATTGGTACAAAATCAACATTATCCAAAACTGATCATTTTTCCTTTGTTATTGATAATTCCTTTGTCTCCCCTTCCCCACAGGTTAAGAGTCTGGGTGTCATCCTTGATAGTACTTTATCCTTTCAGTCCCACATCAATAACATCTCCCAGCCTGCATATTTCCACTTGTGTAACATTAATCGTATTCGCCCCTCCCTCACTCCCTACACCACCGCTATTCTTGTTCATAGGCTTGTCACTTCTTGTCTGGATTATTGCAGTTCCCTTTTCTTTGGTCTTTCTCACAAATCTCTTTATAAGCTTCAACTGGTCCAGAATTCAGCTGCCCGCATCATTTCTAGAACCCCCTCTATTCACCATATCACTCCCGTTTTGCAACAGCTTCATTGGCTTCCAGTTCAGTTCTGAATTTAATTCAAAATTCTCCTACTAACTTTTAAGGCTATCCACAACCTTGTCCCTCCATGTCTGTCTGACCTCCTCCATGTTGCCATTCCCTCCCGTACCCTTAGATCCTCTTCCTCCATCCACTTGACTGTCCCCTTCGTCTGTCTTACCACTATGGGGAGCAGAGCATTCAGTTGCTCTGCTCTCCAGCTCTGGAACTCACTACCGTCTGAGCTTAGAAATATTGAATAATTTTTCACTTTTTCAAATCTAAACTTAAAACTTGTTTAAGAATACTTTTTTCTCTTTGATTACAATTGCTCTGTCTGATTTTAAATTTTTGTATTTTAGTTTTGTTTATAATGTGTGTTTTTTATCTATTGTTCGGTGTCCTTGAGTGTTTAGAAAGGCACCTACAAATAAATACAATTTATTATCATTTATTATTATTATTATTATTATCTGTACTTGTAAATGGAAATGGGGAATTTTTAATAATACCGTGATATTGAGTTGTGGCCTTGTCAGCCACTTCTTCTATCATGTGTGCTCATTTTTTTTTATGTTGTAGTTGTCATTAATCCATCTTACCATGTGTAACTCTATCAGGTGCACTGCGTGTTTTGTAGTGGTGATTTATGAAACATCTGTCTATTACTACCAGCCTTTTCAGTACATGTTCAATATTCTACATAATGATTTTTTTATTTTATTGTTGGCAGGGTAGATCATTTTCATCTAGCTAATTTATCTTCATGGAGACAATGGAAGAATTTGATAAGGAGTGTCCAATGCTAAAGACTTTTTGTAAGCAGCTCACAGAGGATGAATTTGAAGACCAGACTTTGACCTACACAGAGCAGGCCTTGATAGACCTGTTTCACACCATGGACGAGAACCCTGAGCTGTATGAGAGAGTTATACGAAGAAGGAAGCAAGATGAGTTGGAAAAGTCTGGAGCTGGCAATTGCTTAAAGGTAAGAAAACAACATTTTGCTTTCCAAGACACTCATATTTTTATAAAGATTCACTCAGACTTTTCTGAACGCTTGGCGGGCGGGGCTTTGCAGCGGCGCAGAGAGAGGAGAGAGACCGAGGTGAGAGAGTATTACAACAAAGTATTGTTACAATCCCGACAGTTTCCCCATATGACACGAGTCTATAGAAATCCAATTACTACGAAGTACATTCAGCAGATGTTTTCATTACAACGAAGTGATCTTGAAATGCCTGAATGAATCATCCACAGAGCAGTTAGATCTGTGGTCGCAGCTCAGATGTGCACGTTTGCACAACGATCCCCAAACAGAAACATTATAAAAAAAATTCTTTCTTCGAACTTTCCTCGTACTTTTTTTTTTTTTTTTTTTTTTTTTTTTTTTTTTTTTTTTTTTGCTGTTTTTGTTTTCTGTGGTTTTCAGTGATATCTTTTGCTTATTGCTTGTCAACATTTGAAAAACATCCATTGGAATTTAACTCATTGTCACCCTCCTATAGAAACGGCAGACACGAAAAACACGATAACAGTGTTAATGTTTGTGATGTGCAATCTGTTGGAATGGCAAATGCAAAGCATATGTCTTTGTTATATGCAAAAAAAGAAGAAAAATCTCAGGTTGCAAACGTATGCGAACTGCTTAATAACTTAATAATAAAAGAAATGTTATGTAAATCTACGGTGGGTTGGCACCCTGCCCGGGATTGTTTCCTGCCTTGTGCCCTGTGTTGGCTGGGATTGGCTCCAGCAGACCCCCGTGACCCTGTGTTCGGATTCAGCGGGTTGGAAAATGGATGGATGGATGGATGTTATGTAAATTGTGTATAAAATTGCCCCCACACACCTAGCAGCCCACCCCCCACCCCCCCCCCCCGACCGGTCCGTGGAAAAATTTGCATCTAATAAAGTGGTCCTTGCTGTCAAAAAGGTTGGGGACCACTGCTCTAGAGAATCGTAAATCCAAGAATGGCAATCAGTCTCTGTTCCGTCCGATATTTGGATGGATGACATATCATGGAGGGTGGGTGCGTCTGGGGAAATGTCATTTAATTAAATAAGCATATCTGTACTAAGGCGGTTTCGTTTTGTGGAGACGTGATTCCGTTGCCTTTGCTGACACTGGCTGCTGGCAGAGTGGAGCACAGCAAGTTTAGTTTACAGGTTGTGGTGTTCGTGTGCCAGCCACTTAGTCTGGGAAGCCGCTGGGTTAGAGTCTGTGACCGTTATGTGATCTGTATTACTGGCACAGTGGATTAGAGCAAGTGTAGTGTACAGGTTGTGTTGTGTGGGCGCCACCTACTCACTCTGGGAAGCTGCTGCGTTTGACTCTGGGGCGTGCGTCACAGCACAGTACGTATGCGCCTCCGTAGGAAGCCGCTCCGTGATGAAATATCACGGAGGGTGGGTGCGTCCTGGGACAGTTCATTTCAACGCACCTCTGTTATTGTCTTTCTTCATGTAGTCTCGTTTTTGTTTTTTTGTGGCTCTTTCATCGTATATGCGGTGGTGTGGGCGGTCGCGTACGGACTGCTGTAGAACCTAGCATGCACGCTTTAACTCAGGTTTAGTTCACAGGTCGTAGGCATGGTAAATTTCCATTTAATTCAATAACCCTATTTGAACTAAAGCGAAGCAGCTGCGTTTGACTCTGGGGCGCCGCGCCACAGTGCACATGCGCTTCAGTGCATCCGCTGCGTCCGCCGTGCATAAATTAACTGTCGTTTAGTAATATAGATAGATGTTTTAGAATGAATTATCTTAAACTTGAACTGCATTACAGAAAAGTAAAATCTGGTTTATTGCACAATTTTAGGACCCAGTCCCATGAAAGTCTACTTGTTTTACTTTGATGTTAGTCAACAAGTCTCCTCATCAGAGGCAGTTTTTTGTTTTGTTGAACTCCATGGCTTAATCTGTCAACTTTTCACCCCAGCTTGTGTTTGGATGAAGGAGTGTGAATGTTTTTTCTACAGTGCTTAATAAACCAGTGTTCTGTTAGGATTATTGACTCCTTGATGTACCCAGTATGCCCTCACTATAAACACTTTGAGTGTTAATGATGAAGCACCCTGCAGAGGCATCTTATAACTGTACTCATTGTACTTCCATTTTAGTCTGTTCATTGCAAACAGTTATCCTTTTGAAACAGGAAAATGTCAAAATGAGTAACATGAGTGCACCACATCAGTCAACAGTTTTACAAAGCTTCGAACCTTGATTACACTTTTAGATCACTTGTAATAAAAAAAAAAAAAAAAAAAAAAAAGGCAAAGTGGCAATCATAATAACAATGGAGACTAGTTACAACCTGCAGTCCTAGCAGCCCTGCGCAGACTGAGGTGAGTAGCCCTACTGTAGAATGGACACGTGGTCTTTGGGTTCCTTACACTTTGGTATTCAAACTGACACAATAATAATAATAATAATTGTTTGAGTTATTAGAGTCCAAAATGTTTGGGATGATACTTGTACACATTTGTGAATTGGTCAGTTTTGGCCAAGATTAACCTGTCATTGGAATATTGGTGCCTCCCTTTTTAAAAAATATTGCTATAAAATAGCTATTAGTCTTAAATCCCATGCTAAAACACATGTACAGCTTTTCTATCTAGTTGATACTTGGCTAGTGGTGTGTGGAGGCTCTTAGCAAACTACCCTAGCGTGTTGTATATGTACCTGGTTTTCCTGTAATAAAATAAAGTCTGAATTTCCTGTGTATTTTTTTGCAAAGAGATACGCTGTCTGATTAATGAAGGTTTTGCTGAGGTGTTTTGTTGTTCTCTGCATTGTTTGCACCTCCGTCATACGGCTATGCTTGGTTACATTATCCTTGCATCCTACATGATCACTTTATGTTCACTCCAAGCTCAAGTTTCAATTGAAAACATTCATCAAGTAGAGTTAGCAACTTGTGCTCTATTAATGTTTTTTTTTTTTTAAATAAAAATTTATACATTAGTGGGTGTCGCTGTAGTAGCGCTGCCTTCTCACAGTTAGGAGACCAGTGTTCACATCCCTGGTACTCGTTGTATGGAGTTTGCATGGGTTTCTTCCCGGTGCTCCGGTTTCCTCCCACTGCCCAAAAGCATGCAGGTTTGCAGTGTACTAAATTGCCCGGGGTGTGTGGTTGGTGTGTGTGTGTGTGTGTTAGTGTTCACCTTGTTATGGACTGGTGCCTTTTCCAGGATTTCTTCCTGCCTTGTGCCCTATGATATCTGGGAGAGTCCCCAACACCCCCTGCGACCCTGCTCAGGACTAAACATGATAGAAAATGACTGAATTATACATTAGAATGTTTGTTTCTTTTTAAGTAGAAAACCTACTTAAAGCAAGAAAATAAATTTAATGTAAATCAATCTGCATCTGTCATTATAGCCTGCAGAAGTACTACATGAATCAAGGTATGGTACCAATCTCAATATTTTCTGACAGACCCTGCCGTTTTCATATATCAAGGACTGTTGCCAGAATAAAAGGAGGAGTGCAACAAGGAATTACACATTTAAAGTTGGGAATAGGCTGTGTTCTGTCCATCCTGATACTAGCAGCAACAGCTAGAGAACTCGGTTTAGCTGCTGATATTTGTGATGAACAACTTTGTTTTCTTGGGAGTGGAGTAAGGTCCTTGGACATTAACAGAGTATGCCTTTGGCAGTAGTTGGTTGTAAATCAAGAATATATAAAGGATGAGTTAGAGGAGGTAATGCGAGTGATAGTCCTATGGATCTTTCAGTTCATAAAAACATACAGTGCCTTCAGAAAGCTTTCAGACTCCTTGACTTTTTACGCACTTTATTTTTCAGTCTTGTACTAAAATTAATTTATTTTTTCCCCTCAATAAGCAACATTCAATGCCTCAGAATGAAAAACACAATTTAAAAAAAAAAAAAAAAAACTTGCCAATTGATTAAATTGATTTATTTAAGCCACGTTTAATAATAATAAATTTTATTTTTATAGTGCTTTTGGCAATGATTATGGCCTTCTCTTCTGATCTCTCCAGCTCTGTCAAATTGGATGGGAGACTCTCAGTGGTCAGGTATTATCAGGTCTCTTTAGAGATGTTTGATTTGATTCAAGTCTAGGCTCTGGATGAGCCACTCAAAAATATTCCCAGAGTTGTTCCTGAGCTTCTCATGTGTTGTCTTTGCTTTGTGCTTTTCGCCTATTGGAAGGTGAACCTTCTTCTCAGTATGAAGTCCAGAGTACTCTGTAGCAAGTTTCCATCAACCGTGACTAGTCTCCCTGTCCCCACTGCTGGAAAAAGAACCCAACAGCATGATGTTGCCACAACCATGCTTCACTTTGGAATGGTATTTCACATGATGAGTAGAACCTGGTTTCCAACCAGGCGTAATGATTAGAATTGAGGACCGTTCAATTTTGATTTTATAAGATGAGAATAATCTTGTTTCTCATAGTCCAAGAGTCCTTGAAGTGCCTTTTTGTAAATTCCATGCAGGCTTTCACGTGTTGTTCAGCCACTCTGCTATAAAACCCAGATAGGTGGAGTTTTGTGTTGGTGTTTGTCCTTCTGGAAGTTTCTCCTATGTTCACACAGATTCCCTGAAACCCACCCAGAGTGACCATTGGGTTCTTGATCAACTCTGTTACTAGGTTTGGCCAATAAGCTAGCACTGTGAAGAGTCGTGATTGTTCCAAACTTACTGCAGATCTCTGCCCTGACGCAATCCTTTCTCTAAGCTCTGCATGGAATTCCTTCAGCTTTATGGCTTGAGCTTGCTCTGACATGTTGCCAACTGTGGGACCTTCTATAGGCAGGTGTGTGCCTTTCCAGATTGGGCCCTATCAATTCGATTGACCACAGGTGGATTCCAAACAAGGTGCAGGTACATCTCAACAGTGATCAATAAAATGAGACATACCTGAGCCAAATTTCAAGTGTCATAGCAAAGGGTCAGAATACAATTTTCAGTGTGATAGTTCATCTTCTTGTGTTTTCTGTTTTTGCTTTATCAATCTGGTGTATTGAGTGTTGTTTGAAAGGGGAAAATGTACTTGCAATTATATTAGATTGCAAATAACAAAATGTGAAAATTGAAGGGTTCTAAATACTGTACACCTGTGCTCACCCGCACCAGTCTAAGTCGGACTTGTTATTTAATTTCATACTCAAGACTTTTTTTTATGTGTGGGAGGTAAACTGTACGTAATGAGAGGTGAATGCACAGAGTGTTCTGTTCTAGAAATGTTTTAGTTAATGCTGGAGACATTAAACCTCCAAGTGCTTCCTTGTGTTTATACAGGCAAAATTTTTCCTGGCGGTTGAAGGTCAGCTGAACCGTTGCAATGCTGTGGGATCTAAAGAGCTGAGAGAGAGAGTGGGCCATCTAAAAGAGGACATGAAGAAAGTGTATTGTTATGCTAAAGGTAAGCTTTGGTAGTTCTGAGCAACAACCTGGTGCTGAACTAAGTAAGACTTCAGAATCCTGGTCTTCAGTTAGCAGGTCTGAATTTTTTTTTTTTTTTTTTTTTGCAACACATTAGTGAACTGTGAAAACTCATTTTTGTTATGTTACACTTTATTTTTTTAATAAGAGATCTGTTAAGCACATTTTTGCCAACAAAAAACGTTGTTAGGCTACTATTTTAATATACTGTATAATTGTTTAGATTAAAGGAAATGTTGACTGTTTTTATAGCATTTAACTGTTGCTTGTACAAATATCCTTGTAATTTCAACGTAAGGTACTTCTGCTCTTTGATCATGGTGCTGGAGAGAGAGGTGACATATTACATGTGGACTAACACATAGAAGTAACAGCTTCACAGAACTTCATGCATGTGACAATAGAGACCTTGTAAACCTATAACCAAAAGCTACACGCTAATGCCGGGAATTGACAGAGCTCCTAGTATTTTATAAGTAGGCCATTCGGTAAAAAAAGATGTACTTTCTCATTTGATCTTCATGATTTTTCTACTATAAATGTTTAAGAAAACAAAAAATCTGTTTAACAATGAAACATTTAGCACTACAAGATTGTTTAAGTAATATGTATGTTTTTACATGGGCAATTCTTTTTTTTTTTTAGTGTGATTTTTAATTGACTTTATGAGCATAGTACCTTTTTATTTATGGTTCAGTGTTTTTTTTTTTTTTATTGCACAAGAGGCCAAATGCTCAGCTAAAAGAAAATCTATACGTGTGGCTGAAAGAAGAGAAAAGGCCGAAGCTTCGAGGGAAAATGTGCATCATCAAAAACTGCCAGTAGCACCCCCTCCGCCACCTCCACCCCCTCCTCCATCTACTGTGTACACCCCACTGAAAGATCACACAAATTTCAGAAAGGTTAGTGTGTCTTGTGCCAAGCTTACACTTAACTGAAAAGAAGCAATATGAATGGTTTGAATGACAAAGTCAAAATCCAGACCTAAATCCACTAGACTTGTTGCGGCAGGACCTGACACAAGCAGTTCGTACTCAAAAACCTGCCACTGTTACTGCTTTAAAGTAGTTCTTTAAGGAAGAGTTTCTGTAAAGTCATGTCTGTCTGTCTTTGGCCTAAAAGGCCTCCACTGCAGTGTGCAAGACAGATACTGAATTAACAAAGTGCTTGTCCTTAGTCATTGCAGCTAAAGGTGGAACAATCAGTTAACAATAAGGGTCAATTGGTTTTCCCCACCGAGGCATTTGGTGTGGTATAACTTTATGCATTCAATAGATTTATGTAAGTTAAAGATGCTAAACACCTGAAAATATCCAGTGTGAATAATCTGGAAGTAACAAATACACATTGTGTGTGTGTGTGTGTGTTTGTGTGTGTGTATACGTATACTGTACTTAAATTGGTGTATCCAAGTTACAGCACAGCAGTTTTTAAAACTGATGATATTGATCTTCTGGTTTTTCAGGATGACTACAAAAATCCCTGAGGAGAGTTTCATACGATGAGACTTCACTTGATATGCTCTGACTTTAAAGCATGGCTGCTGAGTGCAGCTGCCTTAGTTTCATCTAGATCAGCATTACCTTGTAGATGCTATTATGCTAATTTTCGTTGTTAATGAAGTAGATGAAAAAAGCTGTTTTTACGTTTGTATGGGAGAAACCAAACATCAACAAGTCAGTGCTGTTTGAATTTAGTCAAACCTCTTGACCAGCACACCACCTATTCTCCTGGGGGAAAAAATGGTCACTTTGTGACCTTTTTATACAATATTAAAAAGAATAAGATATTTGGAGGAATGTTATACTTGGAAGTTATAACTGCTGGATTGTGAACAGTAGTTGTGTATACTCTTGGTGCCAACATAAGACAATTCAGGTCTGTGAAAAAATCTATGCAATAAATATTTTAAAAATCAGAAATAAACTGCATTATTCTTAAGACCAAAAACAGATGGATGAATATAGAGAGATATTACAATCTATTGTTTTTTGTTTTTTTTTTTTGCTTTTGTTAACCATCTTAATACTTGCATTAGACCCATATTCAGATGCTTTCAACTCCTGATCTACTGGACAGTTATGGACTATCAAGGCTAAAGCAACAGACAAAGAGGTAAGAATGAGTAAACATTCAGCCAAGGTTTTCTTTATCTTATTAAAAAAGTGAACTCTGTTAGTTAAACTCCTTTATTTTGAACAGTAAGAAAGAGAGAACTGTTCCAGCAGAATGCACTCAAGAAAGATGCCATCTCACAATTCATAGTGAGCTCCTTGCTACAAATCCTTTGAAGAGACTCAAGGCCACTGGAATTGACAGGTACATAAAATGGGGAAAATTATTCTTTTGGGACTGTTTTTGCAATTTACATTGTAATCTTCCTGCAGCTGGATGTGTGCAGCAAGAAGCAATAAGAAAAATGGTGTGCTTTACATGGCTAGAAGAAAATTACTATTTTGCATTACACTTTATGAAACTTATGCATAGATCTGTACAGTATTTTACCATAATTGCTTGTTGGATATGATTTTAAGTCTGATACAATGAAATTATTGGGCAAGGTGTATGATGACAATGTAGATAAGGCATCTTCTTTCCAATTTATAATAAATTCTACATTGAATCTCCTTACTGTCCCACACCCAAGACTCTCCAGCCTGGGAAGGCAGCTCCTTCAGTGTTATGGCCCCTGAACTCTAGAACTCTCTTCTCGAGTCAAAACTTTCCTCCTCTACGAACTTTTACCTTCTGTGTGAATTTTTTTTTTTTTTTTTTAAACTGTGTATGTAAAACAACCTTGGGTTTATGAAAGGCGCTCTATAAATGCTACTTATTATTATTATTATTTTTATTGCAAGGATAGAGCTACTAACTCTTTTCTGTACTTGGTGGGAATTTTTTTTTTTCCTTTCTCTCAACCTTTTATTGCAGATTTGAGATACCTTTTATATAAAACTGTATTAATTACTTTAGGTCTCCAGGTGGAACCCCAGTGAACACTCCAAAAAAGCCCTCTGTAAAGGAGACCATGGAGAACTCCCCAACTTCAGCATTCAACACAGCTCTGCTTACAAAATTTCAAAATGTGAGGAGTCCGTTTGGAGAGACTGTGCCGCACTCCCCTGACAGTGATGGAGATGATAGCTGCAGCAGCAACTTGGGATTTGCAACACCCCCTGGGACCCCATAAATTCTAGGAAACAAAGCTGCACATTCATAGAGTATATCAGAATGTATCGTCCTTTTTAAAATGCTGTGCAAACATCTTGCTTTGTTCTTCATGGCAGCACACCTACAATTGTGATGGAGTGCCTCAACAGGCTTAGTTACTCTTAAAGGCTGTATGTTTGGCCACTTAACAGGTTATTCACAACAGGGAGAGATTATTACTGCTTTTTATTTATTGTTATGAAGACAATCAGTTTTAAAAGTGACAACTAATTGTAAATATTTTAATATGATTTCAATTTTAATACTGTCTTTTATACAAAGTTAAAATTTATGCCAAAGAAACTCTTATATGCAGTTGGTGCATGTCTCGCCCTTAGCAGTGTGCTTTGAGACAAGCATGTTGCTGACTGTATCTTCTCAAGCCATAATGAAAGAAAGAAATAAAATGGAGACCGGGCCCACTTGCATATTAGTCCGCAGACATTTGAAGGCCAAAGTAAACCTAGCAACAATACGGTTTTCTAGCTTCCATTTTGCTTGTCTCTGCTTTTTGCAGTTTGAATTATTTTTGTAATCTACCAGTTCTTTATTTTTTTTAAATTGCAACATTTTATTGTATAATTTTTATGCATTCATTAAAATGTTAAATCAAATTTTTAGAAAAGCGTGTCTTGAGCTCTATTGGTGCATGACTAAGAGTAGATTATAAGCTAAAATAATAACATTGACTTAGAAATTATTGCCTCTCTCCAGTTATCTTATTGGTCTGTCTGGTAGCACACAATAAAGACATTGAAGTCTTACAGAACCCCTGCGGGTGTCACTCCTTATATTTCAGTTGTGTGTTATACAGACCTTTTTGTCATTCTGTCTTACACTACATTAAATAAAATAGTAATTGCAAAAAAAATTTAAAATCCCACCAACCTTTCCTGCAGAAACACACTTTGAGTATTTTAGGCATGAAGTCCACAAAAGGAAGCAGAGTAAAACAATGGGATACAGAGGAAGAAATTCAAAAAGCTCTGTGCTCTACCAAGAAATTTCTATTTGTAAGTGCATCCCTTTTAGCTTCTTGTGTCTAAACCCAGTAATGTATAGCTAAAAAAAGACCGCAAACGTCATTCTGGGGAAATGACCTTCCTTCATTTGACATAACATGAATTCAAGCACTTTATGTCCTTTCATAAGGGGATCATTAATTTTGCTATTCTCTTATACAGTGTAAATAGTAAATAACTAAAATTAGTAGCTTGCCTAATTCTCATTATGTTAATGAATTTGTAAAATATATAGTATTTAGTGTCAACAGACCAATTAAGGAGGAGAATATAGCCAGAACAGACTACTTTATTAGCATTTTTTTTTTTTTTAATTTGCATGGTAAAATTTAACAAATGTGGTTTATCATTAGCAGCTTACTGTGTTGTGACCCAGAGAAGACAAAGCCGTTGCTTTCCTTCATACTGGCCATATGAAGGGAAGGACTTCCCCACAGCGGGCATTAAGCTTTATCCAGGCAAGGTGGTCTGCTCGGGTGGGACCAATGTTTACTATGGCAATTGGCAACCTCCTCTCATTAGCAGCAAGGAGAAACCTGTATCCTGAATAAACCTAGAAAAGGATAGGAGACAATTAAGACTGCACTAGATGACAAGCGAGCAAGTAGGCAATCATTCAAAGTTGCAATCTACAGTATTTTTAAAAAATGGATATGTCTTTTTAGAAAGTCAAGTTGCTTCTTGTACAATATGAGAGGCTCTCCTGAGTATGCATATTATCACAAAACTTAAGAACTGAAGTACCCTCCTAGACCTGAGCAGAAATCTTACACTGTCTTTGATATGTGTCATATTTTGTTACTGGAGCAGTACCTGTAGAGATGAGCCAGCAACTAGTACTGCATCAGCCTCGGCCAGACGCTGTAGAATGAAGTTCACTTTGTCTCGTTGTACTGTATCACCAAAAAATGTGACATCTGGCTTAAGGATTCCTCCACATGTGCTGCAGTCTGGAACATGAAAATGTTTCACCTGCTCTTCACTTAAATGGACATCTCCATCTGGAGCAACCTCCTGTGCCTCCTCGTTCCAGCTAGGGTTCAGCTGTAAAAGTTGATCTTGGAAATGGCTTCTAGACAATTGAGCTCCACAACCCAGACAGACTACACTGAATGTAAAGGGAGAAAAAAATGTTTTTCTTTAACAGGCACTGCATTATGAGGAAAAAGCCTCATGTTTGTCACCACTGCTTATACTTGGCCTTTCTATGAGTAATAAGGTCATTTTAAGATTTTAAACTGGGCTTAATTGAAACTTACACCACCTTCTCACGATTCTGATTGATCCTAGGTGTATGCAACTTTAGAGGTATAAAGGTTACATGACTGGAAGTGACCTACTCATGGCCGCACAGCGTCAGTGGTGGGATTTGAAGCCACAGCCTCCGGGTCTCAAGTCCCAAGTCTTAACCTCTCCGCCACGCCACTATTGGGCATAGCTTAACAAATTGCTGCTCTTTGAAATCTCAATTCTTAATTTTGTATTTTATTAATAGAAAATGATAGAAGACTTGACGTGGAAACTCTTAAAGGGTGTAATCTTTTATACTATCCGATATTTTATTTAATTTTAAGCAGATGTTAATACGCACTGCACCCCTATTTATTGTGTACTACCCACTCCGACCGCACAGGTGAAAATGATCTGAATAGAAATCGACTGCCTTTACCGGTAAGTACAACCGTGCAGCTCCGTCAGGCGCTGACTGCCAGCCTTTGAATGTAATGCATCCACATTCTGGGTCACTAGCCAGTGCAGTTTGTCCAGGACCTCACATTTTTTTAGGGCTAGATGGGCTGAATTTGGCTGATAGGATGAAAACTGTGGCCATCCCGCGAAGTTCCGTGCCCAGTATCTCTGTCGGGCCAGGGCGCTCCTCAGAAACTCGGCGTGTTGAATAGGACGTCTCTGGGTCCTGCTGTAAAGCCCGACGCCTTCGGAGCGATAGTCTGGAATTCCGGACTCCGTGGAAAGCCCAGCTCCCGTTATCACAAATAACTTTTTCGCTCGACCGACCAACTCATGCAACTTGTCCACTTCTACAGAATCCAGCGGAGGGCAGGCTGGAACAAAACTGATAGCTTTGGTAGAGTACCAGGCCCTGAGGCTGCCGCCACGAAATAAAATAGGAAACCTGGAAAATAAGTTAGATCATGTAACAATCACAATGCACAAAAAGGATGTCCGTCAAGACCCATGCATAACAACATTTTCTTTCTAGTAAAATAGTGAACGACAAACCGGGCCACTGAAAGATGTCAATCAGTCATTATACAACCCACTATATCCTAACACAGGGTCACGGCGGTCTGCTGGAGCCAATCCCAACCAACACAGGGCGCAAGGCAGGAACAAATCCCAGGCAGGGCACACACACTAGGGACAATTTAGGATCGCCAAAGCACCTAACCGCCATGTCTATGGACTTTGGAAAGAAACCACTGCGCCACCGTTCCACTCCGAAAGATAAGACAGAGTAATCCATTCAGCCCCACTAGAGGGCGCTCAGAAGACCTCATTTTTGTAATTTGACGGCTAACATTTTGTGATTTTTTTTTTTACATTTTTTTTTTTATTTTGTTTCTTCATTGCATCATAGACCTTACCTGAAAATTATACTGCTTTACATACACTGTCCTGTCGCTAACATCTAAGATCAGATATTAGATTATTCTCTTACCCGGCACTTGTCAAAAAAGCGTAGGAACGGGGTTATAGAAATCTTAAAGCAGGCTGATAAGATTGACTTTAACAGATTAAAATGCTCATATAAAAAAGAACCACCCAACAACTGGCCAGACTGAACCTGCGCTCCAGTACTAAGAGTCACTTCTACGGTGCAGGGACTTAACAATACCGGCATACTACATTACAAGTGACTCACCTGATTCGTGCCATGTTATCTTTTATGATCTCAAAGGGAAAACACAGGGGTCGTAGTTGTTGCAACGGCGAATATTATGAAATGTCAATATGTTTTAAAGTGAACAAGCTTTCATCTTCATCCCCCATTATCCTCATTTGGAGTGGTTCACTTTCAGCTCCTTGACACGATTGACTGAGTTCTTCGAATAGTATTATGGACAACGTAGTTTCTTACAAGGACACAATCGTTCTAGGACCCGGATATTCGCTTTACTAACGCCCAATGACTACATTTCCCATCGACCAACGTAAGGGGTTATTGCGTGTTATTGCTGGAAGAAACCGGTAAGAACGACGGTGTGGTGTGTCGTGTCCTTGTAATGGGCTGATAATGTACGTTTTTGTTTACGAAAACAAAAATCACAGTTGGAAGGTGAAATAAAAGTTGAAATCTACGAAGAGTGGCATTTCGGCCACAACCTGGCACATCGATTTAAAAACTCGACACGTGATGTAAGCAGTTGTTTTTTTCTTTCGGTCCGTGAGCAAACATTTGTCTATTAATGTCTATTTTCTTCAGCCGACATTCTGGAGAAATTGGTAGCATTTTAATTTTAAAGTAAACATTAGCAGTTATTTTCAACTTTTGAAATTTAGAAAACCTTTGTGTGTTTTGGGTTGTTGAGCTGCGATCTGGTCAGTGAGTCGAATTTAACTTTTAAATGATGGAGATGGCAATCAAAGTGTACCAATAGAAGAAAGAAGTGCGACATATTTTGGAAATTGAAAGTAGCGGGTCCCGCTTGTCCCAATTCTATCAGCCATTAGACCCATTGTAGTGGGTCGGAGGCATTCGGAGGCTGCTTTGGTGTCTAATTGAACAATCCGGAACTAATCAGCTCGCCTTTAAAAAGCTTTTATTGATAGTAGAGCATAAGGCATAGTTAGTCGTTGTTAATGCATTCCATAATGAATTGAATGTCGCCAGCTGAGGACAGGGTCGCATTGGCATGTTGCATGTCAGTATTGCCGGACACTACGGACCACACCTTTCCTCTGGGTCCTGACTGCTGGCAAAGTGTAACAGCAGTTGACCGTCCCAGATTTCGGGTGACAACACCAGAGGTGCCTGCACACATCACAAGGGTCCATCGGTGTGACACTGCTGCCGAAACTGCCTGCAGACACAATGACCCCACATGCTTGGGAGCGAGGCCCTCTGCTCACACCTCCTACACGTCCCCACCCTTAAACGCAGCTGCTTTGGCCTGCTTTCTCCTCAGACCTCAACTCCTGCATTTCTTTCCCATCAGTATACTTTGTAACTGTTTAATGAACCTATTACAATCTTGAAAAGGAAGGAAAGTGGAATGTTTTAGTGTTATGCATCCAACGACTAAAACTGTTTTTTTCCTGAAATGCACAGTACAGAACAGCAGTATAAGGTAGGAAGATGATCATGAGGACACAAATGTGTGCCCTGGAGGAGTTACTAATGTTGGAACCTGTCATTTACTAAGCATACACTGATTTGCCCACCAAAAGCACTATAGCTTAATGTAAAGTGACATCCAATGTTTTCAACACTAGGACCCACTGTTTTACATGTTGCATCCTGGTAGCTTTGCATTTCTTATTTTGCCAGTACTTTAATTTTGATTTTTTTCTTTTACAGTAGAAAATTAAGCCTGTGCCCGCCAGCATGCCTGTTCTGTGCAGCCGCTGTGAAATCAAGAAAGCACATCTGAAACGCCCCAAGACTGGACACTCGCTGTGCAAGGAGTGCTTTTTTTGGGTGTTTGAGGAGGAGGTACATCATAGCATTGTCTCTGCCAAGCTGTTTAACAGGGGGGAGACAGTCGGAATCGGGGCATCCGGTGGCAAAGATTCCACTGTCCTAGCTCATGTCATGAAGGTTCTCAATGAGCGTTATGACTATGGCTTGAACTTGATATTGCTCTCTGTTGACGAAGGCATAACTGGTTACAGGGATGACTCTTTGGAGACTGTGAAACGCAACCAAGAGCAATATGAATTGCCACTGAAGATTGTTTCTTATGAGGAGCTCTATGGCTGGACCATGGATACCATTGTAAAGCAAGTGGGTTTGAAGAACAATTGCACCTTCTGTGGAGTTTTCCGGAGACAGGCACTGGATAGGGGAGCCATGATGCTTGAAGTGGACAAAATTTGCACCGGTAAGGAGAATGAAAAATGCGAGAACAAATAGGAGAGACAAATTATGTAATTAATCCATATGTTCATTCCTTATTAAAACCCCATTGAGAGGCAAGTAAGAAATGTACCATCCATTCTCATCATGTACCTGCTCTGTCGTAGGAGGCTGGGTCTCGTCCTGGTAGCGTCAGCATGGAATATGGCACCAGTGACAATTTAGACTCTAATTTGGAGTTACACAATTCCAAAAAGCCATTCTGTGTGGCGCAGTTGTTAAGGCTTTGGACTTCAAACCCTGAGGTTGTGTGTTCAAATCCAACCACTAACACTGTGTGACCCTGAGCAAGTCACTTCACCCGCCTGTGCTCCCATTGGAGAAAGAAATGTAACCAATTGTATCTCAGATGTTGTAAACTGCTTTGGATAAGGCCTTGGCCAAATACATAAATAAATGTAAGATGATATAATGCACCAAAAGCAGAGAATTTGGAGGAAACTCATGTACAGTAGTTGTGGGGAGAACATGCTGGGTCTCCACTTGTGGTCGCTAGGGTCAGGATTGAGACTTGGTTTTCTAGTTGTAAGGTAGCAGTGCTATCCAATGTGCTATCAATTACAGAAAACCGAATGCAGAAATTACATCCAAAAAGTTAGTAAAAGTAGGAATAATTTGTGAAGCTCAGAATTGTAAAGATACTAACTGTAGTTGCCTCCATACTATGGTGAAAGCCATCTACTAAGACTTCTGATCTAACTAGTAAGCCCGCGATTCTCAAAAGAATCGCAAATCCAAGAATGGCAATCACTTTCTGTTCCCTCCGATATTTGGAGGGATGTATTATCATGGAGGGTGGGTGCGTCCTGGGACATTTTTCATTTAATTCAATAAGCATATTTGTACCAAAGCGGTTTCTTTTGGAGCTGTGACTCATCTGGTTCTGGTGTTTCAGAAGCGTGTTGTAGGCGCCTGCGTTCATTTTTTATATCCATGCGGTCTTGTTTTTGTTTTTCTATGGCTGTATCGTCAGCTAGAAGTCATTTGCTGACGGTGGCGGATTCGCGTACTGAAGTGACCATGGCGGCGGATCCGGGCATGGAGGGCTACATTACTAAACGAAGGTGGCATATGCGGTGGTGTGGGCGGTCGCGTTCGGGCAGCTGTACAACCTGGCATGCACGCTTTACCTCAGGTTTAGTTCACAGGTCGTAGCCATACGGGCTCGTATTTGTAGTTCTAATCGTTGAGCTGTTTCTTTTTGGAGCCGTGACTCCTTTGCCTGTGCTGTTTCAGAAGTGCGTTGTGGGCGCCTTCCTTCATTGTTTTTATCCATACGGGCTCGTTTTTGTATTTCCGTTAGTTGAGCTCTTTCATTGTGGAGCTGTGATGTCTTTGCTTCTGGTGTTTCTGAAGTGCGTTGTAGGAGCCTCCGTGTATGGTCTTTATCCATGCAGTCTCGTCTTTGTTGTTCTGTGGTTGTGTCGTTTAGTTTAGTTTACAGGTTGTGTTGTTTGGGCGCCACCTACTGATGCTGGGAAGCCGCTTTATCCATGCGGTCTCGTCTTTGTTGTTCTGTGGCTGTGTCGTTAGGTAGAAGTCGTTTACTGTTAGGAATCATAATCCAACTTACTTTTAATACTGAATTACCGTTATGTGATTCAAATATGTGTTGTTTGGGCGCCACCTACTGACCCTGGGATTTGTATCATTTAAATGTGTTAATGTGTTTTAACACTGAAGCTAAAAATTCATCTAGAAATTAATCAATTTTCATTACTTTAATTAGGCCAGGTACCCTCGGCCATTGGAAAAGGGAGAGAATAAACAAGTACTGAAGAAAGGTTCTAATTCTAAATGAGAATTCTATACAGGATTCACATATATGATTTGAATTATTTTAATATTTTCTCATATCATGCAACAGACTTAAAACTTTTAGATTACTTTTTTAAATAACTCATTGTTGTCATTGTGGTTCTCTCCATGTTTCATATGTACAGGAATTTGTTTCATGAAAAATGAACTTTAGATTTTCAATGGAAAAGCACTTTTTGGTAGCACTGAACATATTCTGACCATTTTTTTTGGAAAGGGTTTTGTATTTTAATGTTTGTGTGCCTGTGGTGAGAAAAACAACTTTGTAGACCCTCAAACCCGAATGAGTGGGCCAATTCTTGTGAACAACTTGAGGTCTTAAGAGCTGGTCAGGCTTTGGGTGAACTCCAGCTGGTCACCTTCAAGCTGCTTAAGTTCAAACTTTTTAAAGCCCTCAGCAGGTAAACCACTGCTCCAAAGTTCATAATGTGTTGGCTTACAGATTAGAACTTTGTGAGTTTTGAGTTGAATGCAGAGCTTAAGTGTTTCAATTTAAACTTTCAGTAATCACAGCAGCTGAACACTTGTTACATTTTATGCCTTTATGATAGACTAAAATGTGAAAAATAAACTTCAGTAGCATTGTGTCTTACATATATTTTGGTAAACTTGTACCATAAACCATATTTGTGTTGTAAGTCCTATGATTGCCACATCTGATTTTTTTTTTTTTTTTTTTTTTTTTTTTTTTATATAAAGGATATGAAAAAAATTGAGTTAATTATTTACTTATTTATTTATTTGTTCCATTTAGGACATAATGCTGATGATGTTGCAGAAACTGTGCTGATGAATTTCCTTCGGGGTGATATTGCCAGGCTGCGGCGCTGCACAGCCATTTCAACAGGCAGTGAGGGGGCTATACCTCGCTGCAAGCCACTCAAGTACGCCTACGAGAAGGAGATTGTCCTGTATGCATATTTTAAGAAACTGGACTACTTCTCCACTGAATGCATTTATTCCCCCAATGCTTACAGAGGACATGCTCGCAGCTTTCTAAAAGATCTTGAGTCCATCCGCCCAAGCTCGATCATTGATGTGATCCACTCTGGTGAGAATCTGTCTGTCAAGGAGGAGGTACGCATGCCCATTCAGGGCAACTGTGCCCGTTGCGGGTACATTTCCAGCCAGAAACTCTGTAAGGCCTGTGTGCTTCTTGAGGGACTCAATAGAGGCCTTCCAAAACTAGGGATTGGTAAACACCACAAGCTACAGGATAAGCTTCTGAAAAGTCAACCGCTGACCGAAGAAGAGGAAAAGAAGTTCAAAATGATCAGCTTCTGATGTTTAGGATACAAGAGCATCTCATTTGTGGGGTGAAGGGGTAGAAATTGAGTGGCATTTTTATTTTTGTCATTTGCGTGAAATTAAGAAATAAAAGTAAACTGTTTAAATACCTGAAAGTTTGTAAAATATATGTACTAGTAAGAAATTTCTAAATTTTGTCAATGCTTCATTACTGAACATTGTTTTAGAAAATGTGTTACTTAGTCCTTAAACAGAGAGGGAGAACACTGACGTGTCCAAAAAAGACCATGAGTCCAGAGTTAATTAGTTGAATTGTGGGTTTGAATACTGATTGCATTCTCCAGGTAAGCCACAGAGATCATCTGCTTCCTGTGGGCCCACTTGCCCTTGTGATGGGGTACACCCTCAGACTGAACAGTCGCAGCTGCTACAATGCCTGGGGAGGGAAGTAGGAGCCTCCTTGGAAAAGTGAACTACTTACAGAGCAGCTCTCTTCCAGATTTGGCAGGAGGAATGATGGACAGCACCCAATGATCAAGCTTGCTTATGTTCTCCTAAGCAGTTCCTGGAAATTTTGCTGCCTAGGGAGCTATGTGGATTTGCCCAACTCAGCTATATATGTGGATTACTAAAACCTGTTCCTCCTTGCATTTTAAATGGCTTGCAGCCCAGATATGTCCATGCAGGCTATGTCTCTCGAAAGAGGGAGCTAAGAGCTGTGTCCTGACGTGGGTCTGGATCACTGTATAGACCACGATTACTGCTTTTCCTTATGCTTGTTTTACCACCAAGGCTGACCAGAGCTTAAACAGGTTGGTTTGTTTACAAGTGTGGTCCCTTGGGGTCAACCAACACTTGAAACAAACTCATACTGTTATGCTGTACTTGAAGAAAGGGTGTGTAAATCCTGATCTTCTAATAGAAGTATCTGGAAGGCTTTTGTGCAAGTTCCAGAGAGGCACACCTAGCCTATAGGCAGAAGACATGCCCTGGGGACACGGGAGCTCAATTAAGCAGTGCATTTTTTAAATACTTTTATTTACATAAAATAAAAGCTGATTGATATTTTAAAACTAGACAGTAAAGTTTTAGACTGTATGGTGCAAAAGTATCAATTATGAAAATGCATCATTTTTCAAAAGCATGATCCCAACTTGTGTTAGGGCAGGGCCCTCTGAGAGATCTTTGCCCTCATTGTTTGCTTTCCTGCCTGACGTCATGTGGTGCATTATATTACCTCCTGTTAGAGACAGAAGTACACCTGGGAGAGGAGGCTGTCATGAACGGTATGGGTGTCATCGAGATGGATGGAGGTTCTTTCATTTTTTAGTTACTGAAAAATTATGAGAATGGAACTTTTTAATTTTCTCACTTTTCTTGGAATTGGAGCTGTCCATCTATACCTGTCATTATTTTGTGCAGTACGCAATAGTAAAAAAGGTAATTCACCTCTATTTTGTTTATTTTGCAAAGTGAATCCTGCACAGGTTTACACTTCAAAATGGCTGAAAAGTGATTTTTAAACACTTATGACGTACTTTCTGACATTCTGTTTTTCAAAATGTGAACATTACAAATGTTTAAACCATTGAAGGAATTGGTGAAAAAAACAGAACTGTTGGTTTTCAGGGTTTTTAAATTTTTAAGGATCGGTTTTCAAACTGAGTGGATTTCTTTAAAAATTTGAAATTAAGGTTTATTTTAAAATGACAAAAATGTGCCATTTGGTACAAGCAAGACTCCCCACACAATGGAAGAAGATAAAAGTAAGTACAAGCAAGTGGCAAAATAATGGGTGATTTATAAAAAATTAAATACTTTCAAAAACATTTTTCTTTTAATCTTATGAACAAGTAGTCTAAACCAATTTGTAATGAAACTCTCAGGCGTTTTTTTTTATCTAACAAATGCTCAGTATGTTCCCCTCATGTCAATCCAGTCAAGTTCATCCCAGGCCCTTTATTTTTAAATTGCTCTGTACAAAGGCCTGCAGTATTAATTTTGACCACAATAAAGTAAAAATGGAGAACGCAAGAGCTTATTAATATTGTTCCTGCTCACTTCCGTACAGAACCAAACTGTCATGCACCTTCAGCACTAAATATATGCCTTACACTGCAAAGTGTCAAGAGTGAATTTCCCCTTTTCTATATAATATATACTGTGTTAAGTTTTCAGACCATCTCATTACAGGGAAAAGCATCAATGTGGCCGAAGCCAATCCGAAAAGCACTGGTTTCAATGCAGGAAACAGAGATCAGCAGCATATCCACCAGTTCTGCACATAGAGAAATGATAGTTTCCATAATGCACATCGTCTGCATGTCCATCCATCCATCCATTGTCTCCCGCTTATCCGAGGTCGGGTCGCGGGGGCAGCAGCTTGAGCAGAGATGCCCAGACTTCCCTCTCCCCGGCCACTTCTTCTAGCTCTTCCGGGAGAATCCCAAGGCGTTCCCAGGCCAGTCGAGAGACATAGTCCCTCCAGCGTGTCCTGGGTCTTCCCCGGGACCTCCTCCCGGTTGGACGTGCCCGGAACACCTCACCAGGGAGGCGTCCAGGAGCCATCCTGATCAGATGCCCGAGCCACCTCATCTGACTCCTCTCGATGCGGAGGAGCAGCGGCTCTACTCTGAGCCCCTCCCGGATGACTGAGCTTCTCACCCTATCTTTAAAGGAAAGCCCAGACACCCTGCGGAGGAAACTCATTTCAGCCGCTTGTATTCGTGATCTCGTTCTTTCGGTCACTACCCATAGCTCATGACCATAGGTGAGGGTAGGAACATAGATCGACTGGTAAATTGAGAGCTTCGCCTTGCGGCTCAGCTCCTTTTTCACCACGACAGACCGATGCAATGCCCGCATTACTGCGGATGCCGCACCGATCCGCCTATCGATCTCACGCTCCATTCTTCCCTCACTCGTGAACAAGACCCCGAGATACTTGAACTCCTCCACTTGGGGCAGGATCTCGCTACCAACCCTGAGAGGGCACTCCACCCTTTTCCGGCTGAGGACCATGGTCTCGGATTTGGAGGTGCTGATTCTCATTCCAGCCGCTTCACACTCGGCTGCGAACCGATCCAGAGAGAGCTGAAGATCACGGCCTGATGAAGCAAACAGGACAACATCATCTGCAAAAAGCAGTGACCCAATCCTGAGCCCACCAAACTGGACCCCCTCAACACCCTGGCTGCGCCTAGAAATTCTGTCCATAAAAGTTATGAACAGAATCGGTGACAAAGGGCAGCCCTGGCAGAGTCCAACTCTCACTGGAAACGGGTTTGACTTACTGCCGGCAATGCGGACCAAGCTCTGGCACCGATCGTACAGGGACTGAACAGCCCTTATCAGGGGGGCCGGTACCCCATACTCTCGGAGTACCCCCCACAGGATTCCCCGAGGGACACGGTCGAATGCCTTTTCTAAGTCCACAAAACACATGTAGACTGGTTGGGCAAACTCCCATGCACCCTCCAGGACCCTGCTAAGGGTATAGAGCTGGTCCACTGTTCCGCGACCAGGACGAAAACCACACTGTTCCTCCTGAATCCGAGGCTCGACTATCCGACGGACCCTCCTCTCCAGGACCCCTGAATAGACTGTTCCAGGGAGGCTGAGGAGTGTGATCCCTCTGTAGTTGGAACACACCCTCCGATCCCCCTTCTTAAAGAGGGGGACCACCACCCCGGTCTGCCAATCCAGAGGCACTGTCCCTGATGTCCATGCGATGTTGCAGAGGCGTGTCAGCCAAGACAGTCCTACAACATCCAGAGCCTTGAGGAACTCCGGGCGTATCTCATCCACCCCCGGGGCCCTGCCACCAAGGAGTTTTTTGACCACCTCGGTGACCTCAGTCCCAGAGATGGGGGAGCCCACCTCTGAGTCCCCAGGCTCTGCTTCCTCATTGGAAGGCATGTTAATGGGATTGAGGAGGTCTTCGAAGTATTCCCCCCACCGACCCACAACGTCCCGAGTCGAGGTCAGCAGCGCACCATCCCCACCATATACAGTGTTGACACTGCACTGCTTCCCCTTCCTGAGACGCCGGATGGTGGACCAGAATCTCCTCGAAACCGTCCGAAAGTCATTCTCCATGGCCTCCCCAAACTCCTCCCACGCCCGAGTTTTTGCCTCAGCAACCACCAAAGCCGCATTCTGCTTGGCCTGCTGGTACCTATCAGCTGCCTCCGGGGTCCCACAGGACAAAAGGGTCCTGTAGGACTCCTTCTTCAGCTTGACGGCATCCTTCACCGCCGGTGTCCACCAGCGGGTTCGGGGATTGCCGCCACGACAGGCACCGACCACCTTACGGCCACAGCTCCGGTCAGCCGCCTCAACAATAGAGGCACGGAACATGGCCCATTCGGACTCAATGTCCCCCACCTCCCTCGGGATGTGGTCGAAGTTCTGCCGGAGGTGGGAGTTGAAGCTACTTCTGACAGGGGGTTCTGCCAGACGTTCCCAGCAGACCCTCACAGCACGTTTGGGCCTACCACGCTTGACCGGCATCCTCCCCCACCATCGAAGCCAACTCACCACCAGGTGGTGATCAGTTGACAGCTCCACCCCTCTCTTCACCCGAGTGTCCAAGACATGTGGCCGCAAGTCCGACGACACGACCACAAAGTCGATCATCGAACTGAGGCCTAGGGTGTCCTGGTGCCAAGTGCACATATGAACACCCCTATGCTTGAACATGGTGTTCGTTATGGACAATCCGTGACGAGCACAGAAGTCCAATAACAAAACACCGCTCGGGTTCAGATCAGGGGGGCCATTCCTCCCAATCACGCCCTTCCAGGTCTCACTGTCATTGCCCACGTGAGCATTGAAGTCTCCCAGCAGAACGAGGGAGTCCCCAGAAGGTATGCCCTCTAGCACCCCCTCCAGGGACTCCAAAAAGGGTGGGTACTCCGAACTGCTGTTCGGTGCATACGCACAAACAACAGTTAGGACCCGTCCCCCCAACCGAAGGCGAAGGGAGGCTACCCTCTCGTCCACCGGGGTAAACCCCAATGTACAGGCTCCAAGTCGGGGGGCAATAAGTATACCCACACCCGCTCGGCGCCTCTCACTGGGGGCAACTCCAGAGTGGTAGAGAGTCCAGCCCCTCTCAAGGAGATTGGTTCCAGAGTCCAAGCTGTGCGTCGAGGTGAGTTCGACTATATCTAGCCG
Organism: Erpetoichthys calabaricus; assembly: GCF_900747795.2. Lineage (NCBI taxonomy): Eukaryota > Metazoa > Chordata > Cladistia > Polypteriformes > Polypteridae > Erpetoichthys > Erpetoichthys calabaricus. The sequence continues at coordinate 18,559,503 of NC_041411.2, read as the reverse complement.
GAACCTCTCAACTTCGCGCACTAGCTCAGGCTCCTTCCCCTTCAGAGAGGTGACATTCCACGTCCCAAGAGCCAGTTTCTGTAGCCGAGGATCGGACCACCAAGGTCCCCGCCTTCGGCCACCACCCAACTCACACTGCACCCGACCTCCTTGGCCCCTCCCATAGGTGGTGAGCCCATGGGAAGGGGGACCCACGTTGCCTCTTCGGGCTGTGTCCGGCCGAGCCCCATGGGTGCAGGCCCGGCCACCAGGCGCTTGCCATCGAGCCCCACCTCCAGGCCTGGCTCCAGAGTGGGGCCCCGGTGACCCGCGTCCGGGCAAGGGAAAACGCCGTCCAAAATTGTTTTTCTTCATAGGAGGTTTGTTTAACCGCTCTTTGTCTCATCCCTCACCTAGGACCAGTTTGCCTTGGGTGGCCCTACCAGGGGCATAAAGCCCCGGACAACAGAGCTCCTAGGATCATTGGATCACTCGTCTGCATGTGTACTGTATATTCACTGTAAATGTGGGGACCAAAATCCTACATCTATCCCAGGCTGAGATTTTGAGTCCTAGGTTCTGAAGTTTTAAGGGAGTCCCGCTAGCCATGCTGCGGCCTGAAATTTAAACAAATCGTGACACTTTTTTTTTTTTTTTTTTTTTTTTTAAATCTGACTTGATCCTTCTGATTATTAAAACGCATGGCCATTTCTCTAAAAACTTTGAATAAGTATCCTTGCTTAGGAAGCCGAACTTATTTTATTTTAATATTAGAATACAAAACCTGGGTTGAGAAGTAGATGGGAGTGTGTTTAATGTAAATTTAAATGTATGTTTTCATTTAATCTGTATCAGCACAATAGCATTTTTTCTTAGTATATGGTATATACATTTATTTAAAAATGCTAAAGTAACTTTGCAGTTACCCTCCGTGCCCTTTGGTCACTTACTCCCCCACCGACGAGGTTTCCTTAACACTGAAGATGTTGTTCATCTCCTTAAAAGGTGTCCGCCTTCTCTCCAAAATCATTTTGTGCTTTTCGTTCGCCGGTGGCACACTGGAGGTTTCGTGGCGGCACCGCGAAGGAGGACGCGTCACGACAAGGGGGCGGGGTAAATGCCCTGTCGTCACATTGACGCCGACTCGTGGCTTCTGCACAAACGAGGAGACACTTCCTTGTCGCCCTGCCCATAGCGGGAGGTGCCAGCGTTGCTAGCCACGCCCCCACGGGCTACAGGCAGCAGGCATATGTGTTCAGAGGTGGCCGCGCGGAATCACAAGCAGCGGTGTCTCTTCTTGGAAGGCTGTTTTTGTCGCGGGCGCTGAGGATCCTCGCCAGGAAGACATGGACGATCTCGGTAGGAGCTTTTGGGGGGGTTGGAAAGGCTCCGCTTGTGGAGGGAGCTTCGCGATTTTCTCAGAAGCTGGTTGGGGCAGGCCGCTGGAGTAGCGGTGGGGTTGAGATAAAGGGCGAGAGGCACCTGGACGAGCTACACGGGGGCCGCTCCTTGTAGAACTTTAAGAGTGAGGAGCTCGACGGGCTCAGTGTTCTGTTGATGGGCCCGTGGGAGGGAAGTCGGGGATTTATTCTGCACTCTTTGAATCGCTGAATGGATTCCCAAAAGTTGCGTAGGTTCATTATCTTCCATTTATGCCCTTTAACTTCAATTTTTTTTTCGCACGTGCTTGTTTGCTGTATGATGTGCCCAGAAGTCGCATCTTGTTGCCCAGAAGTCGAATTCTGTGTTACTTCGGCATTTTTGTGGGAGTAGTGCACCGTACCCCCGCCTAACATTTAGTCTGCGTCGTGCTCCGCAATTAAACAAATGGACCCGAGCAGCTCTCCAGAGTCGCCTGTTTTCTTCCAAGTTTGTTGTGAGTTGCATTCCTTTGGATGATTTGATCGGGAGTAGCTTATCTGTCAGACTTCCCTACGCCGAATAAGACGGGGTTGCTTCGCCTTTGATTTTTTTTCTTTTTCAATTTTCGTTCAGTTGTGCAGTAAACTTTTTTCCTTTTGCCAAGTTTTCTTTACATTACCTGACTGGGCCCGGAGGCAGCAGTTTTCGAGATAATTTTGGTGAAAGTGCATGCCATGAAGCGGAATTGAGGTGCGGCATTTAAGAGAAGTTTTTGGGTCAGCAGACGTTCAGAAAGCCAAAGGCTTCCTCATCTCCACCCAAGTCAGGCCTTTCATGTTTGAGTTTTGAAAATAAAAAAAACTCCACCTTCTCAAAAAAAATTAAATTGGCTCGATTTATTCTTAAGTTGTATTCTTTTGTGCTTTCTTCCTTTGCAGTCATACTTTTCATTACATTTTTAATATTCTTAGCTATTGATACATTTGATCTAAGTTTGCGCTTGCCTCTGCTGTTAGTTGTGCGCATAGGGTTACTGGCAATTTGGTTTTTTATAATTGTATTTTTTGTTTTCTCCAAAAAAGGGAACGGAAGGGGTAAGTCAGCTGTGTGAGTGGATTGTTATGACATCCATTGATCCCCGTGGCAAATTCTCTTTGGTTAACATGGCAGGCCCCACTCCTGCTTGGATACCAGGCACATTCTCACTCACTGAGGAAAAGTGGCAATTCCATTTGCCCCATGTATTTATACTCCGACAGGACACACGTTTTGGGAGGTGGTGAGGGTGTAGATGCAGAAAGTATCCCAGTTAGGAATGGAAATGGGGTCCATGTGCTTTGAGGCAGTAGTGCTTAATGCTGTGCCCCACTATTCCTTGGCATACATAATACAACTGAGGCTGTGGACATGCAGACTGCTCTGAATTGAACTAGGGTGTAAAGCAGTAATGCCACCTGCTGTGCCTTTCAACTCTTCCCCCTATCCTTTATCTCCATGAATAAAATAGTTTTTAATTAAGCTGTGAGATGACTGTTTAGAGATCAGTGGATGTAAATATTGAAAACAATTAATAGTATTCTTTGCAGAGGATTCATGGATTTATCCTGTACAGTATAAATCCACACCTGTGCTGGTAGAGGAAGTTAGTGCAACCTGCTTAGTGTTTTATCAGTTGTGATATGTTAACTGAACCAGCACCTAGAGGCAGAGATTTATAATCCATCTTTATAGCCACTATGCTTAAGTATCTTACTGCCAAAAGCTTGACCTACAACTTGTCTGTAATGTTGTTGGTTTTCATGTATGTTAATCAGTTTCTGGATTGTTTTCTGTGTGTTTTAGTAATTTATAAAATCTATGCTTTCATTTACCGGAGATCTTGTCACAGTGCTCTGCACCTGCACTCAGTGAAGAGTGCTATATAATAATAAACTAAGTTGAATGTTGGTAGCTGTTATTCAGCTCACAGCATCTAAAGATTAACTGTTCCTCCATGTTTCCCTCTGATATGAAGAATTTAAGGAATTTACGTGGGATTGATCTTTCACATCACCAGTTTTTAATAATAAAATTCCATAGGCTGTTGACTGTGATACCAGTTGGCTGCTCTGCTGGTAGGGAATGAATATTATTTTTTACATTATAAAGCAGTTTGTAGGCAAATTAAAAAAAAAAAAAAACATAAATGAAAAATTATCTTTTGTTTTAATTTAACCTAGTTAGTAAATTGTGGTTAGAAAAGTTATTTTGTCCTTGAAGGTCAGATTTTCCCAAAATATCCCAATGTTTAACTTTAAAACACAATATGCTGTGTTTGTTGCTTTTGGATGCTGCCTTTGTTTGGGTTTTTTTAGACGCTGTGATTATTCCTTGGGCATTGCAGTTGGTGTATCGTGTACAAGTGAATGTGTGTGAATGTGTGTGCATGTGTGTCATGTACCGCAATCAGATTTCTGTTCAATTGTGTCCAGTGCTGCTAGGAAAGGGCCTGACTCATTCATATCCACTGGTCTTCAAGTAATTTGGGTGGGTGAGCGATGCAGAATGGTGTTTGAAACGTCTGCAGTAGATTGCCGAAATTGAGTTTTTGTTCTCTTTCTTAAATATCCAAATATTTTACAATTGAATAATTCTCGATTTTTTTTTGTTTGTTTTTTTTTTGTCACTTTTATTGTAGACTAGTTCTTTTTTTTTTGAGATTTATTTTATGATTCCTGTTTTTCCATATTAGAATCCAGTTAGACTTTTACACAAGATTACACACTCTTTAAGACTGTTAAAATAATGACTTGAACAGTTATTATTTTGTTTTCTGTCTCCGTGTATTGGCTTGTATTGCTTTGTTATGAAAAGTCACTGTAAGTATTCGCTCCCATTTTTACTATGGCCAAAAAACAAAACCACGTTTTCTAGTTCTTTCATCCCCTCCCGCTTGGCTAACTGTAGTTTGTGGTTTAATTCATTAAGTGAATTGTCTAGCCTACCCCCTGATATTTAAGAAAACATATTCTTGTGATTCAGTAAAGGTCAGCGACGTAGTTGGAAACTGAGGATCACTCCTTTTTGGTTCCTGACCATAAATAGCATCCAGCAATGAAAGGCCAGAATAAACAGGGCTCCAGTGTTCTCATTCTGGCCTACAGAAAGAATACTTTGAATGCACAGCCGTTGACGGGAGGCCTTGAATTCCTTAAAGCAGAAGTTGTACTGCGAGATTAAAGTACATTTGAGGGTTGTATAGCTTGTTGTTTCTGGTTATGGTGTTGGTAAGCTGCTTTTCTATTTTAACTGGTGCTGGCTTCTAGTATTCAAAGTTTGCTTTAAATCTCTTGTATTAGTAACTCCCTTTGGAATGTCATTAGCCTGCTTAACCACTTGTTTAATCAGGAGATGAATGTAAATATTTTTTTTTTTGTAGGACATTAAGAATTCATTGTGTAACTGTGCATGACGGTACTTAACTTTTACATGGAGTGGAGGATTGGACTGTTGTCTTCAGACTGTGCACTTTCTCTGTGTGATACTGGCTGTCAGAAATACTAGGAACTGCAGCCGTGATGAAGGGTCTTGTATGTCTGGCCTAACTGGGTGCTGTTTTTTCATGTCCTTTATTTAGCTCCTAGTTGGCCTGCTATCTCATCTGCTGAGCAAGCACCAGGTAACAGCAGAGTCCCTGTCTCTCAGTTCCTAGTGCTATTTCAGGCGTGCTACAGTACTTGTTTGAAGCCTTTTGAGCTGCTGCTTTCTTTTCCACTGCTGGTTATTTATTAACCTAAGTACTGAACAGGATTGAAATGAGGCGCTTGATGTGGTGGTTAAGCCAACATTTAAATAAAGTGTTATAAAGGAAGTTTGTGTGTTCGCACGTTACTGTTTTTTAGCAGATTTGATGGAGGTTTAATATGATAAAAGTAATACCTGTCACGAATCACAATTGTACTGAACTTTTAACCAGCATTACTGGAAGTATCATATGAAAGGTGCCATAAAGCACAAATATCTATCTTCTGGTTAGAAATGTGTTTGAGCTGCTCTCTTTTTATGTTTGTAGACTTCCTTTGGTTAGTCAGCTTTTGACAGATCATATACTTTTTTAGTTCTCAGTGTGTTTTCCAGAGTGGACAGTTAACCCAAGCAATTTTTTTTCTTTTAAATACACAGCATACAGTTTTTGCGTCTTCTATGATTTGGACCGTGACACTTTCTTCTTTTGTCCAGTCATCAATATAAATAACCTCCTTCCTTTTAGGCTTTTTGGAAAAATCTAAAACCAAATTTTACTTTTCTTGTCTTATCATGAAGTACTCCAAAGATTAATCTAAGTTAGCCTGTAAACTAGGATGTTCCAATCTAGTCTTTCTTGTATACCCCACTTTAGGACCATAACCAAGTTACTTAAGTTGCTTGTGTTTCAGCTGTAAATCTATTAAAAGAATTGCCTTTTTCCCCCTATGTTGCACATTGTGCTGATGTGAATTACATCTCAAATTTACATTACAGGGAGCGAAGCTCATCCAAGTGTCAGGAAACCAGTCCATCCACTAGTTTTCAGTAAAGCGGTGCTGCATTTGAATGTGAATGTTACACGGCTGTCCAGAGTTGTGAGGTTTATATGTTTGCTTTGTAAAGAGTTGGGTTTTTTTTTTTTTGTTTTGTTTTGGTTTTTTTTTTGGACACGGTGCTTTTTAAAATATAGCCAGACACACATTAAGACAGCCCTCTGTCTTTATTTATAAGTATCTTGGGAGGAATACAGGGCAGTGGGATGTATTTTAAGGCTGTAGTGAATACAGTGTGTGGAAGCTTGGTTGATGGTCTTCAGTGAGAGCCTCAAATGAAGTAACATGCTCAAGTCTTTTAACTTTTCCAGACGGCCCACATTTGCTTAAGCTGGCAAGCCCCTTTTCTCTGTGAGAACTTACACTTGTGAAACATCATGTAGACATTAGCAACTTTCTGATAGATATACAGCATTTATAATTAGTATGACATTGGTCTTAGACAGAATTAAATATATTACCCTCCCCACCCCGTCATCTTATCTGCAACCTTGTGGAAAATGTCGACATGGGGACTACAGTTCCTATCAGCCCATGTGCTGCTCCAGATTTCATCAGTGCTTACAAAGTTTAAACCTGGCATGTCATTGAAGGTACCAACATTGTTTTTTCCCACAACAATTTTGGGATAACAATTTAATTGTGTTGCTGTAGTACAGAATTTACCTGAGAGTCCATCTTTTTGTCTAATCTTGGATTGTGTTTAGACAGGTTGCATTTACAGACCACTTTCCCGTGTTTATTTTAATCTGGAGAAATGTTACCAAACAAGAAGCAATCTTAATTTCTTTCTTTTCTACACCCCCTCCCACAAAAAACTTAAAACTCCCAAACCCAAATACCTTTTTTTTTTTTAGAAAATTGTTATTGCAAACTCGCACACGAAATGTGCAATATTTAGAAGGAATATCTGCTTTTTTCAGTAATTTGTTACTCTTCTATATTTTCTGTGCTTAGTGTAGACTTCATCATAATAGTGTGTGCTGTTAACACTATGCACTTAATGAAAGGTTCTTACTCCCCTGTAGAAATGTAGTTTAGTAGTTGTTTTTCTCTCATAAAGCTCACTGATGCACAAAGACAAAAGAAGTACTTTTGACAATTACTGGCGCATGAAGTTACATTTCACTGAACTTACTAGATACAAATATTTGCGTTATTTATTTAATAATATGTGCACCAGAAATTAAAGCATACAACACAGGTTCATTTAAACTTAAAAAGGTGGGATTGCATTCCACGCTATATTTTATTTGTGGCCCTGTGTATATCTGGAAGTTTATTCCTTTTTCACATTTTATTTGGGAGGAATTACTGTTTATTAGTTATTGTTACTGCCTCACCATTTAAAGAGTTAGTATGTTCTCTTTGTGTCCATGTGGACATTGGACTTGTATGACCATATTCACCAGTGTGTGTGTGCGTGCATGCATGCCCTATGATATACTGGCATCCCCCCTGCTCTTTCCCTCTGTTCATTGCTGTTCATTCAGACTCCAGTATTCTGTAAGTCCATAATGGATGTTTGCATTCAGAATGTGAATCTTATGAAGTTTTATAGATTAAAAAAAAAAAAAAAAAGTAAACGCAAGGGTATGTGTTCACACATACAAAGTAAGCTTGCAAACTTTAAAAAGCTATTTAGGGGAAAGCTGTGTGTGCTGTAAAAAAAATGAAGTGCAGATCTGATGTATGTGTTAACACAATTTCACCTGTCAGGTTCAGCGTGCAAAAAAAAGAGAACTAGAAAGTTCTAAGTAACTTTGAATAGCAATTTTGCATATTGAGTTTATTAAAACAGTACATTTCATAATCCTGCAAGGTATAAAATACATTTAGAATTTGTAACTTTGCAATATTTTGGATGATTTTGGGTTTATTTGCAATGCACATTTGATGGGCTTATTGATTTGATATCAATCTTGACAAACATTGATATATAATGTAAAAAGATTTTCATGTACCTGAAAAAGGAAACTTGGTCTATATATTTCTAGATAAATCATGATTTTGAAAAGACTAATTGATTATTTGCATAAACCAAGTTTTAATTGCTTTATCAGCAGAGTCGCGATAAATTTTATAGTTATAAACTAATTGAGTGACATAAACCTTATTAGTCCTGCCTGACTAGCCATGTTCTAAATCCTCTTTGTATGCAGTGCTCTGTGCTTCAGCCAACACTAATTATGGTTAATTTACTAGCAATCCAGTGGTTCACCATTTACTAAAGATATGGAACGGACATTGGCCACATTTTCAAGCAGAGATGTATCTCAAGAGTATATCAAGGAAACTGTCTTAATTTTTTTGAGGAATGACGAGGAAGAGATCTCCTTAACTAAAATTTCAGCAAAGTAGTGGAACTTGGCCATTTATGAAATACACTCTACTAAAATATGCATTAACCATGCCCTAATTTAATTAAAGCATTTTCACATTTATCTCCTCTAAAATTGTTTAAAATATATCTGGGGCAAGATTCAACTTGTGAGGAAGATCATTGGGCACCTGCGTCACTAGGTCACATATTTTGGAAAGACAAATATGTTTGCACAGAATGGTTTCTCTCTCAAATAGCATGTGTTTTAAAATCACTCCTATCACCTTAATAGCAATGTTTGGGTAATAACACAATGGAGAAAAAGTGTACTATGCAAAGTTGCATATACTATGCTACAGCATAATACTTAAACTAAGGATTCTTTTGCTCATGTGGAAGACTCCCAATCCATCTTTGATCATCCATTCGGAAAACAATGTTCTATATTTCAAATAGTAAAAATTACATTTTGTTGAAGGGGATCAATTAAGATTTTTTTCTTTTTTCCCCCCATTTAATATAATTGTAAAGTAAACCTGCTGAGCCTGTGCTCAATCCCTTATTTTACTTGCTGTTTTGTCTCATATGAAGTGTTGGTTAAGATGGAGTGCTGTAGGTTGGCTTATGTTTTATGTTGTGTTTCTTAAATAGGTTCATAAAATGCTATAAACAAATTTTGCTGAAGTACTTGCTTGGATTACAATAGATAATAAACAAAATGTGGTACTAACTGAACTAAAAAGGAGAACATGTAAGCAGTGACATGTTGTAGCCCTACTCTCCTAAGCCTTGTATGCTGGCACAGTGACTGATGAAATCACACATTATTCCTAATCATAGAATCAGATTGACAGTGTATATGTAATTTATTAGTGAACTGTTTGGAATCAAAGCAGAACTTTCAATTTTAATCTGTAGCTCTGTGAGTACTGTAGAGGTATAGTCCTCATTGCCTATCTGTCATTTCCTGGAAATCTGTTGATGTAAGCATTGTATGACATAAAATGGGAACCTTTTTGAAAAGAGCTTTCATTTTGCAGTTGCTTATGTAAGTAGCTACATTGTTTATTTTTCCTGCTGATACCTGAGCAAAAAAAAAGGACATCTTTAAATCACTTAAGGGGTTTTCTGTGCTGCTCCTCAGCTACTCCATAAATAAAATGTTTGTTTAGATAGGTTAACTGCTCTCCTAGTTAATTTAATTGCTGTCCAGCCCTGCAAGCAGGTCCTCCAACTTAGAGGGAAAACTTGGTGGTTAGTGGCAGGATTGGCAGTCTATCCACCACCAAAAAAAAAGAAAAAACTCACTGTTCCAGTGTGGTGCTGAGGTGTCACTGGCTGCTCTCAGGTCCCATTGCAAGTGGTTCATTGTTTGGTGAGTGTGACAACAATGCTGTAATCCAGTGCATGCGCCCAACCCCTAACCTCAGTGTTATTTTTAATCTCCTTACTTTCTTATTGATGATTTAGTTTTTTCTTCATGAACTACATGATCCCTTTATAATTGCCTGCAGGCTACTAGTTTTAAAAAATAGATTTTGGAAGTGCAGTCCATACCTTTCATATAAATAGGAAAGTGACTTAAGCAGACTCCTCCTAGTTCAACAGTTTGGGAAGCTGACGGGAGAGTCCAAAAGAAGTGAATTTCAGACAGAAAAAGTGCGTAAACAAGTGATTCCCAATATACTGTACTTGCAGCCTGGAGTAAGCTAGTCTGTCACTCTTTTTTGAGATTCTTGGGTCTGTTGGCTTCTAGATACATAGGTACTTTATTTATCCAAAGGGAAAAATTCGGAATTTTAAGCCAGTCATACCAGCAGCATCAGGCTTTAATGCAGAACTTATAAGAATGGAATGTATTTCACTTATGTTTATATTTTATGGGGTGTAGTTTTATGGTTTCTGCAGTGATCATGTATTTTTTCAACCTATTACCGAAGGCATTCACCCTTAAAACATCTGATTTCTGGTTCAGTTTCACCTTTAAATCATGATATGACCCTGAGCATGTCATTTAATCTGCCTGTTTTGCAACTGTTAAAAATATGCCGTAACAGTGTTAGACGTGGGAGTCTGTATAAGTGCAGTAATACCTCGGCTGACTGATGCAGTTGTGCAGCAACCAGAAGATTAATGTTGGCTTAGCTGGTTTATTTTGCTTGTGACATGTCCATAATGGAGTTGGGAGTAGGAAGGCCAGTGTTTGATTCCATATGGAGAAAAATACCCTAAGATTGAAGATCTCAGTTAAAATATTAACCAGTACTTTGCAGCTTTGTAGTTGCAAAGCAATTGGAGATGGTATTTACTAAAGAAAAATGTTATATATACAGATCAGCATATGTTAAAAGCAGTTGTAAATCTCTGACAATTATCCTGTTTATCAAATCTGAAATATGAATCCAATTGAAGAGGCAAAGGAAATGGAAGCTTTTGAGGATGGATTTGAAAAAGGCAACATTGTTATCTCTGGAATCAGTTTCTGGGCAGTTTCCTTTATTATTTTATTGAGTGAAGATTCTACCACTCCTACCCTTTGGGGATTTATTAGAAGAACAGTTTAGTTCAAAATACTTTTTTTTTTTTTTTTATAATTGTCTTGCTTTTTAGTCATTCATGTGTGTTCAGATCATAGTGTATATATATATTATTTATATACAAATTTATGTATGTATGTATTTATTTAAAGAACTTCTGTAAAAAGCCAAATGTCCTCCTGGGGACAAATAAATATCTGTCTGTCTGTCTATTATCATTTTAAACAAATGGCAAGAGCTAAAAGGCTAGATCATAATCAACAACATACTTTCATTTTGGAATTTTCATCAAAAACATGAGTTGATATTGTTTATAGAAATGAAGGACCTTCATTGTGTTTTTCCTCATTGTTGTTGCTTCAGAGTGTTTTTTATATTTGATTTGATAATAACTATTTTACAGTTGATGGGCTTAGGTATTTCGAGGTGTTTAGTCTTTTGTAAGAAGCTGAGCACATAGGGTAAGCAGATCTGTGGTGAATTTTATGATGTCATGCAAAGTGTTTGCTCAGGGTAACATAGTGTTATTGTGCCATAACAGTAATAAATTGGTCATTTTTGTGGAAGCAGGGGTCACTTTAATTTTCCTTTTTTGTAATATAAAGTACAGTGATCCCTCGCTATATTGCGCTTCGCCTTTCGCGGCTTCATTCTATCGCGGATTTTATATGTAAGCATATTTAAATATATATCACGGATTTTTTGCTGGTTCGTGGATTTCTGCGGACAATGGGTCTTTTAATTTCTGGTACATGCTTCCTCAGTTGGTTTGCCCAGTTGATTTCATACAAGGGACGCTATTGGCAGATGGCTGAGAAGCTACCCAACTTACTTTTGTTTCTCTCTCTCTCGCTGACTTTCTCTGATCCTGACATAGGGGGTGTGAGCAGGGGGGCTGTTCGCACACCTAGACGCTACGGACGCTCGTCTAAAAATGCTGAAAGATTATCTTCACGTTGCTACCTTCTGTGTGCAGCTGCTTCCTGAAGCGACATGCTGCACGATGCTTCGCATACTTGAAAGCTCAAAGGGCACGTATTGATTTTTCACTGTTTGTTTTCCTCTCTCTCTCTCTCTCTCTCTCTCTCTCTCTCTCTCTGCTCCTGACGGAGGGGGTGTGAGCTGCCGCCTTCAACAGCTTTGTGCCACGGTGCTTCGCATACTTAAAAGCCAAACAGCCCTATTGATTTGTTTGGTTTTCTCTCACTTTCTGACATTCAGTGCTCCTGACGCGCACTCCTTTGAAGAGATATGTTTGCATTCTTTTAATAGTGAGACTGAACTGTCATCTCTGTCTTGTCATGGAGCACAGTTTAAACTTTTGAAAAAGAGACAAATGTTTGTTTGCAGTGTTTGAATAACATTCCTGTCTCTCTACAACCTCCTGTGTTTCTGCGCAAATCTGTGACCCAAGCATGACAATATAAAAATAACCATATAAACATATGGTTTCTACTTCACGGATTTTCTTATTTCGCGGGTGGCTCTGGAACGCAACCCCCGCGATGGAGGAGGGATTACTGTATTCAGCAGTTGTTGTATCCCAATGGGATTCCCATTCATTATAGGATGGCTTGGACCTGGTAGCACAGTGTCCATTAATTCATTAATTCAGCCAAATTTCAAAATTACGTTGAGAGAGTATTTATAACACAGGGAAGCCAGTATTTGAATAGTTAAACATGTTGTTTGTTAAACATTGACACATCCTAACAGATAATCTGCTTATTTATTGCCCATTGCACAGGATATACCACTGAGGATTTTGTAAGCAATCTAATTTTACAACTGTGTAAAGACATGTCAATTTGAAGTTTTGTGTGTTAAGTTTGAGTGTTCGGGTTTTATCCATCCATCAATCCTCTTCCGCTTATCCGAGGTCGGGTCACGGGGGTAGCATTTTGAACAGAGATGCCCAGACTTTCCTCTCCCCGGCCACTTCTTCTAGCTCTTCTGGGAGAATCCCGAGGTGTTCCCAGGCCAGCCGGGAGACAGTCCCTCCAGCGTGTCCTGGGTCTTCCCCGGGGCCTCCTCCCGGTTGGACGTGCCCAGAACACCTCACCAGGGAGGCGTCCAGGAGGCATCCTGATCAGATGCCCGAGCCTCCTCATCTGACTCCTCTCGATGCGGAGGAGCAGCGGCTCTACTCTGAGCCCCTCCCGGATGACTGAGCTTCTCACCCTATCATTAAGGGTTTTATATTAACAGAATATCAAAGTTTCAAAATTTCCTTCAAAAGGAAAGCCAAGAATTTGCTCCAAGTGATTTTGTTTGAAATAGTTGTTGTATGGCTATAGGAAGAAATCACAATGCATTAACATATGCAGGATACATGCATTTAAAATGTGTATGTATTTCTGTTACTGTCCAATTAATTTCTTAAGCATATTAAAGTTCACAAAATAAGGCCACCAGATGCCATCTTGTTTAAGTTTTATGTTGTTAATCTGTCCTGATAACAATCTAAACAATATCAAATGTCTTAAGCGACCAAATTATAATAATTGCAGTGTGATCCTATATTGGTCATGTCATACACAGAGTACATGAATATTGGCAAACCAGTAATGGCACACTGCACGATAACGTGTAGTGAATACACTTGATTTGAGCATTCCTAGTTTTCATAGTCTTTCTCGGTATGTTTAGCATTCGTTTGCTCAGAGGTTGATGCGCTTGCTGCTTCCTGAGCAGCTCTTCTTTTCTCCACCCTGGCGGCCCACTTCTTCTCTTCTACCATTGGCATCTTTTTGCGTTAAAACTAAGTCAGTGTTTGTGTTGCAATTACTTAGTACATTTTCTTTAATTTTTCACTTAAGCTGGCACTTAAGTCTTCAATCCGCCTCAAGAATGATTTAAGATATGAAGAGGTAGGAGAAGTGACAGCGAAGGTGGTAGAGAATGAGAACGGCGCCCTTACGCATGTGCTGCACAGCCGCCCTGCTGGCCGCTGCTGAGAGTTGATTCTGCAATAAAATAAAATAAAAAGAGGAATAACCTTGGAGGTCAATCATCACCCCGAAAGTGGATAGTAGACGTCACGTAGTATGTGTGTACCAAATTTCAGGTCAATTGGTCAAATGGTTTGTAAGCTACAGGTGATTTTTTTTTTTTTTTTTTTTTTTTTAAATCCCAGGATGAGACAAAATGAAGGAATTTCCTCTTAGGGAGATAACTTTAGTAGCCTCCAACCTTGTTTTCTGCATCACCTTCCTATGTCACATTTCTGCCTAAAACGTGGTAAATGATTTTTAATTTTTAAAATACTGATGCATATATGTCTACTGTATATGCCCATCCTGGGGTTTCTTGTTAAGGTGTTTTAGTATTTTTCTCAAGTTGATATCCCTCCTTATTGGAGGGTTGCTCAGCGCAGCATGCTGATACTGCGTAATCTGAATGCAGCCCTTTCACCTAACATTTGGTATATGTAAGAATTATGTGATCACAGATGCTCATTCAAACAGACATAAAACATCTATGTTGGAAAAGGGGAGATCATCTTAGTTTGTTACATATTAAGTAATAGGTTGGCTTATGGCAGATTTTTAACAGGTTTATTTTTTAAGGATGTAAAGTTACTCCCATTTCTTGATAGCACAGGAAATCGAGCTTGAGCTCATGCAGGATGTGTGTTGTGATTCTTGGCCAGATGCAGACCAATTGTTTTCCTGAAGATTGGTTGGAATGTCGTTTTGCTAAGACCGGGAACAGGATTTCTGCTGCCACCCCTCCGACCCCTTGTCTTTGAAGTGTGTAGAAATGTGTCTGTTAATATTGTTACCAGTTTTGCTTGCTTTCTTACAGCACACTGGTTTTCATGTAACTCTGGTATCTCCTCAAGTCTTAAATACAAAATGATAAATAAAGAAATATTTCATTAAGAATATTTTTGTATACCAATGCCTTTTCATTGTTAAAAAAGGAGAAAGACTATTGAAGAAATATGTCGAAGCCATTGATAATTTAACAATGAATTTTAGTAATTATTTTAACAAAGCATTTTTGACTTTATAATTGACTCTGTTCTCCATGAGAAGTCCTGTTTTTCAAAGCTGCTCCCTCTGCACAAAAATTCAAGGCTTTCCTCTGTGCCTGCCATCCTTTTGTCACCTTAATAATCCTTAATCATCGCCTGATTTCAAGACCTTTTAAATTAGTCCTTGTCTTATAGTTTTTTGTAATTATGTGTTAATGTCTTACTGATTTCAGAGAGGCACAATTAAGTACTATATATATATATATATATATATATAAATAATAAAAAAAAAAAAGTAGTAAGGGTTGTACATGTAGTTAAGTCTCGTATTAATCTCATACAGAACAAAACTGATGGCAATGTTAACAGCCAATAGGCTCAACATTTTCTTAAACACAGAGATTCTGCCTGACTACCATTTCTTTAATACAAATCCATTGATAGTATTCATTTTAAATGTAGCATGCTGTGGAGTTTGACTATTTACAGTATGCTAAATAAATTGCAAAAATCAACAAAAATAACCATACCATTTTCTAAGCATGTTTAACCCAGACCATGATCACGGGGGTCTGGAGCCCACCCCAACAAACATAAGGTGCAAGGTAGGAACAGTCGCCTGAACAAGGCACCAGACCATCGCAGGCTGAACACATACACACCCCAAGTCAAGTTGGGGAGCATGCACTGGTATAGTGTGTTGCCATACCCACCACACAACGAAACAGATTGGGATCCCGGTTGGCAACATCCCAGGCAGACACACGGTCCAATCCCACCCTCCGGAACTGACCTTCTATCTGCCGCAGCCAGGTGTTACGTGGGCGACCCCTCTGGCCTGGTCCAGCCACTGGGGTTTCCAACAATGAGGATCCTAAGAGCCGGATCACCCTCGGGGAATTGCGCCACATGGCCATAGTGCCATAACTGACGCTCCCTCACAATGCAGGTAATGTGCCTCACTTGGGACTCCATGAGCAACCACTCATTCGACACAAAATCAAACCAACAGTACCCAAGGATTTTCCGGAGAGACACAGTACCAAAGGAGTCCAGTCTCCATCTTAGGTCACTGGATAGCGTCCATGTCTTGCAACCATGTAGCAAGACATGAAGCACCAGGACTCTAAAGACTTGAACCTTCATTCTTTTGCATAGATATCAGGAGCGCCACACTCCCTTTTCCATTGACCTCATGACACCCCATGCACTCCCAATCCGTCTACTGACTTCATAGGAAGGGTCACCAGAGACATGAATGTCACTGCCAAGGTAAGTAAACCGATCGACAAGGGCCACTAGGGTCAGTATATTATCACCAGTCCACCTAACCTGTGTCTGTGTGGGTTTCCTCCTACAGTCCAAAGACTTGCAGAAGTACTTGCAAACTGAATGGTAAATTCCTCATAGTTCCAATTTTTTTTAAATGGTGGGGGTACCTAACCAAGTGTAGTGTTCCTGGTGAGTAGAGACTTCGGGAGCAGTAAATTGACTGAAAATATATTGGTGCTGGCACAAAGCCAGTGTGGTTTCATTAAGATAGACCACACATCTGATAACACAGAGGATAAATTAAGAACTTCTTAATTGAGAATATGTATGCAGTGGTCCCAAGGGACAGCAGAAAGGTCTAGGATGATCTGGTGGACCTAAGATTTTGTACAGCCCTGAAACTGACAACCTAGCCCTAAGGTTTAAAGGCTGCTCCCTACCACAGCCCTTTTGATTTTACAGTTGAGGGCAAGAGTTCAGCTGAGTAGCTTAAATCTAAATCCAAAAATTTGTTTTAAGTCTCTTAATTTCATGTGCATTACATTTCTATTCTTAAGTACTTGTTTGTATAATAAAAGTTATGCATTGTGTAACAGATGGCGGGGTCCCTTTTCTGGCCGAGACCTCTCCATAATGGAAGTACCGGGGGAATGAACATGGCACAGGGCATTACCTCCCCTGGAGCGCTAGATCACAGCCTCCCCCTGGGTTGCAGAGGTGCCTCGGAGTCCCACAGGTTTACATGGGAGTTGGAGTTAGGCACAGCCCAGTTGGATTCTGTGGGTGCCGCCAGGGTGTGCTGCAGGAGTGACAGAGCCCTAATACATTGGGCTTCTTCCATACCTGGAAGGACTTCCAGATCATGCTGATGGGCCACCTGAAGTGTTGCTAGGTGCAACATAAAACGGACATCCTCCCTTCATTCATGGAGCCAGAGACAGGAGGGAGAAGAAGAAGTATGCCGGGAGGAGTGGAGGCGGAGTAGAGGGAGAGATGGAGAAGAAAATAAAGAAAAGTGCTGTGTGCTTTTATTAATGGTGCTTTTGTACTGTAATGAGGTGTGGGGAACAGTTTGGGAAGCGTTTCCCACTGAATAAAGCCCATATGTGTTGCTGAACTTGTGCCTGGTGTCTCTCTGTGCTGGAAATTGGCATGGGAAAATTCAAATTGGAGTCTATCTTAACTTTATTGGCTAGTTTTTAATGCACAGTCCAAATGTTTTTGATCATTTGGTTCTGTGTATAATTCTAGGCATGTGCTGTTTTGTGATATTTTTGCATTTTAATTTCGCTGTTTCTTAAACCTGCTAGCATGTTATTGTCTAATACTAAAATACAGATAAATATTAGCCATTTTCCATTTAAGCTCAGTTTTTATAAAATTTGAATGCTATTGTGGTAGAAGTGTGATTGGATGTGTTTAGGAAGTCATTAATGAGTGTACTACAGTTTACATAATAGTGGCACCAATTCAGGGTTTGTGGTTGCCATGAAATGACCCTGAACTGGGCAAGTGTGGTAGAAAATGGACAAATGGGGAAAGGCTTGATTTCAAAACCTTCCTTAGCTAATTCTTATTGGAAGGTCAATAGGAAGTGGATAAAGGGCACATTAACCCTTTGTACAGTGCCAACACTATCAGCCAGCATGGTATTGGCTGTCACAAAAAGGGGCTAGTATGATGGGCACACTGTCCCTAAATTTGACATGGGCAGCATTTTTTTTTTTTTTTTTTTGTCCTCGGGTGTATCAGGGTTTTTTAAACTATGGGTTGGGTTGGGTCACAAATCAGTGTTATGTGTATTAGTAATAGGGCTCAGATGATTTGTAGCATGGGATGCAGTGGATCACCACGGTTTGATTAAGGACTAATGATCAAGGGCTTCAACAAAAAAATAAATAAATAAATAAAGCCTGGTGTAAATTGACGTGGTCCAGCAATATCAGCAATTGGCAAATCTGACATACCCAATAACTAGCAGTTGTGTAATGAGATATCAGCTTTAGTGTGTGGTTGTAGGATGGATTCTTTCTTCATTATTTTTAAATGTTCATTACGCTTAAAATGGCCCAGAAGAAATGTCTTTCCTATTTGTAAGATTTGTATTTGTATTTGAAGATTATGAAAAGACTTCAATTTGTGGGGAATGGAGGTTTTAATGCAGTTTCTGACATGGTGTGTGAAATTTTATTTTAGTACTTTATAAGTTATTATGCAGAATGTTTTAAAAAATAAATAAATAAATAATAATAAAAAAAAAAAATGCATATACACACCCCACAATCATTTTACAGGCAAATGATTATTGTCTCTTTTGGAGGACTAAAAATTCTGTGGCCTCTGAGGATGGATATGCAAGGAAAGGGAAAGAGTTAGGTTGTAGCTTTAATACATTAGCAGTTTGTTTTGAACGTTTTCGTTAGACCTTATTATCTTGATGTTTAAATATTACTGTGGCAGAATAACATTGGGTTTCTTAGGAGTGACAGGGAAAGAGTCAATGTTCTATAATACATGTTTCTTGACACTGACGTTTTTAATTTGGGTGCTTTGCATTCCTTTCACACATGGCTTTGTGAGCATCTGAGTAGAATACAATGAATATGTTAGCTCCCCTAAATTTTGACTTTGTAATAATTGCCATGACACATAATGTTTTAAGTTAACCTTTTTTTAGCGTAATATTTCTAAATTATGGCTAATTGTCGTGTATGGGATGTATGTCTTCTGACTGACTGACCTTGCTTTCCTGTGCCCGTGACAAAGTGCCCCTGAACCACTGTAATGTTGTGCCAAGAGATTTCTCTATGCATGAATGAGGATGGCAGGCTGTCGCCTTCACTGTCCCCAGCATATATCTTTTCTTATCTGCAGCTGTACAGAAAGATTCCCTCAGCATTTCAACATGTCAGTAATCAGTGGGAGTAAAAGAAGTGTGATTAAGGTGAGAAGCAAAATAATACCTTAATTTTGCTTTCCTCTTAGGCAGGTGGTATGTTTTATGTCATGTCATTTCAAAAATTCACTTTTTATCTCTATTGTGACCTCTCCAAATAATTTGTTGCTGTTTGTTCTAACCCAGGATGTCCATGACTGATTCCTTAACAATGGTGTTTTATCATTTAAGCTGAAGTACTAGGATGGCAGTAATTTTATTTGTAAAACCAATGAGTTATGCTTTATTGGCTATTTTGCAGTTTTATAAACCCTGCCTGCACCAATATAGTTTGTACTGTATATTTATGAACACGATGTGCTTATTAAGAGGATTTCTCTTGCTTTACTATAGAGCTTCAGCAAAGTGTTTTGCTGATATTGACCGAGGCTCTGTTCTTCCATATCTGGGAAGCCACAGGGGGAAAGTGGTGGGGGCAAATGAGCAATGATGTGAAAAGCCAATTTCATAAAGCATTCCAGGCAGCTTAGCAGGTCAGTCCTCAATTAGATGAAGAAAAATAAGTGAATTATTCTCTTGTCTGCATTCCTTTTAAGAAGTCTCTTTAAGAAGCCGTATACATGTGGAGAGTAAACCAGCTTTGTTCATTTATTCTCTCTACCCAGACTCTCTTACTCTGTTAAAACAAGTGGGGCATGCTGCAGTAAACCCGCGCAACATCTGAAGGCATTTTTCTCGGGGCAAGGTGTCAGCCTCTGATCTCCTCCTGCTGTTTGCATCTAAGATTGTCTCTTTTTTTTCCTTTTGGAACAGTTATTTTCATTCTGACAAAAAAAAAAAAAATTTTTTTTAAATCTGCATTTATTCCCTGTATGCATATTTAGGTTTTTTTAACATGTAACTTTTTATAGTTTTAATTGTAGATTTGTAATGTTTATTTGCTGTATACTAAAAGAATATGCAGATTTTGGGATTTCCATGTTGTAATAGTAGCCTTCTAATAGTCACAAAAACAACTAAGAAGGTTGAATATACCTTGTCAGTACCTTTACTGTAGTCACATAAGTTTTGTAAGTTTTTATTTGATACTGGGAACTTTGCAATTTAAAATTACATTTTTAACAAGACTACAAGAAATGCTGTCCTTTTTGTCTGTCTTCAGTTCTAGTGAATACATTTTAAAGTGCTTAATTTGAGCAGTGCATTATGAGATGAAAATACATATCTGCGCCTTATGTGGGTTTAATTAAAGGTAAGGTTCATGGATATATATTTTTAAATGATTTGGGCATTGGTAGCATAACTGACTTTCTCTTGACTACATGGTAAATTAGATATGACAATTGAAGCAGCAGCAGCAGAGACGTCCCTTAGCCTGTAGGCTACATTGCAGTTCTTAATTGCTGTTTTATTCAGAGTCCTTCAGTGTGCTGTGCTCCTCCAAATTGTAAAATTCATTAAACAAGACATTTTCCCATGTGACT
This sequence comes from Erpetoichthys calabaricus, assembly GCF_900747795.2. Classification (NCBI taxonomy): domain Eukaryota; kingdom Metazoa; phylum Chordata; class Cladistia; order Polypteriformes; family Polypteridae; genus Erpetoichthys; species Erpetoichthys calabaricus. The sequence continues at coordinate 18,539,112 of NC_041411.2, read as the reverse complement.
GTGTCAGTGTTCTGAAATACTAATGTGAAAAGCAGGCACAAATACAACATAGTCTATTCCTTACATTTTTATGGATTTTCTTTATGACAAGTAATAAGACTTTGAAAACTGCTAAATAAAGCAAAAAGCAGGCAATGCATTTTTTTAGACCGATTATCATATTGTATTTGAAAGTGTGAACAAAAGAAATGTATTTCATATTCAAATGGTGGTTTGTATACTCATCTGCAGGAGATTGAACTACCAACTTGAGCAGGGTGAGTTTATATTCCACCTTCTGTTGATGAAGAGTGAAACATGATGCATGCAGGCATTTTTAGGAACTTCTTCAGTTCTGTGTGTCCCCCGCCCCCTTAACTTCCCTTTTCCAAGCCAAATCTATGACAATTAACAATTTTACAGTGTTCTGCAGATAATTTATCTGAAATTTAAATAACTTTTTGGTATACTCAAATTATTTTCATATCAATAAGGCTATACCTTGTTCATTTTAGTTGCGAAAACTTTGCATAAATTTCTAATGAATTAATCGGAATTAAAAATGTGAAATGCTGATTCTTTTTCAGCACCAATAATAATCATATGCCTTCCTAAACTGTTTTCATATAAATGTGTTAGATGCTAGAGATCTTGGCTTTCTTGATAATCCATTTACTCATTCTGCCTCCTAATATATGGAAGCCCCACCTGCCTCACCTTTTTGTCTGTTATTTTAATTCTTGCCCGTTTTTCAAGTTTCCATATTTCCTGCTGTTCAGTGATATAGTATAATTTGCTTTGGTAATGACACTATAGGAAGCGTATAATTTGCTTTGGTAATGACACTATAGGAAGCTCTAGTCCGAATGGTTTACCCTGTTCTGTGGCTTTTCATCCCTTATGTACAAATCAGTTTAGCTGTGCTTTACAAAGGGGTCTGCTTATGTTACTCTCACTATTTATATGTACAGTGTTTTTGTAGTTTTATATAATACACATCTCAGATTTGACTGCAGTACTTCATTCGTTTGCTATGTTAAATGTTTTCATTGATCTCCATATTTCTTTATGGTAATGGTATTGTTTTCTTGCATTATTTATTGAAGCTTCCTTGGTTTTTTTTTTTTTTTTTATATACATGCTTATGGTGGCTGTCAGGATAGTCTCTGGGTCCTTATGATCTTCTGCAAGAAAATGCAGATTCAGGAAATGAATAAACACATTGTAATACTGAATTGATGCACTTAAAAGTACTGCAGCATAGAATTGCAGTCAAACTGTATTTTGAGTATATGTTGTGTTAAGTGCAAACCGGAAAGATTATCACGTGTTTCATTGTATACATCAACTGTAAAACATCATTTTAAAAAGGAAAAAACAAAAAAGACACCACTGTCTTTGTCGTTGGTTTGCTGTATAAAGCTCACCACTAAAAGCAGTGTGAAATCCTCTTGGTTGTGAGGTGTAAAAAGCAAGCACAAAAAGACATCCAAGATCTGTTGCTATCGATTTATGATGTATGAATTCTCTTTGAAGTAACCGTGATCTTTTTTTCTTCTGTCGTTTTTCTTGAATTTTTTTTTTAAGCTTTCCTGCTCTTTTTAACATACTTAGTTTCATTTTGTTATAATTAAAATAAACAATAAAAAAACAGTAAAATGTAATAAAGCTTACCTTTTATATATACATCAGGTGTTTTTATTTATAAATATATAATATTTTAATTTGTTCTCATAATGTCATTTACAAACTCTGAGTTGTGTGCATCTTTACAAGAAAGTGAAAGTAAGATGCAGCTTTTGTCTTCAGGCACTAACCTATATTGCTAGTTCCCACATAGAAATATATTGGTCTGTGTTTTATTTTTTTAAATTAATTAACAATATGCTCTCTCTTATTCTGTGTTTTTTTTTTTTTTTGTACTGTAGTTCACATGAAATGTCATGAAACAATAAAAAATTTACTTGTGGATAAGTAGAATGAACGTCAGTAGGGAGCATAGGGGATCATGACTTGTCCAGTGAAGTAGTTTCCGCACAGTAACTGCTGTTACATTAGCCTGTGTGAACACAACCTGAGTCGTACAGTGTCAGCTGGCTAAAATGCCAGTGGCCAATGGCAAAGTAACATTTGTTAGGTCTATTTGTTGGCAGAAAATTGAAAATGTAATTTTTCTGAACTGTCTTTTTTTCAGTACAAGAGAAGGGTACCTTAGATCAAAACAAGGCAACTTTTTCAGTGAAGTTATTCCACAGAGTTGGAAATGAGAAACCTCACTTAAAATACCCAGAATACTGCTTTTTTGTGTGCATGCTGGGGTACAAGAGACACTTTTTGGTTCATTGGTCTCTTCTAAGTCTGAACTCTATCATGTGGGCTGTAGTGGAGCTTAATTCATTTTGTCATTTCAGTGGTAATCAATAAGCATTTCTTATTTACAAACCACTTTACAAGATGTGCTCAGCAGGTTTTCAGTTTCAGGAATTGTGAAAAGGGTTTAGAATTAAATGTTTCATAGCAAATGGCTTTTTTTAAGTCTTTTAACCGAAGCTTTGTTTCAGAAATGTAATTGTCCTAGTGTTATACAGTTTAATATAATCATACTAATTAAAATATGAATTATTTTAATAGTTAAAGGAGGACCTGGTCAATGGCTTTACTTGTTTAGAAATCGGGAGTCATTGGTTCATCTTTTCCAAATCTGTATGGAGTTGGAACATTCTATTTGTGGTATGCAGGAGGAACAGTGGAACATCCAAATAAAACCTATTCAGAGATGAGCACTTTATGCTAGCTCTAAACTGTCCTGTGGGTGTGCCCCGTAGTGCGGCTGAGCCACGTCCAGCATTGGTTCTTGCTTTGTGTCATACGTTGCTGGAAATAGGTGTAGCCAAATGACCCCAGACTAGATTAAAATGTTTTGAAAAGAGGATACATGCTTACTTAACACTAAGAAGAATCAAACTTAATAACTTAAATTGTACATTTTAATCAATAAAACAAAGCTAACATAATTTCAGCCATAAAGATGTATCCTATTCCACATGTATACAGTACTTCGGATCAGCTCTCTAGGACTGCACCGAGGCATAACATTGATGTTGTCTTGACGCTGGGACTTTTCTACTTTAGTATACAATAAATTAGTACAAAGGTGACTTTGAACAACGCCAAGCCTGATGTGATATTGCATGCATGTTTATGCAGCTGAACTAACAGTTACTTTAGCCACCTTTTTACACATGCAGGCTATCTCAGGAATTCATCGGTAAATTGCCAAGTTCAGGGCGTGTGTGAACAAAGAAGAGCTAAATATCCCAGGAATGCTGACCTGGTTATTTCTTGGGTGAAGACCTATCAAAATTCCCAGGCATTTACTGTATACGCTTGTGTGAGCAAAACCAAAATGCGGCAAATGTCCATACCAAAAAAAAATTACACTGGACATAGATGTACTGTGGGCGGCACGGTGGCGCAGTGGGTAGCGTTGCTGCCTCGCAGTTGGGAGACCTGGGTACCTGGGTTCACTTCCCGGGTCCTCCCTGCGTGGAGTTTGCATGTTCTCCCCATGTCTGCGTGGGTTTCCTCCGGGCGCTCTGGTTTCCTCCCACAGTCCAAAGACATGCAGGTTAGGTGGATTGGCGATTCTAAATTGGCCCTAGTGTGTGCTTGGTATGTGGGTGTGTGTGTGTGTGTGTCCTGCGGTGGGTTGGCACCCTGCCCGGGATTGGTTCCTGCCTTGTGCCCTGTGTTGGCTGGGATTGGCTCCAGCAGACCCCCGTGACCCTGTGTTCGGCTTCAGCGGGTTGGAAAATGGATGGATGGATAGATGTACTGTAGTGTTCTTAATGAGCGTGAGAAGTCATGAGAGATTTGGATGATACAGTACAAGTCAGTCCAGCTTGTTCGTTTTCCAGATGTTAATTGTTAATTGTGGAAGGCTGACTGTTTGTTTCAAAAAGTGTATAAATTCCATAGACGGTATATTAAGTGAGCTTTTGCTAGTTGGCCTTCAATGCGAACGGTCATACTCCACCTGCTATCCAGCTGCTCCCTTGACTGTGAATTAGGAAGCATCTGTGTACTTTTTTGAAGGTAAAGAACAGTTCTCATCCAAGGAAAATTAGTTTTTGCATCTTTTTGGAAGAGTGTAAATGTAGCAGCATACGTCTTTGGATCCATGCTATTTTTGTTTACTGTGTTTTTTCAGTTTCTTAAGCATAACATTGCTTTTGGCCAACTGCTGGACAAAAGAAGCACTTGTCACAGGGTGGTGAAGAGTAACATTGGTGATCAGAGACTTTTTGGACATTTTTCAGGATGTGTTTTATACCATTAGGTTATATTCCTATTTAAATTGTTGTCAGCAAGGTACTTTTTGGAAAATGTTTCATTTGTTTATATCCCAAGTGACGGTCAATCAAAACATATGCCTTTTGCATTATTCTTTTCAGTCTAAGTTTCCAGTTTGTGTTACTGTTTGTGATACTAGATTTCCTTTTTTGTATTTTCAATAATTACTTAAACTAGTTAATTCTGTTTTGGTTTGTGCCCCTCTCCTTATACTAATCTGCACCAGTATCATTAGTACTGTATTTGACTTCCATAATCAGATTCTAAAGTAGTAAAATAGTCTAGTTGATCAAATCCTGCATTTTAGCAATACAGCCTGAGCCACACTTCGACACTGTCTCTGTCTTTAATTCTGCACAGTAAAGGTCTGCTATTATCAAGTGAATCAGAAATCCTTTTCGTCTTGCCACAATTGTGGGTATAATCTGAAATATTTGGTGGCTTTCTTTTGACATCCTATGGCTCATTTACAAGTGTGCATGTCTTGTAAACAGAACTCAGAAGAAGTTAAAGTTGATGTGCAACCTCTTCACTTTTGTTCCGTCATCTGGGAGAGTAATTAAAGTTTACAAAACACTTTTTGACATGTTGTCAAGCAGCAGAGCATCTTCATGAATGGCAGGCTGAGTTTTTAGTTTTTGTATCACCATGAACTTTTGAAAATAACTTTGATTATTTTTTGGGTTGAAATTCATTGTTATTGCAGCTGCTATGACTGTTCAGTAGCCTTCAAACTCCCTACCCAGAGCAACTTTTTGTAGAAGCAGAAATAAGCACAAGCAGTCACTTGTACACCTATCACTAAAAAATATAGTCTCCTTAGGGCCGAAAAGATATGCTGCTTTGAGCAGTGCTATTCTTTTTTTAGGTTACTTGCTCTTTGAAAGTTTAGTTTATGGTTTTCTCTTCACTGTGCCAGTTGAATCCAAAGAAAGATTCACTTGAGTTGCTCCTTCAGTGCTGTACACAAATGTGATTCTGCAATGTGAAGTGGCTGAATAAGGAAACATTTACTTACTATTTCCTTTTGTAAAAATGTACAGTCTTATGTCCAGTAAAATTTATTCCTGTAGCAATGAGCTTATCTTGGAAGATTTCATACATCTTTATAAATTAGCTAATTTCCTTCAGGGCACAAATTGCTTGTGTTTAACTTGTGAAATCAAGTATCAAAATCTGCTTTCCTTTTCTGTGTGTCTGAAATATAAGGAAATAGTTATGAATATTTTTACCTATTTTACAGTTCAAGATCTGTGTATAATTTACTCACTCTGTACTTGTCCATGTGCATTTCTTTTCTTGTGACCCTGAGTTCCATTTGTAGAGGGTCATGTTTTACTAATCGATGACACTGTATTGCCCCATGTTTGAGCGTTTGGTGACTGCATCCCACTCTGGGTGCATTCATACTCTAGCCTTTGTTGAGGTAATAACCCCCAACATCCAATTGACTGTGTTTTGGAATAAATGTATTTATAAAAGAAAGTATGGATAGATAAATTTATGACTGTGCCAAGAAAAACTGGAGTTGAGCTTTCTGAGGCTTTCAGTTTACATTGTATATACATGAACACCAACAAAATCTGTAAATATAATTTTTCAAGGAAAATGCAGGGTCATGTAGCTGATGCAGAGATCCTGGCAGGTTTATAACATAAAGTTTGTATTTGGGATTTTGCAGCACCTTGATGGGGGAAAAAAAATGTGCTGATCATGTTAGAATTGTTGGTGAATAATCTGCCACTGTCCTCACAAAGCTGCAGTTGGACTCATGGGGTCTATCCTAATGTACAGTAATCTTGTTCAACAAGTCCCTAAAAGTACATTAGTATTTAAAGCAAGGATAATGCAACAACAGTTTTTTTTAAAACCCTATTAGATGAACTTTACTGCTGCCTTTGAATTTCAGGCCCACATCATATTCACTGCTGAAGATTCATTAAGTTTAATTCCAATTTGCCTTTTAGAGTAACACATTATTATTAGTCCATAGTTACACAATGGTTTTCTTCCAGTGCTGTTTTTCTGAATTGCACACAGTCTTTAAAATGCTTTTGTTGTCTTTGCACAACATAAAGCTTGAGGGTAAAAGTGGATTGATATTCTATTGATATGAAGAGAACTTCTGTGGTAAAGAAAAATACCTTTTTTCCTGATTGCTGTACTTCAGTAGGACCCCCAATCTGGGCATGTAGGATATGTTTGCAAGTCTCTACATCAAATATTGTAATGATTGCTAATCCCCAGAAAGCTAATCTTCTAATTTAGAAACCTTGATCGGTATACTTGTAGGCTGAGTTTTTATAGGGAGGAAGCAAATTGTGTCCCAAGTAATTGCATATAGTACTCTTGCTGCCGTAATTTTGTACTTTACTACCACCACAGGTCTTAAATTTCTTCTTTGATCTAATGAGTAGTTTGATGTAGTTTGACATGAGTCATTCTTGAATTCCACAAGCTGTATAATCCTGTGAATCGGGCATTTGAGAGTGCAAGTTAGTTACTTCCTTGTGGCAAGCCTGTGAGTGCTGCTTTTCCCAAGCATGGTGAGGGGTTGCTGGCAGCAATTCTTAACACGGCACCACTTGTGCATCATAAAATTGAAAGTGGATACTCGCATGACAACCAGATTTATGAATCCATTTTAGAAAAGGATGTAAGAACTTGTGGAGTGGAGTCACCTACCTGTTATGTAGGGTTTAATGTATTTTTAGCAGACGAGTTAAATCTGAGCCCTGGGCCGGCAGCAGCCTGGAATGGATGGTTAATAAGATATATACTTTTCCTCGCACCTCTGCTCAGGCGCCTCAGGATAATGTTACTTCACAGGCTGAGAAGGGCTAGAGTCCAGCTCAGTCAGAGGTTTTCTGCAGTGTAGTTTTAGAAAGTTGTTTTTTTTTTCCTCCCAGAAATTAAGAGTAGTGGAAATATAATAATGGATTAGTTCAGTATTTGTGTCTGTTCCATAGTAAAACAGATCCTAAGAGAATCGTGCTAGCAGATGGTGATATGACTGTATGTTTCTTACTAGTTTTGCATTTTTAATTGTTGTTGTGCTTATTTTAACATTACAATAGTTTCAAACTTCTGTAAATTAATTTGGTAATGATGTATGCTATTAAACCCCCAATTCATCTTATGCAACACACTTCCATGACTTTGCTTGTGTTTCTAGTTTCACACTAAACCGTTTCACAAAAGGGAAAATGAGCTAGACATGGAGAAGACACACGAACAAAAGTTTGATTGGATGATACAACTAGCCTGGGAAGACCACTTTAATTTTCCTTTCTCTTGAAGTTAGTGGGACCCCAAAGAGAAATTGTGAGAGCACAGAAGCATATTGGTCCATCCACAATGGTAAATTAGGTTGAAACTTTCTACTTTAGTAGATGTTATGAGGTTCATGTTTCTGACATGGTGACTAAGACGCAAAACCTACACTGCATTCCATGGATGGTCATCCAGTCATGTATATTGATGGCCAGAGAAAATTTGTTACTATGTAGATTCAGTTTTTGTGGAAGGTGTTATGCAAGATATTTGTGATTTTGCTTACATTATGCCTGTTAACTACTTGCATACACAGGCGATATATTTGATTATAACTTTCCATCCATGCAACCCTAATGTGTTTCTTTTCTTTTCATTTAACATGCAAAAGTGGTTTGTGTTTGTGGGTGTTGTCTAGCCACTGTATTCAATTTCTTTGATAATGAAATAAATTCATCTTTGATGTTGCTGTTGGTGCTTTTGATAACCATAGAATGTTGTCTTTGCCAATGTATTTAATCACCTATCTAATTAATCTTTTCAAACTGAAACTTTATGGCCAGAATCAGTGTGCATGGACTGTGTACCACTAATACCATTTGCCAAAATAAAATAAAGTACTTGTAATTTTAAGTTTAACATAGTATAGCATGGCATTCTCAAATCTTTTTAATTCAACTTGGGTGCACAGAGTGAGGGGTGGAGGAGGGTCTGGTAGGGAGAAACTGTTCCAGAAGCTCAAGGGAGGAAACTGTACTGTTCAGAGGACTAGTCCAATGCACTATAATTTTATGGACCTTTAAAAAAATGTGAAAAAGGCAATCACTTTCCTGATTTAGGATAAAATGATGAAAAGAACGTACACTTGAGTTAAGTTCTTGAGGTCCACTAACGAATGTCCAAATTCACAAGGAAAAAATGTAACACATGGCACTCTTAAAATTTTATTTTTCTGTGCTATGCTCAAGAAGATGAAGGGAATTTTTTCTTGATAAATCTCCATTCTTTTTCTGGAATTGGGTATGGACTTGTAATGGGTAGTGGGAGACTGCTACAAAATAAGGTGACAGAATATTCTGAGTTTTGTCATGGGCGGTTACATTTGCTCCAGTGAAGACTAGACATTACATGACTGTGGGACTTGCAGCAATTTTTTAAAAATTTCTTTTAAAATTGAATTGAAATTTCAAAGTGTCTTAAGCACCCCAGTGCCGGTAAATCTAAACAATTTTAAACGTCAAATTATCAATATATAAATATATAAAGTGACGGTGGTAGTAGTAGAAATCTAGATCTAGTTATCTGTGTGTAGTCAACCTTTTGCTGATTATCAGGTGAGTAGTTAGCAGTGCATCAACTACGTACCTTTTAGTTTTTCACAATGGTCACAAAATGCACAGTTTAAAAAAAAAAAAAATACAATCTACTTTACTTGGTAGGCACATTATTATTAATATACTGCCTGTCAGAGCTGCTGTTCACATTTTTGATAATCAATTTATCTTGCACTGAAACTCCAAGTTTATGGGGCTTCTGTCTGTTACATACTCAAGACTGTGACGGTGTATTTAACATGGGAGAGGGATGGGTAGAAACTCAGGATTCCTGCACAGAAAGACTGATATCAAACTTGTGTGTGTGGTAGTGGTGGGGGGTGTCATACAAAAGAGATTACCTCCTTAACCCCATGTTACATTAGCCTACTTTTCAAGTGAGATTTTTTCCCCCCACCCAGTTGTATCCTTTATTTGCATAATTGTAGCCAGTTGGAGGTGCACTCCCATGAAACCAATCAACTAATGTGACATATCTAACAACTGACATCAGCTTGTCTATGACTGGCAGGGATCAAATCAAACCGGTTTGATTTTCTCTCAGGTCAGAAGGAGTGGGCTCTTTGCATGCTAGAGTTGAACCTCACAAATAGAAGAGAAGCACATCAGTCTGATGTCTCATGTTTTATGTACTAAAACAGAATGGGAGAAATAAAGGTAGAGACTGTGGCTGACTGTCCCACAGTTATAAACCGCTTGTGTGATGCTGTTTAAAGCCATGACTTCATCAAGCATACTGTTGGGTATCAGAAATAGAGGCAAGTTATATGACTGTGCATGCGGAAGATCTACTTTCAATTGTAAATGAAACATGAGTTGTGATTTAAATTTTATTTTTTTTATTTATTTTTTTTCCCGTTTTCCCCCCAGGCATGTAATCTGACATGGTGCATTAACAAAAAGTTGCATAAAGTGACATTGACTTTTATAGCACTAATTGAGAAAGCGGATATTACTGTTATGTTTACCTTTCAGCCCAACATCAGCTTGTGTTTTATATTACAAATGGTGTACTTACTAAGTAATGGTGCACCAGTGCAGTATGAAGGGGTCATAACCTCTTGTTCTGAATATTTTAGTGGTTTGTTAGTGGTTGTAACAATGCTTTTGGTCAGGTGGTTTCAAAATTGCAGGAAGTCATAGCACTGATGGTTGGTTTCCTCATGAATGTGGAAGATCAAAATGTTTTAAAGTGTTAATGCTATAGTTGAATGGAAAGTGTAACATTGCACGTTTTATGGAGGGTTTTTCATCCAAAAGATTTTTAAACATTTTTTTAATGCTTTTTGCACTTGAAAACGAATTTTGCTGCATCTGTAGTGGCAAATGCTTTATATGGCCCTTCACCCCGTGCACAAGCACATTTCTTTAGAAAGGAACATTGCAAAGCATTGATTAATGTTCAAAAGGTAAGGCTGTGAATTTTTTTTTTCTTGAAACATATCTTAAATAAGCTTACAGTAGTAGAGTTCTGACTGGGAAATTAGGTGAACATATTAAGAGAAGTGCTAGTTTTTGAATATGGTGAAGAACAGGCAGATTCTTTAGTTTGCATTTTCATGAAATATAAGAAGAGGTGTGATACTTTGTATCTGAGGTTGCTTTAGCCATAGGTTTCTGAGTAAATAGAAAGTTAGGTTAGTACAGAACAGGGGGTAGAGGATTCAGTTTCAGAAGGGTTTTATTTTCTTCTGCAGGTCCAGAGCAGTGTCTTGAAAGGCATTCTAAAATGGCTAGGAGGCAAGCATAGCCTGTCTACACTAAACATGAATGCTATAGTTGGTTTATTAAGTATGGCATTTTGTAACAGTATCCTATACTTGTATTCATCCTGAGGAGTAATCACAACAATCTGCTCTGTAAAATTTTAATACACATTTCATAATTAGAATGTCTGTCTCATTCCCATGAGACACACAATTTTTCCTTAATAATGAAGTATAGTAGGTGTGTATGGCAGAGTGTCTTGTTATATTTGTAAATTCTTTTACCTACAGTATTATGAGCTTATTGAAGGGAACTTGTTTAGTAATGTCCTTGTTTGATCAATCACAACTTTTACTGTTGACATCACCAAGTATTATGTGTCCAGCAGGTTGCATTGGCTCCACAGATGGAAAGGTTCAGTGTTGGGAAATGCACACTGGAAAGGCTGATCCACAAAGGTGACAAAGTAACCACAACAACAAACCAATCCATGTCTCAAACAAATCCTGATCACTACAGCAGTCTTCACCTTGCCGCCACTCTCCAGTGCAGATGAGGCCTACTGACAGAGCCGTTTCTGAACTTTAAAAATTCTTTGTCAGTAGGCCTCATCTGCACTGGAGAGTGGCGGCAAGGTGAAGACTGCTGTAGTGATCAGGATTTGTTCTGTCTGTGGTTGTCTTGTCCCACTGCTGCCTGTGTATGTGGGTACGTATGGAGGGGGAACAGTTATGTAGGGTCACAATTCAGAAAACCCACTTTTGAGCAGGTAGCAGTTGAGGTCCTCTGGTATCCCTCGAGTTTAGTAGTTGTGTTATACTTGAATGCCTAGGATGTGGTCATGCTTTATTTTTTGTAAATTTAAGGTAATATTTTATTAACTAGGGGTGTTGCCTCTAATACTTTCTTATAGGCCAAGGTCTATGTGTTCTCTTAAGATAGGTGTATATTGTGTGTTATTATGCGCCAGTGTTGTTTTCCTTACCCACATATCCTTGGGTGTTGTGGGCATGTTGTGTGCCTTTTCATTATAACTCTAGAATGAAAAGAGGCAGTACCATTTTCTCATTATTTCTCTTCTTCTCCCCCTCATGTATTGGAGTTAGTAGTTTGCAGTTTTTTTTTAATTTTTTGACAGATTAGGCTAAAAGTTATAATGCTAAACATATGGCAAAGTGGCCCTAGACTTTGATTTCATTTTCTGAAGTGCTCTTTTTATTTTCTCCCCAGTTCTGCTTCCGTCCTGCTGGCTATTCAGTAGGCCTGTTTGCATAACACAACAGGTGCAAACTTGCCAGGAATGTGCTAAAAGTGTATGAATGTCTTGTAATAGGTGATCTGGTATTAGATGATGAGTGACATATTTTATAAGTTTTCCAAAGAAAGATTTCTTGTGATTGCTCGACTTAAACTGTTTCAAATTGTATTAAGTGAAACACCCAGTATAACTGATAATACTCTAATACATTGCTTGCTAAAGCCATCCTTCATTTTGCTCACAAAATGCATGACTTGTGGCATTTTGAAAGATGACCCTGAACCCCTGTGCTCCTTCTTAACTGAACATCTCAAGATCTTCCTTTAAGCAATTTACTTACATAGGAATTATTAAAAATAGTGATTTCTAGACACTTTAGTTTTAAAAGATGGTAATCTTACCCCCCCCCCCCCCTTTTCCATGTATGCCTGCAAGACAATCTTGTACACACTAAGACAAGTCCCAACATCCCCCATTTTCTACCCCTTATGCTAGGGGTAATTATGAATAATATGCATTCTTTAAACGATTCTAGTCCCCAGCCTGTCTTGTTTTAAACTAAACAAATTAAAAATTAGACTTCTTAGTCTGCAGAGTGTCTATTAGAGTTTACTACCTTTCAATCCTTTTGTTGTTTGCAGAGAAAAAAAGACTGAATAAAAAGTGTGGAGCAGATAACCAAATTGCTATTACCTAATGTCATGTATGAACTGTGTGCCCGATTTTATGGATGTACTTTGATTAAGTTGTGTGTGTTTTTTGTTTTTTTTTTAAATATGAATTATTTTGGATACATGAATAGTAGATCAGCAGTAAGAACGTGCCTCCTCATCGTTCCAGGTTGTGTCCTGTGGTATGTGCACATTGCCTTCAGTGGTTGTTTTCTTTTCCTGTTAAACAGCTTCTGATCACCTGGCATCTACAATATACATTCTGTGGGGTTTATGTGCTGCCTTTTGGCACCTCTGAACCTTCCACATGTTGCTTCCTGAACAGGCACCAGCTACACTGTACAGCAAATGGTACTGAGCAAATATGAAAACTAACGGATTGTGGAAAGCATGCATTATTTTGGGGAAATTCCCACTGCTCTTCTGAAGGGGAAAAGTGGAATTTTATTTTGTTTATTCCATTACAGTGCAAAATCAGTAAGTATGCAAAATTAATGCTTTCAGAGCAAGATGATGTGACTTATCAGTTATGAATTGTAACCTTTTAATTTGTCACATCTCAGTGCTTGGTGGGGTCATTTGTAATGTTCCCGAGATATACCATGGGGTGGGAGCCTTGCATAGATAAGGTAACATTTTTGGAATGCAATGGATGTATCAACAGTTATTTGTCAGGCCATTTGTCATTGTCCCCGTTTTCACCCTTTTTCACAGTTCAGCATCATTCAGGGAACCTAGGTCCTCATTCTGTCACACAGCACGGTAGACAGAAACCACAAACTCTGCTTCTGTGTCTAGCCTACAATGCTGACCAGGTAAACTGCTCTCAAATTAATGACTTCTTTTTAATGTAGACCTGTCTGGTTCCAGATAGGACAACTAAATGGTAAACGCAATCTGTAGAGATTTAACCCCACAGTATCCTAGAGCTCCTGCAAATTTTTTGGATATACACTTGTGCTGTAAACTGCTTGTTCCATCTTATTACAAAGATGCTGATTTGAATTGAGATCTTTTAGACTATGCTTAGAGTATCCATTGAAGCAAGCTGATGTCATTGTCGTGTTTGTGGAATCGGTTTAAAAGATTCTTGCTTTGTGACATCGCCCATGAACTTGGAGTGAAAGTTTGTGTTAGTAGCTATCTTTGTTTTAGTTGCATCTAGTAGTTGTTTCCTTATCTGCTTGCACTGTGTATAACCAGAGTACGGCTGTTTTCTTCATTTTTCTTTTCTTTTTAATTTGTCCTTTCCTATAGCCATTTTTTTAAAACTAGCATTGCAATTTCACTGTTTAGGTGTTTCCTACTTTTATGTGGATCTCTTGCTGTTTTGAAATGTCTCAACAAATCTGTGTGGGGAAAACACAAATTGCCTTTAGCCTTTGTTATCATGCAGATAACAAGCCTGTACTCTGTTTTTGCTTTTTGTCGTGTTTAAACATTAATTTGGTCTGTTAAGTTTTGTACATTCTTATACGACATAATGTAACTAGTGCAGTGGTCAGCAACTTTGATACTTTGGCAAGACAGAATCAAGCAATGGAAGATTATTTGTGCCAAAGTTAAATGCAATCCAATGTGTTAACATTATGCTGCATAAAACCTTTTGCAAGACAGGTAGTCCCTGGTTCTTATTTTGTATGTGAAGTGGAGAAGCCCAGGTTTAAGATGTATTGAGGCATCTTTTGGGACAGAGGTGTTCAACTGCTGGAATGGTTTGCTTTTGAACTGCAGTAACTGATTTAATGGAATAGCTTATGTGAAGAATATTCATATACTGTTTACACAATAACTGAGAATGAGTGAGTGAAGGGGTACAAGGAGAGTAGGTCAGGAATGGTTTAACAGTTCAAATAAAATTTTATAAAGCTAATGAATCTGAATAATACCAGGAATCTGACAAAGTAAAATGTAATACTGTAACTGACATCACTGAGCAGCTGGAGAAATAAATATGCATAAAATATTAGGAGAACAGGAAATGCTTAATGCTTAAAACATAAAAAATAAATGAAGTTGTGTATGGCTACACATAATTAGACAATGTTAGCAGTTATAGTAACCAGGGAAAGTATGGAAAGAGGATGTGTATAATATATGCACCTGATTTATTAAAGACCAGCATCCTTAAAATGGGTACAGCTCTATACAAGTGCTTTCTATTCTAAGTCTGTTTCAAATACATGGTAAACGTCTTGGTTTGGCTATTTAGGGTAAAACAGAACACTTTAAGGGTAGAAGCTTATCACACAGTGCGTGCATTACAGAGCTGTTACCCAGCCCAAGTGCAAATAATAATTGAAAAGCCCAGTTTAAATGGGAAATTTTTGTAAGGGGTGACATAACTAGGTAACAGAGTAATAATGTAGATATTGCATCTGTGTTTTTACTTTTATTATTAATGTAGTTTCTCTAAACCAGGTAGTGCTTACAACTGATACACTGCTGCTTCAAAGGCACAGGTGAAAACTGTATGAAAATGGCATTTGGACTGGGCCCTTCATAAAACTGCCATTGCACACAAAGTGACATGCTCAAAGAGAGACTGGCACACTTCACACCCCCCGTAATGCACATTATAAAAACCGTGAATTGCCTGATTTTGCTTAAACATGTTAGAAACCCTCAATTTTTCCATCTTCTGGATACTGGTTTTTGCTGCTAGAGGCCATAAGAGCTAATGTCCATTTTCATCTCCCTATTATAAAACGTGTTTTTGCTTCTGAAACGGCAGAATGTACTAAATGTTGCATCATAAAGTATTTCCTTCTATTAATTTGTTTAACAGACACCTTTGTTAATAATAGTTTAAAAATCTGTTAAAATTAGATTGGGGGTTTATTGGGAAACTGCTAAGTTTATAAACCATGCAAAACAGCAGAATTATAGGCTACAGTTAGATTGAAAAAAGAAAACAAGAGTGGATAATATTGTGTGTTGTGGGGATTGAATGCAACCTGATACTTGGCAGTGTGGGGATGCCCACTGGGTGCTCCGGGAAGTCATAGGTGTCAAGTAAAAATATGTGATGACTCTAAAGTCCACTCTGTTTCTTTTAAAAGTCCAGAAAAATGTGTAATACAGGTGACCCTCATTCTTTTTAATGTGCACCTTTGTGTTAGCTGGTTACTGATTTGACAGACATTACCTAAGTATGAAGCTACATGTTGGCTGAGGTGAATAATATACAGGTAATGGCAGTCAGTTATATGGAGATTGGCTTTTGTTCATGTGATGAATGTTTAACAGTTCTAACATAAAACTGCACTAAATTGGGGTCCTCCAATTTAGGTTTTTAATCTGGACAGGAGCAGAATAATGCATTTAGGACAGTATTTAAAATCTGTTTTTAGCAGAACTTTAGATTCAGGAGCAGAGAAAGGGGTAGAAATATCTGCCCAGAATGAATTAAGGAGTGTAAAGATCCCTTTTACTAATGATGATACAAGCTCGATGTGAAAGTGATTTACGTCACAGTACTGCATAGAGTGTGTGTAATAACATAATGTCAAAATTAGCATGAAGTAAAACCGACACCACCACTTAACATTTAAATGTCAGTTTTTGACATGGAAAAAGACTTCTTCAGAAAATACTTTTTACTTAAATTGGAATATTGACATCTCTTTAAGATTTATGGTCTTAAAGAGAATATTCAAAGTAGTTACTGATAGCTAACTTGAAGGTTACGTTTACCCTTTCAGCAAGTTAACTTAATCTCAACAAGAAGAAAGTTACAAAGTTGTGTAAATGAAAGTAGTGCCAAAGGGGCAAAAAGGAAAATCGGCTGTGCTGGTCTGAATGAGCTTTTTTATTAACAGGTCTTTTATATCCTTGTTTTATTATAAGTCAGTAAGGCATGTGCCTGCTCCTGTTTATCTAATCATAGCTCTCATTTCTGCATTAGAAATGTTCAAGTTTTCATTTAACAGCTTTCTCAATTCTGTTTTGTTTGTGTTTACAGAAGTAGTAAGAGGAAACGAAGTCTGTACTGAAGGTATCCTGGATGTTAAGTGTTAAGATGAGGCACGTCAGTTAATGTTTTATACCATGATCTTCAAAATTACTTATTTGCATGTTCAGTATAACCCCAGCTATCAAATATTGCTCCTCAGATATGTATGTATGTGTGTGCGTGAGTCTGCTGTGATTGCATTTATTTTGATTTTTCCTTTATGAAGCAGTCATGAGAGTTTAATATTTGCAAAGTGTTACAGTTTTGGAAGCCATCTAAAATTGAATTTAAAAAAATAGTTTTTGGTGGTCCTAAAATGGGAGTACAAGAGTTGTAATTTCTATTTGTAGTAGTAAAGAATTGTTCTTTTCAGTTCAACCATAAGCCAGGAAATTGTTTTACATCAACATTTGCCATGATGTAAACATGCCAAGTGAGAGAAAACAATATATACCAACCCTACATGGTAACTGTGCCAATATGTTAAGGTGAACATCCCAGAATGTTTTTGCTGTTTTGTAACAAATGACATGCAAGGGGCACCTGAATAGAACCATTTTGAAGGTATTAAAATGTTCATTAAAATAGTATGTTTATAGACTTAATTTCAAACATAAGCGTTAACATGAAATCTTCAAAACTGTTGTTTATATCATAGAATGTTTAGCAACCTTAAGTTAATTTGAAACCTAAAATGTTTAAACTATGGCTAGCCCTAATGATGAAAGTGTTCATTTATAGGATAACGTTTGTGTCATGGAGTAGCTGTTATGATAACACTTTACCGTCGTCATTCCCCAGCCTACCGAGAATGAGCAAACTTTTTTTTTTTTTAAACCTACTCCTCTCTGTCTTTTTATTTACACTATGAAGATTTCTTACTGAGCAATTAATGTAAAAAGAATTATAATTTGTCATGATTCACTTTGTACATCTTTCATATTATTCTTCTTGTGACAGGAAATTCTTAAATAGAAATACCAGTGTTAAATTTTCAGCAAACTTTTTAAGGCAACTAAAATAGAGACTGCAGAGGGCTCATTCTATAATCCATTTGAACTGACATTTCCTATTGCGTCTAAATTCTCGGAGCTAGACTTGTTCGGTAGACAATGGGATCAGTGTTGCAAGCTCAGGCCATCACAGTCACGCCGTTCTGAGTAGGCTGCATAAAAATAAAAAAAAAAGCCAAGTTTAAGGTGGCACTCGCATTTTGTGTGCCTCCTTTGCTGCAGTCCTGAGCACTGGCATTTCCTGTAATAGTGCAGCTTTTAATAGCAGAAAGTATAATCATGAAAACTGCCTGCCCGGCCAAGAAAACTGCCTTGTGTTTTGGTCTGTAAACGATCATTTTGTCCAGTTCATATTGGTACAAAAGCAGATTCCTTTGATACTTCTAAACATCTGTAAAGTATGGCCCATGAATAGTATTGTTGTAACCTGAGAATGAGGCGTTTGAAGGGTTCCTTTCTACACTGATACTTTATTTTATTCCATGGACAAGTGTAGTTTGCATATAGTTAATCAATAGACTTTGTAACTAGAATTGCTTTTGGGAAGTTAGTGTTTTGGAGATAATCCTGTGCATGTCTTTATACTAATTTCTGCATTTCTTTATTTAAACACCACTCAGCAAGTTTAGCTTTTTACTTGTGTCACAGCTTAGAGACTATTAGTGAAAGTGCAGCCCTTCAAAGGTTCATTAAGAGAAGATGGATTTGTAATGATGTGATTAGCCATTTTTTATGCATTAGAACTAAAATCATTCTGACATATTGGTGCCACCATCAGAATTTTTCTTTTGGCATTTTAAGAAATATAATAGCTGAGGCAGTTACAAATAGAGTAATTCCACTATGTTATTAAGTACATGATTACGAAGTGGTTTAACTGTAGCAAAACTATTAAGCAGATCTTACTTTTAGTATAGGTTATTGATCTTTTTGCTCCTCTATTTCTTAATTATTGCATATGACTGTAATAATTTTTCATCAGATCTTTCTCCGTTTTAATGAGTAACTGAGGACTGCCTTCATCTAAGGATGATTAATTTTAATGTGCACAATGAAAGGTGCAGGACTGAAGCACACCGGATCTATGATTCAAGCAGACTTTATTCTTTGAAGCCTATTCTTCTCCACTCCATTTTTCTGAAATATAAATCGTAATTTAGCAAAGGTGCCTGTTCTGTTTCTCTCAAGGCTCTTTAACTTGATTATTTGGTCTTTCTTCTTTCCAAGTATCATTTAAAACAATCTGAAACTATCTTTTTAAGTTTTATATTGCATAGACAGTGCAACTGCATATTCTGTACAGAAATACACATTGATTCCTTTTTTTAGCACAAATATGCTTACCACTGCAAGCCTCTAAAGATTTAAATCTTCATGTTGACTGCTTCCACTCCAGCTCCCTGGCTACTATGCAATACTATGCCCTAAAAAGACGGCAAATTGAAGAGAGTCATTTGTTTGACTGATGAATCATTAACTATGGTTTGGTAGAACGTGTCTTTTTCATCAGATGTACACAAGTGACCTTGCAACAAGTAATTTTGAATGTACAGACTAAGAATGAGAACTGGAGGACCAAGTCTGTCCAAGTAAGGAGCTTGATTCAAAACAAGAATTCTCTTATTAGTCACAATCTGGTTCCTGTGAAAATTTGCAGACCTTACTGCTGTCTTACCCTAGGATTAGAAACCTGTAGTAGTGTATAAAGGCATAAATCCTAATGATTAATGATGCACTTTGAAAGAGTAATGCTGATGTTTATCTTTTCTGATTTACTGTGCTGTTTGAGCTGATAAAGAATATTGTGCATTCTTGAGGTGAGTGCTAAAGGAAACAAACAGTTTCCTGGCTTGACCTGTAGTTCTTATAATAACATTCTTGAACTAATCTAATTCAGGGGCCTTCGGATTCTGGAGCCTATTCTTGCAGTATCAGAAGCAAGACAAGAAACAAACCTGAGTAGGATGGCAGTCCATAGCTGGGTCCACTCAAATGCACACCTGCACTCACAAGAGCTAGTTTAATATTGCCTGTTGAACTAACCCACATACCCTTGGGAACAAGAAAGGAATAACTGACTACAGAGGAAAAGACTTTTGGACAAGTGAGGATATGAAACTCCTCACTTTTACACCTGATACTTGCAGGGATAGGCTGCAGCTACCCTATGACCCTGACCTGGATAAGCAAATTAAGAACATGGACGAATGGAGAGAAGTCAAGTTCTTCTATTGCTCATCCAATAATTCCTCATACGTTGTTTCCAACAACTGGCATAATTCTATATAGTGTCCATGTCACTTTTATTTGGCAGGTAAAACTCTATATAATAAACTGTTAATTAGCTTATTTATTTTACTGTAGCGTTTTGCAATGTGTGTTACCAAGTTGTAGACATAGAGCCCTAATAAACATTTCTAACTTATTGTGCTAATAAACCTGGAGAAGTATTTACATTACTTATGCATTAGAACTAAAATCATTTTGACATATTAGTGCCAACCTCAGAATTTTGCTTTTGTCATTTTAAGAAATATAATAGCTGAGGCAGTTACAAAAAGAGAGTCCACTATGTTATTAAGTACATAATTACTAAGTGGTTTAACTGTAGCAATATTATTAAGAAGCTGTTAATTAGCTTATTTATTTTACTGTAGTGTTTTGCATTGTGTGTGGCCAAGGTGTGGCCATGGAGCCCTAATAAAGATTGCTATTGTGCTAATAAACCTGAAGTATTTACAATGTTTTAAAGGGAACTAATAGGAATACCCCTGGAGCTTAAGCAAAGTATTAAAAGAACACATATGTACTCTAGCCTTAGTGCATATTAACACCCCACTGTACCATGGTTTTAAAGTAGTGCTTTGTACTGCTGTGTCTAATATTGTATACATTATCCTGGCTGCTGTTATAGAGTCTGACTAAATATACAGAATTGCATTTTCAAGCACATGTGTAAATTGATATTCTGTCGACCAAAGCCACAAAATGCAACAGATAAAGAGCCAAAAAAAGATTCCACAAATCTGCCCAGCATATGTAGAGACAATGTGAACTATTGTATTGTGCAAGAAAAATTGTTCAGATCTGCAGAGCATGTTCTGGTCAGCAGAGGGTGCTAAAGGAACACCAGCACAATGGGTTCCTTTTTTAATTCCTCCTCCTGGTTTTTTTTTTTTTTTTTTGTTCTTTATTTCGCCTTATACAATTTCTTGTATTAGGAATTTGTTAGTTTTCGCATACCCCTTGGGGTCAGAGTGCAGGGTCAGCCATTGTACCGCACCCCTGGAGCAATTGAAGGTTAAGGGTCTTGCTCAAGTGCCCAGCAGAGTAGGATTTCTTTTTGGCTTTGACGGGGATTCAAACCGGCAACCTTTGGGATACCTGCGCAAATCCTTGGCCTCAGAGCCACCACTCCGCCCTTGGTTGTATTGAGGAGGAGTTTATAGATAGATAGATAGATACTTTATTAATCCAAGGGGAAATTCACATACTCCAGTGAGAGTATGGATATATAAATATAATCTCTGTAGAAGTGCAAGTAGCATGCTGCTCGTATATAGTTATTTCAGTTGATGAGGCATATTGAATAATAGACGAGCAAAGAGTTAAAGTCAAAACTTTGCCAGCTTTGAATCTTAGAATCTTTCCAATTCTAAATAGTGCAGAATGTGTTTGTTTTGGTTGGTGATTGTTTAGTGGGTCTGTGAAATACAGGAGCCAGCCTCTTGTGCTCTTGCTCCCTTTTACAAATTAAAAGAAGTATGCACATTAAACTGTACTTAGAATTGCCTGTTCTTTCCTGTAATTTGTGAAATAAATGTGTTTTGCTGCCTAGTGGACCATTTTAATCTACAGAACAAGCTATGATTCTTCATGACTCTATGTTGCCTCGAAACCCACTGAGTGCTCACAAGTGAGTGCCCTATACATGACATTTATCAGGCACCACACTTCCACGGCCTATTTACAGTATTGAAGTCCATACTTGGAGGATTGTGGCTTATCTTTTGTGGCCAGCCATCTGTCGTCTTAGGATTTCTTTTTTACACCCCTGATTTTGTCTCTGATACAGTCATTTTTATATAAAGTAGTAGCTCACCTCACCTCTGTGTTACACTTACTTGGAATATAATGCCAAAGCAACACCTATTATCAAAGTAAGAGGTTGTATTTTACCAAAAAGGTATTTAAGGAATAGGGAAGAAGTGGGAGAACGTAAATCATTTATTTATCTATGGATGTGTGTGTTAGGGCAGTGCGAAGATGTGAAAAAAAGAAAACCAGAATCGAAAATATGAAAAATACATCTATTGAAACCAAAACAAATTAACTTAAACTACATTCTGATACTAGAAAAATAAATGTAGAGTTAGATAAATGTCGATAAAAGTTAAGTAGGTATAATAAAATATGCATCTATGATATATCATTAATTAAAAAAGAACAAATTGGTATTAGTGTCCTCCTTTCAAAAAAAAAACTATAGGGGGGCGCGATTAAAACTGTTATGATAACTCGGGTCGCAAATACTTAAAGGTTGAGAAACGCTGTGTTAGGGTATGGTGTGTTTAAGTTTTCATATACATAATCCTGCCGGATGATTTTAACTGACTTGCATTGTCACTTTCATCACAACTTTTGCTTTTCCATTTCTTTGCAACTTAAAAGTTAATGTTTTTGTCCCAAATTAAGAAACATTTGCCTGCATGTATTCATGTATTTGGAAACAATCAGAAATGTGTAGAAAGAGTTACTTTGTTCACAGCCCACATTGAACATGTAGGAAGTATGCATGTTCAGCTAGTCGATTTCAGACAAGTTTGGCTCTTGGGATTCTTGTATTTTAGTCGGACCTTATTTTAAACCCAATCAAACTCCTGCCAGAAGTATCCAAGGAAAATCCATCCATTTTCCAACCCGCTGGGTCACGGTGGTCTGCTGGAGCCAATCCCAGCCAACACAGGGCACAAGGCAGGAACCAATCCCGGGCAGGGTGCCAAACCACCGCGGGACATACACACACACACCCACACACCAAGCACACACTAGGGACAATTTAGAATCGCCAATCCACCTAACCTGCATGTCTTTGGACTGTGGGAGGAAACCGGAGCACCCGGAGGAAACCCACACAGACACGGGGAGAACATGCAAATTCCACGCAGGGAGGACCCGGGAAGCGAACCCAGCTCTCCTAACTGCGAGGCAGCAACGCTACCACTGCGCCACCGTGCCGCCCACCAAGGAAAATGTACATATTAAACAATTTCAATTTTTTCAGTTTAATCGCTTAATCAGTTGACACATAAGAAATGAGGGACTAATTTATTTTTACTAAGTTTTTCTGTAATAAAGCAACCAACAATTTACTTTATTTTTCACTTCATCTTCAGTTCTTAAATGCTGGTCTCCTAGTGTGTGTTTCAGCTAAGTGCCAAACTGGCACACGTCATTTCTTGGTAAGTTATCTTTGATTCATTAACTATCCGGTTCCTGTTTGCAACATTCTGCCTGTTTGTTGGTTCATCAAAAGTGTTGCACAAACTCACAATTTGTATGCTCTTACTTGGTGATTTTTAATTTTTTTTTTTTTTTAGCGGAGTATATCTGTATTTGTGTGTGTTTGTCTGTATATACACACTATGAGAGAGACAACCTGCATTTCTAATTAATAATGTATTTCCATAGTGCAATGTGTTTACTGGTCAGATATAAGTATTTGAGACATTTTTCAGACTGCATCATCTTTTGCCTTTATTTAAAAAAATAAAAAAAAAAGTAAATTGAAAATGTTAGTCAAGCTGGAATTCCTGTGAAACTTACTACACAAAAAACCCTAATCTTGAAAACCAATTGCAATTGTCTTCTAATTTCTTCAATGTTTGTATATATTCTGTTTAAGTATTTGTCGGCCATGTATGGCAGCATACTGTGCCTTTAATGGGAGACATTCTGAAGTCAGTACCATGTTCAATCCAACTTTTGCCACACGTGGAAATAATTTAAAAAGTTTGACGCCTTTGTGTTACACTGCTGGAGGTTAATTCTGTATTTAATCAGAGTGACTGTGAGACCTCGTGGTTGAATTTAACCTAATTTGCTTAAAATTTACACTTTATGTATATTTTTTTTTTTACATAATCTTTTTAAACATTACAATGTATGAAGACAAAAAAAATCGGGTTGGCCCTAAGTTATTTCTTTTTGTTTTCCTATTCTTCCTCTGGGAAATGGGCTTGGTCCACATTTCTGTGTGCCAGTGTTTGTTTTTCTGCCTGCAAGTTAAATATTAGCAGAGCACAAAGCAGCAGTACTCGTGCACTGTGATCAGGCATGTGAAGGGTGCATGTGGTTAATTCAGGAGCAGTCTCACTTTACTAAAGATAGACGCAAAAATTTTGTTAGGTCTTCCTTTGGGGGTGTGGGGGGAGCGGAGAGAGATGCTTGATTGCACTTTTATCATTCTTAATTTTATGTACTTTGCAGTGTGTACTCTACTGCTCTCAAATAACCGTACATGTTGTATGTAGTTGATCACATGCAGCTGTGCAAAGATGTGTTGATTTATAGGATGAATATTATCATTAGATGGGTGTGTTACTGCCATGTTTGTCAGGCTGTGTGCAGAATATCTAAGAAATCAATAAAAGGAGTTTATCACTCAATGTTATATTGAGCACAGGAAAGTTTCTGGTTTTGCATGTATTTGTGTGTTGATTATTGTTGTTTTTCCTTTTTTTTTTTTTTTTTTTTCTCCCCCCACTAAAGGAAATTAGTAATGTTTACAGAAAATTGTACCACCTTCTGTTGATTCAGGTTTATCAAAGAATGTTTGACTTCTTTGCTTCATGTCATTGGTCAGATGTCATGGTGACAGAATACTAATTGGACAAGCTGCAAGTATTTAACACTCAATGTACTGCTTTCATACACTTACAGTGCATTTATATACACGCATGACCCAATTCAGGGTCAGGGTGGGGGCTGCTACCTACCTTGGTGTGTGACTTTATTGTATTGACAATAAAAATATCATTGCCTCAAATGAATGAGATCCTTATACAGTGCTCCTTACTGTATCATTTCCAGAACATTCTTCCTGTTCTAAAACCAGGCAAATTGCTGCCTACCACTTTTAACACAGAATCAAAAAATCTAGTTGCTTAAAATGGCTCAGCCCCAATCTCTCTTTCAACCTTCTTGTTCTCATAGTCATCAGCTGCTTGAGGTTACACAGCTCCTCCTTAGGCATATATAAGAAGGAAAATGATGAAAGTGGATTCGTGCAGGTCCGTAATTTTTTATTTTTTATTCCATTTCATTAGACTGGGTAATTGCATTTTTTAATTTAAAGTTATTCAGAGTTAAATACTAGAAGAGTAGGGTTTTTGTTTTACCTGGATGGTAAAAGTCTGACTATGTATTTATTCATAGTGGGTGGGTTTGCCTAAGATCTTGCCAATTATAACACAATCCATAGTCTGATACATCACCATGTCTCTTAGAGCCTCAGAGCTTTGTGACATAATCGATTTGTTGACCTGGGTATGGCCCAGAGGTTCTTCTGGCCTGTCTGCTGCTGAACTGTATCTGGGCATTTTACCCAATGGTCATCGGAGTGTATTTGACAGTTGTGTGAATGCATAGTTTTTTTACACATGTTAATTGTTTGATCCTGTGTCACGTTCAGCCAATACCTTGTGTTTGTGTGTGTATTGGATATAATGACTGCATGCATATAATAATACATCAAACTGTTTTTCGTTGTTTCTGCGTGCATGACTACAGCTTTGCACAGAAATCTGTTCTGTACTTGAAGTTTGGTTTACTGCCACTGCTGTTGGAATGTTTTTAGTCTGAACAGATCCCGTCCTGGTTAATCAGGCATGTCCCTGCAAACTACTCCAGTGTTCAAGCGCATGTACCAGGCACAGTCCTTTCTAGTTGGACTCTCTCACTGCACTGTACATGAGGGAGTGGGGGTGGGAGGAGAGTTGGTGGGTGGGTGGGTGCGTGCGTGCTCAGCTCGGTCAGACTCCACCTCTGAATTACATCATTATGCGTTTGCTGGCAAATGCTTTAATGGGGGATTTTCAGTTTGTCAGCCTGTTGGTATGTTTGCCTGTGACGACTCCTGCTGCTAACTGGCTTGCTAGACTCTTCCTGTGCTTAGCAGCAGTCTCTCTCTCACCCTCTCTCTGTGTACAGCGTGTAAGCTTTTCCTTGAAGTTGCCAAGGCAAAATCAGGTAGGCTTGAAATTGAACTGACTTTTGAGAATTCACTGTACAGTTTATTATTTTGTTCAGGTTGGGAGGTGCTCAGACACAGCTTCGTTAATTTAAGTTTGCTTTATTTCATTACATGTGGTCAACTGAGAGTGAAAGATTGTTTAGTAACTTTTAAAGTCTAGTGTTTGTTTAAAGTGGCAGCCACGGCAGTATCATTTGTTGAGCTGCCTAAAACATAATCAGTGCAGATTTATTTTCACGTAATAAGGAGAAGACAAATGCTTGTTGTCATATTTATACTTTTACCAATCAATGGAAAATTAAATTATTTACTTTTAAAGTTCCTCTTTGGAGTGATTTTCATCAGACTAAATCTTAAAACTATAGTTTCAATTGCAACCGACTACTTTATAGTTGTCTTACAAAAGGTCCCCACATTTTAGTTGACACCCCTCTGTAATTAGAAAACCCACCTGATTTCTTCCATTGTCTTCAGTGTTGGTTTTTAGGTAAGGTTTAGAGCATATATTGACATTTTTTCCTTTACTCTCCCGGAGATTGGCTTCTGCTGCTTTAAATTCACATATCCTGGGTGTGTAGTCGTCTTGCTCATTTTTTTTTTTTTTTTTTTTTTTTTTTTTTTTTTTTTTTACCAGCTCAGAGCTGGGCGATGACATCTCTGGCACATTGCAAAATCAAGTACTTTGAAACTATTTTGCCTGAAAGTGGAAGTGGGGGGGATTCTGCTTTTGGAACGCAAAGTGTGTATACTGTACATGTGGTGACAGGATGGCTCCCTGAATACCAAAGTGTTCCTTTAGTCAAGATGAGCAGGCTTTCTTTTAAGTCATAGTGAGATTCACCTGTTTTTCTTCTTATCAGCAGGCCTCAAAGCATATATTTTGGTAGTCTTTGCAAGGCACCAATTTGTTTTGTAGTGATTTAAAATTGATATTAGGATTGGGTTGTAGGCAGACATCCTGTCCAGGAATGGTTCTTCCTTGCAAATTGCACTTTGTGATGTTGGATAGGCTTCGGCCCCACAACTCAGAACTGGATAAAGTGGGTTTGAGAACGTTTTGTAGATTGGGCTGTATATCCTGAAGTCTGTCATATCCAATTGGTATATACCAGAGTGTTCAAGTCGTGATTTGTTCTTTATTTTTGTGCTAAAAGACACTGCATTATTGTTCTCTTACAAAGCAAATCAAATGAAACAATGCAAGTCACTTAAATGCTGAAAGGTGTCAAACCACATTCAGGACTGTTTCTGCTCCTGCATCCATGGCTCCCGGAGTAGGCTTGGCTTTGGTTCCCAACCATGTCCATCAAGGCACATGAGAAACTAGAAAATTTGTATGGCTTGAGGTGGCAGCTGTCCCAGGTGTCAAACATGTAGAATGAGCTTCAATCTTGCTTTCCTTGTCGATCTTTTTGAACAATGTAAGAGTGTTGAAATTTTTAAAACCCTGTTTGTATAAGTTGAAGTGTCTGATGTAAATACAAATCCAAGTGTGTCACAAGACTGTCTCCTCGGCATCCACCCTAAGGGAGCTTCTACAAGTCTTCTAAATGAGCAGTTATTTTTTTAGGTGCATGCTATCAAAACAACATAATTAGGGGTGCGTCAGGCACAGGATCACATTTAATATTAGGTTCTGGTTGTCTCTTGCCATCTGCCTTTTCTTGTCTGTGAGAAACCACTCTCCGAACAATATTTAATTTGTTGTCTTTATATTTTAATTATGTGAAATACAACAGCTGCACATATGCTCTTCATCTCGATTGGTGCTTGAATATTCATGAAAACAAGATGTTTATTTTTTGGAATTTCCATGCATTTGCTTGCTTATAAATCTAGGGAGACGGCGACTTTAGATATTTTACCCTTGTTTTGTTGGAGTTTATGGCTTCCACTTACTGTTGCAACACAAGATGCTCTCTGAACAGTATTAAGTTAGTATCAAGACTGAAAAATGATGCTGAGACATCTTTCTCTCTTATTCTTCCTGCCCCATGAAGGAAAGGTTCTTATTTCTGATTTACAGAGACCACTGTGGCTGTTAGTTTTTTTTTCTGCTTAGCCAACATGAGGATCATGTGGTTTTTGTTTTGAAAGCTTAACCAGGCGCTGAATAAATAACCTATACTTGTTTGGGAGCAAATTAGGCATTTGTTATCTTCTTATTGGTGACTTAACACATTTGAGAGATAAAATTGGTTACTTGTCTTTTGTCTTTCCAATTGGAGCACGGGTGTTTGCTCATGGTCTCACAGGGTCAGTAGTGGGTTTGAAGTCCTAAGCCTTAACCACTGTGCTACACTGTCTGTCTAAGTATTTAGATAACTATTGTCTTGTTCATTTTTAAATATCTTATCAGAAATAATAGTGCTGAACTCATTTTTTGCATTTGTGCTCTTATTGATAGATGCTCTGCTTGCTGACCTTGAATCTACAACCTCCCACATCTCCAAGCGGCCTGTGTTTCTACAGGAGGAGACGCCTTATTCCTACCCAACCAGTAGCCACAATTACCAGGAACCTTTAGTACCCCCTCCAGTTCCACCACCTCCTTCAGCAGAAGCTCTAAACGGAACTGTGTTTGACTCAACAGATCAGTGGCAGAACACAAGATTTGCAACTCCGCCGGTAGGACATCTTGTATAGATTTGTTTTTTTGTTGTCATCCAAAATTGTTTGCATTTGTTTTTTCTTTATAGATCCAAATTTCCAATGAGGACTTGTAATTTTTGTATTTACAAGTTGTGGTTCTAGATTTTTTCCCAATCTGTCCCATTGACTATTTGACGCAAACTGTTTAAAATGTCTTTTTGTAAATGAATCTACAAAGATTAATTGATGACAAGTAAATATCCTATGAATAAAGCTACTCATGTTGGGGGTGAGCTCATTTACTCAGGGTGGGTAATATGGTGCCAATCTTCCCTACAGTGTTAAAAGAAATGTTTCAGATAGTCTTCTCTCACCAAAAATGTTCATTTTGTTCAACTGATAATGACATGAAATAAAAGAAATGAAAGTAGGTTTTAAGTCCTACTCTGACTTGATTTGAACTATAATGTGAAGATGTTGCATCTTGCAATGTATTATTTATAGGAGTCAGGTCACTTTTGTCATGTGCAGAGAACAGTGAAGTTCTCGGGATGCTTGTATTGAAAACAACACTTGATGTAATTTTCACGCTAAAACGATTAACATTTTTACTGAATGCATTTTACTCCTTTCTTTTGTTTTGCTTATTAACCAGTCAAAATGCTGATAATTATAGAAAAATGAGAACACTTATTTGAATGTTAAAAAGTTAGTGTTAGACACAACAGAATATCAAAGGATGAAACTGGCAAGTCCATAACCCAATATTCAGTGCCATAGTAGATTATGTTTGGCCTGCCATTATACTTTGTCAGAGGTGCTAATGATAATTGGAACAGTTTTTAAAGGTGTTACTAATGTACTGGTCTTAAAAAAAAAAAAAAAAAAAAACAAAAAAAAAAAAAAAAACACAGTGCTGCTAAATTTATCAGAAATAGAGCATCAGTTTTATCACATTATGTTTTGCGTGTGCTGTGGACCCTTTGGTCTGTATATGGAGTATATTCTCCTCTTCTAATAAAACATTTTTGATGTATTCACAGCCTGTGAATTATTCAACTACTGCGAAAACCTCTGCATCACTTTCAAGAGAGAGTACCAGCCCCCCTGTACCACGTTCTGCGGATGAGGACCACGTTTACAGGTATACGAAGTAAAACTTTTTCAACAACTTAGAAGGGGAAAAATATCTCTAACATTACATTGAACTCCAAAATTGCACAAACTTGTTTACTGTGAGTAGAGGGAAGTTGCAAAAGTATGAGATGAAAATAAAAGCAATCTGCCAAAGAGCAAGCAGTCATGGTTAAATAAGTATTTGTCCTCTTCCTTTTTTGTGTTTGTATGTGACTTGCATTTTATTCATGTCTGTAACTAAATGTTTCCTTTATTTCCCTTATATTTTTTCCTCCGTAAACCACTCTGATTGAAATGTTTATTGTCTCCCAAAAACTTTCCAGTTTTGTACAATGGCCCTTGAATCTTAACCTTTTTAACCCCTTGTCAGATTTACCTCATTTACCTCCCTCGAAGAGATGCATTCTTTTTTTCCAGTTATGCTCCCACCTAGGCTGTCAAAGTGGCTCTCTCAACCTGTTCTGCTCAGCTTGCCATGCTGTAATCATTTTTATGTAGATATTTGTGGATGTACAGAACAAGCCTTTTTTGTACTTCTGTGCTTATTTGGTTACCAGTTTCCTAAATGTGTCAATTTTTTTTTCTTCCCCATGGTTTTGAATCATTCTATATATTTTTTTTAATTTAGTGAACGTGGTCTCATTAAAGAATTTGGTTACCAGATTAGTGGAAAAATACATCCGATAATATCTGCCTCATTTTATTGTCTAATTAGATATTTCTGCTGTTCAGAATTTTTTAACCATAAGTGACAGTGACTTTTTTCTTCCATTTTGTTTCTATTTGTGACTTGTTTTCTTTGTAAGAGTTTATGGTGGTGTTATAGTATGGGTCTCCCAAAGTTTAGGGTTAAGATGCTCGTAGAAGACTGACATTTGTCTGCTGCATTATATTTATTTATTTATTAAAACTTTCATGGATTTTTCTAGTCTTTTTATTTTTTTACCCAGCCTCCTAGTTTTGCATTTTTATTATCTAAATGTGTAAGTAAGCCAAGCTTTGTTTTTCTTATGCATTAGACATCTAGCCAGCTGCCAGCTTTTAATGGACCTAATCAATGTTTAATAACTCCTTAATATGAGACTAGAGCTCTTCCTCTAATGCAGCAAGGTACATATTGTAAGAGATTTTGCATGACCAGCCCGTGTTTGCAGCACCTGCCCAGACTAATGAAAGGATCTGTTCTTGTTTAATGCAGTTTCCCAAACAAGCCAAAGACTACTGAACCCTCCCCAAGTGCCATGAGTGCCTCTTTGGGCAGCAACCTGTCAGAGTTGGACCGGCTTCTTCTAGAACTTAACACTGTCCAGCACAGTTCTTCTGCTTTCAACCTTACAGGTAAGGCCTGATGGTAGTGTCACATTGAACATGCTGTTCAAATGAATATTTGTTGGCAGTAATAATGTTTGTATGTGTTTTTTTTTTTTTTTTTGGTCCTATGTAAAATGTATTAATTATACTTACTGTATCAAATTATAGCCTAGTGACCAAATTCCTTAGTATTGTCTAAAATGAAGAACTGTGACCATTTTCAAGCTTAAACCTTCGCCTATAGCAGTCAGCTTTATGACTGTAAGCCTGTATAGTCCCTGTTGTTCGACTTTTCAGCTTGTAATGCACAGTATTGACGCTGCATGATCTTTCTCTTCCTCAGCACCTTTGAATTCTGGGATTCTTACTTACAGCTTTATTGCAATAATGAACTATTTCAATATAGAAACTATTTCTGATGTAACACAGTATTTTTTTTATTTGATTGTTTCAATTGCTAAGGTTGTCATTGGTTTTCAGGGTTTTTTTTGTTTGTTTTTTTTTTTTTTGCAGTAAACTTTAAGCATAGTGTTTTATTTCAGTTCAAAGAATGAATCTTCTAAATACAATATGTAAAATAATAAGCTTCTGATCTGTCTGTTCCATCACAATGATAGGAAGCATTTTCTTCTGTGAAATTACAATGCAGTGAAGGCTGTAGGAAAGTCTTTGGAAGCTATACAGTCAGCTTTCTGGGAGGAGTACAGTATTGCAGTATATATTCTATCTGTGGACATCTGGACCTGAAAGAAGACTGTTGATCCTGCTACCACTCTCTTGGGGTTGCTAATTATTTTGAATATCTTAAACTTTCTATATTGGCTTTTTTTTTTGTTTTGTTTTTTCTTTTCAATTTTCTAATTGGTTGAATAGTTCAACACAGCACAAGATAGATGCACAATACTGTGTTAATACTAGATTTTTTGAGGTGCTACTTTTAAAGGTGATTTTTGTTTGTTTTAAACACTTAAATTGCACCTGAATTTTCAAAGAAAAGAGGACTTCAGTTGTAAGGTGAATGACAGATGTGTGTATGAGGACAGTTTTACTACTGTTGTATAGGTTACACTTTTTGTACATGGTGTACTGTTAATTTTTACCTCATTAAATATCAAGTGATACTAGCAGCTAGTTACAGTATTTAATATATTCAAACTGAAAGACTAATTCATTAATTTCCAGTTGTTTGCAGTTGTTTGTTGTGTTCAGATATAAATTGAGCATAGTGATACTGTTGTGCTTTTTCAGATGACCCTAGTCCACCTTTACCCACTAATGCTACACAGTATTCCATCCAAGAAAATGGAGGGTCCTTGGGAAAGAAAGGGGCTCTTGGCAAAGAAAAGCCAAAACGCAATGGAGGACGAGGCATTGATGAACTACGTCCCAGTGTAGAAAGCCTACTGGATGAACTTGAAAGTTCTGTGCCGACTCCCACGTAAGTATCTACAAAATAAGGGGTGATCAAGTGTTTTTTCATTTAGTCACTTTTGGGATGGAGGGAGATTAGTACACACCTGCACTTTCTATTCAACATGTAGCATGGTATATAGAGGTGAAAAGTGGCAAGCACCAAGACATTGTTTACCAAATGTATTGGTTTATTAAAATTTCTCTATATGGCACATGAGAAGTATTACAAAGGAAAAGATTAAAGCTTGGAGTTATCCCATAAACAACAACCTGACAACCTGATCCAGCCTCTCTTTTTACGCTGCATATACAATAGAACTCTGCAGGTTGTTGGTAGCTGATGTACTTTAATAAAAAAAACCAAAAAAAAAACCGAGTGCCATTATTAACAATGCTGCACATCCTGTCTCTGACACACTAATACTGAGTACTTTCAGCCAACGAATTATTCAGCAGAAGTGTGTCCAGAAATACTACTGGGGTCCTTTATACCAACAGCCTGCATGCGACCAATGCCTCTCTGCAAATATAATTGTCAAGTCAGAAGTTACTTTCTTTTTAGTCAATTTGGTGTATATTTCAGAGGGGTTTCTTATTTTCCATAATGTTTTATTAAGCTTCTATTAAAAGCCAACTGTTCCCTGGGAACAAACCGGTTCCCTCCCTCCCTCCCTTGCTCTCTTTTTCTAGTTTATGTTCATTTTGACTAGTTGTAATTTGGCTCTACTCTGGGAAGGTCAATAAACAAATACATAGCCTCTTGTATGTATTTCAGTCTCTTTTAATCCTTTATTCATCTAGTGCCGTTTTTAGTTATTTATGTTGATTTAGAATGATCCTCCAATTTGAACAATTTACTGTGAGGAAGCAGCTTTAAAAAAAAACCTGGATACTAGAGAGAGTAGTTGTTAAGGCAGATTGGACCATTATACTGTAGGAAGTAGTAGCCTTAATCTTTTAACTCTCCAGTCCCTTGTGTGTGAACTGTTTATGAAGTAGTGTTTCTTTCCCCAGGCCTGCCTCCTCAATTGTACAAACTGATGTAGGTGATGCCCAGCGAGACGGTGCTACCCAACAGCATGCCAGAATATCTGCATCTTCAGCCACCCGGGAGCTGGATGAGCTCATGGCCTCTCTTTCAGATTTCAAGTTTCAAAGCAATGTAAGTTTACTTGTTAAAGCTTTGGTTAGTACAGTACGTGTTCATTTAAATGTAGCTTTAATTTTTGTACAAAATTCAAATGTTGCGTGTTCAGAACTTCAAGGTTTCAAAACCACCTGCTGATGTTTATGAAAGAACTGATCTCTGTTTACTGTATTACCCGTAATTGTAAATAGTTTCATGTAGAAGCAGAATTGTTGTGGACCATTTTCTGATCTGTATAGGTTTTTATTTGCAGGTAAATTGAAAATACAACTTTTATTTACATTCTATCACAGAAAGAGATGCTTTACTAACCGGTGTGTATCATGTAGTACAACTGATACTGTTTGACTTGGGTGCATTTTAAACAAAAAAGATGCCCTTTATTTAAATGTGTTTTATCGTTCATTACTGTGTGTGTTGCTTGGTGCAAACAAATGAGTAATTTTTCTCATTTTACAGTGATTAATTGTTCTTTTAGTTCTATGCTTCTTTTAAATCACTTTGCTTTTTGTATAATTTTTTTCACTCTTTCTTTTAAAACTCCCTTCTCCATTAGCAAAGTTCTTTAGCATCTCTAGATACGGAGCAGATTGTGGAGCAAGATGTTGTTAGTGCAGAGCCAGCTCATGGTCATGCTACTGTTCAAGCCAGTGTAAGGCCAAAATTATTAGGTGGCCTTCTACCCAAGAGAGATTCCCCAACCTTTCGGACCCCTAGCCCTTTGGAGCCTCTTCACATTGATGAAGATGGAACAAGTATTCCCCATTTCCATTCTGTTTCTGATCCTCTTTCATTGACAGCAAACATCAGTCAAAAATTGGATATTTCGTGTTCTCAGAGTCCGCAAATATCAGACATCACTTTGCCTTGCCAGAATCTTGATCCCAGTTTGATAGCTTATGTATCATCCGAGGTGCTGTCATCAAAAGTGGAGCCCTCAGTGATGCTGTCAGATCTAGATAGGCTTCTTATGGAGCACACCAATGAAGAGAACATGTCCATGTCACTGGAGATTAAGCAAGATCAGGAAAAGACTGTTGTGGAAGTGCAGGCCTGTTCCATACCGTGCACTGCTGCAGAGATAAAACTGCCTGAATTGTCAGATTCAAATCATCACAAAACCTCCTTTGAAAAAGATTTGGACAAACTGCTTGAAATGGGCTGTGAAATTGTTGAAGTGACTCCTTGCGACCAAATTGAAATACATGATATATGCGAGGAGGTACTAACTGCAGTGGACAGAATGGATAAATTCCCTGACACCATGACACAGAAGATACCCGAGTTAACAGAGATAAAGATGGCAGACTCTGAAGTGAAGGCCAGTCTACCTGCAGTAAATGGAGAGAGAAACTTGGAAGCTGAAGAGATTGCATTAGCTCCTGCTACGCAACAGGTGACTTTCACAGACTACTATTTTGAGGACCCGTCAAAGACCCTGAGAGCGTCACACTCATTGCAGCATGAAGAAGTACTGGGCTGTACTTTCAACATGCCTTTAACTCAACCCATGACACTGGAGAGAATCTCTGCATCTAGTCAGGCAGGCTGAGTTTGAATTGCATTTTATGGTGAACTTGCATTGTGATGTGTAACATGAAAATCCAAAATGACTAATGCATGGCTTGAAAGAAGTGCATTCTACAAAATGTGCCTCTTCCATAGATTTCATTAAATCTTTCAGTTTAGGAGCTTTGTGCTAGAAAATCTATATATACTGTTTACTTTCTGTATGCGTTAAATTCAGATTGAACTTTCCTTTCAAAGTTTAAAACCACTTAATATACAGTACATGTGCATTACTAATGTGAGCATTGTTTTCTACAGCTCTCCTCCAGTTTCTGCCTTTGCAGTGTTTTAAAAAGCTCCTGGCAAGAGCTGGTCAGGGCATGTTCACACCTGCAGTCTGAAGGCTCCAGGTGTTTAGTGCTTTGGTACAATGCTTGCTTGTGTTGGATGTGTTTTTTCTGAATTTTTAAGCGGTAAGCTAGGTTCAGTGGTTACTTCAGCATATTCTTATGTTTTTTTTTTTACTGGCTTCAGGGACACATTGTCTTTTAATATGCATGAGCCTGACCTAACGTGAGAAAGCGTTTGCTGCCCCTGATTTATCAAGTGACGCATGGAGTGGTGTAATTACATGTTAAAAATTGTCTGTGTGAAAGCTGACTACTGTAACCTGTAATCCAGATCAAATCTGTTATCAAGAGGACCAAGGAAACTACCAATGTGCACCCTATGTACCGTGATGAGGTGCCACGCCGCAAGATGGGTCCTATCATCTTCCATAAAACCTCTTCTCAGGACAAGCTCATTGAAGAGTTGCAAGGAAAGCTGGGAATTAGCAGACATGAGCGATGGAAGATGCAGGAGGATGACTGGCTCACAGAAGGAGTCATTGTAATGTCTAATCCTGTTCGCTCTCGTGAGGATGGTGGGCCTGGTGTGGAGAAGGTACAAAAAGGGAAACAGTTTTAAAAGATAAACAATAGAACAAAATTAAGCAAGGATTTCAAATTAAATTTGTGCCGTCCACACGTGCTATCTTCCATTACCGTAATTTAATAAGCAGCGTTACCAAAAGTCACACTGACTTGTCACTTAAGACGGGGACGTTCTGTTACACAGCTTTTTTTATATATAATTACCCACCCTTGAAAAATGTTCATCTTTCAAGGATCACTAAGTCTAGTCAAGCTTTCCAATGCATCACTCAAAACCGACTTCAGACAACTCACATTTTATCAGATGTTATTCTTAACTACAGGTACCTTTTTGTCATACATGTTTTAGTGAAATATCCAGACTTTCTGTTAAATTTGGTGAAAGGAATGCTGTGCAGAAATGTGATATATTTTTACGGATCCCATTTAGGAGCATCGGAGGTACTGAGAAGTTGTTATGCTAAATTGTAACACAATGTCAGACAGCAGTAGAATTCAAGGCTTTAGTTACAACAGCCGTCTGTTCTTCCCGTGCAATTTCCCAAATATAAAAAGCCATAGCTTTGTAAGTGCTGGATATTTTTACCTTAGAATATGTAAAAGAGTTTCCGTTGGGCTACCAGGACTTTGTGGACTTATTTCATGTCCTGTCACCTCATTTATGGTCATTTTGCCACTAGTGTGTTTTGGCTGATTGGAAGTTGTTCTCAACACAGTTTCCTTCCGAAATATGCTGTTCGCTTTTTAAAAAGTTGCTGTTTCTGTTTTGCACCTGCCCCACAACCCTGCTCTAGACAAGCAGGTTAGGAAGTTGGATACATATATCTGTAAGACTTCATCGGTATGCAAAAGAAAACATCAAAACTTAATCTCTTGGTAAACATATTGATAAAGCACATCATGGCAAATTAATATTTGTGTAATGAAGGGATTATCTTTGTAAAGTTAGACAAAAAAGAAAATGGTGAAGAAAGCAAAAACAAAAGGCTTGGGAAAAGGAATCAAGGATTGAAGAGTATTATGCCAGTAACTGTCCAGTCTTTACTGGTTTGTCCTCTATCGACCAACTATTCTAGGCTTTATAGCATCACTATTGTCGCATATACAGAACAACGTGAAACTCTTATTTGAGTGTGTCAGTCTACATGCAATATGTCCTGTCACAACTTGTGATGGCCTGAGTTTGCTTAACCACTTCTTTGATTTATGAATGTTGGAGAGGTAGGAAACTCTTGGTATTTTGAGGAATACTGGCCATCACCTCGTATCTCTCTAGTGGATTCAGAATGTTCAGTTATATTGTTATGTAACCAGTAACATCTATTCACCATTCCCTGTCAAAATATTTTTCAAACATTTGTAACATACACTTTGTATTGCATCTAGGCCCCTTAGCCCATTTTCTAGAATGGAGGTTAGAGAGTTAACAGTTGGCAATCACCTAACTTTTTTTTTTTTATTATTATTATTAATTTTAAACTTCTCTTTCATATCACACTTAGTCAATATTTGTTTAAGCTGTAATTATTATACATGTTGTTCACTTTTTCCTCATATCTGTAAGCCTTCAGTTCGGTTATGATTATAATGGCTCTGTGGGCACTTTCTTTACACTTATGATCATCATGATGATCTTATGAGGTCTCTCATATTTTCGAGGTAGGCCTTGTACAGATTATGCATATCATGTACTCTATATGGCACTTTCTGTTGCCCAACATTTTCTTTATCGTCTTGGTTGCCTCATATCCTCTGAACTTAAAATAAAAAAAAAAAAAAAATTGTATATCCCATTGTGAATCTTCTCATCTACAAAATAGATTTGTTTTATGTCATAATGGAAAAAATCTCACTGATTTCCTCTATATTTTATATTTTTATGAAAACTAATGAAATTAAACAATGATTGCTAGCCTAAATACTACTGTATATGAGAGAGATGTATATATTTGATAAATATTTGGAGAAAGGTCCATTAAATTAGTATTATTGTGAAATTTATTATGGGGTGTCAGCACTTACAGTTCACTTCAGTGTAACAGCCGTTTATTTGAAAAGACAAACCCACTGAAGAGGCCACACTTTGTCCAAGTGTATGTTAAGGTTTTTGGATCAATGCAGACCATTTTCAAGGAGAGGCACTAAATAGACTGAGCTCTAATTAATGAACTGGCCTTTTACATCTTCAGCTTATTAGTGCTGGAATGAGTCCAGCATCACATCCTGCTGTGTCAGACTTGGTTTCACCCCTGATCTCTTGGATGTTTGTCATAGGCAAACAGCTGACTTGTTTGGGCTGAGTTTCAGTTTATTTTAAGCCAAAAGCACAGATGGTGTGACAGCTAACCAGTTAGTCAGAATGGTATGACGCTTTCCATAAAATGATGTTTTAAGCACAAGGGCCCACTGACATTTGACCATACCATACTGAACTACCACAATTTATGGGGGAGTCTTTCTGCTTTAAGTATGTTCATTTTTAATATTTTTCTGTTGTGTTAATTTTATAGCAGAAGTACTTTTTAAATCAATAAATGCTAATAGCTTTTATGCTGTATACAGTATCTACTCGTATATGTGTGTGTGTATATATATATATATATATATATATATATATATATATATATATATATATATAATATATATATATATATATGGTGTGAACACTATAGAAAACCATGAATACCCTATCATATTTGTAACATTTTATAACTATTTTTTACTTTTATTGACACATTGCAACACACAGCCTCTAACTAGAAAACAAACACTGAGATTATTGAATTAAAAACAAGCTATAGTAATGGGATGGTTAGATAAGTGTATATTAGAGACATGGAAAAATGAATTCACAAGCTAGCATATGAAAGAAGGCCGGTTTGTTTTGTGTAGGTCTTTTCTAGTACAGCACAGCTATATTTATCAGTACTGGACATTGACTGGAAAATCGATGATCAGATTATGAAGGCAATGTTGATGTGATCTCTCAGTTCATTTTACAGATTTAGGGTTAGGGCTGTGGGTAGGTTATGTTTCAGTGTTTTGGACCCTACTTCTTTCTTTCTCCCTTTCATCTTGGCATGAATACAGTGGCAGTCCTTGATGAGGAGAGGTACTCCCATGTCACAAAGCTGCATCCATCCTACTTTAAGGTTTTCCTCTGGTGATGTGCAGTGTGTGTGTGTGTGTGTGTGTGTGTGTGTGTGTATACAGTATGTGTCCTTACTTTAAGAAAAAAAAATATGTCACTCACATTACTTTATAAACTGGGATTCTTCAATGTGTTACTGTTTAGATATCAAATTGTATTTTCCTTGCCATTTATATATAATTTTTTTAATTTATCCAAAGTAATTTTTTATTAATTTTGTGTATAGACCATTTGAAAATTCTTGTGTCCACAGATCATTTTTTTACCTTGAGATGCCCTGCCCAGTAGAGAAAATTGATAGTAACTGCTAATTTTGGTTTTGTTCAACTTATTAGCATGTTGTTTACTAGAAAGCAGCGTGTTGGACAGTATTGAGTAGGGTGAACACTATCCCAGTGCTAGGTAAAGGTTTGGTTTTTCATTTGGAAGTTGTATGTTTACAATGCCTAAATAACAGGTCAGTTTATTTTCAAAGTTCACATACCTATTCTCTTCACACTGTTAAGGGAAGGTTTCCTTATTTATATTGTACATTTTAAAAGCATTCAAAATGACTAATTCACCATTTATGAAAATTGTCATTTGTTCTCTGTTTGGTTGAAGTAGGGCGTATCTTATAACATGTATAAAGAATCTCTTGGTATACCATGTTTACATCATATTTGACAATATTTGGGTTGTTTTTTTGATAACCTTTTAAATGAATATTAAACTTGAAAGAGTGAGACATTTTATCTACTTGGATAGTAGCTGTCTTACTGTGTCTTTATCAGCAGGTCAACTTCTGTTCTATCTTCTTTCCTGTAGATAATAATTCCTCCAGAATCTCCCGTGCCTCAAAGGAGAATCATCATTCCCCCTTCCTCCCCAACTCCTAAACATGCTGCAGAGGAAACCAAAAAGCCCGTCCCTCTTAAACGGTCTCCTTCTCCAGTACCTTTGCCTCCACCACCGCCACCACCCCCACAGGTGTCCTCCATTCCACCTCCTCCACCTCCTCTGCCTTTTTCTACTGCTCCCTACTCCTACTCCTCCAACCAGTGGGATTCATGGACTGATGACTACCAGGAGCCCACACTTCAGAGGACTCCAGGGCTCAATTTTTTCCCTGCCCACTCAATAGTGGAGTCCTCTTTCTCCCCAATGTCTCACCCTGTAGAACCTCCAAAACATCCCTCTCAAGTACATCTGTTGCTGCCTATTCCTAGATCTACGGTCTCTGTAGCTTGCCAAACTGATGATGACCCTTTCTTTCCACCAATGAAGGCATGGATCATTTTTTCTACCCATTCTTTCTTTGACTGCTTTTTATAGATTAGACTATGTTAAGCAATAATGTAGTAGTAGCTTTCATTATAAATTATGTGAGCAATATGGTGCAAACCACAGATTGGAAAAAGACCATCTTGACGCCTGGCAAAGCCTATTTCAGCCATTCATGGAATCTTGAAGTCTAAGTGACACAGCTCACTACTGTTCTCAGATTGTATGAGCAAGATCTTTCTGAAATAGATAAAGTTTTAAAGAATTAAGGGGTAACAGGTTATGAAAAATGAGATTTTATTTGGTTTTATTCTTTCAGCTCTTTAACATTCAGAAGAAGGGATTAATATGAAATTGTTTCTTTCTTTCCTTTGAAGGGAAAGCAGATCACAAATCTGATATGATTGGTGTTGGCTGTACTGCTATAGAATCAATGAGTTTTTTGCTTTGAATTTTCCTTCATATTTTTATCAGGAAATGCTGGGCAAAGTTAGTGTAGGCCTCATTACTTCTTTATTTTGTAGTCAGTCAGCTTTAGAGAAAACTGGAAGAAACGGATCAATCTTTTTTTGCCTGTGGTGACAAGACTGCTGCTTTTACTTTCAGGTGATGCCCTCACCTCTTCTGGGTAGACACCCTAATCTCCTGAGTTCCCGTCCTCCACCCAGTCCTCCTGTAGCTGACAAGGCAGGACAGCCTTCTCTTCTAAGCATGTTGTGTGTTTTCTTTTTTTTTTAATGGTGTCTCTTTCCAAGACGTTTTGATAAGGACACTGGATGTTCTTGTACACTAGTCTGAAGTGTAATAAGTGAATGTATATAAATGGTTCAAGAGGCTCTTCCACTCTATCTTAGCAACTGAGTTCAGTGTCTGTCTCTTCTAACAGTGATCGTATCATGGAGTGTCGTTTGAATGTGTGGTTTTTGCAAGTGCTCTCTTTTGAAATGTGTTTTTTTTTTTTTTTTAAATAAGGAAGCTTTAATAACAAGTACATGATAAAAGCATGCGTGTCACTCTTGATTTCATAGAATGTGATTGCCTGCTAAGAATATGGAGAGAAAGTTGGGAAAATAATTGGTTGGTGACACAGGATGGATT
This sequence comes from Erpetoichthys calabaricus, assembly GCF_900747795.2. NCBI lineage: Eukaryota > Metazoa > Chordata > Cladistia > Polypteriformes > Polypteridae > Erpetoichthys > Erpetoichthys calabaricus. The sequence goes on along the minus strand of NC_041411.2, from coordinate 18,497,759 downwards.
TTCGCAGCTTGCATAACTTTTTAAAACTTGGTGTCATTGTTATAATTTTTAAGAGTACAGAAACCCTCAAATAATGTAGTAGTACTACAGTCTGAAAATGACTGTGCTGTTGAGCAGCTCTGTGCGATGATCAAGTTCTGAGTATGAACTCCTTAGTCTGGTTGGTACCTGACTAGTAGTATTTGCTTTGTCTGTGTTGTGAAATTTGACTAACAACTAGCCTGCTCCTCTGTAGCATGAAAGCTGATCAGCAAATAACAATTTGTAGTTTAGAAAAGGTAGGAAAATGTGTTCTTTTAGTTGGCACTGGTTTATGATCCTTTCTTCTTCTTTTTTTTTTTCTCCCTTCGTCTTGTCATTATTATAAACTCATTTGAACTTATATTCTTGTAATTGTTTTAATATATCTCTGGAGCCAGAATTACTGCTGATGTCTACAACTCAGTGTTTACTATTAACATTTTCTCTGCATGACTTCCTTCATCACTTCAGTCCATGATCAGAACAAAACCTTTGCTTCTTTTTTGGTAGATATGTGCACAAACCCACCCTTAGTATTTTGCTGTCTGTTTTAATAGATGTCAGGAGGTAGCCCTCTCTAGGTAGCCTCTCAATTTCTCCTGTGAGGACATGAGTTCTTAGTCGTTGTACCATAAATTGGGATATTTTGCAGCTTGACAGACCATTCTGACAATATCCTGCATTGTGTGCTTGGTATATACGTAAACCCTGTCTGCCTAAGGCTGGCAGGAATGGCTTGGACAGTTGTTTCATTTTTCCTCCTGATTTGCTTTTAACTTGTTTTTTTTCTCTGAAATAAGTTTTACGTCTGCTTCTTTATTTTTTAAAATGCTTTCAGAAATTGCAAGGTTGGGAATGTTCTGTTCACTTTATTTGTTGCCCCTCATTGGAAGAGGAGGACCTGCAGTAAACAAAGAGCTGATCACAATAAACATGTTTGAACTGTTTATTTAACCCAGCAATTAAAACCCTTGAATTCTTGCACTTCACCCATGCTGCAAGTGTACTGTAATAGATTTGGGCCCAACCTTTGCAGTTATTTAACTGAAATATAGAGTAAAGAGGTTCGGGGAGAATGCACTTGTACTTTTGGCAACAGAGGAGAAAGGTGTGTACAGTGTTCTAAATAACTCCTTACAGCATCCTGCTTCCAGTCATTAATGGGACAGTTTACAGTTTAATTTTAAAGTAGCAGATGCTAATCTGAGGATTTTTTTTCCCCTCTCCCTGTGCTTTTCTTTAATAGATCATGGCTCAAGGAAAGGGGGGTGGCTCTCCACCATCTGGCCCACCAAAAGGAGGAAACAAGTTGGACAACATGCTCGGCAGCCTGCAGTCCGACTTGAATCGACTTGGAGTACAGACGTTGGCAAAAGGGGTCTGTGGTGCATGTAAGAAACCCATTGCAGGACAGGTAAGACTGCATCCAAAGATTTGAGCATGATTTGAACCTGGATGCTTTATT